>NW_027362763.1:25955584-27155584 GCF_046119375.1 Phyllobates terribilis
AAGCGATGATTACCTGGAGACTGCAGAGGAGCCGAGCAGCTTGATGGAGCGGACCGCTGGAAGACAAGGAGCACAATCATCAGTGTCTGCCCACTGCAAGGAAATCCCAGAGCCCCCGGGCAAGACATGGAAGACTGAGACCACCACAAGCTGCAGGCCTGGAGCAGTGGAGAAGGGGCCGCCAGACACGGGTGCTGCAAAGCATGCTGGGAAAAGTCATAGGACCGGACCCAAACAATGGCCAAACGCTTGTTCAGCCGATGCAGCTTCCCCCACCCCCTCTCCTCCAGACACCGCCGCCATCCCGCCTTCCTCTCCTCCAGACACCGCCGCCATCCCGCCTTCCTCTCCTCCAGACACCGCCGCCATCCCGCCTTCCTCTCCTCCAGACACCGCCGCCATCCCGCCTTCCTCTCCTCCAGACACCGCCGCCATCCCGCCTTGCTCTCCTCCAGACACCGCCGCCGCCATCCCGCCTTGCTCTCCTCCAGACACCGCCGCCATCCCGCCTTGCTCTCCTCCAGACACCGCCGCCATCCCGCCTTGCTCTCCTCCAGACACCGCCGCCATCCCGCCTTGCTCTCCTCCAGACACCGCCGCCATCCCGCCTTGCTCTCCTCCAGACACCGCCGCCATCCCGCCTTGCTCTCCTCCAGACACCGCCGCCATCCCGCCTTGCTCTCCTCCAGACACCGCCGCCATCCCGCCTTGCTCTCCTCCAGACACCGCCGCCATCCCGCCTTGTTCTCCTCCAGACACCGCCGCTGCCGTGCTGACCACTGAGCCACCATGCTGCCCATATCAGTGTCCCACCCCTCAGTTGGCAGCATCCCACCAGCAGGGCCGTCCTCTCTCCGGCCTTCCCAATACTGTGACAGTGCAGATTTCCCCGGCCACCAGCCCGGCCGACCCCCTGCCATACCCACCACTGTGCTGCACGGAATGGCCCATGGAGACAATATTGCGGGGTCCTCACCTAGTCTGGACGTCGCGGGCAGGAGCCGGACACTTTCTCTCAGCATGAAGGCCATTGTGAATCCTGCAAGAGGAAAGAGAAGGCGGCATTATGGGACTACAAGTCACAGCAGGGCATGTTATGTACACATTGTATCTGGTGGCTTATTCCTCTCCCAGCATATGAAGGGTCAATGGTGTCAGGAAATTACAAAGTCTCCCCTCCCCCGGTGTCATTATAATTCCAGCAGACGTGACCTCTGCTCCACATTCTCTCCACAACCTTTCCCCTAATTTCAGGAGGATCTGCGGCTGCACGTGGGGCACTAATAGTGCTGGGACGGCAGGAGGCAAGGGCACTGTGCTGCGCCCGCTGCTGCCCAAGGGCATGACACCCCCACAGACACGCCACCAGAGGCAGCCCACGTATCCAACCCCCCCTCCCCCGCAGACCGGACACCACGTCACCCCAGGCACTCCCTGCAGGTACACCTCTCCGGGCACTCCCCTGATGCCCACACGCCAACCCAGGCACCCCGTTCACCCACAGGCATACCACTGTGTGGACCCACTCTGTGGGCATCTTAAAGGGAAATCACACGCCACCCTCAGCTGTGCGGCCCCGGGCTGTGCGGCCCGGCCGGATCTTCATCACATGGATCTCAACATACTTTATGAATGGGTAAAGACACAATGTCATTATCTCTGCTTACTGACAGTGAATGACAACTTCACCTACATGCAGAGAATAAAGCCCGGCACAGACCGGACACCATGTATCTGCAGACATCGCCCTGACATGGAGCAGGAATGTAAATCTGAGCGAAAGAGACCCCGCATCACAAGGAAGCAGAACCTTTCCCCTACATACAGGAGCCGACACGGGGCAGAGCGCCAGGAGAACGCCGTGTGTAGAGTCAGCACGTGCTCCGACACTCCCACCTCACAGCTGAAGCTTCGTGACACTTGTATCCAGTCAGACGACCATCAGGAAGTGGGAAGAATACGGCAGAGGACGACAGCCCCCATATACACTACATCAGTCAGGAGGGAGCGCCTGGAGCCCCCCCATTCCCCCGCTAACCTCAGGAGGGAGCACCAGGATGCCCCCCATTCCCCCTATAAACCTCAGGAGAGAGCGCCCGGGCCCCAGATAACCTCAGGCACTTAGAATGTCAGACGCAGGGCTGAGACCTCACTCTATACCAATTATGACGGATAAGAGCGGGTAACTGGGAAATGATGGTACCAACTCGCCCAAAATTTAGCCAAGCCTATAGCTGCCTATGGAAGACATTCAAAGTCTGTATACAAGAGCGTGAACATCCCCAAATTCCAAAACACAGGGGCTTCAAAAGGAGCAACTGTGACCAGGGTTGCTATATTTGTGTGCACTTCTCCTTTAATGTTTGTGCAGATAATGGTGGGCGACTACCTGGCACACAGCTCTCTGTTATACTACTGGTGACTAAACCAGTCTCCAAAGGAGCAAAGAGCCCCTGGTAGTCACCCAGTGACTGCTGTTCCGGTTGCTAGGCAACATGAGCATCACTGAGTGACAAGGTGCCAAGAACATCTATCCATTAGATCAGGAAGGTTATGGGGCCGTCCTGCTGTGCAGCTTGTAATCTAATGGGCAGCACGGTGGTTCAGTGATTAGCACTATATGGTGGCTCAGTAGCTAGCATTGTACGGTGGCTCAGTGGTTAGCACTGCAGCCTTGCCTCGCTGGGGTCCTGGGTTTAAATCCCACCAAGGACAACATCTGCAAGGAGTTTGTATGTTCTCTCCGTGTTTGCGTGAGTTTCCTCCCACACTATAAAGACATACTGATAGGGAATGTAGACTGTGAGCCCCGATGGGGACAGTGATGATAATGTCTGTAAAGCTCTGTGGAATTAATGGCGCTATATAAGTGAGTAAAATAAAAAATAAAAATAAATAAGTAATTCGCTACAATTCCTCATCAGTTTGGGACACATGCTCGCTGCCAGTGACCAGCAATAATCAGGGGTGACATCTGCCAGCTCCCCACGTCTACAGAAGCTGCTATCGCAGTCCGCTATGAAGCCCACCTCATGGCCGAGTGTTATAGAACAACAATCACTCCACAAGCCGCAATACTGGGGTACAAGTGATCAAACAATCGTAGGGTCAATAAATACATAGTAAAACAACTTTATAACCCCTTAGTGACCAGCAAAATGTCTTTTTAGCTATGCCTTAGATGGATACAGGTCAAATTTGTGAAGAGTTTGGTTACTTAGGAGTTAATAGTATACTAAACTTTCTCAACTTAAGAACTTAAAAAACAACAAAAAAAACAAAACACAAAGTTCAGTATCGCGGCGTCTGGAAGTCATCACTAGAAATATAAAAGTAAACCTGGATGGAAAACGCAAGGAGAAGAAGAAACAAAGCCGCGTTCAGTATCGCAGCAGCCGAAAAACACAAAAATATAAAAACCTTCCAGGCCACACGGGGTTAACACGCCCTGCACCAACTGTCATGGCGGCCCAGAAGAGGGGCGTGGCCTACTGTCACCGGTCACGGCCTGATAGAGTACAATGGTCTCCGGTTACTGCGACTTATGAGCTGCTCGTCGGGGCCCGTACACACTGCTGTGACGCATGCGGTGCGGTATTTCCCCCGTCTTCCTCCCCCCCGGCCCCGTTACCCGGTGTCTCTCAGTCTCCGTGTCTCCGGCCCCGCGTTCTGTCCCCGCTGTTCTGTGCAGGAATCAGGAGTCTGTCAGAGGCTGGTGACGTCACTCAGGCTAAGGCCCCCAGGTCTCCTCCTCTTTAGGCTGTCCGGAGCGCGCCTGTGTCTCCGCTCTGCCTCCACAGACGGTATAAACGCCAGCACGGCGCAGTGGTGACCGGGCGCGGCTTCCACCATCCATTACTGTGCCGTTACACGGACTATCGCTCCGGCTGGCTGCTTCTGTCAGGGCACATTGCGTCAGGCAGTGCGGAAGACACCCCAGACTCTGATAGGAGGGCGCCGGCAGCAGCTCGCGGCTTGTCAGTGTCACCCAGGACAACATGGCGGCTGTGCGGAGGGTGGGAGCGCTGGCCCGGCTGGGCGGGAGCACAGGTACCGAGGGCGGCGGGAGAGAAAGAACAGCTACGGGGACGGCGCCATGACAGCTGCACAAGGCCGGCAACCGGGTCCTAACTGTGCAAACCTTGCTCCTAGGGTCAGATGTATCACCCGACTACGCCTGACCCGACTACACCCGCATTCTGCCCTGCAGGCACCACTGGCTCCTCATACAGCCGGCTCTGGGGGTGCATTGCTCTGCAGGAGAGCTGTGTACACTGTGCTCTGTATAGGACGCTCCATGGTGCCCCCTGCTGGTCTGCAGATAATGTCTGGACCTTAGCACCTATGTGCTCCCTATGACAACTCTTCCTGTCTGGCGGTGTCATAGGGCCCTATAGATTTGTACCGCACTGACCCTGGGATCTGAGGAGATGACCAGAAGTGTTGTCATGGGATGTGTACAAGCTAGAACTGGTAACTTAGAATTCGAAGTGAGGCTCTAGATCTAATAGATCTATTAGATGATGATCCGGGCGTCAGGACCGCATCGGGCAGATCATAGGGGATCCTTCAGCAGGGTTTTCTGTGTAATCTGAGAGCAGCCTGATGGAGGGGCAGAGACCCTGATTACAGCCATGTTTCTTACTGGGCAGTGCTGCTGTTTCAGTACAATCCAGTGTTTTATCAGCAGGGCGAGGTGTCTGGTGCCTCCTGGTCCAACCACAGCCTAGCACTGATAGTGTACACGGGAGGCTGGCCCTCCGGGGGTGTGGAGGGCGGGGGTGTACACGGGAGGCTGGCCCTCCGGGGGTGTGGAGGGCGGGGGTGTACACGGGAGGCTGGCCCTCCGGGGGTGTGGAGGGCGGGGGTGTACACGGGAGGCTGGCCCTCCGGGGGTGTGGAGGGCGGGGGTGTACACGGGAGGCTGGCCCTCCGGGGGTGTGGAGGGCGGGGGTGTACACGGGAGGCTGGCCCTCCGGGGGTGTGGAGGGCGGGGGTGTACACGGGAGGCTGGCCCTAAAGGGGGTGTACACGGGAGGCTGGCCCTAAAGGGGGTGTACACGGGAGGCTGGCCCTAAAGGGGGTGTACATGGGAGGCTGGCCCTAAAGGGGGTGTACATGGGAGGCTGGCCCTAAAGGGGGTGTACACGGGAGGCTGGCCCTGCGGGGGTGTACATGGCTCAGCATTAGAGCTCTGCTAGATTTGTGGCTTCTCTGGTAACAGGATGGGGGTAGTCGGCCTCTTCCCTCCTCTTCTGTGGCCTTGGTGAGTGGTCATTGGTAGGAGCTGTGCCGCCCCCTGCAGGCAGCAATTGATAAGAACTATTATCACTTCCATTTCTGGGAACATTCTTTTCAGACACTTCCCACAAAGGCCTAAAACTTTACATAGAATCAGGGCTGTGGAGTCTGTAAGCCAAACCTCTGACCCCCCCCATACACGGCTCCGACCCCCCTCATACACGGCTCCGACCCCCCTCATACTTGGCTCATGTGTAAGTGATGAATTTCCCGCAGCACAGATTCATCTCAGTAAAGTCCAGACCCTGAGATCAGGAATAGGACGGACATTTATAGGACATTTCAGAACTTTCCCAAATTCTTATGAAAATATATTCCCAACAAACTGCATTGAACGACTGCACCCAATTTATTATATATTAGGAGTCGGTCCACTTTATACTGACACCGACTCCACAGCCCAGCGTAAACCACAGAGATATAATCTCCAGCTCAGGACCACTGAGTACCGAACCCCCCCCCCCCACCCACCCACGTTATATGACCTCTAAGCCCCCACCCCCACGGTATGTGACCACTGAGCCCTGACCCCCCACCCCCACGGTATGTGACCACTGAGCCCTGACCCCCCACCCCCACGGTATGTGACCACTGAGCCCCGAACCCCCTCCTCCCCATTTTTTTTTTTACCACTGAGCCCCTCTTCTGTGCCCCCGCTGTGTCCTTCTCTTCTATGCCGGGTGCACGTGCTGACATGACCCTCGGTGATCTCCTGGGCTGCGCCCGGCGTCTGCTCCTGTATATGGGGGAAAGGTCCTGCTCTGCTGTGCCCTCCTGGCCATAGTGCAGCTGTGTGCATCACCTGCTGTATGACGGAGGGCAGAGTGCAGCTGGGACCAGGGCAGGATAGGGAGCAGTGACTGCACCGAGCGCGGAGGATGATGGGGCCTGACCGGGGCAGGATAGGGAGCAGTGACCCCACCGAGCGCGGAGGATGATGGGGCCTGACCGGGGCAGGATAGGGAGCAGTGACTGCACCGAGCGCGGAGGATGATGGGGCCTGACCGGGGCAGGATAGGGAGCAGTGACTGCACTGAGCGCGGAGGATGATGGGGCCTGACCGGGGCAGGATAGGGAGCAGTGACTGCGCGGAGGATGATGGGGCCTGACCGGGGCAAGGATAGGGAGCAGTGACTGCACCGAGCGCGGAGGATGATGGGGCCTGACCGGGGCAGGATAGGGAGCAGTGACCCCACCGAGCGCGGAGGATGATGGGGCCTGACCGGGGCAGGATAGGGAGCAGTGACTGCACCGAGCGCGGAGGATGATGGGGCCTGACCGGGGCAGGATAGGGAGCAGTGACTGCACCGAGCGCGGAGGATGATGGGGCCTGACCGGGGCAGGATAGGGAGCAGTGACTGCACTGAGCGCGGAGGATGATGGGGCCTGACCGGGGCAGGATAGGGAGCAGTGACTGCACCGAGCGCGGAGGATGATGGGGCCTGACCGGGGCAAGGATAGGGAGCAGTGACTGCACCGAGCGCGGAGGATGATGGGGCCTGACCAGGGCAAGGATAGGGAGCAGTGACTGCACCGAGCGCGGAGGATGATGGGGCCTGACCAGGGCAAGGATAGGGAGCAGTGACTGCACCGAGCCCAGGGGATGATGGGGCCTGACCGGGGCAGGATAGGGAGCAGTGACTGCACCGAGCGCGGAGGATGATGGGGCCTGACCGGGGCAGGATAGGGAGCAGTGCTGCACCGAGCGCGGAGGATGATGGGGCCTGACCAGGGCAAGGATAGGGAGCAGTGACTGCACCGAGCGCGGAGGATGATGGGGCCTGACCAGGGCAAGGATAGGGAGCAGTGACTGCACCGAGCGCGGAGGATGATGGGGCCTGACCGGGGCAGGATAGGGAGCAGTGCTGCGCGGAGGATGATGGGGCCTGACCAGGGCAAGGATAGGGAGCAGTGACTGCACCGAGCGCGGAGGATGATGGGGCCTGACCAGGGCAAGGATAGGGAGCAGTGACTGCACCGAGCCCAGGGGATGATGGGGCCTGACCGGGGCAGGATAGGGAGCAGTGACCCCACCGAGCGCGGAGGATGATGGGGCCTGACCGGGGCAGGATAGGGAGCAGTGACCGCACCGAGCGCGGAGGATAATGGGGCCTGACCGGGGCAGGATAGGGAGCAGTGACTGCACCGAGCGCGGAGGATGATGGGGCCTGACCGGGGCAGGATAGGGAGCAGTGACTGTACCGAGCGCGGAGGATGATAGGGCCTGACCGGGGCAGGATAGGGAGCAGTGACTGCACCGAGCGCGGAGGATGATGGAGCCTGACCGGGGCAGGATAGGGAGCAGTGACTGCACCGAGCGCGGAGGATGATGGAGCCTGACCGGGGCAGGATAGGGAGCAGTGACTGCACCGAGCGCGGAGGAGAAGCTTCTATAACCTCTTTCTGTTTTGCAGGTCTCACATCCAGAGCTTTCTCCTTGTCTTCCGCCGTGCTGTGTAAGTAACGTCACCGAGTCATCAGCGCGCAGCTCCTACTCCATCTTATTCCCACTCGCCATACGGTTCCAGAGATCGGCGCCTTTATATTCAGTGCTACATTTGTCTGTACAAGGGGGCTGTGCTCACAGGGTCATAAAGCAGAGCAGCCTAGACACGCCCCCACAGAATCCTGCAAGCACCGCCCCCTTGGAAAAGACCATAAACTACACTAGATTAACTGCCAAAGTCTCTGCAACCTGTAAAGGAACAGAACAGCGGGCATAACACTGCACAGGTCACCTGGTGAGAGACCCCCAATACAGGGGAAGAGGGGGCGACTGACCGCACCGTGCACAGCAGAAGAGCCACTGAGGTACTAATACTGTACTGTACCCCAGAGCTGCACTCGCTAGTCTGCTGGTACATCTACAGGATGTATGTACACAGTGACTGCACCAGCAGACTAGTGAGTGCAGCTCTGGAGTATAATACAGGATGTAACTCAGGATCAGTAATGTAATGTATGTACACAGTGACTGCACCAGCAGAATAGTGAGTGCAGCTCTGGAGTATAATACAGGATGTAACTCAGGATCAGTAATGTAATGTATGTACACAGTGACTGCACCAGCAGAATAGTGAGTGCAGCTCTGGAGTATAATACAGGATATAACTCAGGATCAGTAATGTAATGTATGTACACAGTGACTGCACCAGCAGAATAGTGAGTGCAGCTCTGGAGTATAATACAGGAGGTAACTCGGGATCAGTAATGTAATGTATGTTCACGGTGACTGCACCAGCAGAATAGTGAGTGCAGCTCTGGAGTATAATACAGGATGTAACTCGGGATCAGTAATGTAATGTATGTACATGACGCGCCCCTGGGCCTGTGTCGCGCTGCGTTGCGCACGCGGGAGCTTACCCGGAGCCGGATCTCTTGAGGGTTGTAGTCTCGTGGCGGTGATCCGGTCCGTGCCCAGGGAGTCAGACTAAGTGGCGCTGTATTAGCGGTAGATGTTGGACGACTACGCCACCCGTTGAGTACAGCTAAGGAGCTGCTGCTGCAGGGCAGACCGCTGAGGCCGGTGGTAGGATTGTGCAGCGTGATAGTATAACCCCCAACGGGAGGGGTATGGCCTCAGGGCAGCCGACGTGGATGATGGGGGTAGCAGGAACCACTCGGAGACGGTACGGTGTAGTTCAGGGTCTTTACTGGTGACAAAGATAGACCCTCCCGGAGTACTGGCTAGCGATTGGGGCCTGGTCAGTCCTTGAGCAGATGGGATCTCCCCTGGCCAGGCGGAGTTGTAGGCCTCCCAAACTGACTGTACTCTTCTGGCTACCTTGCTAGAAGCGGGTATAAGTAGCCCACGTCCCTGAGTGTGCCGTGTGGTGCTCACCCGTATGGCCGGTGACTCGGGGCCTTCTAGTAGCTTCCGCTCCACGACGGCGGTGCTGGTCCCATGCGTGTGACTGTGCCTTCGGGTTTCTGTGCCAGAGGACCTGCAATCCCCTGCCGGTCGGTTTCTGCTGCTGGATAGGAGTTAGTCCCCACAGCCTCGGACTCCGGGTCCGGTGATAACTTCTCAGTCAGGGTGAGCTCTGCAGCTGCCAGCCCCTGACTCCTTGTAGCACTGCTCCCACAGAGCTCCTGATGTTCTTTCCTATATCTGCTTCTCTTCTCTGTCTCTACTTCTTCTCTACTCACTAACCCTGCCTCAGCCCTAGGTTTATATAGGGGAAGTTCTTCCCCTCCCAGGACTGGGCAGGAGGTGTGGCATGCACAGGATTCCTGACCAAGAGACCTCCCACCTGCTCTCAGACATAACATTGCTGTTACTGTGGAAACCAGACCCCTGGGGTGCCACATACACAGTGACTGCACCAGCAGAATAGTGAGTGCAGCTCTGGAGTATAATACTGGATGTAACTCAGGATCAGTAATGTAATGTATGTACACAGTGACTGCACCAGCAGAATAGTGAGTGCAGCTCTGGAGTATAATACAGGATGTAACTCAGGATCAGTAATGTAATGTATGTACACAGTGACTGCACCAGCAGAATAGTGAGTGCAGCTCTGGAGTATAATACAGGATGTAACTCAGGATCAATAATGTAATGTATGTACACAGTGACTGCTCCAGCAGAATAGTGAGTGCAGCTCTGGGGTATAATACAGGATGTAACTCAGGATCAGTACAGGATCAGTAATGTAATGTATGTACACGGTGACTGCACCAGCAGAATAGTGAGTGCAGCTCTGGAGTATAATACAGGATGTAACTCGGGATCAGTAATGTAATGTATGTACACAGTGACTGCACCAGCAGAATAGTGAGTGCAGCTCTGGGGTATAATGGAATATGATGGTGCCCTCCAGTCTATGGGTCAGTAGTGATCTCGGCAGTTGGACCCTCGTGTCTGGTATTTGTGATCTTTCCTTCGGCTCTCAGTACCAGATGTCTCCTTCATCTTCTCCTCTTCCTCATCCTTCCTCCTGGTTTTCTCTTCGCAGCGAGGACGCACTTGAACTACGAGGTGAAGAAAGATGTCGCAGTCATCCGATTCAACACCCCAAATTCTAAGGTTCGTTCCTAGTTCTCTCCTGAACAAATCTTTTATCTTGGATTATGCCCTGCTCGGGGCGTGTATACTTATGCTGCGGGTGCCTGACCTCTCGCCTGCGCCCCCTACAGGTGAACACGTTGTCCCGGCAGCTGCAGAGCGAGTTCAGCGATGTTATGAATGAGATCTGGGCGAATGACGCGGTCCTGAGCGCCGTCCTCATCTCCGCCAAACCCGGCTGCTTCATCGTTGGCGCCGACATCAAGTGAGTTATGCCAGGCAATTACCCGGGCGGTTAACCCCTCCCTGCCCGCGGTCCGTGCACCACGCCGGTGCGAGCGGCTCAGATCTGATTCTTATCTCCCCCCCCCAGTATGATCGAGGCGTGCACGACGGCCCAGGAGGTGACACAGCTCTCACAGTCCGGACAGAAGATGGTCGAGAAGCTGGAGAAGTCCCCGAAACCCATCGTGGCTGCAATCAATGGCGCCTGCCTAGGCGGGGGGCTGGAGGTAGGTTCCTGGGCAGAGGGGCTGGAGGTAGGCTCCTGAATTGCACACCAGGGGTCACTGCAGATGGGTGTGGTGCCCAGTTGTGGGGTTTAATGACAGTCCTGTCCCGTGTCCAGGTGGCCATCGCCTGCCAGTATCGTGTGGCTACGAAGGATAAGAAGACCGTCCTGGCGACCCCGGAGGTGCTGCTGGGTCTGCTGCCCGGGGCGGGCGGCACACAGAGGCTCCCTAAGATGGTGAGTGGCCCTTTGGGAGACCCCCGCCTGCTCCGCTCATGGATCCGCTTCTCATCTCCTCTTTCCACCTCTAGTTGGGTCTTCCATCTTCCTTCGATGTGATGTTGACCGGCAGGAACATCCGCGCAGACCGGGCCAAGAAGATGGGCCTGGTAGACCAGCTGGTGGACCCCCTGGGTGAGGCCCGTGGAGCCCAGAGACGCCCCCATCTATTCCCATCACCCAGCTTTACCAGATCCAGATAAGACTCGACTTACGACTTGAATGTCTTCTGTACCCGACAGGCCCCGGCCTGAAGAGCCCTGAGGAGCGAACCATGGAGTATCTGGAGGAGGTGGCCGTCAGCTGTGCTCGAGACATCGCCAACAAGAAGATCTCCCTGAAGAAGCAGAAGGGGCTGATAGCAAGTAGGTGGCGCCGCTCGTCTCTGCCGGTTTATAGGTTGTCGTCTGTATGTGCCGTCCTCCCTCACACGGTGACTGTAGTACTCCCATGGAAGTCTGATGAAAGCTGCTGTTGCTGCCATCTGGGCCGCCCCGCAACACTCTGTCCCGGAGGGGCACCGCCGGCTATATACAGGTGTTACATAAACACTACGGGGGCACTGCCGGCTATGGACAGGTGTTACATAAACACTACGGGGGCACTGCCGGCTATGGACAGGTGTTACATAAACACTACGGGGGCACTGCCGGCTATGGACAGGTGTTACATAAACACTACGGGGGCACTGCCGGCTATGGACAGGTGTTACATAAACACTACGGGGGCACTGCCGGCTATGGACAGGTGTTACATAAACACTACGGGGGCACTGCCGGCTATGGACAGGTGTTACATAAACACTACGGGGCCACTGCCGGCTATGGACAGGTGTTACATAAACACTACGGGGCCACTGCCGGCTATGGACAGGTGTTACATAAACACTACGGGGCCACTGCCGGCTATGGACAGGTGTTACATAAACACTACGGGGCCACTGCCGGCTATGGACAGGTGTTACATAAACACTACGGGGGCACTGCCGGCTATGGACAGGTGTTACATAAACACTACGGGGCCACTGCCGGCTATGGACAGGTGTTACATAAACACTACGGGGGCACTGCCGGCTATGGACAGGTGTTACATAAACACTACGGGGCCACTGCCGGCTATGGACAGGTGTTACATAAACACTACGGGGCCACTGCCGGCTATGGACAGGTGTTACATAAACACTACGGGGCCACTGCCGGCTATGGACAGGTGTTACATAAACACTACGGGGCCACTGCCGGCTATGGACAGGTGTTACATAAACACTACGGGGCCACTGCCGGCTATGGACAGGTGTTACATAAACACTACGGGGCCACTGCCGGCTATGGACAGGTGTTACATAAACACTACGGGGCCACTGCCGGCTATGGACAGGTGTTACATAAACACTACGGGGCCACTGCCGGCTATGGACAGGTGTTACATAAACACTACGGGGCCACTGCCGGCTATTCATTTAGATAAAGGATAACCCTGTTCTCTCTGGGTCTGACTGCTCGGACCCCCAGAGATGATGTTGCTGGCCCTCTCTCCAGTCATTGTGGAGGCCAGTAATGGTGGTGCGCTGAGCTCAGCTTTATCCGCAGTCCCATAGACAATGAATGGCACTGATGCTAAGCACGCACATCCTCAGCATCTCTGGGGGTCTCAGCAGTTGGACCCCCAGCGATCAGCACTTTATCCCCCACACTGTGTTTAGGGAATCACTTGAGAACTTTGGACGACCACCGTATAGGAATATTCTAGGACTTTGATGCTGGGTGGGATTCGGGGGGCCACGTCTCCTTCACACCAAGGGAATGGTGGAAATCCGGTGCCTCGCTCCTCACCCCGTTGCCTTCTTCACATTTTCAGAGATCACAGACTACGTCATGTCCATCCCATTCGTAAGACAACAAATCTACAAGATGGTGGAGAAGAAAGTGAGGAAACAGACGAAGGGCCTGTATCCGGCCCCCTTGAAAATCATTGAGGTACCGGGGCGACCTCGCACATCGTCCTGGGGGGCGGCTGCTGCCCTGGGGGTCCCATCTCATGACTTGTTGTCCCGATGTCTCCTCACAGGCGGTGAAGGCCGGGGTGGAGCAGGGCTCGGAGGCCGGGTACCTGGCGGAGTCTCAGGTGTGTGATCGTGCATCATGGGAAGGCGGAGAGTCTCACATGGCGCCACCTAGTGGCATCATTGTATTATTACAGGACTTAGGGGTTTATAGATTAAATTCCAGCTTCACTATCACAAGATGGGTGTGCGTCTCCTCACAGACGGCGTGCAGCAGCGATGGGCAGCCGGCCGGCCACTTTCCAGGGTCTCGACTTGCCTTCTGGGAAATAGGACCTGTTTTAATTACTTACAGATAACTTTCTGAAACTATCGGTGGAGAGGTGGTCCTGCTTTCGATACCACCTGCCCCGTGATCTGTATCGTATCCTCACTTACCGTTGTGTCACTGCTCCTCTTTCCTTCTTCCTGGCAGGGATTTGGTGAACTGGGCATGACCAGCGAGTCCCGGGCGCTCATCGGCCTCTACCACGGCCAGGTCCAGTGCAAGAAGAACAAGTTTGGGACTCCGCAGAGGGAGGTCAAGTGAGTGTGAATCCCAGAAGCCCGGCAGGGTCCCTCTGCCCCAGCCAATGTATTCCCCTTTCTCTTCTTCCAGCCCGGCCGGGTCCCTCTGCCCCAGCCAATGTATTCCCCTTTCTCTTCTTCCAGCCCGACCGGGTCCCTCTGCTCCAGCTAATGTATTCCCCTTTCTCTTCTTCCAGCCCGGCCGGGACCCTCTGCCCCAGCCAATGTATTCCCCTTTCTCTTCTTCCAGCCCGGCCAGGTCCCTCTGCCCCAGCCAATGTATTCCCCTTTCTCTTCTTCCAGCCCGGCCGGGTCCCTCTGCCCCAGCCAATGTATTCCCCTTTCTCTTCTTCCAGCCCGGCCGGGTCCCTCTGCTCCAGCTAATGTATTCCCCTTTCTCTTCTTCCAGCCCGGCCGGGTCCCTCTGCCCCAGCCAATGTATTCCCCTTTCTCTTCTTCCAGCCCGGCCGGGTCCCTCTGCCCCAGCCAGTGTATTCCCCTTTCTCTTCTTGCAGGACCCTGGCGATCCTCGGCGCTGGGCTGATGGGGGCCGGAGTTGCACAGGTCTCTGTGGATAAAGGTTTTAAAACGATCCTGAAAGACACGACGGTGGAAGGTCTGAGCCGAGGACAGCAGCAGGTGTTCAAAGGGTGAGGACACGTCCGATGCAGTCAGTGAACGGAGTCCGTAACGCCGGTGCCGTTTCTCACTGCTGATGTATGATGAACGTCCCGTTAGCTACAGTGCAACATCAGGCAGCAGCAAAAGGTTTACTAAAAACCGCATAAAAGCGTGCAAATTGTGAATACCTGGCCTAATAATTCTCACTGCTGAGGGTTTGTTGCACTGTATTACTGCAGGTAAAATGTATGAAATGGGATACCACTGTAAGAACTGTGGCACTGCTATGTAGAGCTGTTTCATAGACACTACAGCGGCACAGCCGGCTATGCAGAGCTGTTTCATAGACACTACAGCGGCACAGCCGGCTATGTAGAGCGGTTTCATAGACACTACAGCGGCACAGCCGGCTATGTAGAGCGGTTTCATAGACACTACAGCGGCACAGCCGGCTATGTAGAGCGGTTTCATAGACACTACAGCGGCACAGCCGGCTATGTAGAGCGGTTTCATAGACACTACAGCGGCACAGCCGGCTATGCAGAGCTGTTTCATAGACACTACAGCGGCTCAGCCTGTTATGTAGAGCTGTTTCATAGACACTACAATGGCACAGCCGGCTATGCAGAGCTGTTTCATAGACACTACAGCGGCTCAGCCTGTTATGTAGAGCTGTTTCATAGACACTACAATGGCACAGCCGGCTATGTAGAGCTGTTTCATAGACACTACAGCGGTTATGCAGAGCTGTTTCATAGACACTACAATGGCACAGCCGGCTATGTTGAGCTGTTTCATAGACACTACAGCGGCACAGCCGGCTATGTAGAGCTGTGAAAAGTAGGTTTGGCATCCACCCTGTGACTTTCCTCCCGCAGCCTAAATGATAAGGTTAAGAAGAAGAGCGTGACCTCATTTGAGCGGGACAGAATCATGAGTAACCTGACCGGTCAGCTGGATTACGGAGGGTTTGGGGGCGCTGACATGGTGATAGAGGCAGTGTTTGAGGACCTGAAGATTAAACACAAAGTCCTGCAGGAGGTGGAAGCCGTAAGTGTCTCTTCCAATACCTGCTCCCGTACTGTGCACAACACTGACACAACCCTGCTCCTCCTGTAATATATATCTGACACTGATACAGCTCTGCTCCTCCAGGTCGTCCCTCCGCACTGTATATTCGCCAGTAACACGTCCGCACTCCCAATCTCTCAGATTGCTGCAGTCAGTAAGAGACCAGACAAGGTAAGAAACCACTATTTTTTTTTTTTGTTTTGTTTACACATGTTGATGGTGTCATTGAGTTGCTCCAAGTTTCATCTCTACCCTTTCATTAATTTTTAGCCCCCATAGTCGGCCGGCTATATGCGCACGAGTTGGTCACGGCCGGCTATATGCGCACGAGTTGGTCACGGCCGGCTATATGCGCACGAGTTGGTCACGGCCGGCTATATGCGCACGAGTTGGTCACGGCCGGCTATATGCGCACGAGTTGCAAAAGTACAACTCCCCGGATGCAGTTATAGACTTGGTCCACTCTGAGAGTAGTACTGTTAGTCATATTTCGACAGCTAGTATATAACTCCTCTCCTCTCCTTCCAGGTCATAGGAATGCACTACTTCTCTCCTGTGGATAAGATGCAGCTATTAGAAATCATCACCACAGATAAGACGTCTCAGGACACGGCGGCCTCGGCTGTAGCGGTCGGGCTCAAGCAGGGGAAGGTCATCATCGTGGTCAAGGTAAGTTGAGAGGTATAACCTGCAGTAACCCTTTACCCCTCCATGGTGACATAGTAGGGTGACGGGACTCCTCTGTCTCCTCTTACAGGATGGGCCGGGATTTTACACCACCCGGTGCTTGGCTCCTATGATGGCGGAGGTTGTGCGCGTCCTACAGGTAAGTGACATCACGGCACCTACTGGGCTATCACCTGTGGGGTATGCGCCTTATCAGTGGGGGCTCTACTCTCTTTTAGGAAGGTGTAGCTCCCAAGAAGCTGGACGCCCTCACCACTGGCTTTGGGTTCCCGGTGGGCGCCTCCACGCTTGCTGACGAGGTGGGCATTGACGTGGCCGCCCATGTGGCCGAGGACCTGGGCAAGGCTTTCGGGGAGAGGTTCGGAGGAGGCAACGTTGACTTCCTGAAGGCAATGGTGCAGAAGGGATATCTGGGTGAGTGACGGGTCGGGGAACGCACAGCGGTCATCCTGCCATCTGTTGCTCCTTGTTATCAGCCATTTCTCTTTCAGAGGCGGCTGATCGGGCCCCTGTGCAGCTGCACACTTAGTAGAAAACTTCATAGTTTTTCTTCTTTCTTTTAGGGCGTAAATCTGGGAAGGGTTTCTACGTGTACCAGCCGGGGCAGAAGGAAAGATCTGTGAACTCGGGAGCCGAGGAGATCCTGGAGAAATACAAGCTGCCAGCCAGAGCCGATGTGTAAGTGCTCAGAGGTCCGGGAGCGTCCATCACAAGTCCTCTACAGCAAAGTTGTAGAAAAAAATATCCGCTTTACTTGTAGCTCATGTTGCGGCTGTGGCCGGTCACATTGCGCCTAGTAGTGGCCGGCTACTATTGGCATTATTTTGGCCAGTAATGGTGCTAGCAGTCTCCATCCCATACCTCATTGTTTTCATTCAGTGCTGTAAATGGTGCCTCCAAGTGGAACTTCAGGGCGATAAGTTAGTTGTCTGCTTGTATCAGTGTCATGTAATTTTCTCGTTTTGGGTATGCAGCTCCTCCGATGAAGACGTCCAGATGCGTCTGGTCTCCCGTTTTGTGAATGAAGCCGCCCTGTGCCTGCAGGAGGGGATCCTCAGTAACCCGGTGGAGGGCGACATCGGGGCCGTGTTTGGGCTCGGCTTCCCGCCGTGTCTCGGAGGTGAGTGGGATCGCACATGAGTCGATCGGATCAAGACAAGATCTCAGAGTTGAGGCCAAACTAGTTACCCGAGTCACATCTCTAAAGGCAACAAATGTCTGACATTTTGACTTTTGTTCTATTTTTTTACTCCATTTTTCTGCCCTAGTCATTTTTGGGGCTTTGCTCGCCGGTGTCTCTGCTGAACTCATTGTTTGCACAAAAAAATGTAGTAACCTATTGAATAATTGCAGTTATTCCAGTTCCCAAGCGAAGTACAAAATTTGTACTGTATATTCACCCCCGAGCCTTTGCCATTTTTTTTTTTTTGCTCCCCTTCTTCCCAGAGCCATAAAAAAAAAAATTTTTTATTATTTTTCCATCAACATGGCCGTTCGAGGGCTTGTTTTTTGCGAGACAAGTTGTACTTTTGAACGACACCATTGATTTTTACCATATCTGGAAAAGGGGAAACAAAATTCCAAGTGCGATGAAATTGCAAAAATAAATGAAGTTCTACAATTTTTTTTTGTTTTTTTTATTTTATTTGCCATGTTCGCTATATGGTGAACCTGACCTGCCACTGATTCCTCAGATCAAGTGCATAGATAACAAACACGTGGGTAGATGTTATCCTTTGATCGCCCATTATTGCATTTTATTGCAATGTTGCAGCGGCCAAAAAAAACCCCCATAATTCTGGGTGTTCAATTTTTTATTTTTCTCATTATGACGTTTATCAATCAGATTAATTTATTCTATATTGATAGATTTTCTGAACGCAGCGATAGTATATGTGTATATTTTTTGCTTTTATTTTCAATGCGGGGGGGGGGGTAATTTGAACTTTGTGTTTTTTTGTTTTTTTTTCTTCACTAACTTTTTAATCCTCGCGCACTGACGCCGCTTGTCTCTCCTCTTGGGTCCCTTCAGATACACTGACGCCGCTTGTCTCTCCTCTTGGGTCCCTTCAGATACACTGACGCCGCTTGTCTCTCCTCTTGGGTCCCTTCAGATACACTGACGCCGCTTGTCTCTCCTCTTGGGTCCCTTCAGATACACTGACGCCGCTTGTCTCTCCTCTTGGGTCCCTTCAGATACACTGACGCCGCTTGTCTCTCCTCTTGGGTCCCTTCAGATACACTGACGCCGCTTGTCTCCCCTCTTGGGTCCCTTCAGATACACTGACGCCGCTTGTCTCTCCTCTTGGGTCCCTTCAGATACACTGACGCCGCTTGTCTCCCCTCTTAGGTCCCTTCAGATACACGGACGCATTTGGGGCGGATCGCATTGTGGAGAAGATGAGGAAGTACGAGAGCGTGTACGGGAGCCACTTCACCCCCTGCCAGCTGCTGCTGGACCACGCCAAGGACCCCAGCAAGAAGTTCCACCACTAGCCCCCGCCGCCCCGGTAGTGGCCACCCCCCCCCCCCCTGGTGTCTACGCACCTAGACCGGAGAATGTATGGAGGAGCGGCGGAGGGCTGTGCCGCCTCGCGTGCCTTAGATCCATGTTGGCGCTGAGTTCCCTCCATGTCGACGTTTAATTTTTTGCCCTTAACGCTCAGACTTTTTAACTCTTTAACATCCCCTGTGGATGAGCAGATGGCGCTGCAGCAGCGCAACAATTCCTCCATGTCACCTGGATGTCACCAATAAACAGTTTTCAGAGATCCGTGTCACTGCCTCTAGTTCTTTATAAGGTCTGGGGATCACAATAACTTTCCACTACAGAGATGGCTGCAGTTTTTACTTCTCAGCTGTCCTGTGGCACCACGCGATCGGTAACATCTCTTACCACCACCTGGGTACATGGTCTCTTCTTCTTCCCATGGTGCATCCTGGTATATCACTGTCCCCCCCCCCCCGCTAAGTGATGCAGCACCTTCCACGTGATGGCACCCAGGATTCATCACACCAGACTGCCGCCGTCGTCTAATGCCCCATGGTCCAGTTCTGATGCTCATGTGCACATTGTGGGGGCTTCCGCTAGTAGACATGGGGTCTGGATGAGCTTTATAACTGGTCTGTAACTAGACAGCCCTGTGACCTGACCCTGTCTATTGTGAAACCGACACTTCGCGCCCCCCCCTGGCCCCTCTTAGCCGGCGACGCGCTGTGCGTACCAAGGATCTCTTGCCATGATGACCCCCTGCCACACGCTGTTTAACTGCTTGATTTAAATTCCCCAGAATGTCATAAGGAGATTATGGAGTTACACCATGTCCTAGCTGTACACCAGTTATGTTTTCGAGATCACGGGGCATGGGCCGAACACCTGCCAGGGTCTCGGTCCGTTCTATCACCCCAGGGTGGGGAGAAATGTAGAACATCTAGTAGAGACCAGATAGCTAAGCTGTGTTTGGTCTCCAAGTGTAACGGTGGCCTGGCTGGATCCGATGACTCCAAAACAGTCACCCTATAAGCTTCCATGAAGAATTTGATACATCATAGGTTTTGGAGTTTCAGCTACAACAATCCAGGGGAGGTGGGAATAGGACCATCCCCGGGGCAGAAAATGAAGTGACCGACCAGGAGGTTAAATGCTTGAAAGGCCGTGTGGCCCTCTCACTGTCTTTCTTGCTGTTCACTTCTGAGGGAAGTCATATTGGGTAACTTGCTGGAAGGGACTGGAACAGCTGGCATCCTGCGGTCCAGGTACATGCCCAAACGTCAAACCGGTAACTGACCTGGTCATCTGCTTATACTATTTGTATTACCTCCTGTATTTGCATCTCTGACCATTGTATATGTATAACCCTTGTGTATATAGTATATTGTCTAGTGTGCCCTTAAGGTGATTAAATATACAATTTAACCTTGGCTGCTCTTTCATCTCGATCCACAATTCCATGTTCTCGGTTTACCTTTCCATGCTATCAGGGCTGGTTTCTGGCCCGATATAATTCCCCTTAAGGGCCGAGGAACTGGTGGCAGCTCTACCGGGCTGACCAGGCGTTGTTTCACTGGTGCTAGTGAAAGGGACCTCTCAGGACTGTGAGCGAGTGTGGTGCTACGTCAGCGGCTATGTGGGCTACGTCCTCTCACTCCCTGGGCCCATATGGACAAGGGCTGTCTGTGTAAAAATGTGCCAAGCTGACCTTACCTGCAGAACGTCATATAGGTGAAAGGGGGGAGACCGTACCGCGTGATCCCGCTGATGTAATAGTGATGTCAGGGAAGTGAGGTGTGGTTCATCGCATTGTTTCAGATCCTTACCATTTTCCTTGTTACAAGGTCGGCTGAAGAGGTATATCAGGAGTACTGACTGCTGCCCACCTCCACAGCCCTGTGTACTGATGGCAGTGATGGATAAGGTGCCATTACCAACCTGTGCTCCATGTCCCTCCCTGCAGGGACTGGAGTCGGCCTGTGACATGCTGCGTGCTGCTGCATGGAGCACAGGCTGTGGCCTCTCCGGGGCGTTCCTGCCCAGAGTTTGGGATGATTTGTTTCTGGTCACACACCCCCAGGTGACGCCCGGCCGGTCACCTCGGAGCTATTGTAGACATCATGCGGTGACAATACAGAAGTGTAACGACATAACTTCATGATAAAACATACGGTGAATGTCGACCCTGAGCTGCGACTGTTACATTTATTACTCGGCTTTCATATTAAGCTTTCCAGCGTCACGTGACGTGACCTTTTGTGTTATTTCTTTGTGCAAATTGTGCTATGTGAAGTGTGGACGGGATCTACCCAGAATCAAAAAGAAACAGAGTCTGAAAAAAAAATGAGTTCACAGATTGATAAAAAAAAAAAATCACCCTGAAATCTCTGGCCCGGGCTTGTCTGATCAGACCTCACAGTCACCGGACCTCCATCATTAGATCTTCGGCCTCCAACCTTTTATGAATTGCATAATCTTCTTGACTTGGAGCTTGGTCAGCTTGAAGTCGTCCGAAAGGATCTCCTCCGTCAACTGTACGAAGATGCTGCCGTCTATACGTTCCCTAACAAAGAAAGTCACTACGTCTTCCGAAAGGCCGATGAACCTGAGGCACCTTGAGACCTCTTCTACAGACAGAGCCGACAGATCGGGAGGAGGGTGCCATGCACTAGGGTCTCCCGACAACCCCCTGGGACCTCCAGGTGTGTGAGGAGAAGAGGCATCCATGGTGCTTCTGGATGAGATTGGTGGCACCTCAATGACGCCTTGCGTGAGGTATACTCTGGTGATGCCACCTTCTGCCCCCCGTACAATGGTGGGTGATAATGGGGTTGTGCTTCTAATTACAATATTCTCAGTCTCAAACCCTTTGGCCTGCCGGGGCGGAGGGGCCGGACACGTCCCTATGCCTCCATCACTTTTGAATATGGACTCGGGCATGAACCGCAGCTCCGACCCGATGGAGGAGGAATCTGGAGACGTGCCTTGACTGTTACTAACATCGAAGGGGTCAAGGAAATCAGAGATGGAGGATGAGGATGATTTTGGATGCTCCGGTGGGTCTAACCAATCCCCGGAAGATGAGGGAGTGGAAGCAAAGGCCGCGTTGGCAAATGGGTTCAAGGCTCCGAATGGGGCAAAGCGTTTATGGGTATGAGGAGGCTTCAACCTGGGACAACTATAATAAGTCTTAATAGTGGTGTCTGTGCTGAGAAGAGGAGTGGAGCGCCCGCTGGCCACACTTGGCCCCGTGTCCGCGTATGCCCAAGAATCTGACCAAGACGTCTGGGTGGGCTGAGCTGTAGAGGCCATGCTGTTAGACATTTGACGAGTCGATGCGTCTCCGGACTTGCAGTCTCCCCATGTACAAGGATAGCAATATAAGGAGTAGGAATCCGGGGAGGGAGAGCAGCTGCCACTCCGGTTCCCTGATCTGTAAGGAAGAGAAGATGGTGAGAGGACACTCAGTGGTCAGAGGCGTCATGTCCTTGTGGGCCCAGTGGGTGCAGACCCATGGGCATTACATATCGTGTTATTACTGGTGTTGTAATCCCAGAGCCTGGTGTAACTGGCCAGAATGATCTGGAGATTACGATTCACCAACCTGTATAACGAGCACTTTCCTATTTTTATTAGATCTGTGATTGCTCTCAGGAAGTTACTTACATGTCATGGAGTCCTGATGAGTAGTAGGACAGGCCTGGGCTCGGAGTGTGGCTCTGCGGGAGCTGGGATTTCGGGAGGCGAGGCGGGACTGGTGGGCTGGAAGATGAAGAAAAGTATCTGCCGCCACGAGGAGGAACAGGAGGGGCATTGAGGAGACGACATTCCTCCCTCACCTGCAAGACACAAAAGCTGCCATCATCCAGGGGGCGAGCGATCATCAGTCATTGGCTATAGATTCTCAGTAACCCATGTGTCCAGATCTCCCGATCCACAGAACTTGCTCCACCACTAACTGCTACAGATATCAAAGATTTCCCTCATCAAACACCCTCCAACCACCGGGTCAGACTGGAATACCCAGGCTCCACAGATGGTGTCATGGCCCTGCCGTGTGGAGGATTTACTGGTGGCGGGCGAGAGAATCTCCTCTCAATATTGACCTTAGATTGTGAGACATTTTAATCTCCAACCCAACTCCGCCAGGGAATGTCTACCTTCATAATTTGCACCCACCCCTGAGGTCTCAAGTCCAATCCCTGAGGTCTCAAGTCCAATCCCATATGTGCTTCTTTTCTTACTGCCCGGCAAATACTGAAGCATCACCGAATCTAAACAACCACAGCATCTCATTTCAAAGAACTTTGTAAAACTTTTTACATTACTTTTGACTATTTTGTCTATAACAAGGAGAAGTTCCTGGACATTCCCCAACCCTCAAAGCTAGAAAGAACCCACCTTTCTCGAGCACTTGAAACTCCTCTACCCAGGCATCGGCCACGACTCTGGGCTGGACGGTCCTGTACAAATGGAAATTATAGGGAACAACAGGTGCAGATCCTGATGAAGGTCAGAACTTACCGATTCTGATTTAGGCGGCACCGGTGGTGGTGTGTCCGTCTTTCCTTCTTCAATAGTTAAGGCCGGGGGAGAAGGAGGAGAACATGACTTGCCCTCTAAGGGAGAAGGAGAGGAGGCGAAGCAGATAAGGTCTTGCTGAATCTTGTTGCCACTTTCTAAGCCGACGGGCTTACTGCTGGGCTCGGAATAGTTCTCAAAATTCTGGTTTGTCCAAAGCTCTTCATATGGTATCTCTAATTGTTCCTGAGTCCTAAAATCATGGTCCACCCAGTCTGGGGTCATGTACTCTCTGTCTAAGTCTGAGTTATCGGAAGAGGACCCCAAGACTTGGGTTGGAAGCTCGTGGGGGCTCGTGTCTCCTGGGATGGTCCCACTGTAAACACACAAGGAAAGACGCTGTAGACCTTGACTGAGCTCCTCTCGGGTGTAGTTGATGGAGCCGGCTGAGAAGCCTTGCAAACAGACACGGATTTTCCGTGGACTGGCGCACTCCTCCGCAAAATCTGTCTTGGTCTCCCGGACGGCCTTGGAATAATCATCTGGGTTGAACCTTTGCTCTTGGCAGTAATGAGCACAGTCTCTCACAAGCTTGTCAAAATGAGGGTCTCCACAGAGAAGACCCTCGGGGAGAGAGAATCGAGGCATGTCCGTCAGCAGCAGAAAGTGGAAGGGGTTCACCTCCTCCTTACGTAGAAGACAACATAGAACAACAGTCTTTGAAATGATACTGACCAGCTTGTACCGATGACCTTCACGGATAACATGAAGGTCGTAGGGGTTTCGAGGAGGACGGGTGGGGACCACAACATTGACGGGAAGGCGCACCTTCTCGATGATGCTTCGGATGGTGTGTTCTCCCTCCTGCATCTGTAGCTCCAGGGGGCTGCGGGTACTAAAGCTGCCCTTACACTGGAAGGGGAGGCTCAAGCTCTCGTTGGTGCGGTGGTTCATGCAGATGAGGCAGGGCATTTTACCCTTCACCTGTTTGCCCAGGGTGCCAGTTTTACCCAACTTTCTCAGGATGGTGTTAAATCGTGATTTTTCCTTGACTGTCTTAGCACAGAGGATCTCTGCCTGTCCCATAAGAGTCAGTTCATCCCCAGTATGAAGGGTGAAGTTATAAACTTCGCTGTCCTCACTGAACTCCCCCGATACCACCTAAAAAGAAGAGACATGAAATATCAGATCAGCTTTACCCACCGCTATCAATCTGTGAGTTTAGAAGTCAACTCAAGTTACTTTATGTATATTGCATTTGCCATAGGTATAAAATAGCAAGCCAAATCTCCTGACACAGCAATATATTTTATGTCTGCCGCCACCACCACTAGGGGGAGCTCCCTGTATACAGAGATACATGATAAGATTCTGTCTGCAGCCACCACTAGGGGGAGCTCCCTGTATACAGAGATACATGATAAGATTCTGTCTGCAGCCACCACTAGGTGGAGCTCCCTGTATACAGAGATACATAAGATCCTGTCTGCTGCCACCACTAGGGGGAGCTCCCTGTATACAGAGATACGTGATAAGATCCTGTCTGCAGTCACCACTAGATGGAGCTCCCTGTATACAGAGATACATGATAAGATTCTGTCTGCAGCCACCACTAGGGGGAGCTCCCTGTATATAGAGATACATGATAAGATCCTGTCTGCAGCCACCACTAGGGGGAGCTCCCTGTATACAGAGATACATGATAAGATTCTGTCTGCAGTCACCACTAGGGGGAGCTCCCTGTATACAGAGATACATGATAAGATTCTGTCTGCAGTCACCACTAGGGGGAGCTCCCTGTATACAGAGATACATGATAAGATTCTGTCTGCAGCCACCACTAGGGGGAGCTCCCTGTATACAGAGATACATGATAAGATTCTGTCTGCAGCCACCACTAGGGGGAGCTCCCTGTATACAGAGATACATGATAACATCCTGTCTGCAGCCACCACTAGGGGGAGCTCCCTGTATACAGAGATACATGATAAGATCCTGTCTGCAGCCACCACTAGGGGGAGCTCCCTGTATACAGAGATACATGATAAGATCCTGTCTGCAGCCACCACTAGGGGGAAGTCCCTGTATACAGAGATACATGATAAGATTCTGTCTGCAGCCACCACTAGGGGGAGCTCCCTGTATACAGAGATACATGATAAGATTCTGCCTGCAGTCACCACTAGGGGGAGCTCCCTGTATACAGAGATACATGATAAGATTCTGTCTGCAGCCACCACTAGGGGGAGCTCCCTGTATACAGAGATACATGATAAGATTCTGCCTGCAGCCACCACTAGGGGGAGCTCCCTGTATACAGAGATACATGATAAGATTCTGTCTGCAGCCACCACTAGGTGGAGCTCCCTGTATACAGAGATACATAAGATCCTGTCTGCTGCCACCACTAGGGGGAGCTCCCTGTATACAGAGATACGTGATAAGATCCTGTCTGCAGTCACCACTAGAGGGAGCTCCCTGTATACAGAGATACATGATAAGATCCTGTCTGCAGCCACCACTAGGGGGAGCTCCCTGTATATAGAGATACATGATAAGATCCTGTCTGCAGCCACCACTAGGGGGAGCTCCCTGTATACAGAGATACATGATAAGATTCTGTCTGCAGTCACCACTAGGGGGAGCTCCCTGTATACAGAGATACATGATAAGATTCTGTCTGCAGTCACCACTAGGGGGAGCTCCCTGTATACAAAGATACATGATAAGATTCTGTCTGCAGCCACCACTAGGGGGAGCTCCCTGTATACAGAGATACATGATAAGATTCTGTCTGCAGCCACCACTAGGGGGAGCTCCCTGTATACAGAGATACATGATAAGATCCTGTCTGCAGCCACCACTAGGGGGAGCTCCCTGTATACAGAGATACATGATAAGATCCTGTCTGCAGCCACCACTAGGGGGAAGTCCCTGTATACAGAGATACATGATAAGATTCTGTCTGCAGCCACCACTAGGGGGAGCTCCCTGTATACAGAGATACATGATAAGATTCTGCCTGCAGTCACCACTAGGGGGAGCTCCCTGTATACAGAGATACATGATAAGATTCTGTCTGCAGCCACCACTAGGGGGAGCTCCCTGTATACAGAGATACATGATAAGATTCTGCCTGCAGCCACCACTAGGGGGAGCTCCCTGTATACAGAGATACATGATAAGATTCTGCCTGCAGCCACCACTAGGGAGGGCTCCCTGTATACAGAGACACATGATAAGATCCTGTCTGCAACCACCACTAGGGGGAGCTCACTGTATACAGAGATACATGATGAGATCCTGTCAACAGCCACCACTAGGGGGAGCTCCCTGTATACAGAGATACATGATAAGATTCTGCCTGCAGCCACCACTAGGGGGAGCTCCCTGTATACAGAGATACATGATAAGATCCTGTCTGCAGCCTCCACTAGGGAGAGCTCCCTATATATAGAGATACATGATAAGATCCTGTCTGCAGCCACCACTAGGGGGAGCTCCCTGTATACAGAGATACATGATAAGATTCTGTCTGCATCCACCACTAGGGGGAGCTCCCTGTATACAGAGATACATGATAAGATCCTGTCTGCAGCCTCCACTAGGGGGAAGTCCCTGTATACAGAGATACATAAGATGTCATGTCCCTATAGAGGAGCCGAGTCCTGCACATACCAGGTTTTTGTGTTCTTCCATTGCTGGAGCTGCCCGTCCCTTTTAGCTTTCTTGTTATGAACCATCCAGATCTTCCTCCTTCCCACCCAGAGGCGCCATGACACATATGGTTTCCTCTACCTATCGGACCTATCTTAGACCCCCTTTCTACCAGCCGTCTCCCATTACAGACCCCAATTCTTACCTTGACGCTGAATGTGATCGCTTCCATAACGAAGACCCGATCAGGGAAGACGCTCGCCACCTCCTCCACGCTGCTGAAGTACTGCACCGGCTCACGCACGTCACGGTCCTGATCCAGAAGCTTAAACTTCCCTGGAGAGAAGAGGAAAAGAACGTCATCAACCATCCGGTCACACAGAACACGGCACAGATTACTAGTGAGCCTGACGCCAGAGCAGCACCCAACTGCCAGAGGAGCACCGGATGCCAGAGCAGCACCAACTGCCAAAGCAGCATCAGATGCCAGAGCAGCACCAGACACCAGAGCAGCACCAGACGCCAGAGCTGCACCAACTGCCAGAACAGCACCAGACGCCAAAGCAGCATCAGATGCCAGAGCAGCACCAGACACCAGAGCAGCACCAGACGCCAGAGCTGCACCAACTGCCAGAACAGCACCAGCTGTCAGGGCAGCACCAGATGCTAGAGCAGCACCAGACACCAGAGCAGCACCAGACGCCAGAGCTGCACCAACTGCCAGAACAGCACCAGCTGTCAGGGCAGCACCAGATGCTAGAGCAGCACCAGACGCCAGAACAGCACCAACTGTCAGAGCAGCACCGGATGCCAGAGCAGCACCAACTGTCAGGGCAGCACCAGATGCTAGAGCAGCACCAGACGCCAGAACAGCACCAACTGTCAGAGCAGCACCGGATGCCAGAGCAGCACCAACTGTCAGGGCAGCACCAGATGCTAGAGAAGCACCGGACGCCAGAGCAGCACCAGACGCCAGAGCAGCACCAACTGCCAGAGCAGCACCAGACGCCAGAGCAGCACCAGACGCCAGAGCAGCACCCAACTGCCAGAGGAGCACCGGATGCCAGAGCAGCACCAGACGCCAGAGCAGCACCAACTGCCAGAGCAGCACCAGACGCCAAGCAGCACCAACTGCCAGAGCAGCACCAGACGCCAGAGCAGCACCCAACTGCCAGAGGAGCACCGGATGCCAGAGCAGCACCAGACGCCAGAGCAGCACCAACTGTCAGGGCAGCACCAGATGCTAGATAAGCACCAGACGCCAGAGCAGCACCAGACGCCAGAGCAGCACCAACTGCCAGAGCAGCACCAGACGCCAGAGCAGCACCAACAGCCAGAGCAGCACCAACTGTCAGGGCAGCACCAGATGCCAGAGCAGCACCAGATGCCAGAGCAGCACCAGACACCAGAGCAGCACCAGACGCCAGAGCTGCACCAACTGCCAGAACAGCACCAGCTCTCAGGGCAGCACCAGATGCTAGAGCAGCACCAGACGCCAGAGCAGCACCAACTGCCAGAGCAGCACCAGACGCCAGACCAGCACCAGACGCCAGGGCAGCACCAAACTGCCAGAGCATCACCAGACACCAGAGGTCGATGGCAGAGCAGCACCGGCCGACAGAGCAGCATCGGACGTCAGAGAAGCATCAGATGCCAGAGCAGCACCCAACTGCCAGAGCAGAACTAGACGCCAGCGTTCGATGGAAGAGCAGCACCGGACGGCAGAGCAGCACCCAACTACCAGAGCAGCACCAGACGCCAGAGTTTGATGAAAGAGCAGCACCGGACGTCAGAGCAGCACCCAACTACCAGAGCAGCACCAGACGCCAGAGTTCGATGAAAGAGCAGCACCGGATGCCAGAGCAGCACCGGCCGCCAGAGCAGCACTGGACGCCAGAGCAGCACCAGACGCCAGAGCAGCACCCAACTGCCAGAGGTCGATAGCAGAGTAGCACCGGCCACAAGAGCAGAACCGGCCACCAGAGCAGCACCTGACGCCAGAGCAGCACCAACTGCCAGAGCAGCACCGGATGCCAGAGCAGCACCAGACGCCAGAGCAGCACCAACAGCCAGAGCAGCACCAACAGCCAGAGCAGCACCAACTGTCAGGGCAGCACCAGATGCTAGAGCAGCACCAGACACCAGAGCAGCACCAACTGCCAGAGCAGCACCAGATGCCAGAGCAGCACCGGACGCCAGAGCAGCACCAACTGCCAGAGGAGCACCGGACGTCAGAGCAGCATCAAACTGCCAGAGCAGGACCAGACACCAGAGGTCGATGGCAAAGCAGCACCAGCCGCCAGAGTAGCACTGGACGCCTGAGCAGCATCAGTCACCAGAGCAGCATCGAACGTCAGAGAAGCATCAGACGCCAGAGCAGCACCCAACTGCCAGAGCAGCACCAGACGCCAGAGTTCAATGGAAGAGCAGCACCGGACGCCAGAGCAGCACCCAACTGCTAGAGCAGGACCAGACACCAGAGGTCGATGGCAAAGCAGCACCAGCCGCTAGAGTAGCACTGGACGCCAGAGCAGCATCAAACTGCCAGAGCAGGACCAGACACCAGAGGTCGATGGCAAAGCAGCACCAGCCGCCAGAGTAGCACTGGACGCCAGAGCAGCATCAGTCACCAGAGCAGCATCGGACGTCAGAGAAGCATCAGACGCCAGAGCAGCACCGGACGCCAGAGCAGCACCCAACTGCCAGAGCAGCACCAGACGCCAGAGTTCAATGGAAGAGCAGCACCGGACGCCAGAGCAGCACCCAACTGCTAGAGCAGCACCAGACGCCAGAGTTCGATGAAAGAGCAGCACCGGATGCCAGAGCAGCACCCAACTGCCTGAGCAGCACCAGACCCAGAGGTCCATGGCAGAGCAGCACCGGACGCCGGTGCAGCACCGGACGCCAGAACAGCACCCAACTGCCAGAGCAGTACCAGACGCCAGAGGTCGATGGCAGAGCAGCACCGGCCGCCAGAGCAGAACCGGCCACCAGAGCAGCACCGGACGCCAGAGTAGCACCAACTGCCAGAGCAGCCATCGGGTCACACAGAACACGACACGGATTACTACTGGGCCCGACGCCAGAGATGCATTAGACGCCAGAGCAGCAGCGGACACCAGAGCAGCACCAGACGCCAGAGCAGCACCAGACGCCAGAGCAGCACCAGAGCCAGAGCAGCACCGGACGCCAGAGCAGCACCAGACACCAGAGCAGCACCAGACGACAGATCAGCACCAGACGCCAGAGGAGCACCGGACGCCAGAGCAGCACCGGACGCCAGAGCAGCACCAGACACCAGAAGACGATGGCAGAGCAGCACCGGCCGCCAGAGAAACACTGGACGCCAGAGCAGCACTGGACGCCAGAGCAGTATCGGACGCCAGAGCAGCATCGGACGTCAGAGAAGCCTCAGATGCCAGAGCAGCACCGGACGCCAGAGCAGCACACAACTGCCAGAGCAGCACCAGACGCCAGAGTTCGATGTAAGAGTAGCACCGGACGCCAGAGCAGCACCCAACTGCCAGAGCAGCACCAGACGCCAGAGTTCGATGTAAGAGCAGCACCGGACGCCAGAGCAGCACCCAACAGCCAGAGCAGCACCAGACGCCAGAGTTCAATGTAAGAGCAGCACCGGACACCAGAGCAGCACCAGCCGCCAGGTCAGCACCCAACTGCCAGAGCAGTACCAGACGCCAGAGTTCGATGTAAGAGTAGCACCAGACGCCAGATCAGCACCCAACTGCCAGAGCAGCACCAGACGCCAGAGTTCGATGTAAGAGCAGCACTGGATGCCAGAGCAGCACTCAACTGCCAGAGCAGCACCAGACGCCAGAGTTCGATGTAAGAGCAGCACCGGACACCAGAGCAGCACCCAACTGCCAGAGCAGCACCAGACGCCAGAGTTCAATGTAAGAGCAGCACCGGACGCCAGAGCAGCACCCAACTGCCAGAGCAGCACCAGACGCCAGAGTTCGATGTAAGAGCAGCACCGGACACCAGAGCAGCACCCAACTGCCAGAGCAGCACCAGACGCCAGAGTTCAATGTAAGAGCAGCACCGGACGCCAGAGCAGCACCCAACTACCAGAGCAGCACCAGACACCAGAGTTTGATGTAAGAGCAGCACCGGACACCAGAGCAGCACCCAACTGCCAGAGCAGCACCAGACGCCAGAGTTCGATGTAAGAGCAGCACCGGACGCCAGAGCAGCACCCAACTGCCAGAGCAGCACCAGATGCCAGAGTTCGATGTAAGAGCAGCACCGGACGCCAGAGCAGCACCCAACTACCAGAGCAGCACCAGACACCAGAGATCGATGTAAGAGCAGCACCGGACGCCAGAGCAGCACCCAACTGCCAGAGCAGCACCAGACGCCAGAGTTCGATCAAAGAGCAGCACCGGCCGCCAGAGCAGCACCGACCGCCAGATCAGCACCCAACTGGCAGAGCAGTACCAGACGCCAGAGGTCGATGGCAGAGCAGCACCGGCCGCCAGAGCAGAACCGGCCGCCAGAGCAGCACCGGCCGCCAGAGCAACCATCGGGTCACACAAAACACGGCACAGATTAATACTGAGCCCGACACCAGAGCAGCATCAGACGCAGAGGTCGATGGCAGAGCAGCACTGGACACCAGAGCTCTGCAGACACCTGTGTGATAGAGGTCCTGCAATTTTTTTATATACTTTATATATGAATTCCTAATCAAGATCTCTGCTAGCTGTCAGCAAATAGAAACATGCATCAAAAAACCAATCCTGATCTAGTCCTGCTCTCACAGCTGAGGATTTGCTACAATGAGTCAGTGCCAGACTGATACAATGTAACAACCTTCATCCTCCACAGCCACTGACAGCAGAGATACAATGTAACAACCCACATCCTCCGCAGCCACTGACAGCAGAGATACAATGTAACAACCCTCATCCTCCACAGCGGCTGACAGCAAGCAGAGATACAATGTAACAACCCTCATCCTCCACAGCCACTGACAGCAGAGATACAATGTAACAACCCTCATCCTCCACAGCCACTGACAGCAGAGATACAATGTAACAACCCTCATCCTCCACAGCCACTGACAGCAGAGATACAATGTAACAACCCTCATCCTCCACAGCCACTGACAGCAGAGATACAATGTAACAACCCTCATCCTCCACAGCCACTAACAGCAGATACAATGTAACAACGCTCATCCTCCACAGCCACCGACAGCAGAGATACAATGTAACGACCCTCATCCTCCACAGCCACTGACAGCAGAGATACAATGTAACAACCCTCATCCTCCACAGCCACTGACAGCAGATACAATGTAACAACCCTCATCCTCCACAGACACTGACAGCAGATACAATGTAACAACCCTCATCCTCCACAGCCACTGTCAGCAGATACAATGTAACAACCCTCATCCTCCACAGCCACTGACAGCAGATACAATGTAACAACCCTCATCCTCCACAGCCACTGACAGCAGAGATACAATGTAACAACCCTCATCCTCCACAGCCACTGACAGCAGATACAATGTAACAACCCTCATCCTCCACAGACACTGACAGCAGATACAATGTAACAACCCTCATCCTCCACAGCCACTGTCAGCAGATACAATGTAACAACCCTCATCCTCCACAGCCACTGACAGCAGAGATACAATGTAACAACCCTCATCCTCCACAGCCACTGACAGCAGATACAATGTAACAACCCTCATCCTCCACAGACACTGACAGCAGATACAATGTAACAACCCTCATCCTCCACAGCCACTGTCAGCAGATACAATGTAACAACCCTCATCCTCCACAGCCAGTCAGCAGATACAATGTAACAACCCTCATCCTCCACAGCCACTGACAGCAGAGATACAATGTAACAACCCTCATCCTCCACAGCCACTGACAGCAGAGATACAATGTAACAACCCTCATCCTCCACAGCCACTGACAGCAGATACAATGTAACAACCCTCATCCTCCACAGCCACTGTCAGCAGATACAATGTAACAACCCTCATCCTCCACAGCCACTGACAGCAGAGATACAATGTAACAACCCTCATCCTCCACAGCCACTGACAGCAGAGATACAATGTAACAACCCTCATCCTCCACAGCCACTGACAGCAGATACAATGTAACAACCCTCATCCTCCACAGCCACTGACAGCAGATACAATGTAACAACCCTCATCCTCCACAGTCATTGACAGCAGAGATACAATGTAACAACCCTCATCCTCCACAGCCACTGACAGCAGAGATACAATGTAACAACCCTCATCCTCCACAGCCACTGACAGCAGAGATACAATGTAACAACCCTCATCCTCCACAGCCACTGACAGCAGATACAATGCAACAACCCTCATCCTCCACAGCCGCTGACAGCAGAGATACAATGTAACAACCCTCATCCTCCACAGCCACTGACAGCAGAGATACAATGTAACAACCCTCATCCTCCACAGCCACTGACAGCAGAGATACAATGTAACAACCCACATCCTCCACAGCCACTGACAGCAGAGATACAATGTAACAACCCTCATCCTCCACAGCCACTGACAGCAGATACAATGTAACAACCCTCATCCTCCACAGCCACTGACAGCAGAGATACAATGTAACAACGCTCATCCTCCACAGCCACTGACAGCAGAGATACAATGTAACAACCCTCATCCTCCACAGCCACTGACAGCAGATACAATGTAACAACCCTCATCCTCCACAGCCACTGTCAGCAGATACAATGTAACAACCCTCATCCTCCACAGCCACTGACAGCAGAGATACAGTGTAACAACCCTCATCCTCCACAGCCACTGACAGCAGAGATACAATGTAACAACCCTCATCCTCCACAGCCACTGACAGCAGAGATACAATGTAACAACCCTCATCCTCCACAGCCACTGACAGCAGAGATACAATGTAACAACCCTCATCCTCCACAGCCACTGACAGCAGAGATACAATGTAACAACCCTCATCCGCCACAGCCACCGACAGCAGATACAATGTAACAACCCTCATCCTCCACAACCACCGACAGCAGAGATACAATGTAACAACCCTCATCCTCCACAACCACCGACAGCAGATACAATGTAACAACCCTCATCCTCCACAGCCACCGACAGCAGAGATACAATGTAACAACCCTCATCCTCCACAGCCACCGACAGCAGAGATACAATGTAACAACCCTCATCCTCCACAGCCACCGACAGCAGAGATACAATGTAACGACCGTCATCCTCCACAGCCACTGACAGCAGAGATACAATGTAACAACCCTCATCCTCCACAGCCACTGACAGCAGAGATACAATGTAACAACCCTCATCCTCCACAGCCACTGACAGCAGATACAATGTAACAACCCTCATCCTCCACAGCCACTGACAGCAGATACAATGTAACAACCCTCATCCTCCACAGCCACTGACAGCAGAGATACAATGTAACAACCCTCATCCTCCACAGCCACTGACAGCAGATACAATGTAACAACCCTCATCCTCCACAACCACCGACAGCAGAGATACAATGTAACAACCCTCATCCTCCACAGCCACCGACAGCAGAGATACAATGTAACAACCCTCATCCTCCACAGCCACTGACAGCAGAGATACAATGTAACAACCCTCATCCTCCACAGCCACCGACAGCAGAGATACAATGTAACGACCCTCATCCTCCACAGCCACTGACAGCAGATACAATGTAACAACCCTCATCCTCCACAGCCACTGACAGCAGAGATACAATGTAACAACCCTCATCCTCCACAGCCACTGACAGCAGATACAATGTAACAACCCTCATCCTCCACAGCCACTGTCAGCAGATACAATGTAACAACCCTCATCCTCCACAGCCACCGACAGCAGAGATACAATGTAACAACCCTCATCCTCCACAGCCACCGACAGCAGAGATACAATGTAACAACCCTCATCCTCCACAGCCACTGACAGCAGAGATACAATGTAACAACCCTCATCCTCCACAGCCACTGACAGCAGAGATACAATGTAACAACCCTCCTCCTCCACAACCACCGACAGCAGAGATACAATGTAACAACCCTCATCCTCCACAACCACCGACAGCAGAGATACAATGTAACAACCCTCATCCTCCACAGCCACCTACAGCAGAGATACAATGTAACAACCCTCATCCTCCACAGCCACCGACAGCAGAGATACAATGTAACAACCCTCATCCTCCACAACCACCGACAGCAGAGATACAATGTAACAACCCTCATCCTCCACAGCCACTGACAGCAGAGATACAATGTAACAACCCTCATCCTCCGCAGCCACTGACAGCAGAGATACAATGTAACAACCCTCATCCTCCACAGCCACTGACAGCAGAGATACAATGTAACAACCCTCATCCTCCACAACCACCGACAGGAGAGATACAATGTAACAACCCTCATCCTCCACAGCCACTGACAGCAGAGATACAATGTAACAACCCTCATCCTCCACAGCCACCGACAGCAGAGATACAATGTAACGACCCTCATCCTCCACAGCCACCGACAGCAGAGATACAATGTAACAACCCTCATCCTCCACAACCACCGACAGGAGAGATACAATGTAACAACCCTCATCCTCCACAACCACCGACAGCAGAGATACAATGTAACAACCCTCATCCTTCACAGCCACCAACAGCAGAGATACAATGTAACAACCCTCATCCTCCACAACCACCGACAGGAGAGATACAATGTAACAACCCTCATCCTCCACAGCCACTGACAGCAGAGATACAATGTAACAACCCTCATCCTCCACAACCACCGACAGCAGAGATACAATGTAACAACCCTCATCCTCCACAGCCACTGACAGCAGAGATACAATGTAACAACCCTCATCCTCCACAGCCACTGACAGCAGAGATACAATGTAACAACCCTCATCCTCCACAACCACCGACAGCAGAGATACAATGTAACAACCCCCATCCTCCTGTTGTAAATTCCTCTGTCATTTCTCCATTTCAGGAGTCTTTTTTCTGTTGATTATTTTTTTATTTTGCACAAAATTCATGAATCCGTTTTCGTCAATTTGAAGAATTAATTGCAAAAATCTCCAACAAGTACAACAAGTACCAGGAGACAAAAAAAATGTAAAAACCCCAGAAATGATGAATCCGGGTCTTGCTCTATCAGAAAGTTGCAGAAATGTTTTATCTAATAATGATTAAACTTCCCACAACTCTGGTGAGCTGCATTTCCCCAAGTGACCGCCGGAGGGCGTAGCGGTCATGCTCTCAGGCTGGCGCTGTCCTTCAGCACCAGTCACTGGCTGATCACAAAGTGCTGAATCTGGGGGTGAAGGGTCCATTGTCCCGGGGGCCGGGGTGGGGGCCAGTCTGACATGGGGGGCAGAGCACATCCATCTTCCTACAAGCCGAGGCTACAAATCTCAGGCCGTCTCCGTCATTCAGCCGCAGGACAAGGGGCACCATTGTCGTCGCCCCTTTCTTGGCCGCTTACCCCGCTGTTGCTGTGATGCATTTAGAGCAAACCCCTCATTAGAGAAACCCCAATTACTGCAGCCCTGGTGACCAATCATGTTTACAGCATCGCTCATCCTGATCCTCCTGTTGCATGAATGGAATATGAGAGAAGCAGTAAAGACTGACACCCAGTAATGCTCATTACCAGTGGCGGAACGTGAAGCTTGTGGCCCCCAATGATTGCAAATCGTTAATAGTAATGGTCTTTCCATATGGGGCCCCCCACCCTCCAGGGCCCGGGTGTGCCTGTACCCCCTGCACCTGTTGTAGCCCCTTCCCCTTATGTTGCACTCATGGTCGCAGTATCGTTCCCACCACTGTACACTACAAGCTGTCCAACTGTAGAACCACAAGTCCCAGCAGGACCCAGCGATGCTCTTCAGAGGCCCCAGAGGTGCGGACATCCTGAAACCCCCAAGCTGAGCCCTGAGAACAATAAAGCGGAGGTGGGCGAGATATTACAAGCCCACCCTATATGGCGTATAGATCTCCGAGCCCCCTATAATCCCCCTTTTATGTGTCAGTCTTCTGGAAATCTCCACATGAAGCAGGTGGCTCAGGATGAGCAGTGCTAGGCTGGATAGCAGCTGATATCGGGGTCCCTCCGGCTGTGATCTATGGGGGTTTATATAACTACTATATCATCGGCTCCAGTCACCCCCCAGGGAAGATAACTCTCCAGAGCCCGGGGGTCTCAGTGTGAGGGGCGACGTCACATCATTCATGGGGGCAAATTAGTCTCCGCTGACTTCATCTTGACCTCAGGACCATCACATAAGGGGTACAACAACCCACTGTAGAGGGGCCCACCCCAGCACAGGGCCCCGGGGGGATCAATGCAGAGTCAGGAAGAAAGAACTAAAACTCCTGACACCTCCTGTGTCTGCAGGTTACAATGAGGGGCCCGTCCTGTAGGGCTGTGTGCAGACATGTGGGGCCCGTCCTGTAGGGCTGTGTGTGCAGACATGTGGGGCCCGTCCTGTAGGGCTGTGTGTGCAGACATGTGGGGCCCGTCCTGTAGGGCTGTGTGCAGACATGTGGGGCCCGTCCTGTAGGGCTGTGTGCAGACATGTGGGGCCCGTCCTGTAGGGCTGTGTGCAGACATGTGGGGCCCGTCCTGTAGGGCTGTGTGTGCAGACATGTGGGGCCCGTCCTGTAGGGCTGTGTGTGCAGACATGTGGGGCCCGCCCTGTAGGGCTGTGTGTGCAGACATGTGGGGCCCGTCCTGTAGGGCTGTGTGCAGACATGTGGGGCCCGTCCTGTAGGGCTGTGTGTGCAGACATGTGGGGCCCGTCCTGTAGGGCTGTGTGCAGACATGTGAGGCCCGTCCTCTAGGGCTGTGTGCAGACATGTGGGGCCCGTCCTGTAGGGCTGTGTGCAGACATGTGGGGCCCGTCCTGTAGGGCTGTGTGTGCAGACATGTGGGGCCCGTCCTGTAGGGCTGTGTGTGCAGACATGTGGGGCCCGTCCTGTAGGGCTGTGTGCAGACATGTGAGGCCCGTCCTGTAGGGCTGTGTGTGCAGACATGTGAGGCCCGTCCTGTAGGGCTGTGTGTGCAGACATGTGGAGCCCGTCCTGTAGGGCTGTGTGTGCCCATGTGGGGCCCGTCCTCTAGGGCTGTGTGTGCAGACATGTTGGGCCCGTCCTGTAGGGCTGTGTGTGCCCATGTGGGGCCCGTCCTCTAGGGCTGTGTGTGCAGACATGTGGGGCCCGTCCTGTAGGGCTGTGTGCAGACATGTGGTGCCCGTCCTGTAGGGCTGTGTGTGCAGACATGTGGGGCCCGTCCTGTAGGGCTGTGTGTGCCCATATGGGGCCCGTCCTGTAGGGCTGTGTGTGCACATGTGGGGCCCGTCCTGTAGGGCTGTGTGCAGACATGTGGGGCCCGTCCTGTAGGGCTGTGTGCAGACATGTTGGGCCCGTCCTGTAGGGCTGTGTGCGCTCATGTGGGGCCCGTCCTGTAGGGCTGTGTGCAGACATGTGGGGCCCGTACTGTAGGGCTGTGCGTGCAGACATGTTGGGCCCGTCCTGTAGGGCTGTGCGCTCATGTGTGGCCCGTCCTGTAGGGCTGTGTGCAGACATGTGGGGCCCGTCCTGTAGGGCTGTGTGCTCACATGTGGGGCCCGTCCTGTAGGGCTGTGTGTGCAGACATGTGAGGCCCGTCCTGTAGGGCTGTGTGTGCAGACATGAGGGGCCCGTCCTGTAGGGCTGTGTGCAGACATGTGGGGCCCGTCCTGTAGGGCTGTGCGTGCCCATATGGGGCCCGTCCCGTAGGGCTGTGTGCGCTCATGTGGGGCCCGTCCTGTAGGGCTGTGTGTGCAGACATGTGGGGCCCGTCCTGTAGGGCTGTGTGCAGACATGTGGAGCCCGTCCTGTAGGGCTGTGTGCAGACATGTGGGGCCCGTCCAGTAGGGCTGTGTGCAGACATGTGGGGCCCGTCCTGTAGGGCTGTGTGTGCAGACATGTGAGGCCCGTCCTGTAGGGCTGTGTGTGCCCATGTGGGGCCCGTCCTGTAGGGCTGTGTGCAGACATGTGGGGCCCGTCCTGTAGGGCTGTGTGCAGACATGTGGGGCCCGTCCTGTAGGGCTGTGTGCAGACATGTGGGGCCCGTCCTGAAGGGCTGTGTGCAGACATGTGGGGCCCGTCCTGTAGGGCTGTGTGTGCAGACATGTGAGGCCCGTCCTGTAGGGCTGTGTGTGCCCATGTGGGGCCCGTCCTGTAGGACTATGTGCTTACATGTGGGGCCCGTCCTGTAGGGCTGTGTGAAGACATGTGGGGCCCATCCTGTAGGGCTGTGTGTGCAGACATGTGGGGCCCATCCTGTAGGGCTGTGTGTGCACACATGTGGGGCCCATCCTGTAGGGCTGTGTGCAGACATGAGGGGCCCGTCTTGTAGGGCTGTGTGTGCAGACATGTGGGGCCCGTCCAGTAGGGCTGTGTGTGCAGACATGTGGGGCCCGTCCTGTAGGGGTGTGTGTGCAGACATGTGGGGCCCGTTCTGTAGGGCTGTGTGTGCAGACATGTGGGGCACCTCCTGTAGGGCTGTGTGTGCAGACATGTGGGGCCCGTCCTGTAGGGCTGTGTGTGCAGACATGTGGGGCCCGTCCTGTAGGGCTGTGTGTGCAGACAAGTGGGGCCCGTTCTGTAGGGCTGTGTGTGCAGACATGTGGGGCCCGTCCTGTAGGGCTGTGTGCAGACATGTGGGGCCCGTCCTGTAGGGCTGTGCGCAGACATGTGGGGCCCGTCCTGTAGGGCTGTGTGCAGACATGTGAGGCCCGTCCTGTAGGGCTGTGTGCAGACATGTGGGGCCCGTCCTGTAGGGCTGTGTGTGCCCATGTGGGGCCCGTCCTGTAGGGCTGTGTGCGCTCATGTGGGGCCCGTCCTGTAGGGCTGTGTGCAGACATGTGGGGCCCGCCCTGTAGGGCTGTGTGCTCACATGTGGGGGCCGTCCGGTAGGGCTGTGTGTGCAGACATGTGAGGCCCGTCCTGTAGGGCTGTGTGTGCAGACATGTGGGGCCCGTCCGGTAGGGCTGTGTGTGCCCATGTGGGGCCCGTCCTGTAGGGCTGTGTGCGCTCATGTGGGGCCCGTCCTGTAGGGCTGTGTGTGCAGACATGTGGGGCCCGTCCTGTAGGGCTGTGTGCAGACATGTGGGGCCCGTCCTGTAGGGCTGTATGCAGACATGTGGGGCCCGTCCTGTAGGGCTGTGTGCAGACATGTGGGGCCCGTCCTGAAGGGCTGTGTGCAGACATGTGGGGCCCGTCCTGTAGGGCTGTGTGCAGACATGTGGGGCCCGTCCTGTAGGGCTGTGTGCTTACATGTGGGGCCCGTCCTGTAGGGCTGTGTGCAGACATGTGGGGCCCGTCCTGTAGGGCTGTGTGCAGACATGTGGGGCCCGTCCTGTAGGGCTGTGTGCTTACATGTGGGGCCCGTCCTGTAGGGCTGTGTGCAGACATGTGGGGCCCGTCCTGTAGGGCTGTGTGTGCAGACATGTGGGGCCCGTCCTGTAGGGCTGTGTGCAGACATGTGGGGCCCGTCCTGTAGGGCTGTGTGCAGACATGTGGGGCCCGTCCTGTAGAGCTGTGTGCAGACATGTGGGGCCCGTCCTGTAGGGCTGTGTGTGCAGACATGTGGGGCCCGTCCTGTAGGGCTGTGTGTGCAGACATGTGGGGCCCGCCCTGTAGGGCTGTGTGTGCAGACATGTGGGGCCCGTCCTGTAGGGCTGTGTGCAGACATGTGGGGCCCGTCCTGTAGGGCTGTGTGTGCAGACATGTGGGGCCCGTCCTGTAGGGCTGTGTGCAGACATGTGAGGCCCGTCCTCTAGGGCTGTGTGCAGACATGTGGGGCCCGTCCTGTAGGGCTGTGTGCAGACATGTGGGGCCCGTCCTGTAGGGCTGTGTGTGCAGACATGTGGGGCCCGTCCTGTAGGGCTGTGTGTGCAGACATGTGGGGCCCGTCCTGTAGGGCTGTGTGCAGACATGTGAGGCCCGTCCTCTAGGGCTGTGTGTGCAGACATGTGAGGCCCGTCCTGTAGGGCTGTGTGTGCAGACATGTGGAGCCCGTCCTGTAGGGCTGTGTGTGCCCATGTGGGGCCCGTCCTCTAGGGCTGTGTGTGCAGACATGTGGGGCCCGTCCTGTAGGGCTGTGTGCAGACATGTGGTGCCCGTCCTGTAGGGCTGTGTGTGCAGACATGTGGGGCCCGTCCTGTAGGGCTGTGTGTGCCCATATGGGGCCCGTCCTGTAGGGCTGTGTGTGCACATGTGGGGCCCGTCCTGTAGGGCTGTGTGCAGACATGTGGGGCCCGTCCTGTAGGGCTGTGTGCAGACATGTTGGGCCCGTCCTGTAGGGCTGTGTGCGCTCATGTGGGGCCCGTCCTGTAGGGCTGTGTGCAGACATGTGGGGCCCGTCCTGTAGGGCTGTGCGTGCAGACATGTTGGGCCCGTCCTGTAGGGCTGTGCGCTCATGTGTGGCCCGTCCTGTAGGGCTGTGTGCAGACATGTGGGGCCCGTCCTGTAGGGCTGTGTGCTCACATGTGGGGCCCGTCCTGTAGGGCTGTGTGTGCAGACATGTGAGGCCCGTCCTGTAGGGCTGTGTGTGCAGACATGAGGGGCCCGTCCTGTAGGGCTGTGTGCAGACATGTGGGGCCCGTCCTGTAGGGCTGTGCGTGCCCATATGGGGCCCGTCCCGTAGGGCTGTGTGCGCTCATGTGGGGCCCGTCCTGTAGGGCTGTGCGTGCAGACATGTTGGGCCCGTCCTGTAGGGCTGTGCGCTCATGTGTGGCCCGTCCTGTAGGGCTGTGTGCAGACATGTGGGGCCCGTCCTGTAGGGCTGTGTGCTCACATGTGGGGCCCGTCCTGTAGGGCTGTGTGTGCAGACATGTGAGGCCCGTCCTGTAGGGCTGTGTGTGCAGACATGAGGGGCCCGTCCTGTAGGGCTGTGTGCAGACATGTGGGGCCCGTCCTGTAGGGCTGTGCGTGCCCATATGGGGCCCGTCCCGTAGGGCTGTGTGCGCTCATGTGGGGCCCGTCCTGTAGGGCTGTGTGTGCAGACATGTGGGGCCCGTCCTGTAGGGCTGTGTGCAGACATGTGGAGCCCGTCCTGTAGGGCTGTGTGCAGACATGTGGGGCCCGTCCTGTAGGGCTGTGTGCAGACATGTGGGGCCCGTCCTGTAGGGCTGTGTGTGCAGACATGTGAGGCCCGTCCTGTAGGGCTGTGTGTGCCCATGTGGGGCCCGTCCTGTAGGGCTGTGTGCAGACATGTGGGGCCCGTCCTGTAGGGCTGTGTGCAGACATGTGGGGCCCGTCCTGTAGGGCTGTGTGCAGACATGTGGGGCCCGTCCTGTAGGGCTGTGTGCAGACATGTGGGGCCCGTCCTGTAGGGCTGTGTGTGCAGACATGTGAGGCCCGTCCTGTAGGGCTGTGTGTGCCCATGTGGGGCCCGTCCTGTAGGGCTATGTGCTTACATGTGGGGCCCGTCCTGTAGGGCTGTGTGAAGACATGTGGGGCCCATCCTGTAGGGCTGCGTGTGCAGACATGTGGGGCCCATCCTGTAGGGCTGTGTGTGCACACATGTGGGGCCCATCCTGTAGGGCTGTGTGCAGACATGAGGGGCCCGTCTTGTAGGGCTGTGTGTGCAGACATGTGGGGCCCGTCCAGTAGGGCTGTGTGTGCAGACATGTGGGGCCCGTCCTGTAGGGGTGTGTGTGCAGACATGTGGGGCCCGTTCTGTAGGGCTGTGTGTGCAGACATGTGGGGCACCTTCTGTAGGGCTGTGTGTGCAGACATGTGGGGCCCGTCCTGTAGGGCTGTGTGTGCAGACATGTGGGGCCCGTCCTGTAGGGCTGTGTGTGCAGACAAGTGGGGCCCGTTCTGTAGGGCTGTGTGTGCAGACATGTGGGGCCCGTCCTGTAGGGCTGTGTGCAGACATGTGGGGCCCGTCCTGTAGGGCTGTGCGCAGACATGTGGGGCCCGTCCTGTAGGGCTGTGTGCAGACATGTGAGGCCCGTCCTGTAGGGCTGTGTGCAGACATGTGGGGCCCGTCCTGTAGGGCTGTGTGCCCATGTGGGGCCCGTCCTGTAGGGCTGTGTGCGCTCATGTGGGGCCCGTCCTGTAGGGCTGTGTGCAGACATGTGGGGCCCGCCCTGTAGGGCTGTGTGATCACATGTGGGGGCCGTCCGGTAGGGCTGTGTGTGCAGACATGTGAGGCCCGTCCTGTAGGGCTGTGTGTGCAGACATGTGGGGCCCGTCCGGTAGGGCTGTGTGTGCCCATGTGGGGCCCGTCCTGTAGGGCTGTGTGCGCTCATGTGGGGCCCGTCCTGTAGGGCTGTGTGTGCAGACATGTGGGGCCCGTCCTGTAGGGCTGTGTGCAGACATGTGGGGCCCGTCCTGTAGGGCTGTATGCAGACATGTGGGGCCCGTCCTGTAGGGCTGTGTGCAGACATGTGGGGCCCGTCCTGAAGGGCTGTGTGCAGACATGTGGGGCCCGTCCTGTAGGGCTGTGTGCAGACATGTGGGGCCCGTCCTGTAGGGCTGTGTGCTTACATGTGGGGCCCGTCCTGTAGGGCTGTGTGCAGACATGTGGGGCCCGTCCTGTAGGGCTGTGTGCAGACATGTGGGGCCCGTCCTGTAGGGCTGTGTGCTTACATGTGGGGCCCGTCCTGTAGGGCTGTGTGCAGACATGTGGGGCCCGTCCTGTAGGGCTGTGTGTGCAGACATGTGGGGCCCATCCTGTAGGGCTGTGTGCGCTCATGTGGGGCCCGTCCTGTAGGGCTGTGTGCAGACATGTAGGGCCCATCCTGTAGGGCTGTGTGTGCAGACATGTGGGGCCCATCCTGTAGGGCTGTGTGTGCACACATGTGGGGCCCATCCTGTAGGGCTGTGTGCAGACATGAGGGTCCCGTCTTGTAGGGCTGTGTGTGCAGACATGTGGGGCCCGTCCAGTAGGGCTGTGTGTGCAGACATGTGGGGCCCGTCCTGTAGGGCTGTGTGTGCAGACATGTGGGGCCCGTCCTGTAGGGCTGTGTGCAGACATGTGGGGCCCATCCTGTAGGGCTGTGCGCACATGTGGGGCCCGTCCTGTAGGGCTGTGTGTGCAGACATGTGGGGCCCGTCCTGTAGGGCTGTGTGTGCAGACATGTGGGGCCCGTCCTGTAGGGCTGTGTGCAGACATGTGGGGCACCTCCTGTAGGGCTGTGTGTGCAGACAAGTGGGGCCCGTCCTGTAGGGCTGTGTGCAGACATGTGGGGCCCGTCCTGTAGGGCTGTGTGCAGACATGTGGGGCCCGTCCTGTAGGGCTGTGTGCTTACATGTGGGGCCCGTCCTGTAGGGCTGTGTGCAGACATGTGGGGCCCGTCCTGTAGGGCTGTGTGCAGACATGTGGGGCCCGTCCTGTAGGGCTGTGTGCTTACATGTGGGGCCCGTCCTGTAGGGCTGTGTGCAGACATGTGGGGCCCGTCCTGTAGGGCTGTGTGTGCAGACATGTGGGGCCCATCCTGTAGGGCTGTGTGCGCTCATGTGGGGCCCGTCCTGTAGGGCTGTGTGCAGACATGTAGGGCCCATCCTGTAGGGCTGTGTGTGCAGACATGTGGGGCCCATCCTGTAGGGCTGTGTGTGCACACATGTGGGGCCCATCCTGTAGGGCTGTGTGCAGACATGAGGGTCCCGTCTTGTAGGGCTGTGTGTGCAGACATGTGGGTCCCGTCCAGTAGGGCTGTGTGTGCAGACATGTGGGGCCCGTCCTGTAGGGCTGTGTGTGCAGACATGTGGGGCCCGTCCTGTAGGGCTGTGTGCAGACATGTGGGGCCCATTCTGTAGGGCTGTGCGCACATGTGGGGCCCGTCCTGTAGGGCTGTGTGTGCAGACATGTGGGGCCCGTCCTGTAGGGCTGTGTGTGCAGACATGTGGGGCCCGTCCTGTAGGGCTGTGTGCAGACATGTGGGGCACCTCCTGTAGGGCTGTGTGTGCAGACATGTGGGGCCCGTCCTGTAGGGCTGTGTGTGCAGACATGTGGGGCCCGTCCTGTAGGGCTGTGTGTGCAGACATGTGGGGCCCGTTCTGTAGGGCTGTGTGTGCAGACATGTGGGGCCCGTCCTGTAGGGCTGTGTGCAGACATGTGGGGCCCGTCCTGTAGGGCTGTGTGCGCACATGTTGGGCCCGTCCTGTAGGGCTGTGCGCAGACATGTGGGGCCCGTCCTGTAGGGCTGTGTGCTGACATGTGGGGCCCGTCCTGTAGGGCTGTGTGCAGACATGTGGGGCCCGTCCTGTAGGGCTGTGCGCAGACATGTGGGGCCCGTCCTGTAGGGCTGTGCGCAGACATGTGGGGCCCGTCCTGTAGGGCTGTGCGCAGACATGTGGGGCCCGTCCTGTAGGGCTGTGTGCAGACATGTGGGGCCCGTCCTGTAGGGCTGTGCGCACATGTGGGGCCCGTCCTGTAGGGCTGTGCGCAGACATGTGGGGCCCGTCCTGTAGGGCTGTGCGCAGACATGTGGGGCCCGTCCTGTAGGGCTGTGCGCAGACATGTGGGGCCCGTCCTGTAGGGCTGTGTGCAGACATGTGGGGCCCGTCCTGTAGGGCTGTGTGCGCACATGTGGGGCCCGTCCTGTAGGGCTGTGTGCAGACATGTGGGGCCCGTCCTGTAGGGCTTTGTGCAGACACGTGGGGCCCGTCCTGTAGGGCTGTGTGCGCACATGTTGGGCCCGTCCTGTAGGGCTGTGCGCAGACATGTGGGGCCCGTCCTGTAGGGCTGTGTGCAGACATGTGGGGCCCGTCCTGTAGGGCTGTGTGCAGACATGTGGGGCCCGTCCTGTAGGGCTGTGCGCACATGTGGGGCCCGTCCTGTAGGGCTGTGCGCAGACATGTGGGGCCCGTCCTGTAGGGCTGTGCGCAGACATGTGGGGCCCGTCCTGTAGGGCTGTGCGCAGACATGTGGGGCCCGTCCTGTAGGGCTGTGTGCAGACATGTGGGGCCCGTCCTGTAGGGCTGTGTGCGCACATGTGGGGCCCGTCCTGTAGGGCTGTGTGCAGACATGTGGGGCCCGTCCTGTAGGGCTTTGTGCAGACACGTGGGGCCCGTCCTGTAGGGCTGTGTGCGCACATGTTGGGCCCGTCCTGTAGGGCTGTGCGCAGACATGTGGGGCCCGTCCTGTAGGGCTGTGTGCAGACATGTGGGGCCCGTCCTGTAGGGCTGTGTGCAGACATGTGGGGCCCGTCCTGTAGGGCTGTGTGCGCACATGTGGGGCCCGTCCTGTAGGGCTGTGCGCAGACATGTGGGGCCCGTCCTGTAGGGCTGTGTGCAGACATGTGGGGCCAGTCCGGTAGGGCTGTGTGCAGACATGTGGGGCCCGTCCTGTAGGGCTGTGCGCACATGTGGGGCCCGTCCTGTAGGGCTGTGCGCAGACATGTGGGGCCCGTCCTGTAGGGCTGTGCGCAGACATGTGGGGCCCGTCCTGTAGGGCTGTGCGCAGACATGTGGGGCCCGTCCTGTAGGGCTGTGTGCAGACATGTGGGGCCCGTCCTGTAGGGCTGTGTGCGCACATGTGGGGCCCGTCCTGTAGGGCTGTGCGCAGACATGTGGGGCCCGTCCTGTAGGGCTGTGTGCAGACATGTGGGGCCCGTCCTGTAGGGCTTTGTGCAGACACGTGGGGCCCGTCCTGTAGGGCTGTGTGCGCACATGTTGGGCCCGTCCTGTAGGGCTGTGCGCAGACATGTGGGGCCCATCCTGTAGGGCTGTGCGCAGACATGTGGGGCCCGTCCTGTAGGGCTGTGTGCAGACATGTGGGGCCCGTCCTGTAGGGCTGTGTGCAGACATGTGGGGCCCGTCCTGTAGGGCTGTGTGCGCACATGTGGGGCCCGTCCTGTAGGGCTGTGCGCAGACATGTGGGGCCCGTCCTGTAGGGCTGTGTGCAGACATGTGGGGCCAGTCCTGTAGGGCTGTGTGCAGACATGTGGGGCCCGTCCTGTAGGGATGTGTGCAGACATGTGGGGCCTGTCCTGTAGGGCTGTGTGCGCCCATGTGGGGCCCGTCCTGTAGGGCTGTGTGAGCAGACATGTGGGGCCCGTCCTGTAGGGCAGTATGCAGACATGTGGGGCCCGTCCTGTAGGGCTGTGCGCAGACATGTGGGGCCCGTCCTGTAGGGCTGTTTGCAGACATGTGGGGCCCGTCCTGTAGGGCTGTGTGCGCACATGTGGGGCCCGTCCTGTAGGGCTGTGCGCAGACATGTGGGGCCCGTCCTGTAGGGCTGTGTGCAGACATGTGGGGTCCGTCCTGTAGGGCTTTGTGCAGACATGTGGGGCCCGTCCTGTAGGGCTGTGTGCGCACATGTTGGGCCCGTCCTGTAGGGCTGTGCGCAGACATGTGGGGCCCGTCCTGTAGGGCTGTGTGCAGACATGTGGGGCCCGTCCTGTAGGGCTGTGTGCAGACATGTGGGGCCCGTCCTGTAGGGCTGTGTGCGCACATGTGGGGCCCGTCCTGTAGGGCTGTGCGCAGACATGTGGGGCCCGTCCTGTAGGGCTGTGTGCAGACATGTGGGGCCAGTCCGGTAGGGCTGTGTGCAGACATGTGGGGCCCGTCCTGTAGGGATGTGTGCAGACATGTGGGGCCTGTCCTGTAGGGCTGTGTGCGCCCATGTGGGGCCCGTCCTGTAGGGCTGTGTGAGCAGACATGTGGGGCCCGTCCTGTAGGGCAGTATGCAGACATGTGGGGCCCGTCCTGTAGGGCAGTATGCAGACATGTGAGGCCCGTCCTGTAGGGCTGTGTGCTCTCATGTGGGGCCCGTCCTGTAGGGCTGTGTGCGCTCATGTGGGGCCCGTCCTATAGGGCTGTGTGCGCCAATGTGGGGCCCGTCCTGTAGGGCTGTGTGCAGACATGTGGGGCCCGTCCTATAGGGCTGTCTGCGCCCATGTGGGGCCCGTCCTGAAGGGCTGTGTGTGCCCATGTGGGGCCCGTCTTGTAGAGCTGTGTGTGCAGACATGTGGGGCCCGTCCTGTAGGGCTGTGTGCAGACATGTGGGGCCCGTCCTGTAGGGCTGTGTGTGCAGACATGTGGGGCCCGTCCTGTAGGGCTGTATGCAGACATGTGGGGCCCGTCCTGTAGGGCTGTGTGCAGACATGTGGGGCCCGTCCTGTAGGGCTGTGTGCGCTCATGTGGGGCCCGTCCTGTAGGGCTGTGTGCGCTCATGTGGGGCCCGTCCTATAGGGCTGTGTGCGCCGATGTGGGGCCCGTCCTGTAGGGCTGTGTGCAGACATGTGGGGCCCGTCCTATAGGGCTGTGTGCGCCCATGTGGGGCCCGTCCTGAAGGGCTGTGTGTGCCCATGTGGGGCCCGTCTTGTAGGGCTGTGTGTGCAGACATGTGGGACCCGTCCTGTAGGGCTGTGTGCAGACATGTGGGGCCCGTCCTGTAGGGCTGTGTGTGCAGACATGTGGGGCCCATCCTGTAGGGCTCTATGCAGACATGTGGGGCCCGTCCTGTAGGGCTGTGTGCAGACATGTGGGGCCCGTCCTGTAGGGCTGTGTGCGCACATGTGGGGCCCGTCCTGTAGGGCTGTGTGCGCACATGTGGGGCCCATCCTGTAGGGCTGTGTGCAGACATGTGGGGCCCATCCTGTAGGGCTGTGTGCAGACATGTGGGGCCCGTCCTGTAGGGCTGTGTGCGCACATGTGGGGCCCGTCCTGTAGGGCTGTGTGCAGACATGTGGGGCCCGTCCTGTAGGGCTGTGTGTGCAGACATGTGGGGCCCGTCCTGTAGGGCTGTGTGTGCAGACATGTGGGGCCCGTCCTGTAGGGCTGTATGCAGACATGTGGGGCCCGTCCTGTAGGGCTGTGTGCAGACATGTGGGGCCCGTCCTGTAGGGCTGTGTGTGCACATGTGGGGCCCGTCCTGTAGGACTGTGTGTGCAGACATGTGGGACCCGCCCTGTAGGGCTGTGTGCAGACATGTGGGGCCCGCCCTGTAGGGCTGTGTGCAGACATGTGGAGCCCGTCCTGTAGGGCTGTGTGTGCAGACATGTGGGGCCCGTCCTGTAGGGCTGTGTGTGCAGACATGTGGGGCCCGTCCTGTAGGGCTGTGTGCAGACATGTGGGGCCCGTCCTGTAGGGCTGTGTGCGCACATGTGGGGCCCGTCCTGTAGGGCTGTGTGCGCACATGTGGGGCCCGTCCTGTAGGGTTGTGTGCACACATGTGGGGCCCGTCTTGTAGGGCTGTGTGCGCACATGTGAGGCCCGTCCTGTAGGGCTGTGTGCAGACATGTGGGGCCCGTCCTGTAGGGCTATGTGCAGACATGTGGGGCCCGTCCTGTAGGGCTGTGTGCGCAGACATGTGAGGCCCATCCTGTAGGGCTGTGTGCAGACATGTGAGGCCCATCCTGTAGGGCTGTGTGCAGACATGTGAGGCCCGTCCTGTAGGGCTGTGTGCAGACATGTGGGGCCCGTCCTGTAGGGCTGTGTGCAGACATGTGGGGCCCGTCCTGTAGGGCTGTGTGCGCACATGTGGGGCCCGTCCTGTAGGGCTGTGTGCGCACATGTGGGGCCCGTCCTGTAGGGCTGTGTGTGCAGACATGTGGGGCCCGTCCTGTAGAGCTGTGTGCGCACATGTGGGGCCCGTCCTGTAGGGCTGTGTGCAGACATGTGGGGCCCGTCCTGTAGGGCTGTGTGCAGACATGTGGGGCCCGTCCTGTAGGGCTGTGTGCGCACATGTGGGGCCCGTCCTGTAGGGCTGTGTGCGCACATGTGGGGCCCGTCCTGTAGGGCTGTGTGTGGAGACATGTGGGGCCCGTCATGTAGGGCTGTGTGCGCTGGCTCGGTGCTTTCCGGCCGGACCCTCTTCTGACTGGACGACAGCTGGGTGGGAGTTTTCCGGCAGGACCCTCTTCTGACCGGACGGCAGCTGGCTGGGAGCTTTCCGGCAGGACCCCCTTCTGACCGCAGCTGCACTTTTCTTTTTCCCAAAAAAAGTTTTTCAAAAACTTTTAAAGCACAGCTGTCAGCAGGATTGTGCTCTGTAATCTACATACACTGTCAGGTGGGTGACATTACACAGAGTAATATGATACCTGGCTGATGAAATCCGTCCTGTGCTTTCTGTCTAATCTTTAATTTCAGTGTGGAGATAATGATATGCTCGTGCTACGGGGAGGCCTGTGGGGGGTGCTCTATCTGGTGCTCAGATTACATATTCATCTGTATGCTCTTATGGCAGCTCACTGATCGGTCACTGACCTGCCTTCCATTTTACATGATGCATCTAGTAGTGCGGGGCTAGGTAGAGGTTCCTGCCGGAAAGCACCCAGCCAGCCCACACTGAAAGTAAAGATTACACAAGAACCACAGGAGGGATTTCACCACCCAGGTCTTATATTACTCAGTGTAATGTCACCCACCTGACAGTGTATGTAGATTACAGAGCACAATCCTGAGCTTTAAGGTAAAAAAAAAACTCCTCATGTAAAGCAAAGAGGATTCTCATAGAAATGAGGGAAGAGTTCCTCAGGAGGATTTAGGAGAAGGTCTGGGCACGTAAGACCCCCACAGTGAGGGGCGCACACACAGCGATGGCCCCCCGCAATAACACCGGGCTGTCGCCTCCTGTCCCAGGGGCCATTTACAACCAGACAGCGATTTCCAAGAAGCGTCCCCCCCCCGTGAAGTGTCATAGACGATCCTGGCCGCTCAATCAATCTGTTTCCGATCAGCTGCGGGCTGGACCCCCGGAGACCCTCAGGGCCGTCGATAATGGAGTCTCCTGGCCTCAGCTCTATTACGGAGCAGGAAGGCGAATCTGCAGACACATCAATGCTCCGCTGATAGAAATACCCAGCGTTAACCCCTAATATACTGGAGGGGGTGGAGGGTGGCCGTCTGCCAATACTAGGGTCAATGTCACTTAAAGGGGTTGTCCATCACTGCTGTAACCGGCTCATCAGCATTGTTTGTTGGAGTCTAAGTGCGCTGCTCATCTGTCCATCTCCATGCTTTACACTGCAGCTCTCCTCCATAAGCACACTGCTACGGTCGGTGACACCAGCTGCACTGACCACTGTACTGTACTGGATGTCAGAAAAAGAGCTATCAAAGTTCACTCAGCTGTTCTGTCCATCCCCATGCTTTACACTGCAGCTCTGCTTTAATATAGCACAATCGGGGTCAGGTGCTGGAATAACGTACGGGGCAAAGCTTAAATTCTCTACACTGAGACACTGTAACGGACCTCAGCTGTGGGAGAAGGACATAGGACAGGATGAAGAGGACAAATGAGTCCATCAGCTGAAAGCAAGCAGAGGTCTGGAATAGAGAGGATGGAAGACAGTGATGGGTCAGAGCAAAGGAAAGGCGGCCTCACCCCATCCCCCGCAGTCACCTACAGGAGTAACCCCCGAACAGCCGCAGGACCTACACCAGGGAACAGTCACATGACCCAACACTGAAGAAGCCCCTCCCCCACAATTACCAATAACTACTAATTATCCACAGAGCGGAGGAGCGGAGAGAGCACCAACACCGAGGGACGGTCACCAGCAGTCCTATGTAACACCACAGATAACACAGTGATATCTCTCTGAGTACAGGTAATGTAGTAGATGTCACCTGCAGTCCTATGTAACTCCACAGATAACACAGTGATAACTCTCTGAGTACAGATAATGTAGTAGATGTCACCTGCAGTCCTATGTAACACCACAGATAACACAGTGATGACTCTCTGAGTACAGATAATGTAGTAAATGTCACCTGCAGTCCTATGTAACACCACAGATAACACAGTGATAACTCTGAGTACAGATAATGTAGTAAATGTCACCTGCAGTCCTATGTAACACCACAGATAACACAGTGATAACTCTGTGAGTACAGATAATGTAGTAGATGTCACCTGCAGTCCTATGTAACACCACAGATAACACAGTGATATCTCTCTGAGTACAGATAATGTAGTAAATGTCACCTGCAGTCCTATGTAACACCACAGATAACACAGTGATAACTCTGTGAGTACAGATAATGTAGTAGATGTCACCTGCAGTCCTATGTAACACCACAGATAGCACAGTGATGAGTCTCTGAGTACAGATAATGTAGTAGATGTCACCTGCAGTCCTATGTAACACCACAGATAACACAGTGATAACTCTCTGAGTACAGATAATGTAGATGTCACCTGCAGTCCTATGTAACACCACAGATAACACAGTGATGACTCTCTGAGTACAGATAATGTAGTAGATGTCACCTGCAGTCCTATGTAACACCACAGATAACACAGTGATGACTCTCTGAGTACAGATAATGTAGTAGATGTCACCTGCAGTCCTATGTAACACCACAGATAACACAGTGATAACTCCCTGAGTACAGATAATGTAGTAGATGTCACCTGCAGTCCTATGTAACACCACAGATAACACAGTGATAACTCCCTGAGTACAGATAATGTAGTAGATGTCACCTGCAGTCCTATGTAACACCACAGATAACACAGTGATATCTCTCTGAGTACAGATAATGTAGATGTCACCTGCAGTCCTATGTAACACCACAGATAACACAGTGATGACTCTCTGAGTACAGATAATGTAGTAGATGTCACCTGCAGTCCTATGTAACACCACAGATAACACAGTGATGACTCTCTGAGTACAGATAATGTAGTAGATGTCACCTGCAGTCCTATGTAACACCACAGATAACACAGTGATAACTCCCTGAGTACAGATAATGTAGTAGATGTCACCTGCAGTCCTATGTAACACCACAGATAACACAGTGATAACTCCCTGAGTACAGATAATGTAGTAGATGTCACCTGCAGTCCTATGTAACACCACAGATAACACAGTGATATCTCTCTGAGTACAGATAATGTAGATGTCACCTGCAGTCCTATGTAACACCACAGATAACACAGTGATAACTCTCTGAGTACAGATAATGTAGTAGATGTCACCTGCAGTCCTATGTAACACGACAGATAACACAGTGATAACTCCCTGAGTACAGATAATGTAGTAGATGTCACCTGCAGTCCTATGTAACACCACAGATAACAAAGTGATACCTCTCTGAGTACAGATAATGGAGTAGATGTCACCTGCAGTCCTATGTAACACCACAGATAACACAGTGATAACTCCCTGAGTACAGATAATGTAGTAGATGTCACCTGCAGTCCTATGTAACACCACAGATAACACAGCGATAACTATCTGAGTACAGATAATGTAGTAGATGTCACCTGCAGTCCTATGTAACACCACAGATAACACAGCGATAACTATCTGAGTACAGATAATGGAGTAGATGTCACCTGCAGTCCTATGTAACACCACAGATAACACAGTGATAACTCCCTGAGTACAGATAATGTAGTAGATGTCACCTGCAGTCCTATGTAACACCACAGATAACACAGCGATAACTATCTGAGTACAGATAATGTAGTAGATGTCACCTGCAGTCCTATGTAACACCACAGATAACACAGCGATAACTATCTGAGTACAGATAATGGAGTAGATGTCACCTGCAGTCCTATGTAACACCACAGATAACACAGTGATACCTCTCTGAGTACAGATAATGGAGTAGATGTCACCTGCAGTCCTATGTAACACCACAGATAACACAGTGATAACTCCCTGAGTACAGATAATGGAGTAGATGTCACCTGCAGTCCTATGTAACACGACAGATAACACAGTGATAACTCCCTGAGTACAGATAATGTAGTAGATGTCACCTGCAGTCCTATGTAACACCACAGATAACACAGTGATACCTCTCTGACTACAGATAATGGAGTAGATGTCACCTGCAGTCCTATGTAACACCACAGATAACACAGTGATACCTCTCTGAGTACAGATAATGTAGTAGATGTCACCTGCAGTCCTATGTAACACCACAGAAACACAGCGATAACTATCTGAGTACAGATAATGTAGTAGATGTCACCTGCAGTCCTATGTAACACCACAGATAACACAGTGATATCTCTCTGAGTACAGTTAATGTAGTAGATGATACCTGCAGTCCTATGTAACACCACAGATAACACAGTGATAACTCTGAGTACAGATAATGTAGATGTCACCTGCAGTCCTATGTAACACCACAGATAACACAGTGATAACTCCCTGAGTACAGATAATGTAGTAGATGATACCTGCAGTCCTATGTAACACCACAGATAACACAGTGATAACTCTGAGTACAGATAATGTAGATGTCACCTGCAGTCCTATGTAACACCACAGATAACACAGTGATAACTCTCTGAGTACAGATAATGTAGTAGATGTCACCTGCAGTCCTATGTAACACCACATATAACACAGTGATAACTCTCTGAGTACAGATAATGTAGTAGATGTCACCTGCAGTCCTATGTAACACCACAGATAACACAGTGATAACTCTCTGAGCACAGATAATGTAGTAGATGTCACCTGCAGTCCTATGTAACACCACAGATAACACAGCGATAACTCTCTGAGTACAGATAATGTAGTAGATGTCACCTGCAGTCCTATGTAACACCACAGATAACACAGTGATAACTCTCTGAGTACAGATAATGTAGTAGATGTCACCTGCAGTCCTATGTAACGCCACAGATAACACAGTCATAACTCTCTGAGTACAGATAATGTAGTAGATGTCACCTGCAGTCCTATGTAACACCACAGATAACACAGTGATAACTCTCTGAGTACAGATAATGTAGTAGATGTCACCTGCAGTCCTATGTAACACCACAGATAACACAGTGATAACTCTCTGAGTACAGATAATGTAGTAGATGTCACCTGCAGTCCTATGTAACACCACAGATTACAGTGATTACTCTCTGAGTACAGATAATGTAGTAGATGTCAACTGCAGTCCTATGTAACACCACAGATAACACAGTGATAACTGTCTGAGTACAGATAATGTAGTAGATGTCACCTGCAGTCCTATGTAACACCACAGATAACACAGTGATGACTCTCTAAGTACAGATAATGTAGTAGATGTCACCTGCAGTCCTATGTAACACCACAGATAACACAGGGATAACTATCTGAGTACAGATAATGTAGTAGATGTCACCTGCAGTCCTATGTAACACCACAGATAACACAGTGATACCTCTCTGAGTACAGATAATGTAGTAGATGTCACCTGCAGTCCTATGTAACACCACAGATAACACAGTGATGACTCTCTGAGTACAGATAATGTAGTAGATGTCACCTGCAGTCCTATGTAACACTACAGATAACACAGTGATGACTCTCTGAGTACAGATAATGTAGTAGATGTCACCTGCAGTCCTATGTAAAACCACAGATAACACAGTGATAACTCCCTGAGTACAGATAATGTAGTATAAGTCACCTGCAGTCCTATGTAACACCACAGATAACACAGTGATAACTCTCTGAGTACAGATAATGTAGTAGATGTCACCTGCAGTCCTATGTAACACCACAGATAACACAGTGATAACTCTCTGAGTACAGATAATGTAGTATAAGTCACCTGCAGTCCTATGTAACACCACAGATAACACAGTGATAACTCTCTGAGTACAGATAATGTAGTAGATGTCACCTGCAGTCCTATGTAACACCATAGATAACACAGTGATAACTCTCTGAGTACAGATAATGTAGTAGATGTCACCTGCAGTCCTATGTAACACGACAGATAACACAGTGTTAACTCTCTGAGTACAGATAATGTAGTAGATGTCACCTGCAGTCCTATGTAACACCACAGATAACACAGTGATAACTCTCTGAGTACAGATAATGTAGTAGATGTCACCTGCAGTCCTATGTAACACCACAGATAACACAGTGATAACTCTCTGTGTACAGATAATGTAGTAGATGTCACCTGCAGTCCTATGTAACACCACAGATAACACAGTGATAACTCTCTGGGTACAGATAATGTAGTAGTTGTCACCTGCAGTCCTATGTAACACCACAGATAACACAGTGATAACTCCCTGAGTACAGATAATGTAGTAGATGTCACCTGCAGTCCTATGTAACACCACAGATAACACAGTGATAACTCTCTGAGTACAGATAATGTAGTAGATGTCACCTGCAGTCCTATGTAACACCACAGATAGCACAGTGATAACTCTATGAGTACAGATAATGTAGTAGATGTCACCTGCAATCCTATGTAACACCACAGATAACACAGTGATAACTCTATGAGTACAGGTAATGTAGTAGATGTCACCTGCAGTCCTATGTAACACCACAGATAACACAGTGATATCTCTCTGCATACAGATAATGTAGTAGATGTCACCTGCAGTCCTATGTAAAACCACAGATAACACAGTGATAACTCTCTGAGTACAGATAATGTAGTAGATGTCACCTGCAGTCCTATGTAACACCACAGATAACACAGTGATAACTCCCTGAGTACAGATAATGTAGTATAAGTCACCTGGAGTCCTATGTAACATCACAGATAACACAGTGATAACTCCCTGAGTACAGATAATGTAGTAGATGTCACCTGCAGTCCTATGTAACACCATAGATAACACAGTGATAACTCTCTGAGGACAGATAATGTAGTAGATGTCACCTGCAGTCCTATGTAACACCACAGATAACACAGTGATATCTCTCTGAGTACAGATAATGTAGTAGATGTCACATGCAGTCCTATGTAACACCACAGATAACACAGTGATAACTCTCTGAGCAGATAATGTAGTAGATGTCACCTGCAGTCCTATGTAACATCACAGATAACACAGTGATAACTCCCTGAGTACAGATAATGTAGTAGATGTCACCTGCAGTCCTATGTAACACTACAGATAACACAGTGATGACTCTCTGAGTACAGATAATGTAGTAGATGTCACCTGCAGTCCTATGTAACACCACAGATTACACAGTGATTACTCTCTGAGTACAGATAATGTAGTAGATGTCACCTGCAGTCCTATGTAACACCACAGATAACACAGTCATAACTCTCTGAGTACAGATAATGTAGTAGATGTCACCTGCAGTCCTATGTAACACCACAGATAACACAGTGATAACTCTCTGAGTACAGATAATGTAGTAGATGTCACCTGCAGTCCTATGTAACACCACAGATAACACAGTGATAACTCTCTGAGTACAGATAATGTAGTAGATGTCACCTCCAGTCCTATCTAACACCACAGATAACACAGTGATGACTCTCTGAGTACAGTTAATGTAGTAGATGTCACCTGCAGTCCTATGTAACACCACAGATAACACAGTGATAACTCTCTGAGTACAGATAATGTAGTAGATGTCACCTGCAGTCCTATGTAACACCACAGATTACACAGTGATAACTCTCTGAGTACAGATAATGTAGTAGATGTCACCTGCAGTCCTATGTAACACCACAGATAACACAGTGATGACTCTCTGAGTACAGTTAATGTAGTAGATGTCACCTGCAGTCCTATGTAACACTACAGATAACACAGTGATGACTCTCTGAGTACAGATAATGTAGTAGATGTCACCTGCAGTCCTATGTAACACCACAGATAACACAGTGATAACTCCCTGAGTACAGATAATGTAGTATAAGTCACCTGCAGTCCTATGTAACACCACAGATAACACAGTGATAACTCTCTGAGTACAGATAATGTAGTAGATGTCACCTGCAGTCCTATGTAACACCACAGATAAAACAGTGATAACTCTCTGAGTACAGATAATGTAGTAGATGTCACCTGCAGTCCTATGTAACACCATAGATAACACAGTGATAACTCTCTGAGTACAGATAATGTAGTAGATGTCACCTGCAGTCCTATGTAACACCACAGATAACACAGTGTTAACTCTCTGAGTACAGATAATGTAGTAGATGTCACCTGCAATCCTATGTAACACCACAGATAACACAGTGATAACTCTCTGAGTACAGATAATGTAGTAGATGTCACCTGCAGTCCTATGTAACACCACAGATAACACAGTGATGACTCTCTGAGTACAGATAATGTAGTAGATGTCACCTGCAGTCCTATGTAACACCACAGATTACACAGTGATAACTCTCTGAGTACAGATAATGTAGTAGATGTCACCTGCAGTCCTATGTAACACCACAGATAACACAGTCATAACTCTCTGAGTACAGATAATGTAGTAGATGTCACCTGCAGTCCTATGTAACACCACAGATAACACAGTGATGACTCTCTGAGTACAGATAATGTAGTAGATGTCACCTGCAGTCCTATGTAACACCACAGATAACACAGTGATGACTCTCTGAGTACAGAAAATGTAGTAGATGTCACCTGCAGTCCTATGTAACACTACAGATAACACAGTGATAACTCTCTGAGTACAGATAATGTAGTAGATGTCACCTGCAGTCCTATGTAACACCACAGATAACACAGGGATAACTCTCTGAGTACAGATAATGTAGTAGATGTCACCTGCAGTCCTATGTAACACCACAGATAACACAGTGATAACTCTCTGAGTACAGATAATGTAGTAGATGTCACCAGCAGTCCTATGTAACACCACAGATTACACAGTGATAACTCTCTGAGTACAGATAATGTAGTAGATGTCACCTGCAGTCCTATGTAACACCACAGATAACACAGTGATGACTCTCTGAGTACAGATAATGTAGTAGATGTCACCTGCAGTCCTATGTAACACTACAGATAACACAGTGATGACTCTCTGAGTACAGATAATGTAGTAGATGTCACGTGCAGTCCTATGTAACACCACAGATTACACAGTGATAACTCTCTGAGTACAGATAATGTAGTAGATGTCACCTGCAGTCCTATGTAACACCACAGATAACACAGTCATAACTCTCTGAGTACAGATAATGTAGTAGATGTCACCTGCAGTCCTATGTAACACCACAGATAACACAGTGATAACTCTCTGAGTACAGATAATGTAGTAGATGTCACCTGCAGTCCTATGTAACATCACAGATAACACAGTGATAACTCCCTGAGTACAGATAATGTAGTAGATGTCACCTGCAGTCCTATGTAACACTACAGATAACACAGTGATGACTCTCTGAGTACAGATAATGTAGTAGATGTCACCTGCAGTCCTATGTAACACCACAGATTACACAGTGATTACTCTCTGAGTACAGATAATGTAGTAGATGTCACCTGCAGTCCTATGTAACACCACAGATAACACAGTCATAACTCTCTGAGTACAGATAATGTAGTAGATGTCACCTGCAGTCCTATGTAACACCACAGATAACACAGTGATAACTCTCTGAGTACAGATAATGTAGTAGATGTCACCTGCAGTCCTATGTAACACCACAGATAACACAGTGATAACTCTCTGAGTACAGATAATGTAGTAGATGTCACCTCCAGTCCTATCTAACACCACAGATAACACAGTGATGACTCTCTGAGTACAGTTAATGTAGTAGATGTCACCTGCAGTCCTATGTAACACCACAGATAACACAGTGATAACTCTCTGAGTACAGATAATGTAGTAGATGTCACCTGCAGTCCTATGTAACACCACAGATTACACAGTGATAACTCTCTGAGTACAGATAATGTAGTAGATGTCACCTGCAGTCCTATGTAACACCACAGATAACACAGTGATGACTCTCTGAGTACAGTTAATGTAGTAGATGTCACCTGCAGTCCTATGTAACACTACAGATAACACAGTGATGACTCTCTGAGTACAGATAATGTAGTAGATGTCACCTGCAGTCCTATGTAACACCACAGATAACACAGTGATAACTCCCTGAGTACAGATAATGTAGTATAAGTCACCTGCAGTCCTATGTAACACCACAGATAACACAGTGATAACTCTCTGAGTACAGATAATGTAGTAGATGTCACCTGCAGTCCTATGTAACACCACAGATAAAACAGTGATAACTCTCTGAGTACAGATAATGTAGTAGATGTCACCTGCAGTCCTATGTAACACCATAGATAACACAGTGATAACTCTCTGAGTACAGATAATGTAGTAGATGTCACCTGCAGTCCTATGTAACACCACAGATAACACAGTGTTAACTCTCTGAGTACAGATAATGTAGTAGATGTCACCTGCAATCCTATGTAACACCACAGATAACACAGTGATAACTCTCTGAGTACAGATAATGTAGTAGATGTCACCTGCAGTCCTATGTAACACCACAGATAACACAGTGATGACTCTCTGAGTACAGATAATGTAGTAGATGTCACCTGCAGTCCTATGTAACACTACAGATAACACAGTGATGACTCTCTGAGTACAGATAATGTAGTAGATGTCACGTGCAGTCCTATGTAACACCACAGATTACACAGTGATAACTCTCTGAGTACAGATAATGTAGTAGATGTCACCTGCAGTCCTATGTAACACCACAGATAACACAGTCATAACTCTCTGAGTACAGATAATGTAGTAGATGTCACCTGCAGTCCTATGTAACACCACAGATAACACAGTGATGACTCTCTGAGTACAGATAATGTAGTAGATGTCACCTGCAGTCCTATGTAACACCACAGATAACACAGTGATGACTCTCTGAGTACAGATAATGTAGTAGATGTCACCTGCAGTCCTATGTAACACTACAGATAACACAGTGATAACTCTCTGAGTACAGATAATGTAGTAGATGTCACCTGCAGTCCTATGTAACACCACAGATAACACAGGGATAACTCTCTGAGTACAGATAATGTAGTAGATGTCACCTGCAGTCCTATGTAACACCACAGATAACACAGTGATAACTCTCTGAGTACAGATAATGTAGTAGATGTCACCAGCAGTCCTATGTAACACCACAGATTACACAGTGATAACTCTCTGAGTACAGATAATGTAGTAGATGTCACCTGCAGTCCTATGTAACACCACAGATAACACAGTGATGACTCTCTGAGTACAGATAATGTAGTAGATGTCACCTGCAGTCCTATGTAACACTACAGATAACACAGTGATGACTCTCTGAGTACAGATAATGTAGTAGATGTCACGTGCAGTCCTATGTAACACCACAGATTACACAGTGATAACTCTCTGAGTACAGATAATGTAGTAGATGTCACCTGCAGTCCTATGTAACACCACAGATAACACAGTCATAACTCTCTGAGTACAGATAATGTAGTAGATGTCACCTGCAGTCCTATGTAACACCACAGATAACACAGTGATAACTCTCTGAGTACAGATAATGTAGTAGATGTCACCTGCAGTCCTATGTAACACCACAGATAACACAGTGATAACTCTCTGAGTACAGATAATGTAGTAGATGTCACCTGCAGTCCTATGTAACACCACAGATTACAGTGATAACTCTCTGAGTACAGATAATGTAGTAGATGTCATCTGCAGTCCTATGTAACACCACAGATAACACAGTGATGACTCTCTGAGTACAGATAATGTAGTAGATGTCACCTGCAGTCCTATGTAACACTACAGATAACACAGTGATGACTCTGAGTACAGATAATGTAGTAGATGTCACCTGCAGTCCTATGTGACACTACAGATAACACAGTGATAACTCTCTGAGTACAGATAATGTAGTAGATGTCACCTGCAGTCCTATGTAACACCACAGATAACAGTGATAACTCTCTGAGTACACATAATGTAGTAGATGTCACCTGCAGTCCTATGTAATACCACAGATAACACAGTGATAACTCTCTGAGTACAGATAATGTAGTAGATGTCACCTGCAGTCCTATGTAACACCACAGATAACACAGTGATAACTCTCTGAGTACAGATAATGTAGTAGATGTCACCTGCAGTCCTATGTAACACCACAGATAACACAGTGATAACTCTCTGAGTACAGATAATGTAGTAGATGTCACCTGCAGTCCTATGTAACACCACAGATAACACAGTGATAACTCTCTGAGTAGATAATGTAGTAGATGTCACCTGCAGTCCTATGTAACACCACAGATAACACAGTGATAACTCTCTGAGTACAGATAATGTAGTAGATGTCACCTGCAGTCCTATGTAACACCACAGATAACACAGTGATAACTCTCTGAGTACAGATAATGTAGTAGATGTCACCTGCAGTCCTATGTAACACCACAGATAACACAGTGATAACTCTCTGAGTACAGATAATGTAGTAGATGTCACCTGCAGTCCTATGTAACACCACAGATTACACAGTGATAACTCTCTGAGTACAGATAATGTAGTAGATGTCACCTGCAGTCCTATGTAACACCACAGATAACACAGTGATGACTCTCTGAGTACAGATAATGTAGTAGATGTCACCTGCAGTCCTATGTAACACCACAGATAACACAGTCATAACTCTCTGAGTACAGATAATGTAGTAGATGTCACCTGCAGTCCTATGTAACACCACAGATAACACAGTGATAACTCTCTGAGAACAGAAAATGTAGTGAATGTCAACTGCAGTCCTATGTAACACCACAGATAACACAGTGATGACTCTCTGAGTACAGATAATGTAGTAGATGTCACCTGCAGTCCTATGTAACACTACAGATAACACAGTGATGACTCTCTGAGTACAGATAATGTAGTAGATGTCACCTGCAGTCCTATGTAACACCACAGATAACACAGTGATAACTCTCTGAGTACAGAAAATGTAGTAGATGTCACCCGCAGTCCTATGTAACACCACAGATAACACAGTGATAACTCTCTGAGTACAGATAATGTAGTAGATGTCACCTGCAGTCCTATGTAACACCACAGATAACACAGTGATAACTCTCTGAGTACAGATAATGTAGTAGATGTCACCTGCAGTCCTATGTAACACCACCGATAACACAGTGATGACTCTGAGTACAGATAATGTAGTAGATGTTACCTGCAGTCCTATGTAACACGACAGATAACACAGTGATAACTCTCTGAGTACAGATAATGTAGTAGATGTCACCTGCAGTCCTATGTAACACCACAGATAACACAGTGATAACTCTCTGAGTACAGATAATGTAGTAGATGTCACCTGCAGTCCTATGTAACACCACAGATAACACAGTGATAACTCTCTGAGTACAGATAATGCGGTAGATGTCACCTGCAGTCCTATGTAACACCACAAATAACACAGTGATAACTCTCTGAGTACAGATAATGTAGTATATGTCACCTGCAGTCCTATGTAACACCACAGATTACACAGTGATAACTCTCTGAGTACAGATAATGTAGTAGATGTCACCTGCAGTCCTATGTAACACCACAGATAACACAGTGATGACTCTCTGAGTACAGATAATGTAGTAGATGTCACCTGCAGTCCTATGTAACACTACAGATAACACAGTGATGACTCTCTGAGTACAGACAATGTAGTAGATGTCACCTGCAGTCCTATGTAACACCACAGATAACACAGTCATAACTCTCTGAGTACAGATAATGTAGTAGATGTCACCTGCAGTCCTATGTAACACCACAGATAACACAGTGATAACTCTCTGAGAACAGATAATGTAGTGAATGTCAACTGCAGTCCTATGTAACACCATAGATAACACAGTGATGACTCTCTGAGTACAGATAATGTAGTAGATGTCACCTGCAGTCCTATGTAACACTACAGATAACACAGTGATGACTCTCTGAGTACAGATAATGTAGTAGATGTCACCTGCAGTCCTATGTAACACTACAGATAACACAGTGATGACTCTCTGAGTACAGATAATGTAGTAGATGTCACCTGCAGTCCTATGTAACACCACAGATAACAAAGTGATAACTCTCTGAGTACAGATAATGTAGTAGATGTCACCCGCAGTCCTATGTAACACCACAGATAACACAGTGATAACTCTCTGAGTACAGATAATGTAGTAGATGTCACCTGCAGTCCTATGTAACACCACAGATAACACAGTGATAACTCTCTGAGTACAGATAATGTAGTAGATGTCACCTGCAGTCCTATGTAACACCACCGATAACACAGTGATGACTCTGAGTACAGATAATGTAGTAGATGTTACCTGCAGTCCTATGTAACACGACAGATAACACAGTGATAACTCTCTGAGTACAGATAATATAGTAGATGTCACCTGCAGTCCTATGTAACACCACAGATAACACAGTGATAACTCTCTGAGTACAGATAATGTAGTAGATGTCACCTGCAGTCCTATGTAACACCACAGATAACACAGTGATAACTCTCTGAGTACAGATAATGTAGTAGATGCCACCTGCAGTCCTATGTAACACCACAGATAGCACAGTGATAACTCTATGAGTACAGATAATGTAGTAGATGTCACCTGCAGTCCTATGTAACACCACAGATAACACAGTGATATCTCTCTGCATACAGATAATGTAGTAGATGTCACCTGCAGTCCTATGTAACACCACAGATAACACAGTGATAACTCTATGAGTACAGATAATGTAGTAGATGTCACCTGCAATCCTATGTAACACCACAGATAACACAGTGATAACTCTATGAGTACAGATAATGTAGTAGATGTCACCTGCAGTCCTATGTAACACCACAGATAGCACAGTGATAACTCTCTGCATACAGATAATGTAGTAGATGTCACCTGCAGTCCTATGTAACACCACAGATAACACAGTGATAACTCTCTGAGTACAGATAATGTAGTAGATGTCACCTGCAGTCCTATGTAACACCACAGATAACACAGTGATAACTCTATGAGTACAGATAATGTAGTAGATGTCACCTGCAATCCTATGTAACACCACAGATAACACAGTGATAACTCTCTGAGTACAGATAATGTAGTAGATGTCACCTGCAGTCCTATGTAACACCACAGATAACACAGTGATATCTCTCTGCATACAGATAATGTAGTAGATGTCACCTGCAGTCCTATGTAACACCACAGATAACACAGTGATAACTCTCTGAGTACAGATAATGTAGTAGATGTCACCTGCAGTCCTATGTAACACCACAGATAACACAGTGATAACTCCCTGAGTACAGATAATGTAGTATAAGTCACCTGGAGTCCTATGTAACACCACAGATAACACAGTGATAACTCCCTGAGTACAGATAATGTAGTAGATGTCACCTGCAGTCCTATGTAACACCACAGATAACACAGTGATCACTCTATGAGTACAGATAATGTAGTAGATGTCACATGCAGTCCTATGTAACACCACAGATAACACAGTGATAACTCTCTGAGCAGATAATGTAGTAGATGTCACCTGCAGTCCTATGTAACATCACAGATAACACAGTGATAACTCCCTGAGTACAGATAATGTAGTAGATGTCACCTGCAGTCCTATGTAACACTACAGATAACACAGTGATGACTCTCTGAGTACAGATAATGTAGTAGATGTCATCTGCAGTCCTATGTAACACCACAGATTACACAGTGATTACTCTCTGAGTACAGATAATGTAGTAGATGTCACCTGCAGTCCTATGTAACACCACAGATAACACAGTCATAACTCTCTGAGTACAGATAATGTAGTAGATGTCACCTGCAGTCCTATGTAACACCACAGATAACACAGTGATAACTCTCTGAGTACAGATAATGTAGTAGATGTCACCTGCAGTCCTATGTAACACCACAGATAACACAGTGATCACTCTCTGAGTACAGATAATGTAGTAGATGTCACCTGCAGTCCTATGTAACACCACAGATAACACAGTGATGACTCTCTGAGTACAGTTAATGTAGTAGATGTCACCTGCAGTCCTATGTAACACTACAGATAACACAGTGATGACTCTCTGAGTACAGATAATGTAGTAGATGTCACATGCAGTCCTATGTAACACCACAGATAACACAGTGATAACTCCCTGAGTACAGATAATGTAGTATAAGTCACCTGCAGTCCTATGTAACACCACAGATAACACAGTGATAACTCTCTGAGTACAGATAATGTAGTAGATGTCACCTGCAGTCCTATGTAACACCACAGATAACACAGTGATAACTCTCTGAGTACAGATAATGTAGTAGATGTCACCTGCAGTCCTATGTAACACCATAGATAACACAGTGATAACTCTCTGAGTACAGATAATGTAGTAGATGTCACCTGCAGTCCTATGTAACACCACAGATAACACAGTGTTAACTCTCTGAGTACAGATAATGTAGTAGATGTCACCTGCAATCCTATGTAACACCACAGATAACACAGTGATAACTCTCTGAGTACAGATAATGTAGTAGATGTCACCTGCAGTCCTATGTAACACCACAGATAACACAGGGATAACTCTCTGAGTACAGATAATGTAGTAGATGTCACCTGCAGTCCTATGTAACACCACAGATAACACAGTCATAACTCTCTGAGTACAGATAATGTAGTAGATGTCACCTGCAGTCCTATGTAACACCACAGATAACACAGTGATGACTCTCTGAGTACAGATAATGTAGTAGATGTCACCTGCAGTCCTATGTAACACCACAGATAACACAGTGATGACTCTCTGAGTACAGATAATGTAGTAGATGTCACCTGCAGTCCTATGTAACACTACAGATAACACAGTGATAACTCTCTGAGTACAGATAATGTAGTAGATGTCACCTGCAGTCCTATGTAACACCACAGATAACACAGGGATAACTCTCTGAGTACAGATAATGTAGTAGATGTCACCTGCAGTCCTATGTAACACCACAGATAACACAGTGATAACTCTCTGAGTACAGATAATGTAGTAGATGTCACCAGCAGTCCTATGTAACACCACAGATTACACAGTGATAACTCTCTGAGTACAGATAATGTAGTAGATGTCACCTGCAGTCCTATGTAACACCACAGATAACACAGTGATGACTCTCTGAGTACAGATAATGTAGTAGATGTCACCTGCAGTCCTATGTAACACTACAGATAACACAGTGATGACTCTCTGAGTACAGATAATGTAGTAGATGTCACGTGCAGTCCTATGTAACACCACAGATTACACAGTGATAACTCTCTGAGTACAGATAATGTAGTAGATGTCACCTGCAGTCCTATGTAACACCACAGATAACACAGTCATAACTCTCTGAGTACAGATGATGTAGTAGATGTCACCTGCAGTCCTATGTAACACCACAGATAACACAGTGATAACTCTCTGAGTACAGATAATGTAGTAGATGTCACCTGCAGTCCTATGTAACACCACAGATAACACAGTGATAACTCTCTGAGTACAGATAATGTAGTAGATGTCACCTGCAGTCCTATGTAACACCACAGATTACAGTGATAACTCTCTGAGTACAGATAATGTAGTAGATGTCATCTGCAGTCCTATGTAACACCACAGATAACACAGTGATGACTCTCTGAGTACAGATAATGTAGTAGATGTCACCTGCAGTCCTATGTAACACTACAGATAACACAGTGATGACTCTGAGTACAGATAATGTAGTAGATGTCACCTGCAGTCCTATGTAACACTACAGATAACACAGTGATAACTCTCTGAGTACAGATAATGTATTAGATGTCACCTGCAGTCCTATGTAACACCACAGATAACAGTGATAACTCTCTGAGTACACATAATGTAGTAGATGTCACCTGCAGTCCTATGTAATACCACAGATAACACAGTGATAACTCTCTGAGTACAGATAATGTAGTAGATGTCACCTGCAGTCCTATGTAACACCACAGATAACACAGTGATAACTCTCTGAGTACAGATAATGTAGTAGATGTCACCTGCAGTCCCATGTAACACCACAGATAACACAGTGATAACTCTCTGAGTACAGATAATGTAGTAGATGTCACCTGCAGTCCTATGTAACACCACAGATAACACAGTGATAACTCTCTGAGTAGATAATGTAGTAGATGTCACCTGCAGTCCTATGTAACACCACAGATAACACAGTGATAACTCTCTGAGTACAGATAATGTAGTAGATGTCACCTGCAGTCCTATGTAACACCACAGATAACACAGTGATAACTCTCTGAGTACAGATAATGTAGTAGATGTCACCTGCAGTCCTATGTTACACCACAGATAACACAGTGATAACTCTCTGAGTACAGATAATGTAGTAGATGTCACCTGCAGTCCTATGTAACACCACAGATTACACAGTGATAACTCTCTGAGTACAGATAATGTAGTAGATGTCACCTGCAGTCCTATGTAACACCACAGATAACACAGTGATGACTCTCTGAGTACAGATAATGTAGTAGATGTCACCTGCAGTCCTATGTAACACCACAGATAACACAGTCATAACTCTCTGAGTACAGATAATGTAGTAGATGTCACCTGCAGTCCTATGTAACACCACAGATAACACAGTGATAACTCTCTGAGAACAGAAAATGTAGTGAATGTCAACTGCAGTCCTATGTAACACCACAGATAACACAGTGATGACTCTCTGAGTACAGATAATGTAGTAGATGTCACCTGCAGTCCTATGTAACACTACAGATAACACAGTGATGACTCTCTGAGTACAGATAATGTAGTAGATGTCACCTGCAGTCCTATGTAACACCACAGATAACACAGTGATAACTCTCTGAGTACAGAAAATGTAGTAGATGTCACCCGCAGTCCTATGTAACACCACAGATAACACAGTGATAACTCTCTGAGTACAGATAATGTAGTAGATGTCACCTGCAGTCCTATGTAACACCACAGATAACACAGTGATAACTCTCTGAGTACAGATAATGTAGTAGATGTCACCTGCAGTCCTATGTAACACCACCGATAACACAGTGATGACTCTGAGTACAGATAATGTAGTAGATGTTACCTGCAGTCCTATGTAACACGACAGATAACACAGTGATAACTCTCTGAGTACAGATAATGTAGTAGATGTCACCTGCAGTCCTATGTAACACCACAGATAACACAGTGATAACTCTCTGAGTACAGATAATGTAGTAGATGTCACCTGCAGTCCTATGTAACACCACAGATAACACAGTGATAACTCTCTGAGTACAGATAATGCGGTAGATGTCACCTGCAGTCCTATGTAACACCACAAATAACACAGTGATAACTCTCTGAGTACAGATAATGTAGTATATGTCACCTGCAGTCCTATGTAACACCACAGATTACACAGTGATAACTCTCTGAGTACAGATAATGTAGTAGATGTCACCTGCAGTCCTATGTAACACCACAGATAACACAGTGATGACTCTCTGAGTACAGATAATGTAGTAGATGTCACCTGCAGTCCTATGTAACACTACAGATAACACAGTGATGACTCTGAGTACAGACAATGTAGTAGATGTCACCTGCAGTCCTATGTAACACCACAGATAACACAGTCATAACTCTCTGAGTACAGATAATGTAGTAGATGTCACCTGCAGTCCTATGTAACACCACAGATAACACAGTGATAACTCTCTGAGAACAGATAATGTAGTGAATGTCAACTGCAGTCCTATGTAACACCATAGATAACACAGTGATGACTCTCTGAGTACAGATAATGTAGTAGATGTCACCTGCAGTCCTATGTAACACTACAGATAACACAGTGATGACTCTCTGAGTACAGATAATGTAGTAGATGTCACCTGCAGTCCTATGTAACACCACAGATAACAAAGTGATAACTCTCTGAGTACAGATAATGTAGTAGATGTCACCCGCAGTCCTATGTAACACCACAGATAACACAGTGATAACTCTCTGAGTACAGATAATGTAGTAGATGTCACCTGCAGTCCTATGTAACACCACAGATAACACAGTGATAACTCTCTGAGTACAGATAATGTAGTAGATGTCACCTGCAGTCCTATGTAACACCACCGATAACACAGTGATGACTCTGAGTACAGATAATGTAGTAGATGTTACCTGCAGTCCTATGTAACACGAGAGATAACACAGTGATAACTCTCTGAGTACAGATAATATAGTAGATGTCACCTGCAGTCCTATGTAACACCACAGAAAACACAGTGATAACTCTCTGAGTACAGATAATGTAGTAGATGTCACCTGCAGTCCTATGTAACACCACAGATAACACAGTGATAACTCTCTGAGTACAGATAATGTAGCAGATGTCACCTGCAGTCCTATGTAACACCACAGATAACACAGTGATAACTCTCTGAGTACAGATAATGTAGTAGATGTCACCTGCAGTCCTATGTAACACCACAGACAACACAGTGATATCTCTCTGAGTACAGATAATGTAGCAGATGTCACCTGCAGTCCTATGTAACTCCACAGATAACACAGTGATAACTCTCTGAGTACAGATAATGTAGTAGATGTCACCTGCAGTCCTATGTAACACCACAGACAACACAGTGATAACTCTCTGAGTACAGATAATGTACTAGATGTTACCTGCAGTCCTATGTAACACGACAGATAACACAGTGATAACTCTCTGAGTACAGATAATGTAGTAGATGTCACCTGCAGTCCTATGTAACACCACAGATAACACAGTGATAATGCTCTGAGTACAGATAATGTAGTAGATGTCACCTGCAGTCCTATGTAACACCACAGATAACACAGTGACATCTCTCTGATTACAGATAATGTAGTATATGTCACCTGCAGTCCTATGTAACACCACAGATAACAGTGATAACTCTCTGAGTACAGATAATGTAGTAGGTGTCACCTGCAGTCCTATGTAACACCACAGATAACACAGTGATAACTCTCTGAGTACAGATAATGTAGTAGGTGTCACCTGCAGTCCTATGTAACACCACAGATAACACAGTGATACCTCTCTGAGTACAGATAATGTAGTAGATGTCACTTAGAGAATCAGTATTATAGTAGTTATATTCTTGTACATAGGGGGCAGTATTATAGTAGTTATATTCTTGTACATAGGGGGCAGTATTATAGTAGTTATATTCTTGCACATAGGAGCAGTATTATAGTAGTTATATTCTTGTACATAGGGGCAGTATTATAGTAGTTATATTCTTGTACATAGGGGCAGTATTATAGTAGTTATATTCTTGTACATAGGGGGCAGTATTATAGTAGTTATATTCTTGCACATAGGAGCAGTATTATAGTAGTTATATTCTTGTACATAGGGGCAGTATTATAGTAGTTATATTCTTGTACATAGGGGGCAGTATTATAGTAGTTATATTCTTGTACATAGGGGGCAGTATTATAGTAGTTATATTCTTGCACATAGGAGCAGTATTATAGTAGTTATATTCTTGTACATAGGGGCAGTATTATAGTAGTTATATTCTTGTACATAGGGGCAGTATTATAGTAGTTATATTCTTGTACATAGGGGCAGTATTATAGTAGTTATATTCTTGTACATAGGAGCAGTATTATAGTAGTTATATTCTTGTACATAGGGGCAGTATTATAGTAGTTATATTCTTGTACATAGGGGGCAGTATTATAATAGTTATATTCTTGTACATAGGGGCAGTATTATAGTAGTTATATTCTTGTACATAGGAGCAGTATTATAGTAGTTATATTCTTGTACATAGGGGCAGTATTATAGTAGTTATATTCTTGTACATAGGAGCAGTATTATAGTAGTTATATTCTTGTACATAGGGGGCAGTATTATAGTAGTTATATTCTTGCACATAGGAGCAGTATTATAGTAGTTATATTCTTGTACATAGGGGCAGTATTATAGTAGTTATATTCTTGTACATAGGGGCAGTATTATAGTAGTTATATTCTTGTACATAGGGGGCAGTATTATAGTAGTTATATTCTTGCACATAGGAGCAGTATTATAGTAGTTATATTCTTGTACATAGGGGCAGTATTATAGTAGTTATATTCTTGTACATAGGGGGCAGTATTATAGTAGTTATATTCTTGTACATAGGGGGCAGTATTATAGTAGTTATATTCTTGCACATAGGAGCAGTATTATAGTAGTTATATTCTTGTACATAGGGGCAGTATTATAGTAGTTATATTCTTGTACATAGGGGCAGTATTATAGTAGTTATATTCTTGTACATAGGGGCAGTATTATAGTAGTTATATTCTTGTACATAGGAGCAGTATTATAGTAGTTATATTCTTGTACATAGGGGCAGTATTATAGTAGTTATATTCTTGTACATAGGGGGCAGTATTATAATAGTTATATTCTTGTACATAGGGGCAGTATTATAGTAGTTATATTCTTGTACATAGGAGCAGTATTATAGTAGTTATATTCTTGTACATAGGGGCAGTATTATAGTAGTTATATTCTTGTACATAGGAGCAGTATTATAGTAGTTATATTCTTGTACATAGGAGCAGTATTATAGTAGAAATATTCTTGTACATAGGGAGCAGTATTATAGTAGTTATATTCTTGTACATAGGGGGCAGTATTATAGTAGTTATATTCTTGTACATAGGGGGCAGTATTATAGTAGTTATATTCTTGTACATAGGAGCAGTATTATAGTAGTTATATTCTTGTACATAGGAGCAGTATTATAGTAGAAATATTCTTGTACATAGGGAGCAGCATTATAGTAGTTATATTCTTGTACATAGGGGGCAGTATTATAGAAGTTATATTCTTGTACATATGAGCAGTATTATAGTAGTTATATTCTTGTAACTAGGGGCAGTATTATTGTAGTTATATTCTTGTACATAGTGGGCAGTATTATAGTAGTTATATTCTTGTACATAGGAGCAGTATTATAGTAGTTATATTCTTGTACATAGGAGCAGTATTATAGTAGTTATATTCTTGTACATAGTGGGCAGTATTATAGTAGTTATATTCTTGTACATAGGAGCAGTATTATAGTAGTTATATTCTTGTACATAGGGGGCAGTATTATAGTAGTTATATTCTTGTACATAGGAGCAGTATTATAGTAGTTATATTCTTGTACATAGGGGGCAGTATTATAGTAGTTATATTCTTGTACATAGGGGCAGTATTATAGTAGATATATTCTTGTACATAGTGGGCAGTATTATAGTAGTTATATTCTTGTACATAGGGGGCAATATTATAGTAGTTATATTCTTGTACATAGGGGGCAGTATTATAGTAGTTATATTCTTGTACATAGGGGGCAGTATTATAGTAGTTATATTCTTGTACATAGGGGGCAGTATTATAGTAGTTATATTCTTGTACATAGGGGGCAGTATTATAGTAGTTATATTCTTGCACATAGGAGCAGTATTATAGTAGTTATATTCTTCTCCATAGGAGCAGTATTATAGTAGTTATATTCTTGTACATAGGGGCAGTATTATAGTAGTTATATTCTTGTACATAGGAGCAGTATTATAGTAGTTACATTCTTGTACATAGGGGCAGTATTATAGTAGTTATATTCTTGTACATAGGAGCAGTATTATAGTAGTTATATTCTTGTACATAGGAGCAGTATTATAGTAGAAATATTCTTGTACATAGGGAGCAGTATTATAGTAGTTATATTCTTGTACATAGGGGGCAGTATTATAGTAGTTATATTCTTGTACATAGGAGCAGTATTATAGTAGTTATATTCTTGTACATAGGAGCAGTATTATAGTAGAAATATTCTTGTACATAGGGAGCAGTATTATAGTAGTTATATTCTTGTACATAGGGGGCAGTATTATAGTAGTTATATTCTTGTACATATGAGCAGTATTATAGTAGTTATATTCTTGTAACTAGGGGCAGTATTATAGTAGTTATATTCTTGTACATAGTGGGCAGTATTATAGTAGTTATATTCTTGTACATAGGAGCAGTATTATAGTAGTTATATTCTTGTACATAGGAGCAGTATTATAGTAGTTATATTCTTGTACATAGTGGGCAGTATTATAGTAGTTATATTCTTGTACATAGGAGCAGTATTATAGTAGTTATATTCTTGTACATAGGGGGCAGTATTATAGTAGTTATATTCTTGTACATAGGAGCAGTATTATAGTAGTTATATTCTTGTACATAGGGGGCAGTATTATAGTAGTTATATTCTTGTACATAGGGGCAGTATTATAGTAGATATATTCTTGTACATAGTGGGCAGTATTATAGTAGTTATATTCTTGTACATAGGGGCAGTATTATAGTAGTTATATTCTTGTATATAGCAGCAATATTATAGAAGTTATATTCTTGTACATAGGGGCAGTATTATAGTAGTTATATTCTTGTACATAGGAGGAGTATTATAGTAGTTATATTCTTGTACATAGGGGCAGTATTATAGTAGTTATATTCTTGTATATAGCAGCAATATTATAGAAGTTATATTCTTGTACATAGGGGCAGTATTATAGTAGTTATATTCTTGTAGATAGGGCAGTATTATAGTAGTTATATTCTTGTACATAGGAGCAGTATTATAGTAGTTATATTCTTGTACATAGGGGGATGTATTATAGTAGTTATATTCTTGTACATAGGGGGCAGTATTATAGTAGTTATATTCTTGTACATAGGGGGCAGTATTATAGTAGTTCTATTCTTGTACATAGGGGCAGTTTTATAGTAGTTCTATTCTTGTACATAGGAGCAGTATTATAGTAGTTATATTCTTGTACATAGGGGCCAGTATTATAGTAGTTATATTCTTGTACATAGGGGCAGTATTATAGTATTTATATTCTTGTAACTAGGGGCAGTATTATAGTAGTTATATTCTTGTACATAGTGGGCAGTATTATAGTAGTTATATTCTTGTACATAGGAGCAGTATTATAGTAGTTATATTCTTGTACATAGGAGCAGTATTATAGTAGTTATATTCTTGTACATAGGGGGCAGTATTATAGTAGTTATATTCTTGTACATAGGAGCAGTATTATAGTAGTTATATTCTTGTACATAGGGGGCAGTATTATAGTAGTTATATTCTTGTACATAGGGGCAGTATTATAGTAGATATATTCTTGTACATAGTGGGCAGTATTATAGTAGTTATATTCTTGTACATAGGGGGCAATATTATAGTAGTTATATTCTTGTACATAGGGGCAGTATTATAGTAGTTATATTCTTGTACATAGGGGGCAGTATTATAGTAGTTATATTCTTGTACATAGGGGGCAGTATTATAGTAGTTATATTCTTGTACATAGGGGGCAGTATTATAGTAGTTATATTCTTGCACATAGGAGCAGTATTATAGTAGTTATATTCTTCTCCATAGGAGCAGTATTATAGTAGTTATATTCTTGTACATAGGGGCAGTATTATAGTAGTTATATTCTTGTACATAGGAGCAGTATTATAGTAGTTATATTCTTGTACATAGGGGCAGTATTATAGTAGTTATATTCTTGTACATAGGAGCAGTATTATAATAGTTATATTCTTGTACATAGGAGCAGTATTATAGTAGAAATATTCTTGTACATAGGGAGCAGTATTATAGTAGTTATATTCTTGTACATAGGGGGCAGTATTATAGTAGTTATATTCTTGTACATAGGAGCAGTATTATAGTAGTTATATTCTTGTACATAGGAGCAGTATTATAGTAGAAATATTCTTGTACATAGGGAGCAGTATTATAGTAGTTATATTCTTGTACATAGGGGGCAGTATTATAGTAGTTATATTCTTGTACATATGAGCAGTATTATAGTAGTTATATTCTTGTAACTAGGGGCAGTATTATAGTAGTTATATTCTTGTACATAGTGGGCAGTATTATAGTAGTTATATTCTTGTACATAGGAGCAGTATTATAGTAGTTATATTCTTGTACATAGGAGCAGTATTATAGTAGTTATATTCTTGTACATAGTGGGCAGTATTATAGTAGTTATATTCTTGTACATAGGAGCAGTATTATAGTAGTTATATTCTTGTACATAGGGGGCAGTATTATAGTAGTTATATTCTTGTACATAGGAGCAGTATTATAGTAGTTATATTCTTGTACATAGGGGGCAGTATTATAGTAGTTATATTCTTGTACATAGGGGCAGTATTATAGTAGATATATTCTTGTACATAGTGGGCAGTATTATAGTAGTTATATTCTTGTACATAGGGGGCAATATTATAGTAGTTATATTCTTGTACATAGGGGGCAGTATTATAGTAGTTATATTCTTGTATATAGGGGGCAGTATTATAGTAGTTATATTCTTGTACATAGGGGGCAGTATTATAGTAGTTATATTCTTGTACATAGGCGGCAGTATTATAATAGTTATATTCTTTTACATAGGGGCAGTATTATAGTAGTTATATTCTTGTACATAGGAGCAGTATTATAGTAGTTATATTCTTGTACATAGGGGCAGTATTATAGTAGTTATATTCTTGTATATAGCAGCAATATTATAGAAGTTATATTCTTGTACATAGGGGCAGTATTATAGTAGTTATATTCTTGTACATAGGAGCAGTATTATAGTAGTTATATTCTTGTACATAGGGGCAGTATTATAGTAGTTATATTCTTGTATATAGCAGCAATATTATAGAAGTTATATTCTTGTACATAGGGGCAGTATTATAGTAGTTATATTCTTGTAGATAGGGCAGTATTATAGTAGTTATATTCTTGTACATAGGAGCAGTATTATAGTAGTTATATTCTTGTACATAGGGGGATGTATTATAGTAGTTATATTCTTGTACATAGGGGGCAGTATTATAGTAGTTATATTCTTGTACATAGGGGGCAGTATTATAGTAGTTCTATTCTTGTACATAGGGGCAGTTTTATAGTAGTTCTATTCTTGTACATAGGAGCAGTATTATAGTAGTTATATTCTTGTACATAGGGGCCAGTATTATAGTAGTTATATTCTTGTACATAGGGGCAGTATTATAGTAGTTATATTCTTGTACATAGGGGCAGTATTATAGTAGTTATATTCTTGTACATAGGGGGCAGTATTATAGTAGTTATATTCTTGTACATAGGGGGCAGTATTATAGCAGTTATATTCTTGTACATAGGAGCAGTATTATAGTAGTTATATTCTTGTACATAGGGGAAGTATTATAGTAGTTATATTCTTGTATATAGGAGCAGTATTATAGTAGTTATATTCTTGTACATAGGGGGCAGTATTATAGTAGTTATATTCTTGTACATAGGAGCAGTATTATAGTAGTTATATTCTTGTACATAGGGGGCAGTATTATAGTAGTTATATTCTTGTACATAGGGGGCAGTATTATAGTAGTTATATTCCTGTACATAGGGGCAGTATTATAGTAGTTATATTCTTGTACATAGGGGCCAGTATTATAGTAGTTATATTCTTGTACATAGGGGAGGTATTATAGTAGTTATATTCTTGTACATATGGGGCAGTATTATAGCAGTTATATTCTTGTACATAGGAGCAGTATTATAGTAGTTATATTCTTGTACATAGGGGCAGTATTATAGTAGTTATATTCTTGTATATAGGAGCAGTATTTTAGTAGTTATATTCTTGTACATAGGGGGCAGTATTATAGTAGTTATATTCTTGTACATAGGGGGCAGTATTATAGTAGTTATATTCTGGTACATAGGGGGCAGTATTATAGTAGTTATATTCTTCTACATAGGAGCAGTATTATAGTAGTTATATTCTTGTACATAGGGGCCAGTATTATAGTAGTTATATTCTTGTACATAGGACAGTATTATAGTAGTTATATTCTTGTACATAGGAGCAGTATTAAAGTAGTTATATTCTTGTACATAGGGGCAGTATTATAGTAGTTATATTCTTGTATATAGGAGCAGTATTATAGTAGTTATATTCTTGTACATAGGGGGCAGTATTATAGTAGTTATATTCTGGTACATAGGGGGCAGTATTATAGTAGTTATATTCTTGTACATAGGAGCAGTATTATAGTAGTTATATTCTTGTACATAGGGGCCAGTATTATAGTAGTTATATTCTTGTACATAGGACAGTATTATAGTAGTTATATTCTTGTACATAGGGGCCAGTATTATAGTAGTTATATTCTTGTACATAGGACAGTATTATAGTAGTTATATTCTTGTACATAGGAGCAGTATTATAGTAGTTATATTCTTGTACATAGGAGCAGTATTATAGTAGTTATATTCTTGTACATAGGGGCAGTATTATAGTAGTTATATTCTTGTACATAGGGGCAGTATTATAGTAGTTATATTCTTGTACATAGGGGCAGCATTATAGTAGTTATATTCTTGTATATAGCAGCAGTATTATAGTAGTTATATTCTTGTACATAGGGGGCAGTATTATAGTAGTTATATTCTTGTACATAGGGGGCAATATTATAGTAGTTATATTCTTGTACATAGGGGGCAGTATTATAGTAGTTATATTCTTGTACATATGGGGCAGTATTATAGTAGTTATATGCTTGTACATAGGAGCAGTATTATAGTAGTTATATTCTTGTACATAGGGGCCAGTATTATAGTAGTTATATTCTTGTACATAGGGGCAGTATTATAGTAGTTATATTCTTGTACATAGGAGCAGTATTATAGTAGTTATATTCTTGTACATAGGGGCAGTATTATAGTAGTTATATTCTTGTACATAGGAGCAGTATTATAGTAGCTATATTCTTGTACATAGGGGCAGTATTACAGTAGTTATATTCTTGTACATAGGGGGCAGTATTATAGTAGTTATATTCTTGTACATGGGAGCAGTATTATAGTAGTTATATTCTTGTACATAGGGGCCAGTATTATAGTAGTTATATTCTTGTACATAGGACAGTATTATAGTAGTTATATTCTTGTACATAGGAGCAGTATTATAGTAGTTATATTCTTGTACATAGGGGCCAGTATTATAGTAGTTATATTCTTGTACATAGGACAGTATTATAGTAGTTATATTCTTGTACATAGGGGGCAGTATTATAATAGTTATATTCTTGTACATAGGAGCAGTATTATAGTAGTTATATTCTTGTATATAGGAGCAGTATTATAGTAGTTATATTCTTGTACATAGGGGGCAGTATTATAGTACTTATATTCTTGTACATAGGGGGCAGTATTATAGTAGTTATATTCTTGTACATAGGGGGCAGTATTATAGTAGTTATATTCTTGTACATAGGAGCAGTATTATAGTAGTTATATTCTTGTACATAGGGGCAGTATTATAGTAGTTATATTCTTGTACATAGGGGCAGTATTATAGTAGTTATATTCTTGTACATAGGGGCCAGTATTATAGTAGTTATATTCTTGTACATAGGACAGTATTATAGTAGTTATATTCTTGTACATAGGGGGCAGTATTATAATAAGTTATATTCTTGTACATAGGAGCAGTATTATAGTAGTTATATTCTTGTATATAGGAGCAGTATTATAGTAGTTATATTCTTGTACATAGGGGGCAGTATTATAGTACTTATATTCTTGTACATAGGGGGCAGTATTATAGTAGTTATATTCTTGTACATAGGGGACAGTATTATAGTAGTTATATTCTTGTACATAGGGGCAGTATTATAGTAGTTATATTCTTGTACATAGGGGCAGTATTATAGTAGTTATATTCTTGTACATAGGGGGCAGTATTATAGTAGTTATATTCTTGTACATAGGGGGCAGTATTATAGTAGTTATATTCTTGTCCATAGGAGCAGTATTATAGTAGTTATATTCTTGTACATAGGGGCCAGTATTATAGTAGTTATATTCTTGTACATAGGGGCAGTATTATAGTAGTTATATTCTTGTACATAGGGAACACTATTATAGTAGTTATATTCTTGTACATAGGAGCAGTATTATAGTAGTTATATTCTTGTACATAGGGGCAGTATTATAGTAGTTATATTCTTGTACATAGGAGCAGTATTATAGTAGCTATATTCTTGTACATAGGGGCAGTATTATATTAGTTATATTCTTGTACATAGGGAGCAGTATTATAGTAGTTATATTCTTGTACATAGGGAGCAGTATTATAGTAGTTATATTCTTGTACATAGGAGCAGTATTATAGTAGTTATATTCTTGTACATAGGAGCAGTATTATAGCAGTTATATTCTTGTACATAGGAGCAGTATTATAGTAGTTTTATTCTTGTACATAGGGGCAGTATTATAGTAGTTATAGTCTTGTACATAGGAGCAGTATTATAGTAGTTACGTTCCTGTATATAGGAGCAGTATTATAGTAGTTATGTTCCTGTATATAGGAGCAGTATTATAGTAGTTACGTTCCTGTGTATAGGAGCAGTATTATAGTAGTTACGTTCCTGTGTATAGGAGCAGTATTATAGTAGTTACGTTCCTGTGTATAGGAGCAGTATTATAGTAGTTACGTTCCTGTATATAGGAGCAGTATTATAGTAGTTATAGTCTTGTACATAGGAGCAGTATTATAGTAGTTACATTCCTGTGTATAGGGGCAGTATTATAGTAGTTACGTTCCTGTGTATAGGAGCAGTATTATAGTAGTTACCTTCCTGTGTATAGGGGCAGTATTATAGTAGTTATAGGCTTGTACATAGGAGCAGTATTATAGTAGTTACGTTCCTGTATATAGGAGCAGTATTATAGTAGTTATGTTCCTGTGTATAGGAGCAGTATTATAGTAGTTACGTTCCTGTGTATAGGAGCAGTATTATAGTAGTTACGTTCCTGTGTATAGGAGCAGTATTATAGTAGTTATAGTCTTGTACATAGGAGCAGTATTATAGTAGTTACGTTCCTGTGTATAGGAGCAGTATTATAGTAGTTATATTCTTGTACATAGGAGGCAGTATTATAGTAGTTATATTCTTGTACATAGGGGCAGTATTATGGTAGTTATATTCTTGTACATAGGGAGCAGTATTATAGTAGTTATATTCTTGTACATAGGAGCAGTATTATAGTAGTTATATTCTTGTACATAGGGGCAGTATTATAGTAGTTATATTCTTGTACATAGGAGCAGTATTATAGTAGTTACGTTCCTGTATATAGGGGCAGTATTATAGTAGTTACGTTCCTGTATATAGGAGCAGTATTATAGTAGTTATGTTACTGTGTATAGGGGCAGTATTATAGTAGTTGCGTTCCTGTGTATAGGAGCAGTATTATAGTAGTTACGTTCCTGTGTATAGGAGCAGTATTATAGTAGTTACGTTCCTGTGTATAGGAGCAGTATTATAGTAGTTGCGTTCCTGTATATAGGAGCAGTATTATAGTAGTTAACGTTCCTGTGTATAGGAGCAGTATTATAGTAGTTACGTTCCTGTGTATAGGAGCAGTATTATAGTAGTTGCGTTCCTGTATATAGGAGCAGTATTATAGTAGTTACGCTCCTGTGTATAGGAGCAGTATTATAGTAGTTGCGTACCTGTATATAGGAGCAGTATTATAGTAGTTAAGTTCCTGTATATAGGAGCAGTATTATAGTAGTTACTTTCCTGTGTATAGGATCAGTATTATAGTTGTTACTTTCCTGTGTATAGGAGCAGTATTATAGCAGTTGCGTTCCTGTATATAGGAGCAGTATTATAGTAGTTACGTTCCTGTGTATAGGAGCAGTATTATAGTAGTTACGTTCCTGTGTATAGGAGCAGTATTATAGTAGTTGCGTTCCTGTATATAGGAGCAGTATTAGAGTAGTTACGTTCCTGTGTATAGGAGCAGTATTATAGTAGTTACGTTCCTGTGTATAGGATCAGTATTATAGTAGTTGTGTTCCTGTATATAGGAGCAGTATTATAGTAGTTACGTTCCTGTATATAGGAGCAGTATTATAGTAGTTATAGTCTTGTACATAGGAGCAGTATTATAGTAGTTACGTTCCTGTGTATAGGAGCAGTATTATAGTAGTTAAGTTCCTGTGTATAGGAGCAGTATTATAGTAGTTGCGTTCCTGTATATAGGAGCAGTATTATAGTAGTTACGTTCCTGTGTATAGGAGCAGTATTATAGTAGTTGCGTTCCTGTATATAGGAGCAGTATTATAGTAGTTAAGTTCCTGTGTATAGGAGCAGTATTATAGTAGTTGCGTTCCTGTATATAGGAGCAGTATTATAGTAGTTAAGTTCCTGTGTATAGGAGCAGTATTATAGTAGTTGCGTTCCTGTATATAGGAGCAGTATTATAGTAGTTACGTTCCTGTGTATAGGAGCAGTATTATAGTAGTTGCGTTCCTGTATATAGGAGCAGTATTATAGTAGTTACGTTCCTGTGTATAGGAGCAGTATTATAGTAGTTACGTTCCTGTGTATAGGATCAGTATTATAGTAGTTGTGTTCCTGTATATAGGAGCAGTATTATAGTAGTTACGTTCCTGTATATAGGAGCAGTATTATAGTAGTTATAGTCTTGTACATAGGAGCAGTATTATAGTAGTTACGTTCCTGTGTATAGGATCAGTATTATAATAGTTACGTTCCTGTGTATAGGATCAGTATTATAGTAGTTGTGTTCCTGTATATAGGAGCAGTATTATAGTAGTTACGTTCCTGTATATAGGAGCAGTATTATAGTAGTTATAGTCTTGTACATAGGAGCAGTATTATAGTAGTTACGTTCCTGTGTATAGGAGCAGTATTATAGTAGTTAAGTTCCTGTGTATAGGAGCAGTATTATAGTAGTTGCGTTCCTGTATATAGGAGCAGTATTATAGTAGTTACGTTCCTGTGTATAGGAGCAGTATTATAGTAGTTGCGTTCCTGTATATAGGAGCAGTATTATAGTAGTTACGTTCCTGTGTATAGGAGCAGTATTATAGTAGTTACGTTCCTGTGTATAGGAGCAGTATTATAGTAGTTGTGTTCCTGTATATAGGAGCAGTATTATAGTAGTTACGTTCCTGTGTATAGGAGCAGTATTATAGTAGTTACGTTCCTGTATATAGGAGCAGTATTATAGTAGTTATAGTCTTGTACATAGGAGCAGTATTATAGTAGTTACGTTCCTGTGTATAGGAGCAGTATTATAGTAGTTAAGTTCCTGTGTATAGGAGCAGTATTATAGTAGTTGCGTTCCTGTATATAGGAGCAGTATTATAGTAGTTACGTTCCTTTGTATAGGAGCAGTATTATAGTAGTTAAGTTCCTGTGTATAGGAGCAGTATTATAGTAGTTGCGTTCCTGTATATAGCAGTATTATAGTAGTTAAGTTCCTGTGTATAGGAGCAGTATTATAGTAGTTGCGTTCCTGTATATAGGAGCAGTATTATAGTAGTTAAGTTCCTGTGTATAGGAGCAGTATTATAGTAGTTGCGTTCCTGTATATAGGAGCAGTATTATAGTAGTTACGTTCCTGTGTATAGGAGCAGTATTATAGTAGTTACGTTCCTGTATATAGGAGCAGTATTATAGTAGTTATAGTCTTGTACATAGGAGCAGTATTATAGTAGTTACGTTCCTGTGTATAGGAGCAGTATTATAGTAGTTAAGTTCCTGTGTATAGGAGCAGTATTATAGTAGTTGCGTTCCTGTGTATAGGAGCAGTATTATAGTAAAGTTCCTGTGTATAGGAGCAGTATTATAGTAGTTGCGTTCCTGTGTATAGGAGCAGTATTATAGTAGTTAAGTTCCTGTGTATAGGAGCAGTATTATAGTAGTTGCGTTCCTGTATATAGGAGCAGTATTATCGTAGTTATATTCTTGTACATAGGAGTAGCATTATAGTAGTTATATTCTTGTACATAGGGGCAGTATTATAGTAGTTATATTCTTGTACATAGGGGGCAGTATTATAGTAGTTATATTCTTGTACATAGGGAGCAGTATTATAGTAGTTGCGTTCCTGTGTATAGGGGCAGTATTATAGTAGTTAAGTTCCTGTGTATAGGAGCAGTATTATAGTAGTTAAGTTCCTGTGTATAGGAGCAGTATTATAGTAGTTGCGTTCCTGTGTATAGGGGCAGTATTATAGTAGTTAAGTTCCTGTGTATAGGAGCAGTATTATAGTAGTTAAGTTCCTGTGTATAGGAGCAGTATTATAGTAGTTGCGTTCCTGTGTATAGGAGCAGTATTATAGTAGTTACGTTCCTGTGTATAGGGTCTGTGTACATTCTCGCAGTCAGACATCAGTTGTTCTGCATTGGCTTTCCTCATTGCTATGACGCAGTATGATTACGGTGTTAGTTATTAGCATCGCATGTTCACAGCTGTGGTGTCGCTCCCGTCTCGCTGTGCTGACGTTATTCTATGACCCCCTCTGGTTATTTGCACAGGTCTTCATTATATTCGCGGTTCAGTGACCTCTTTCTCCTTGGTTACAGAATCTACGTCGTCGTCTCCATTCTTCTCTTCTTCTTTCTCGCCATATCCCAGTCTTCTAGAAATTTTCACACCCATGATGGACCCCGGGTCATTACTACTTGTGTTGGTTTAGTCTTCTTTCCTGACACAGACTGGGGTGATAATGGAAGATGAGATTTATCTGGAGGCCCTGAGTCTTGGCTCATGAAATGTTGTGTTACCATGACAATGAGCTTCGGGGCCTAACAAACTGATGCGGCCTCGGGTTGGTGAAATGGAGGCAATTCACAAAAACAACCATCACTTCTAATATATTCTGGGCCTCATTTGTCAAAACTACATAGCAACCAATCAGAACTCAGCTTTCATTTCTAAAACTGGTCTGCAGAAATGAAAGCTGAACTCTGATTGGTTGCTATGGGCAACAAAGACAACTTTGCAGTGTTAATAAACGAGGCCTAAATTTAATTTTTCATTTTCGAGATCTCTGCCTCCTGTCAATGACTAGGAACATTATAGTTCGCCTCTTCAGCCGTAAAAACATTTACACCGCCCTCAAGATCAAATCTGATCACTGCCCCTGAATCATGGCGTTATTTTTACGCTTTCGGTTTTTTCTTCATCTTATCTCAACAGACATAAACTTAATTTTTTCTGTGTTGTTTTCCCGATTGATCTGTATTTTTAAATGACACCATTTATTTTACCATATAAAAAACAATAAAAAAAATTCCAAGTGAAGTGAAATGTTGAAAAAAAACTCTCAATTTTGCCATTTTCTGTGGTCTGTAATTTTTTTTATTTTTCCATCGATGCAGCCATGTGAGAGCTTGATTTTTGCACTTTTTTTTTTATTTACGGCCTTTTACGGAGGCCTCAATATCAAATATATTTATGTTTTTATTTTTGAATTGGGTAAAGGCAGGTGATTAAAAAACTTTTTAATTTTTTTTTGCAAATTTTTCTTTTCACTTTTTTAGTTTCCCAAAGGACTGGAGCCGGCGATCAATTACTTTTTTTAATCGATAGTATATACTACTATTACTTGTAGTATATACTGGAACACAGCGGTATATCATGAAAATGACGGTCTCCTATGAAACACGACGACAGGGTGGGCTTCGCAGAAGAACCAAAATGGAGGTCATGGGGACATTTAGGAGGTCTGTCCGTATCCGGTTCTGTAGTTTGACAGAGCCGAAGAGTCAATCAGGGAGGGCGATCTTCAGCATTTGCATCGCCCTCCGTCTACGGCAGCCATCAATCTGACCCAGTTTAATCATTGCTCTGCCCCCACGGAGCGTCCAGAGGGCTCATCCACTCCCTGGACCCTCTGTATAGAGTCTATGGTATAGGGGCCGATATACTATTGGTGCAACGTGCACAGGGGCCCAAGAAGTAAGGGGACCACTACCACCTCCAAAGGAGAAGACATCTCCTGTCTCAGAGACATTATTGGATTGCAAAGGTCCCATATATTGTTCTTGCACAGGGGCCCTCTTCTCTCTGGGACCACCCTTGCTCTGGTGGTCTCCAACAGGGGGTATATTTGTTTTGATGCTCCAGGCCAGTGTCCGCCTCCCATACAAGAGACCCCCTGCACTCTATGAGTCTTTGGTGGTCTCCAGCAGGGGGCATATTTGTTCTGGTGCTCTGGGCCAGTGAACACCACCCATACAAGAGGCCTCCTGTACTCCAGCAAGGGGCTCCTTGTTACCTCCATATAATCGGGCTGGTGGAATTTGTCGCCCCATACCTAGGCCCCCCTGTACTATGCGAGTCCATGGTGGTCTCCAGCAGGGGGCATATTTGTCTGGTACTCTGGGCCAGTGTCTACTGCCCATACCAGGGGCCCCCTGGACTCTATGAATCTTTGGTGGTCTCCAGCAAGGGGCTCCTTGTTACCTCCATATATTCGGACTGGTGGAGTGTGTCATCCCCATACCCAGGCCCCCCTGTACTATGCAAGTCCATGGTGGTCTCCAGCAGGGGGCATATTTGTCTGGTACTCTGGGCCAGTGTCTACTGCCCATACCAGGGGCCCCCTGGACTCTATGAATCTTTGGTGGTCTCCAGCAAGGGGCTCCTTGTTACCTCCATATATTCGGACTGGTGGAGTGTGTCATCCCCATACCTAGGCCCCCCTGTACTATGCAAGACTATGGTGGTCTCCAGCAGGGGGCATATTTGTCTGGTGCTCTGGGACAGTGTCTACTGCCCATACCAGGGGCCCCCTGTACTCTATGAATCTTTGGTGGTCTCCAGCAAGGGGCTCCTTGTTACCTCCATATAATCGGGCTGGTGGAATTTGTCGCCCCATACCTAGGCCCCCCTGTGCTATGCGAGTCCATGGTGGTCTCCAGCAGGGGGCATATTTGTCTGGTGCTCTGGGCCATTGTCTACTGCCCATACCAGGGGCCCCTGGACTCTATGAATCTACTATGCAAGTCCATGGTGGTCTCCAGCAGGGGGCATATTTGTCTGGTGCTCTGGGCCAGTGTCTACTGCCCATACCAGGGGCCCCCTGGACTCTATGAATCTACTATGCAAGTCCATGGTGGTCTCCAGCAGGGGGCTCTTCCTCCATATATCTGGGCTCAGCTGCAGCAGCACGTTCCCCTCGTCATGACTTATTTATCAGCTCTTCATTCACTATTGATGACTTGGACGAGTAAAACCCCCCAGATCCCGTCTCTGAACAGATGGGGCCCCATAATAAAGGAAGTGTGACAAGCACAGATAAAGTGGGGCCTAAGGCAGCAAGCAAAATGCGGATCCCATCACCTCCACCACTCCCTGGGAGTGAATGGGTTATTTTACATCCAGGACTGGTCTTCTTGAGAAGGTGCCATTGGTAAATTCTGGTTGCTCATGAAGGTCCTTGTCTTGCGTAGAGTCCTAGGAGACGTTGGCCGCAAACGGTTATCAGCCATTTCCCCATAAATATCGTACGAAGAAACGCTCTGCAGATTTCCAGCCATTTTTCTCTCATCTTTCTTTATGCACTGGAGGATTTTGTGCCAAGTTTGTGTTTCATGAATCTGGCGCAAATGCAAAGATATTTTTTTGGTTTTGATATTTAACTTTATTTTCACTTAATTTGAATAAAATGTCGGACATTTATCTTCAGCTGTGCAAAAAAAAATAAAAAAATACATATTTTTTTTGTTCTCCACTAGAGAAGTGGAGAACAGATGCACAAAAGTTTGCCATATTTTGAAAAGTCTGAAATGGTGAATTTGCTAGGGACATCTGGATGACGAAAACCGAAAAATGACGAGGAATGAAAAAAAAAAAAATAACATGAAAATGGAGCAAAAGCCTTGTGCACAATTGTAAAAAATGCCCAAAATAAACATTTTTACGCCAAAAAAGGCAGAAAAAAAGTTTCCTAACGCTTTCAAGATCTCTGCTTGCAGCCTGGGATGGGACCATTGCTCACAGCTGAGGGGTTGTTACAGTGTATCTAGTCCAGTCAATAATTTAAAACAATGTATCTGAGCAGATATAATGTAAGGATTGCCCAGACTGGATACAATTGTAGCAAACTCTCAGCTTTGAGGACGTTCTGGTAATCCGGAGAACGGATGGACTATTTGGACAGCAGGATGGCAGCTACAAAGAAAAACACATTTTTCTGACACAGATTACAAAACATATCTAGGGACCCTTGTATCTAAAACAGGGCCCCTCAAGATCCCCTGTCAGATGAAGGTTGACCTGTTAACTGCCAAAGTACAGTGGCATGTAAAAGTTTGTGCACCCCTGGTGAATATTTCTGTTATTGTGAACAGTTAAGCAAGTTGAAGATGAAATGATTTCTAAAAGACCTAAAGTAAAGATGACACATTTCCTTTCTATTTTAGGCAAAAAAATATATATATATTGTGATGTTTTACATTTTAAAAATTACAAAAAGGAAAATGGGTCGATACAAAAGTTTGGGCACCCTTGGAGATTTGTGTGCTCAGATAACTTTGACCAAGGTTTCAGACCTTAATTATCCTGTTAGGGTTACGGCTTGTTCACTATCATCATTAGGAAAGGCCAGGTGATGCAAATTTCCCCGCTTTATAAAAACCCAGCCTCCTCCAACCTTGTGCCAAAAACCAGCAGCCAAGGGTCCTTCTAAGCAGCTGCCAAGCACTCTGAAAATGGTGGAGGCCACAAAGCAGGAGAAGGCTATAAGTAAATGGCAAAGCGTTTTCAAGTTGCCCTTTCCTCAGTTCGAAATGTAATTAGGAAATGGCAGTAACCAGGAACATTGGAGGTCAAGATAAGGTCTGGAAGACCAAGCAAAATTTCAGTGAGAGCCGCTCGTAGGATTGCTAGAGAGGCAAATCAGAACCCCCGCTTGACTGCAAAAGACCTGCAATGTACCTTGTGGTACATTGTTCTACTGTTCAGAGACACCTGCACAAATATGGCCTTCATGGAAGAGACATCAGAAGAAAACATCTCTTGCATCCTCAGCATAAAATTCAGCGTCAGAAGTGTAAAATAACATCTGAACAAGCCTAATACATTATTGAAACAAGTCCTGTGGATCGATGAGGTAAAATAGAACTCTGGCCACAATGATCAAAGGTATGTGTGGAGAGAAAAGGGCACAGAATTTCAGGAAAAGAACATCTCGCTGACCATTAACCATGGCACACATGTGCGGGTGCAGCAGTGTATAGCACAATACCAGTCACACATGTCCTGGGGGTATTTGGCTCATCTGTGTCTCAGTGCCGCAAGTTTGCGGTGCCATCGCACTAGTGTCGTCCACAGCGGTGGTGTTTGTTCCCCGCGGGTGGACGGTGAACGTGTCACTGATACCTCTGTTCTGATGTCGGGGGGTGCAGGGAGCTCGTTCACGGCTTCCATTCACTTCCACCCACTGATGAATATCCATTAATTATAAAGCTGGTGGTCGGATCGCAGCTTCCTGCTCTCGGGGTCGGTGCCCGGGTCTGACAGGCGACGACCAGAGCTCGATAACTGGTGGAATGTAATTAGCCGGCAGCCATTGAGTCAGGCGCTGCTATTAATTACTGTGATTCGGAGCATGTGGCGCTTTGTGCTGATTGTATCGGGGTCACGGATACTGAAAATCCGGTGCCAAGTGAATCCGGGCCAGGTGATTGTCGCCATCTGCTGGAGCTCAGTGCATGGAATCATTTCAGTGTGAGACCTGTAGAGGGCGCAATGCTCTAATGTGACATATACTAATAGGCAATGTACCACTGGGAGGCTATAGGGGGCGCAATGGCTTCTCTGCCATACAAGTAAACACTGGTGTTGTACATGGCACATGGTAGGTGGGTGGCAGTTGTAGATCTCGCATTAAGGCACCTTGGACTGGTTATGAGATGTCAATCAACCGTGTGGAGGTCAGGGGTCACTCAATTGAGAATGCTCCTAGCCATAATGGAGACATCTTGGGCATCACTGTCCACTGGAATGGATGGAAGATGTGAGAAAGATTCGGAGAACAGGGCTCCGACGCCCCCCTCGGATTACAGCTATGGTCCCAGAGGGGAGACCCCCAGAGATCGGAAACATATCACCTAGCCTTCTTATGCTCAGTCAATGCCTTCAACCGTCAAGTAGTGCAGGTCCATGTATTACAGTAGGATGGGTCGGTCTTAGGGGCCACAATTCCTAAAAATTGCTTCTATGGAAAACTGTGATCCTGGAACCACAGATGGAAACTGCAATGTTCAGGTGCATCCGCCGGGCCATAGTGGGGCTGCCCTAATGACCCCAATGATACCCCGATTCTCAGCCGGGCCCCCGGATACAGGAGATGTCGCCTCCGGCCATCACTGCGCCAGAGTCCGGAGGTTCCGGATTTTCTCCATCAGTCCTGGCCCGGAGCTGAGCGCAGTGATACATCGTATCCCCTCCCATCTGTTTGTTCCTGTGACCCCGGCCTCTTCCCCTCCCCCATGGTTTTACCTGCTCCAGCAATTATCCTGCGCCCTCCCCTGGGGATCCGGTAATAATCCCGGCTATCATCTGTCTTCCTTCCGGAGTAAATATTGGATTTTACTGAGCTCACATCCTCTGAACGTCTGCACTCTGCCTTCCCGGAAGACCAGGGATCCTCCACTGTCAGCGCCACGTACCGCAGACTCAGGGACATCAGACCCCAGAGGGACCTCCTCATACACGATGATGACTACAACCCCCAGCATAGAAAGCTTCAGCAGTGGAATGAAAAGATCAGAAATGGACTTTGTGGTCCCATCCTTCACTGTTTACAAGATCTCTGCTTGCTGACCATGAATGGGCACACACGGGTAAATCCAGAGACCGAAACCAGGTCTGACAGATACAGAGGCTGATACTGTATCCAATCCCCAGAATCCTATGTAAGGTCCATAACATGGACTGCAGACTGACACACTGTAACAGACAAGAAGGAGGATTGTCCACACTGGAGACAACTCTGCTGTGAGAGGAAGCCGGGTTCTGGTACTATCAGTAGATCCTTGTAATGGGTTATAGTAACACTAGAGGATCTCTATGGTGGGTTCAAGGAACCTCACTGGATCTCTATGGTGGTTGACGGTGACCTCAGTGGATCACTATGGTGGGTCCTGAAGACCTCAAGGGGTCTCTATGGTGGGTCCTGGAGACCTCAAGGGATCTCTATGGTGGGTCCTGGAGACCTCAAGGGATCTCTATGGCGGGTTCAGGAGACCTCAAGGGATCTCTATGGTGGGTCCTGGAGACCTCAAGGAATCTCTATGGTAGGTCCTGGAGACCTCAAGGAATGTCTATGGTGGGTCCTGGAGACCTCAAGGGATCTCTATGGTGGGTCCTGGAGACCTCAAGGGATCTCTATGGTGGGTCCTGGAGACCTCAAGGGATCTCTATGGTGGGTCCTGGAGACCTCAAGGGATCTCTATGGTGGGTCCTGGAGACCTCAAGGGATCTCTATGGTAGGTCCTGGAGACCTCAAGGGATCTCTATGGTAGGTCCTGGAGACCTCAAGGGATCTCTATGGTAGGTCCTGGAGACCTCAAGGGATCTCTATGGTGGGTCCTGGAGACCTCAAGGGATCTCTATGGTGGGTCCTGGAGACCTCAAGGGATCTCTATGGTGGGCCTTGCAGACCTCAAGGGATCTCTATGGTGGGTCCTGGAGACCTCAGTGGATCTCTATGGTGGGTGCAAGTGAGATCAGTGGATTGGGAGGGGTAGAGGTATAATCCAGCTCCAGTGCTTGGTCCACCACTGGTCCTCACTTTTAGGGCTCCCTGTTCTTGCAATAGAGGTGACCACAGTCTGCAGCTCTGGATGTAACTGGAGTAGAAGACTGTTACAATGCAGATTTTGGGGCTGCTGGGACGTGTATATATTATGGGTGCTCTTGAGCTACCATAGTCCCGGTTATGGGGCTGGTCTGGAGCGCAGAGCCACGTATGAGTGGCTGGAGCTTTATGAATGAGGATGGGGTGAGGTTAACACGTTCTCCTGGTCCCAGCCTCGCACATCACATCCCGTTCAGGATACAATTCACATTAATAATTCATGAGGGTGAATCAATGTCAGAATGAAATACTCTAAGAACCTTCATTAAGTCCCCGCTCAATGGGGATGATGATCTCAGAGCCCTTCAGACACTAGAGGCGGACCGCGCAGATAGCGATACGAGCTAAGTAACCCTGGTCCCTAGAATACGATGAGTCCACAGAACGGACGGCCGTGGCCTCACATCGCCTCTTCCTGTGGCTTTGCGGTCAATATCGGAGGCTGCTGGTTTGCCGCCATAGGAGGAGGCTGGATGGTAAAGGGACCAGAGGCTGAAATTCTTCTTACACCTCGAGGATCTCTGCTGCTTTCTATCCAATACATTATGTAAACTTTCATTATTCCCTTTCCTCTCACACAGGACAGTAAGGGAGACATCCGGGCTTGCATGTCCATAACGTATCGATTAGGGAGGTGAACTGCAGAACGCGGCTACGGATACATCATCAATGTGAGTCCTAGGAATAGTCCTGTTTATTCCTAGTTCTCTCCCATTGTCACGGGTGTGGCAGAGATGACAGACAGTCGCCCTGCAGTTGGTTGCAGGAGATCTCTACGTTTGGCATTACAGACATCTTAGAGGCTGGCAGTCTCTAGGACCCAGCGGCTATCTCCCTCTGGCTAATTAGCTCCCTGGTCTGAGTGTATAAATACCTGGTGTGTTCTAGAGGGAGGTGCTGGTGATATTCATTGCTATTTGTGAGGCTTTAGCAAGAGCAGTACTTCGTCCTCTCTGGAGCTTGAGGCCGTGTGCGCATTTGTATTGAGCCGTCTAAAGCTAAGCAAACCCCTCCTGTTTCTCTACCCTAGTTGTCTGTAGAGTTTAGTGGAGATTGACTAGTGCTCATCTCCTCCCTTCCCTAACCTTAAGTCAGGACGAGGCACGCGTGCGGCGATTGATGAGGAGCCAATATAGGGACGGTAGTTGAAAAAGGGTGACACTAGACCAGACTAGTAGGTCTCCACTCTCCCCTTTCTCTAGTGTCTGGGCTCCCTTTCCCTTTTCCCTCTGTATTGCACTAGTCTTTCTCACACACTGCGTGACACCCGTCCCCTCTCCCCCCGGTCCTCTCCCGTCCCCTCTCCCCCTTGGTCCTCTCCCGTCCCCTCTCCCCCTTGGTCCTCTCCCGTCCCATCTCCCCCCCTGGTCCTCTCCCGTCCCCTCTCACCCCTGGTCCTCTCCCGTCCCCACTCACCCCTGGTCCCCTCTCCCCCCTGGTCCTCTCCCGTCCCCTCTCCCCCCTGGTCCTCTCCCGTCCCCTCTCACCCCTGGTCCTCTCCCGTCCCCTCTCACCCCTGGTCCTCTCCCGTCCCCTCTCCCCCCTGGTCCTCTCTCGTCCTCTCTCATCCCTGGTCCTCTCCCGTCCCCTCTCACCCCTGGTCCTCTCCCGTCCCCTCTCACCCCTGGTCCTCTCCCGTCCCCTCCGCCCCTGGTCCTCCCCCGTCCCCGCTGCCCCTGGTCCTCTCCAGTCCCCTCTCCCCACTGGTCCTCTCCCGTCCCCTCTCCCCCCTGGTCCTCTCCCGTCCCCTCTCACCCCTGGTCCTCTCCCGTCCCCTCTCACCCCTGGTCCTCTCCCGTCCCCTCTCACCCCTGGTCCTCTCCCGTCCTCTCTCACCCCTGGTCCTCTCCCGTCCCCTCTCACCCCTGGTCCTCTCCCGTCCCCTCTCTCCCCTGGTCCTCTCCAGTCCCCTCTCACCCCTGGTCCTCTCCAGTCCCCTCTCCCCCTTGATCCTCTCCCGTCCCCTCTCACCCCTGGTCCTCTCCAGTTCCCTCTCACCCCTGGTCCTCTCCTGTCCCCTCTCTCCCCTGGTCCTCTCCAGTCCCCTCTCACCCCTGGTCCTCTCCAGTCCCCTCTCCCCCTTGATCCTCTCCCGTCCCCTCTCACCCCTGGTCCTCTCCAGTCCCCTCTCACCCCTGGTCCTCTCCTGTCCCCTCTCCCCACTGGTCCTCTCCCGTCCCCTCTCCCTCCTGGTCCTCTCCAGTCCCCTCTCGCCCCTGGTCCTCTCCAGTCCCCTCTCACCCCTGGTCCTCTCCAGTCCCCTCTCGCCCCTGGTCCCCTCCAGTCCCCTCTCCCCCTTGATCCTCTCCCGTCCCCTCTCACCCCTGGTCCTCTCCAGTCCCCACTCACCCCTGGTCCTCTCCTGTCCCCTCTCCCCACTGGTCCTCTCCCGTCCGCTCTCCCTCCTGGTCCTCTCCAGTCCCCTCTCGCCCCTGGTCCTCTCCAGTCCCCTCTCACCCCTGGTCCTCTCCAGTCCCCTCTCGCCCCTGGTCCCCTCCAGTCCCCTCTCGCCCCTGGTCCCCTCCGGTCCCCTCTCACCCCTGGTCCTCTCCCGTCCCCTCTCACCCCTGGTCCTCTCCGGTCCCCACTCACCCCTGGTCCTCTCCGGTCCCCTCTCACTCCTGGTCCTCTCCGGTCCCCTCTCACCCCTGGTCCCCTCCAGTCCCCTCTCGCCCCTGGTCCCCTCCAGTCCCCTCTCGCCCCTGGTACCCTCCAGTCCCCTCTCGCCCCTGGTCCTCTCCCGTCCCCTCCGCCCCTGGTCCTCCCCCGTCCCCTCCGCCCCTGGTCCTCCCCCGTCCCCGCTGCCCCTGGTCCTCTCCAGTCCCCTCTCACCCCTGGTCCCCTCCAGTCCCCTCTCGCCCCTGGTCCCCTCCAGTCCCCTCTCGCCCCTGGTCCCCTCCAGTCCCCTCTCGCCCCTGGTACCCTCCAGTCCCCTCTCGCCCCTGGTCCTCTCCCGTCCCCTCCGCCCCTGGTCCTCCCCCGTCCCCTCCGCCCCTGGTCCTCCCCCGTCCCCGCTGCCCCTGGTCCTCTCCAGTCCCCTCTCACCCCTGGTCCCCTCCAGTCCCCTCTCGCCCCTGGTCCCCTCCGGTCCCCTCTCGCCCCTGGTCCCCTCCAGTCCCCTCTCGCCCCTGGTCCCCTCCAGTCCCCTCTCGCCCCTGGTACCCTCCAGTCCCCTCTTGCCCCTGGTCCTCTCCCGTCCCCTCCGCCCCTGGTCCTCTCCCGTCCCCTCCGCCCCTGGTCCTCTCCCGTCCCCTCCGCCCCTGGTCCTCCAACGTCCCCACTGCCCCTGGTCCTCTCCAGTCCCCTCTCACCCCTGGTCCCCTCCAGTCCCCTCTCGCCCCTGGTCCTCTCCCGTCCCCTCCGCCTCTGGTCCTCTCCCGTCCCCTCCGCCCCTGGTCCTCCCCCGTCCCTGCTGCCCCTGGTCCTCTCTTGTCCCCTCCGCCCACAGTCTCTAGGTTCCCTCCCAGGACTTGACTCCCCAACCTTCATGGATCAGGCACTACACTCACTGTGGGGTAAAACTTAATGGTCTGAGCTTGAGGTGCACAGAATTGGGGACGGAAGGGACTCTGCCTTTCAATGAAAAGTGACCCGGTAACTAAAACAGAGCTCCATAGCTGATGGAAATGGCTGCTGTAACTGAGCTAATCGTGGAAAAAGGCTACAAGAGAAAGAAGGGATTAGGAAAAGAAATGGCTAGCCAATGGAGAACACAGAAGAGGAGAAACCCTTAAGCACAGATCAAACTTGCCCCCAGTAACTTTGCAGGGTTTCCCACTCAGGAGCAGAGGCCTCGATGTCTGGTTCCCTTCCCACAGAATTCCTATGACCTTAGTGCTGATAAGTCGGCTCCTCTGGGGGTTCTTGTTACCCCCATCACAAGATAGATTGGATAGAGAGGCATCCATGTTTGGACCTTCACTTTCCAGGGGTCTGCCTCTATAGTATGTAGTGATCGCTGGAGCAGATCCCTCATAGAAGGGACACAACGCAGGGCAAACATCTATGGCTGCTCCTTGGGCACGGGCGGGGCTCTGTTCCTCATGCCTCGCCCCTGCGGTTCCAGGACCATAGTCAGGGCATGGAGTGGGATGAGGGCGGTGAGGGGAGGTCACCGGGGGTGGTGCCGAGGATGTGCTACATTCAGGGGCCGGTATTCCGCTCAGAGAATGAGAATATTCGGGAGCGTCACATTTATGGCCGCGGCTTCGCCAAATGTTCCTGTTCTGTTTCTCCAACATAAAACATCTCCTGGGTAGAAGATTAACAGCGATAATATGATTTTTATTATGTCACAGTTGGAAGGCGCAATTACCGGGGGCGACCGTGCCGAGCGCCTGGCAGTGCCTGTAATTACTGTCACCGGAGCGGCTGCCGCTGCGAAGCTTCCCGTCCCGTGAATCAGAACACAAAGCGGCAGAGAGCAGAGATCGGGGTCTACAGAGCCGGAAAGTCACCGCCGTGGACAAATGAAGGCAAAACAGAACAAAGGATTACAGAAAGGCAGACGGCGCCCCGTGTGGAGCTGCCAGGGAGTCAGCACGGAAAGCCACATCTGGGCACCAGAGCCTAAATGCCACATCTGGGCACCAAAGCCTAAATGCCACACACAGGACACCAGAGCCTAAATGCCACACACAGGACACCAGAGCCTAAATGCCACATACAGGACACCAGAGCCTAAATACCACACACAGGGCACAAGAGCCTAAATGCCACATACAGGACACCAGAGCCTAAATGCCACACACAGGGCACCAGAGCCTAAATGCCACATACAGGACACCAGAGCCTAAATGCCACACACAGGGCACAAGAGCCTAAATGCCACATACAGGACACCAGAGCCTAAATGCCACACACAGGGCACCAGAGCCTAAATGCTACACACAGGGCACCAGAGCCTAAATGCCACATACAGGGTCCCAGAGCCTAAATGCCACACACAGGGCACCAGAGCCTAAATACTACACACAGGGCACCAGAGCCTAAATGCCACATACAGGGCACCAGAGCCTAAATGCCACACACAGGACACCAGAGCCTAAATACTACACACAGGGCACCAGAGCCTAAATGCCACACACAGGGCACCAGAGCCTAAATACCACACACAGGGCACCAGAGCCTAAATGCCACATACAGGGCACCAGAGACTAAATGCCACACACAGGGCACCAGAGCCTAAATGCCACACACAGGGCACCAGAGCCTAAATGCCATATACAGGACACCAGAGCCTAAATGCCACACACAGGGCACCAGAGCCTAAATGCCACATACAGGGCACCAGAGCCTAAATGCCACACACAGGACACCAGAGCCTAAATGCCACATACAGGACACCAGAGTCTAAATGCCACATACAGGACACCAGAGTCTAAATGCCACACACAGAGCACCAGAGCCTAAATGCCACATACAGGGCACCAGAGCCTAAATGCCACATACAGGGCACCAGAGCCTAAATGCCACATACAGGGCACCAGAGCCTAAATGCCACATACAGGACACCTGAGCCTAAATGCCACACACAGGGCACCAGAGCCTAAATGCCACACACAGGGCACCAGAGCCTAAATACCACACACAGGGCACCAGAGCCTAAATGCCACATACAGGGCACCAGAGCCTAAATGCCACATACAGGGCACCAGAGCCTAAATGCCACATACAGGGCACCAGAGCCTAAATGCCACATACAGTACACCTGAGCCTAAATGCCACACACAGGGCACCAGAGCCTAAATGCCACACACAGGGCACCAGAGCCTAAATACCACACACAGGGCACCAGAGCCTAAATGCCACATACAGGGCACCAGAGCCTAAATACCACATACAGGGCACCAGAGCCTAAATACCACACAAAGGGCACCAGAGCCTAAATACCACATACAGGGCACCAGAGCCTAAATACCACACAAAGGGCACCAGAGCCTAAATGCCACATACAGGGCACCAGAGCCTAAATGCCACATACAGGGCACCAGAGCCTAAATACCACGCAAAGGGCACCAGAGCCTAAATGCCACACACAGGGCACCAGAGCCTAAATGCCACATAAAGGGCACCAGAGCCTAAATACCACACACAGGGCACCAGAGCCTAAATGCCACATACAGGGCACCAGAGCCTAAATACCACATACAGGGCACCAGAGCCTAAATACCACACAAAGGGCACCAGAGCCTAAATACCACATACAGGGCACCAGAGCCTAAATGCCACACAAAGGGCACCAGAGCCTAAATGCCACATACAGGGCACCAGAGCCTAAATGCCACATACAGGGCACCAGAGCCTAAATACCACAAAAAGGGCACCAGAGCCTAAATGCCACACACAGGGCACCAGAGCCTAAATACCACATACAGGGCACCAGAGCCTAAATACAACACAAAGGGCACCAGAGCCTAAATACCACATACAGGGCACCAGAGCCTAAATACCACACAAAGGGCACCAGAGCCTAAATGCCACATACAGGGCACCAGAGCCTAAATGCCACATACAGGGCACCAGAGCCTAAATACCACACAAAGGGCACCAGAGCCTAAATGCCACACACAGGGCACCAGAGCCTAAATGCCACACACAGGGCACCAGAGCCTAAATGCCACACACAGGGCACCAGAGCCTAAATGCCACACACAGGGCACCAGAGCCTAAATGCCACACACAGGGCACCAGAGCCTAAATGCCACACACAGGGCACCAGAGCCTAAATGCCACACACAGGGCACCAGAGCCTAAATGCCACACACAGGGCACCAGAGCCTAAATGCCACATACAGGACACCAGAGCCTAAATACCACACACAGGACACCAGAGCCTAAATGCCACACATAGGGCACCAGAGCCTAAATGCCACACACAGGGCACCAGAGCCTAAATGCCACACACAGGGCACCAGAGCCTAAATGCCACATACAGGACACCAGAGTCTAAATGCCACACACAGGACACCAGAGCCTAAATGCCACACACAGGGCACAAGAGCCTAAATACCACACACAGGGCACCAGAACCTAAATGCCACACACAGGGCACCAGAGCCTAAATGCCACATACAGGGCACCAGAGCCTAAATGCCACATACAGGGCACCAGAGCCTAAATGCCACATACAAGACACCAGAGACTAAATGCCACACACAGGGCACCAGAGCCTAAATGCCACACACAGGGCACAAGAGCCTAAATGCAACACACAGGGCACCAGAGGGTAAATGCCACACACAGGACACCAGAGCCTAAATGCCACATACAGGACACCAGAGTCTAAATGCCACACACAGAGCACCAGAGCCTAAATACCACACACAGGGCACCAGAGCCTAAATGCCACATACAGGGCACCAGAGCCTAAATACTACACACAGGACACCAGAGCCTAAATGCCACATACAGGGCACCAGAGCCTAAATGCCACATACAGGGCACCAGAGCCTAAATGCCATATACAGGACACCTGAGCCTAAATGCCACACACAGGGCACCAGAGCCTAAATGCCACATACAGGGCACCAGAGCCTAAATACCACACAAAGGGCACCAGAGCCTAAATACCACATACAGGGCACCAGAGCCTAAATGCCACATACAGGGCACCAGAGCCTAAATGCCACATACAGGGCACCAGAGCCTAAATACCACGCAAAGGGCACCAGAGCCTAAATGCCACACACAGGGCACCACAGCCTAAATGCCACATACAGGGCACCAGAGCCTAAATACCACACACAGGGCACCAGAGCCTAAATGCCACATACAGGGCACCAGAGCCTAAATACCACATACAGGGCACCAGAGCCTAAATACCACACAAAGGGCACCAGAGCCTAAATACCACATACAGGGCACCAGAGCCTAAATGCCACACAAAGGGCACCAGAGCCTAAATGCCACATACAGGGCACCAGAGCCTAAATGCCACATACAGGGCACCAGAGCCTAAATACCACAAAAAGGGCACCAGAGCCTAAATGCCACACACAGGGCACCAGAGCCTAAATACCACATACAGGGCACCAGAGCCTAAATACAACACAAAGGGCACCAGAGCCTAAATACCACATACAGGGCACCAGAGCCTAAATACCACACAAAGGGCACCAGAGCCTAAATGCCACATACAGGGCACCAGAGCCTAAATGCCACATACAGGGCACCAGAGCCTAAATACCACATACAGGGCACCAGAGCCTAAATGCCACATACAGGGCACCAGAGCCTAAATACCACACAAAGGGCACCAGAGCCTAAATGCCACACACAGGGCACCAGAGCCTAAATGACACACACAGGGCACCAGAGCCTAAATGCCACACACAGGGCACCAGAGCCTAAATGCCACACACAGGGCACCAGAGCCTAAATGCCACACACAGGGCACCAGAGCCTAAATGCCACACACAGGGCACCAGAGCCTAAATGCCACACACAGGGCACCAGAGCCTAAATGCCACACACAGGGCACCAGAGCCTAAATGCCACACACAGGGCACCAGAGCCTAAATGCCACATACAGGACACCAGAGCCTAAATACCACACACAGGACACCAGAGCCTAAATGCCACACATAGGGCACTAGAGCCTAAATGCCACACACAGGGCACCAGAGCCTAAATGCCACACACAGGGCACCAGAGCCTAAATGCCACATACAGGACAACAGAGCCTAAATGACACACACAGGACACCAGAGCCTAAATGCCACACACAGGGCACAAGAGCCTAAATACCACACACAGGGCACCAGAGCCTAAATGCCACACACAGGGCACCAGAGCCTGAATGCCACATACAGGGCACCAGAGCCTAAATGCCACATACAGGGCACCAGAGCCTAAATGCCACATACAAGACACCAGAGACTAAATGCCACACACAGGGCACCAGAGCCTAAATGCCACACACAGGGCACCAGAGCCTAAATGCCACACACAGGGCACCAGAGCCTAAATGCCACACACAGGGCACCAGAGCCTAAATGCCACACACAGGGCACCAGAGCCTAAATGCCATATACAGGGCACAAGAGCCTAAATGCCACATACAGGGCACCAGAGCCTAAATACCATACACAGGGCACCAGAGCCTAAATGCCACACACAGGGCACCAGAGCCTAAATGCCACACACAGGGCACCAGAACCTAAATGCCACACACAGGGCACCAGAGACTAAATGCCACACACAGGACACCAGAGCCTAAATGCCACACACAGGGCACCAGAGCCTAAATGCCACACACAGGGCACCAGAGCCTAAATGCCACACACAGGGCACCAGAGCCTAAATACTACACACAGGGCACCAGAGCCTAAATGCCACATACAGGGCACCAGAGCCTAAATGCCACACACAGGACACCAGAGCCTAAATGCCACATACAGGACACCAGAGCCTAAATACCACACACAGGACACCAGAGCCTAAATGCCACATACAGGGCACCAGAGCCTAAATACCACATACAGGGCACCAGAGCCTAAATACCACACAAAGGGCACCAGAGTCTAAATACCACATACAGGGCACCAGAGCCTAAATACCACACAAAGGGCACCAGAGCCTAAATGCCACATACAGGGCACCAGAGCCTAAATGCCACATACAGGGCACCAGAGCCTAAATACCACACAAAGGGCACCAGAGCCTAAATGCCACACACAGGACACCAGAGCCTAAATGCCACATACAGGGCACCAGAGCCTAAATACCACACAAAGGGCACCAGAGCCTAAATGCCACATACAGGGCACCAGAGTCTAAATACCACATACAGGGCACCAGAGCCTAAATACCACACAAAGGGCACCAGAGCCTAAATACCACATACAGGGCACCAGAGCCTAAATGCCACATACAGGGCACCAGAGCCTAAATGCCACATACAGGGCACCAGAGCCTAAATACCACACAAAGGGCACCAGAGCCTAAATGCCACACACAGGGCACCAGAGCCTAAATACCACATACAGGGCACCAGAGCCTAAATACCACACAAAGGGCACCAGAGCCTAAATACCACATACAGGGCACCAGAGCCTAAATACCACACAAAGGGCACCAGAGCCTAAATGCCACATACAGGGCACCAGAGCCTAAATACCACACAAAGGGCACCAGAGCCTAAATGCCACACACAGGGCACCAGAGCCTAAATGACACACACAGGGCACCAGAGCCTAAATGACACACACAGGGCACCAGAGCCTAAATGACACACACAGGGCACCAGAGCCTAAATGCCACACACAGGACACCAGAGCCTAAATGCCACACACAGGGCACCAGAGCCTAAATGCCACATACAGGGCAACAGAGCCAAATGCCACATACAGGACACCAGAGCCTAAATACCACACACAGGACACCAGAGCCTAAATGCCACACATAGGGCACCAGAGCCTAAATACCACACACAGGGCACCAGAGCCTAAATGACACACACAGGGCACCAGAGCCTAAATGCCACATACAGGACACCAGAGCCTAAATGCCACATACAGGACACCAGAGCCTAAATGCCACACACAGGGCACAAGAGCCTAAATGCCACACACAGGGCACCAGAGCCTAAATACCACACACAGGGCACCAGAGCCTAAATGCCACATACAGGGCACCAGAGCCTAAATGCCACATACAGGGCACCAGAGCCTAAATGCCACATATAAGACACCAGAGCCTAAATGCCACACACAGGGCACCAGAGCCTAAATGCCACACACAGGGCACCAGAGCCTAAATGACACACACAGGGCACCAGAGCCTAAATGCCATATACAGGGCACAAGAGCCTAAATGCCACATACAGGGCACCAGAGCCTAAATACCATACACAGGGCACCAGAGCCTAAATGCCACATACAGGGCACCAGAACCTAAATGCCACACACAGGGCACCAGAGACTAAATGCCACACACAGGACACCAGAGCCTAAATGCCACACACAGGGCACCAGAGCCTAAATGCCACACACAGGGCACCAGAGCCTAAATACCACACACAGGGCACCAGAGCCTAAATGCCACATACAGGACACCAGAGCCAAAATGCCACACACAGGGCACCAGAGCCTAAATACCACACACAGGGCACCAGAGCCTAAATGCCACACACAGGGCATCAGAGCCTAAATGCCATATACAAGACACCAGAGACTAAATGCCTCACACAGGGCACCAGAGACTCAATCCCATATACAGGGCACCAGAGACTCAATGCCACATACAGGACACTAGAGCCTAAATGCCTCACACAGGGCACCAGAGCCTAAATGCCACACACAGGGCACCAGAGCCTAAATGTCGCATACAGGACACCAGAGCCTAAATGCCACATACAGGACACCAGAGCCTAAATGCCTCACACAGGGCACCAGAGACTCAATGCCATTTACAGGGCACCAGAGCCTAAATGCCACACACAGGGCACCAGAGCCTAAATGCCACACACAGGGCACCAGAGCCTAAATACCACACACAGGGCACCAGAGCCTAAATGCCACACACAGGACACCAGAGCGTAAATGCCACACACAGGGCACCAGAGCCTAAATACCACACACAGGGCACCAGAGCCTAAATGCCACATACAGGACACCAGAGCCTAAATACCACACACAAGGCACCAGAGCCTAAATACCACACACAGGGCACCAGAGCCTAAATGCCACACACAGGGCACCAGAGCCTAAATACCACACACAGGGCACCAGAGCCTAAATACCACACACAGGGCACCAGAGCCTAAATACCACACACAGGGCACCAGAGCCTAAATACCACACAAAGGGCACCAGAGCCCAAATGCCACTCACAGGGCACCAGAGCCTAAATGCCACACAAAGAGCACCAGAGCCTAAATGCTACATACAGGGCACCAGAGCCTAAATACCACACAAAGGGCACCAGAGCCTAAAGGCCACACACAGGGCACCAGAGACTCAATTCCATACACAGCGCACCAGAGCCTAAATGCCACACACAGGGCACCAGAGCCTAAATACCACACACAGGGCACCAGAGCCTAAATGCCACACACAGGACACCAGAGCCTAAATGCCTCACACAGGGCACCAGAGCCTAAATGCCACACACAGGACACCAGAGCCTAAATGCCACACACAGGGCACCAGAGCCTAAATACCACACACAGGGCAGCAGAGCCTAAATGCCACACACAGGGCACCAGAGCCTAAATGCCACATACAGGGCACCAGAGCCTAAATGCCTCACACAGGGCACCAGAGACTGAACGCCATATACAGGGCACCAGAGCCTAAATGCCACACACAGGGCACCAGAGCCTAAATGCCACACACAGGACACCAGAGCCTAAATGCCACACATAGGGCACCAGAGCCTAAATGCCACACACAGGGCACCAGAGACTCAATGCCACATACAGGGCACCAGAGCCCAAATGCCACACACAGGGCACCAGAGCCCAAATGCCACACACAGGGCACCAGAGCCTAAATACCACACACAGGGCACCAGAGCCTAAATGCCACATACAGGACACCAGAGCCTAAATGCCACACACAGGGCACCAGAGACTCAATGCCACATACAGGACACCAGAGCCTAAATGCCACATACAGGACACCAAAGCCTAAATGCCTCACACAGGGCACCAGAGACTCAATGCCATATACAGGGCACCAGAGCCCAAATGCCACACACAGGGCACCAGAGCCTAAATGCCACACACAGGGCACCAGAGCCTAAATGCCACACACAGGGCACCAGAGCCTAAATGCCACATACAGGACACCAGAGCCTAAATGCCACACACAGGGCACCAGAGACTCAATGCCACATACAGGACACCAGAGCCTAAATGCCACATACAGGGCAGCAGAGCCTAAATGCCACACACAGGGCACCAGAGCCTAAATGCCACACACAGGACACCAGAGCCTAAATGCCACATACAGGACACCAGAGCCTAAATGCCACACACAGGGCACCAGAGCCTAAATACCACACACAGGGCACCAGAGCCTAAATGCCACACACAGGGCACCAGAGCCTAAATGCCACATAAAGGACACCAGAGCCTAAATGCCACACACAGGGCACCAGAGACTCAATGCCATATACAGGACATCAGATCCTAAATGCCACACACAGGGCACCAGATCCTAAATGCCACACACAGGGCACCAGAGCCTAAATGCAACACACAGGGCACCAGAGACTCAATGTCGCATACAGGGCACCAGAGCCTAAATGCCACACACAGGGCACCAAAGCCTAAATTCCACACACAGGGCACCAGAGCCTAAATGCCACATACAGGACACCAGAGCCTAAATGCCTCACACAGGGCACCAGAGACTCAACGCCATATACAGAGCACCAGAGCATAAATGCCACACACAGGGCACCAGAGCCTAAATGCCACATACAGGACACCAGAGCCTAAATGCCTCACACAGGGCACCAGAGACTCAACGCCATATACAGGGCACCAGAGCCTAAATGCCACACACAGGGCACCAGAGCCTAAATGCCACACACAGGGCACCAGAGCCTAAATGCCACACACAGGACACCAGAGCCTAAATGCCACACACAGGACACCAGAGCCTAAATGCCACACATAGGGCACCAGAGCCTAAATGCCACACACAGGGCACCAGAGACTCAATGTCGCATACAGGACACCAGAGCCTAAATGCCACATACAGGACACCAGAGCCTAAATGCCTCACACAGGGCACCAGAGACTCAATGCCATATACAGGGCACCAGAGCCTAAATGCCACACACAGGGCACCAGAGCCTAAATGCCACACACAGGGCACCAGAGCCTAAATGCCACACACAGGGCACCAGAGCCTAAATACCACACACAGGGCACCAGAGACTCAATGCCACATACAGGGCACCAGAGTCTAAATGCCATATACAGGACACCAGAGCCTAAATACCACACACAGGGCACCAGAGCCTAAATGCCACACACAGGGCACCAGAGACTCAATGTCGCATACAGGGCACCAGAGCCTAAATGCCACACACAGGGCACCAGAGCCTAAATGCCACACACAGGGCACCAGAGCCTAAATGCCACACACAGGGCACCAGAGCCTAAATACCACACACAGGGCACTAGAGCCTAAATGCCACATACAGGGCACCAGAGCCTAAATGCCACACACAGGGCACCAGAGCCTAAATGCCACACACAGGGCACCAGAGCCTAAATACCACACACAGGGCACCAGAGCCTAAATACCACACACAGGGCACCAGAGCCTAAATACCACACACAGGACACCAGAGCCTAAATGCCACACATAGGGCACCAGAGCCTAAATGCCACACACAGGACACCAGAGCCTAAATGCCACACACAGGGCACAAGAGCCTAAATACCACACACAGGGCACCAGAGCCTAAATGCCACACACAGGGCACCAGAGCCTAAATGCCACATACAGGGCACCAGAGCCTAAATGCCACATACAGGGCACCAGAGCCTAAATGCCACATACAGGGCACCAGAGCCTAAATGCCACATACAAGACACCAGAGCCTAAATGCCACACACAGGGCACCAGAGCCTAAATGCCACACACAGGGCACCAGAGCCTAAATGGCACACACAGGGCACCAGAGCCTAAATGCCATATACAGGGCACAAGAGCCTAAATGCCACATACAGGGCACCAGAGCCTAAATGCCACATACAGGGCACCAGAGCCTAAATACCATACACAGGGCACCAGAGCCTAAATGCCACACACAGGGCACCAGAGCCTAAATGCCACATACAGGGCACCAGAACCTAAATGCCACACACAGGGCACCAGAGCCTAAATGCCACACACAGGACACCAGAGTCTAAATGCCACACACAGGGCACCAGAGCCTAAATGCCACACACAGGACACCAGAGTCTAAATACTACACACAGGGCACCAGAGCCTAAATGCCACATACAGGGCACCAGAGCCTAAATGCCACACACAGGACACCAGAGCCTAAATGCCACATACAGGACACCAGAGCCTAAATACCACACACAGGAAACCAGAGCCTAAATGCCACATACAGGACACCAGAGTCTAAATGCCACACACAGAGCACCAGAGCCTAAATACCACACACAGGGCACCAGAGCCTAAATGCCACATACAGGGCACCAGAGACTAAATGCCACACACAGGGCACCAGAGACTAAATGCCACACACAGGGCACCAGAGACTAAATGCCACACACAGGGCACCAGAGCCTAAATGCCACATACAGGGCACCAGAGCCTAAATGCCACATACAGGGCACCAGAGCCTAAATGCCACATACAGGGCACCAGAGCCTAAATACCACACACAGGGTACCAGAGCCTAAATACCACATACAGGGCACCAGAGCCTAAATACCACACAAAGGGCACCAGAGCCTAAATACCACATACAGGGCACCAGAGCCTAAATACCACACAAAGGGCACCAGAGCCTAAATGCCACATACAGGGCACCAGAGCCTAAATGCCACATACAGGGCACCAGAGCCTAAATGACACACACAGGGCACCAGAGCCTAAATGCCACACACAGGGCAACAGAGCCTAAATGCCACATACAGGGCACCAGAGCCAAATGCCACATACAGGACACCAGAGCCTAAATACCACACACAGGACACCAGAGCCTAAATGCCACACATAGGGCACCAGAGACTCAATGCCATATACAGGACACCAGAGCCTAAATGCCACACACAGGACACCAGAGCCTAAATACCACACACAGGGCACCAGAGCCTAAATGACACACACAGGGCACCAGAGCCTAAATGCCACATACAGGACACCAGAGCCTAAATGCCACACACAGGGCACAAGAGCCTAAATACCACACACAGGGCACCAGAGCCTAAATGCCACACACAGGGCACCAGAGCCTAAATGCCACATACAGGGCACCAGAGCCTAAATGCCACATACAGGGCACCAGAGCCTAAATGCCACATACAAGACACCAGAGCCTAAATGCCACACACAGGGCACCAGAGCCTAAATGCCACACACAGGGCACCAGAGCCTAAATGACACACACAGGGCACCAGAGCCTAAATGCCATATACAGGGCACAAGAGCCTAAATGCCACATACAGGGCACCAGAGCCTAAATACCATACACAGGGCACCAGAGCCTAAATGCCAAACACAGGGCACCAGAGCCTAAATGCCACATACAGGGCACCAGAACCTAAATGCCACACACAGGGCACCAGAGACTAAATGCCACACACAGGACACCAGAGCCTAAATGCCACACACAGGGCACCAGAGCCTAAATGCCACACACAGGGCACCAGAGCCTAAATACCACACACAGGGCACCAGAGCCTAAATGCCACATACAGGACACCAGAGCCAAAATGCCACACACAGGGCACCAGAGCCTAAATACCACACACAGGGCACCAGAGCCTAAATGCCACACACAGGGCACCAGAGCCTAAATGCCATATACAGGACACCAGAGACTAAATGCCTCACACAGGGCACCAAAGACTCAATGCCATATACAGGGCACCAGAGACTCAATGCCACATACAGGACACCAGAGCCTAAATGCCACACACAGGTCACCAGAGCCTAAATGCCACACACAGGGCACCAGAGACTCAATGTCGCATACAGGACACCAGAGCCTAAATGCCACATACAGGACACCAGAGTCTAAATGCCACACACAGGGCACCAGAGCCTAAATGCCTCACACAGGACACCAGAGCCTAAATGCCACATACAGGACACCAGAGCCTAAATGCCACATACAGGACACCAGTGCCTAAATGCCACACACAGGGCACCAGAGCCTAAATACCACACACAGGGCACCAGAGACTCAATGTCACATACAGGGCACCAGAGCCTAAATGCCACACACAGGGCACCAGAGCCTAAATGCCACACACAGGGCACCAGAGCCTAAATGCCATATACAGGGTACCAGAGCCTAAATGCCACACACAGGGCACCAGAGCCTAAATACCACACACAGGGCACCAGAGCCTAAATGCCATATACAGGGCACCAGAGCCTAAATGCCACATACAGGGCACCAGAGCCTAAATGCCACATACAGGGCACCAGAGCCTAAATGCCACATACAGGGCACCAGAGCCTAAATGCCACATACAGGGCACCAGAGCCTAAATGTCACACACAGGGCACCAGAGCCTAAATGCCACACACAGGGCACCAGAGCCTAAATGCCACACACAGGGCACCAGAGCCTAAATGCCATATACAGGGTACCAGAGCCTAAATGCCACACACAGGGCACCAGAGCCTAAATACCACACACAGGGCACCAGAGCCTAAATGCCATATACAGGGCACCAGAGCCTAAATGCCACATACAGGGCACCAGAGCCTAAATGCCACATACAGGGCACCAGAGCCTAAATGCCACATACAGGGCACCAGAGCCTAAATGCCACATACAGGGCACCAGAGCCTAAATGTCACACACAGGGCACCAGAGCCTAAATGCCACACACAGGGCACCAGAGCCTAAATGCCACACACAGGGCACCAGAGCCTAAATGCCTCACACAGGACACCAGAGCCTAAATGCCACATACAGGACACCAGAGCCTAAATGCCACATACAGGACACCAGTGCCTAAATGCCACACACAGGGCACCAGAGTCTAAATACCACACACAGGGCACCAGAGACTCAATGTCACATACAGGGCACCAGAGCCTAAATGCCACACACAGGGCACCAGAGCCTAAATGCCACACACAGGGCACCAGAGCCTAAATGCCACACACAGGGCACCAGAGCCTAAATGCCATATACAGGGCACCAGAGCCTAAATGCCACACACAGGGCACCAGAGCCTAAATTCCACACACAGGGCACCAGAGCCTAAATGCCATATACAGGGCACCAGAGCCTAAATGCCACATACAGGGCACCAGAGCCTAAATGCCACATACAGGGCACCAGAGCCTAAATGTCACACACAGGGCACAGAGCCTAAATGCCACATACAGGGCACCAGAGCCTAAATGCCACACACAGGGCACCAGAGCCTAAATGCCATATACAGGGCACCAGAGCCTAAATGCCACATACAGGGCACCAGAGCCTAAATGCCACATACAGGGCACCAGAGCCTAAATGTCACACACAGGGCACAGAGCCTAAATGCCACATACAGGGCACCAGAGCCTAAATGCCATACACAGGGCACCAGAGCCTAAATACCATACACAGGGCACCAGAGCCTAAATGCCTCACACAGGACACCAGAGCCTAAATGCCACATACAGGACACCAGAGCCTAAATGCCACACACAGGGCACCAGAGACTAAATGCCACACACAGGACACCAGAGCCTAAATGCCACATACAGGACACCAGAGCCTAAATGCCACACACAGGGCACCAGAGCCTAAATGCCACACACAGGACACCAGAGCCTAAATGCCACATACAGGACACCAGAGCCTAAATGCCACACACAGGGCACCAGAGCCTAAATGCCTCACACAGGACACCAGAGCCTAAATGCCACATACAGGGCACCAGAGCCTAAATGCCTCACACAGGACACCAGAGCCTAAATGCCACACACAGGACACCAGAGCCTAAATGCCTCACACAGGACACCAGAGCCTAAATGCCACATACAGGACACCAGAGCCTAAATGCCACACACAGGACACCAGAGCCTAAATGCCACACACAGGACACCAGAGCCTAAATGCCACATACAGGACACCAGAGCCTAAATGCCACACACAGGGCACCAGAGCCTAAATGCCTCACACAGGACACCAGAGCCTAAATGCCACATACAGGGCACCAGAGCCTAAATGCCTCACACAGGACACCAGAGCCTAAATGCCACATACAGGACACCAGAGCCTAAATGCCACACACAGGACACCAGAGCCTAAATGCCACACACAGGACACCAGAGCCTAAATGCCACATACAGGACACCAGAGCCTAAATGCCACACACAGGGCACCAGAGCCTAAATGCCTCACACAGGACACCAGAGCCTAAATGCCACACACAGGGCACCAGAGACTAAATGCCACATACAGGGCACCAGAGCCTAAATGCCTCACACAGGACACCAGAGCCTAAATGCCACATACAGGGCACCAGAGCCTAAATGCCTCACACAGGACACCAGAGCCTAAATGCCACATACAGGGCACCAGAGCCTAAATGCCTCACACAGGACACCAGAGCCTAAATGCCACATACAGGACACCAGAGACTAAATGCCACATACAGGGCACCAGAGCCTAAATGCCTCACACAGGACACCAGAGCCTAAATGCCACATACAGGACACCAGAGACTAAATGCCACATACAGGGCACCAGAGCCTAAATGCCACACACAGGGCACCAGAGACTAAATGTCTCATACAAAGCCAGCGGCTATTGGTGGCACAGCTGACGGCAGTTGGTGGTGGTCACTACTCCCTGCACACAATATCTAGTGTTACACAGGAGGGGACGGACGGACGCGGTACCTGGGTACTGCAGCGGAATATCGATCTTGGGCCCGATCACATAGTGTCCCTCCTCCAGGCTGTGCGCCGTCACCGTCGTCCATTGTCGGCAAGAGTGAATCAGGATGACATCTTGGTCGCTGACTCCATCCACGTACTCCCCTGTGAGGAGACAGAGTTAGGGTTTCTATCAGCTATACTTACACCATATCATTGCAAAAGTCTAAGCGCCTGTGAAGAAAAGATTAGCCAGACAGATGCCAGGATGCCACAGCCAACCAACAGTACTCATCAGATGCCGGGGTGAACTACTACTAGATGTCACCTGCAGTCCTATGTAACACCACAGATAACACAGTGATAACTCCCTGAGTACAGATAATGTAGTAGATGTCACCTGCAGTCCTATGTAACACCACAGATAACACAGTGATAACTCTCTGAGTACAGATAATGTAATAGATGTCACCTGCAGTCCTATGTAACACCACAGATAACACAGTGATAACTCTTAGTACAGATAATGTAGTAGATGTCACCTGCAGTCCTATGTAACACCACAGATAACACTGTGATAACTCTCTGAGTACAGATAATGTAGTAGATGTCACCTGCAGTCCTATGTAACACCATAGATAACACAGTGATATCTCTCTGAGTACAGATAATGTAGTAGATGTCACCTGCAGTCCTATGTAACACCACAGATAACACAGTGATAACTCTGAGTACAGATAATGTAGTAGATGTCACCTGCAGTCCTATGTAACACCACAGATAACACAGTGATAACTCTCTGAGTACAGATAATGTAGTAGATGTCACCTGCAGTCCTATGTAACACCACAGATAACACAGTGATAACTCTCTGAGTACAGATAATATAGTAGACGTCACCTGCAGTCCTATGTAACACCACAGATAACACAGTGATACCTCTCTGAGTACAGATAATGTAGTAGATATCACCTGCAGTCCTATGTAACACCACAGATAACACAGTGATAACTCTCTGAGTACAGATAATGTAGTAGATGTCACCTGCAGTCCTATGTAACACCACAGATAACAGTGATAACTCTGAGTACAGATAATGTAGTAGATGTCACCTGCAGTCCTATGTAACACCACAGATAACACAGTGATAACTCTCTGAGTACAGATAATGTAGGAGATGTCACCTGCAGTCCTATGTAACACCACAGATAACACAGTGATAACTCTCTGAGTACAGATAATGTAGTAGATGTCACCTGCAGTCCTATGTAACACCACAGATAACACAGTGATGACTCTCCTGAAAATGGAGGCCTGGAAAAAGAGGAAGCCTGGAGAAAGCGGAGGCCTGGAGAAAGTGGAGGCCTGGAGAAAGTGGAGGCCTGGAGAAAGCGGAGGCCAATGGCCTACAAGTGAGTGAGTGTGATGCACCCCACACTATACAGCACATTGGGAGGAGACATGATTTTCTTGTAAAGTGACAGGGCATCATGGAGCAGCAGCTAGTCCACGGCCGCCTCCTTGGTCACTTTACATTTGGCGTCGTCGGCAGGATAGAATCATGCATCAAGAAAAAGTGACAGATGTGGGGAAGGTTCCTGTGCAAATAAAGATGGCAACCGCAGCTAGGCCCAAGATGGCGGATGGTGGCGCAGGAGGCAGAGGAAGCTCCACTTTTCATGAGCGTCCAAAAGAGTCCCCATTCAGCCTGGGGAGGAGCCTGTCTGGAGAGGTCGGCTTGTAGTGAGCGGTGCCTGCTCCCAATGGGCGCGGCGAAAGAAAAAGAAACCATGCCCGTTACAGTGAGCCAATGGAGAATGGGCAGAGATTCCCAAGAAATGGGCAGGTGATCCAAAAGAATATGTCTCAAGCAAAGCAGAGCATTGTTGGTGAGAGAGCAAAAGGGTGAGCAGGTAGAGATGGAGCGTCACGGATTTCCTCAGGAGAGAGATGGACGGCTGGTGGTATGGCGCGGCCCGCCGTGGGGGACCGGAAGATCCGAATGGAAGCAGCAATCGGAGAAGGTGCGGCAGGACTGAAGAAGCTGGAGGTTACACCAGAGGTCCCAAATCAAGAGCCGGACCCCAGAGCAGGATCGGCCGTGATGGTGTGCTTGAGGCCCTGGGGCAAGGCGGAACGTCTGAAGTCCCTGATGCCTGCATGTCCGATGAGTACCTCACAACCCCCATTCGGAAAAGAGGTACCGGTCTAGGAAGCGGCCCCAATACCCCGACAGCAGATGTATGTGGAGGAGGAGACCCTGTCACAGACCTCGTCAAGGCCAGGTGGGTGGTGGGAAATGCCCACAGCCAGGACCCCTACACTCCCCCAAGTCCTAAAAAAGCAGTGGAGAAACCACCTACAGCTCTGTGTCCTCCACGGGAAGTACAAAGGCCTCAGGTCTGTCAGAGACGGCAAGTGCTCTGGTCACAGTACATGTGGCTCAAGGTGACTGTGAAGACCTGGGTCTTCCGTGGGCGTAACGCTACTCAGACAACACAAGGTGAGGGTAAAACAGAGTGGCAATACTTTATTGAACCATAAAACGGACAATAAACAAGTAGAACAGTCCCAGCAAATACCTAAGATGGTACAACATTACACAGTCTCAACCTTCCACGCTGCCCGTCTGGGATAGGACAGCTGCGACTTTGGGACTTCCAAGGCCAATTACCTCAACCAGTGGCCCCCCACTTCTGGCGGGCCCCCACAGAGAGGAGGTGGCGGCAAGCTTAGGAAGCTAGTAGTCCATCGAGGTACAAGGCCAGGAGACCCAATGGTCCCACCTTGGCCTCTCCGAGAGTTTCCATGGGGCCAGATACCGGTGGGTCCCAATCTGGCTCCTCCGAATGTCTCCATGGGTTCCAGGCAACCGGTGGGTCCCTCCTGGCAACCCCAAACAACATATCCATGGGGCCAGGTGACTTCATCGTCGCAACCTCGTCTCCCCAAAAGCATCCATGGTCTCTCTGATGGTCAAATGGAGCAGATTAGTATCTTTCCAGTCAGGGCCGATACCCTTAGACTAGAATCATGTAGAATCCAAATCTGTCTCTCTTTGGGTAAAGCCATACTTCCAAGCTGATGTTCTCAGAGAGTCTGAGTGTCCTCATGCTTCTCTGTTTTAAATCTCCCTGCTACAGAAGCACATGCCATTTTTAAGCATACATCCACAGGTTAAGGGTTAGGGAGGGCAGCCTCATGTCTCATTGTTTGAGCTAATCAATTTACATAGCTGGTATAGCAGGGGCTCTTTAAATCAACATCATTGTTTCAGAATCAAAGAGGAGACAATAATCAGAGTTATACAAATACTGGTCTGTTCTTAATGACCAGGTACATAATTATACATACATTCACAAGTCAACAACAGAAACACAATAGTGTATTTCTCTCGGATTAACAAATCTAATCATCTGACTTATTAAGATTATAGGCTGTATCGTCACAGTCCCTATTCGATCATGTTCATAAGGAAGTCTGATGGCAAGGAGACCTTGGTCCAATTGCGGCGGCAGTCTACAATGTAGTGGCCACAAGAAAAGGGTCTGCCATGTGAAGCCTCAGTTGTGCTTGTTGCATGTGTAAAAGATGGATAGGAACTGTTCTGCATTCCACTGGGCAGAAGACCCAACAGTGACCAGGATCTCCGGTGTTGGCCAGTACGGCCAAAGGTTTTGTGTTGATCCTAACTAAGAGGCCCGGCTAATATTGAGTGGAAAGAGGAGGAGTTGGTAGATGCCCATGGACTGTTGGGCAGATGTTGTTATGATCAGTGCCGGGGTCAGTGCCAACTCAGTAATGAACACTATATACTTCTGGAGGAAGAGATGGTTAATTTTATATGTGTTTTATGTGAATTGGTGCCTTCCAGGTTACAGAATGGTCGAGGACGATCATGTTCAAAGAGGGGAGGAATGTAAGAGTGATGGACTTTACTACTGTGTTCCAACCCCTGAAGACACCAATCACGCTCTGCTGTATATTATAATGTGAATAGTGCTAAGCGGTCTTAGATTATTATTATTATTTATTATTATAGTGCCATTTATTCCATGGCGCTTTACATGTAAAGCGCCATGGATATATTTTGTCATGTTTAGTGTGAAACAGGTATAGGTTAAGATTTAGGACATAAGGTTGTGACTATAGGGTAAGATAGACTCTGCTAAATATAAGTATAATATGTAATGTATAATGTTTGTGAAGGAGAACTGCCAAGTCACATCCTTTAGTGACAGACATAGTTAATGTTCAGGACTGGCCCATTGTGGGAGGGGAAAGCCCTAGTAAAAAGGGACAGCTTCCTGATTGTTCATCAGATAGGAAAGTACAGTAACCAAGGTCAAGTTCAAGTTGCAGTGTGCGAGCATCTATAGTTTGGAGCAATGGGAGGCCTTACTGGAATCCCTTGCAGACATTCCTGCAATTTCCGGAGCTCAAGGCTCGGTACAGGTACTATGCAGAGTGCCTTATCCTCTGGCATACAAGAGACGATGGATGTGGAATCGCGTGAAGGAAAGGTAACGGATCCCGGGTGTACTGCGGCACTGGTGGATGGGAAATCCCGGGGGCTGACAGGAACAGTAAAATAGGGACAGTCCAGGAGGAACGGATAGTAATGCTGAAGATGCACTGTATTAAGGAAACAAGAAATAGTGGTGCCCAATACTGCTTGTTACAATCTGATGAACTTGAACTGTCCTGTAAACTTTTGCTTGTTAACAAGAACCGTGTCCCCTGAGTTATCGGCGGCAGTTCCTGAAGATGGAGGCTTGTGGCCTACAAGTGACTGCGAAGTACCCCACACCTGGTAGCATATTGGGACTGGGACACAATTTTCTTGTGAAGTGCCACGGCGTCATGGAGCAGCAGCTCGTCCACGGCTACTGCCCTCGGTCACTTTACACATACATGGGGAATAGATGAGGAGAAGCGTGTTCACAAGGACCATGTATGGTGAAAAACAAGGATAAGTATAGTCCATGAGAACTAAGCATGGGAAATAGATGAGGAGAAGTGTGGTCCATGAGGGCCGTACATGGGGGATAGATAAGGAGAAGCGTGGTCACAAGGACTATGTATGGTAAATAAATTAGGAAAAAAGTGGTCCACAAGGACCATGTATGGTGAAAAAAAGTATAGTCCATTAAGACCATATATGGGGAATAGAAGAGGCATGTGGGAAACCAGGACCATGTATGGTAAACAGATAAGGATAAGCGTGGTCCAGAAGGACCATGTATGGTAAACAGATAAGGATAAGCGTGGTCCAGAAGGACCATGTATGGTAAACAGATAAGGATAAGCGTGGTCCAGAAGGACCATGTATGGTAAACAGATAAGGATAAGCGTGGTCCAGAAGGACCATGTATGGTAAACAGATAAGGATAAGCGTGGTCCAGAAGGACCATGTATGGTAAACAGATAAGGATAAGCGTGGTCCAGAAGGACGATGTATGGTAAACAGATAAGGATAAGCGTGGTCCAGAAGGACCATGTATGGTAAACAGATAAGGATAAGTGTGGTCCAGAAGGACCATGTATGGTAAACAAATAAGGATAAGTGTGGTCCAGAAGGACCATGTATGGTAAACAGATAAGGATAAGTGTGGTCCAGAAGGACCATGTATGGTAAATAGATAAGGATAAGTGTGGTCCAGAAGGACCATGTATGGTAAACAGATAAGGATAAGCGTGGTCCAGAAGGACCATGTATGGTAAACAGATAAGGATAAGCGTGGTCCAGAAGGACCATGTATGGTAAACAGATAAGGATAAGCGTGGTCCAGAAGGACCATGTATGGTAAACAGATAAAGATAAGCGTGGTCCAGAAGGACCATGTATGGTAAACAGATAAGGATAAGTGTGGTCCAGAAGGACCATGTATGGTGAAAAACAAGGAGAAGTGTGGTCTATAAAGACCATACATAGTGAATACACATTGGACAAGCATGGTTCACAACGACCATAAATGGGGAATAGATGAGAAGCTTAGAAGACACCATCTTCCCCCTAGATGTTTACTGAGGCATCAGAATTAGATTCATAGGTCTTACGTCCGTCACTGGTGTAATTGCGCTGACACGGGGAAGCAAGATCACGATGTGAATTTTTTGAGGTGCTCGTCGTTTCGTGTCTCCCCCAGTGGACAACTCCTCTTCTGTGTGTCCAATCTCTGATCTTCATTGATCAGAGACAGACATCACTTAATATCTGACACTCCCGCCATCCTCCAGGATCAGAGACAGCGATCACCTATCATCTGACAGCTGCTCCATCCTCCAGGATCAGAGACAGCCATAACCTATCATCTGACAGTCCCGCCATCCTCCAGAACCAGAGGCAGCCATCATCTATCATCTGACAGCCGCTCCATCCTCCAGAATCAGAGACAGCCATCACCTATCATCTGACAGTCCCGCCATCCTCCGGAATCAGAGACAGCGATCATCTATCATCTGACAGCCGCTCCATCCTCCAGGATCAGAGACAGCCATCAGCTATCATCTGACAGCGGCTCCATCCTCCAGGATCAGAGACAGCGACCACCTATCATCTGACAGCTGCTCCATCCTCCAGGATCAGAGACAGCCATCATCTATCATCTGACAGTCGCTCCATCCTCCAGGATCAGAGACAGCCATCACCTATCATCTGACAGCGGCTCCATCCTCCAGGATCAGAGACAGCCATCACCTATCATCTGACAGCAGCTCCATCCTCCAGGATCAGAGACAGTCATCACCTATCATCTGATAGCTGCTCCATCCTCCAGGATCAGAGACAGCCATCACCTATCATCTCACAGAAGCTCCATCCTCTATAATTAGAGACATCCATCATCTATCATCTGACAGCAGCTCCATCCTCCAGAATCAGAGACAGCGACCACCTATCATCTGATAGCGGCTCCATCCTCCAGAATCAGAGACAGCCATCACCTATCATCTGACAGCCGCTCCATCCTCCAGGATCAGAAACAGCCATCACCTATCATATGACACTCCCTCCATCCTCCAGAATCAGAGACAGCGACCACCTATCTGATAGCGGCTCCATCCTCCAGGAAAAGAGACAGCCATCACCTATCATCTGACAGCCGCTCCATCCTCCAGGATCAGAGACAGCCATCACCTATCATCTCACAGACGCTCCATCCTCTATAATTAGAGACATCCATCATCTATCATCTGACAGCTGCTCCAGCCTCCAGAATCAGAAAAAGCCATCATCTATCATCTGATAGCGGCTCCATCCTCCAGGATCAGAGACAGCCATCACCTATCATCTGACAGCAGCTCCATCCTCCAGAATCAGTGACAGCCATCATCTATCATCTGATAGCCGCTCCATCCTCCTGGATCAGAGATAGCGACCACCTATCATCTGACAGCCGCTCCATCCTCCAGGATCAGAGACAGCCATTACCTATCATCTGACAGCCGCTCCATCCTCCAGAATCAGAGACAGCCATCAACTATCATCTGACAGCCGCTCCATCCTCCAGAATCAGAGACAGCCATCATCTATCATTTGACAGCTGCTCCATCCTCCTGGATCAGACAGCGACCACCTATCATCTGACAGCAGCTCCATCCTCCAGGATCAGAGACAGCCATCACCTATCATCTGACAGCCGCTCCATCCTCCAGAATCAGAGACAGCCATCATCTATCATCTGACAGTCGCTCCATCCTCCAGGATCAGAGACAGCCATCATCTATTATCTGACAGCCGCTCCATCCTCCAGAATCAGAGACAGCCATCATCTATCATCTGACTGTCGCTCCATCCTCCAGGATCAGAGACAGCCATCACCTATCATCTGACAGCCGCTCCATCCTCCAGGATCAGAGACAGCCATCACCTATCATCTCACAGATGTTCCATCCTCTATAATTAGAGACATCCATCATCTATCATCTGACAGCTGCTCCATCCTCCAGCATCAGAGACAGACATCATCTATCATCTGATAGTGGCTCCATCCTCCAGGATCAGAGACAGCCATCACCTATCATCTGACAGCAGCTCCATCCTCCAGAATCAGAGACAGCCATCATTTATCATCTGATAGACGCTCCATCCTCCAGGATCAGAGACAGCGACCACCTATCATCTGACAGCCGCTCCATCCTCCAGGATCAGAGACAGCCATCACCTATCATCTGACAGCCGCTCCATCCTCCAGAATCAGAGACAGCCATCATCTATCATCTGACAGTCGCTCCATCCTCCAGGATCAGAGACAGCCATCACCTATCATCTGACAGCCGCTCCATCCTCCAGAATCAGAGACAGCCATCATCTATCATCTGACAGTCGCTCCATCCTCCAGGATCAGAGACAGCCATCACCTATCATCTGACAGCCGCTCCATCCTCCAGAATCAGAGACAGCCATCACCTATCATCTGACAGTCGCTCTATCCTCCAGGATCAGAGACAGCCATCACCTATCATCTGACAGCTGCTCCATCCTCCAGAATCAGAGACAGCCACCATCTATCATCTGACAGCTGCTCCATCCTCCAGAATCAGAGACAGCGACCACCTATCATCTGACAGTCGCTCCATCCTCCAGAATCAGAGACAGCCATCATCTATCATCTGATAGCGGCTCCATCCTCCAGGATCAGAGACAGCCATCACCTATCATCTGACAGCCGCTCCATCCTGCAGAATTAGAGACAGCCATCATCTATCATCTGATAGCGGCTCCATCCTCCAGGATCAGAGACAGCCATCACCTATCATCTGACAGCCGCTCCATCCTCCAGAATCAGAGACAGCCATCATCTATCATCTGACAGCGGCTCCATCCTCCAGGATCAGAGACAGCCATCACCAATATTGTGATTGACATAAGAATGAGAATATGAGACCCTCCAATAGTTGACTGGACTTATTGGAGGTTCCCCTTTCTGGTATTAAAGTATATACACCCCCTCTCTCCCATTTGGATGTGGCCTCAGTCATGAATATATACAGGTGCTTCTCATAAAATTAGAATATCATCAAAAAGTTAATTTATTTCAGTTCTTCAATACAAAAAGTGAAACTCCTATATTATATAGAGTCATTACACACAGAGGGATCTATTATATAGAGTCATTACACGCACAGGGATCTATTATATAGAGTCATTACACGCACAGGGATCTATTATATAGAGTCATTACACACAGAGGGATCTATTATATAGAGTCATTACACACAGAGGGATCTATTATATAGAGTCATTACACACAGAGGGATCTATTATATAGAGTCATTACACACAGAGGGATCTATTATATAGAGTCATTACACACAGAGGGATCTATTATATAGAGTCATTACACACAGAGGGATCTATTATATAGAGTCATTACACACAGAGTGATCTATTATATAGAGTCATTACACACAGAGGGGATCTATTATATAGAGTCATTACACACAGAGGGGATCTATTCTATAGAGTCATTACACACAGAGGGATCTATTCTAGAGTCATTACACACAGAGGGAGCTATTCTATAGAGTCCTTACACGCAGAGGGATCTATTCTATAGAGTCCTTACACGCAGAGGGATCTATTATATAGAGTCATTACACGCAGAGGGATCTATTATATAGAGTCATTACACGCAGAGGGATCTATTATATAGAGTCATTACACGCAGAGGGATCTATTATATAGAGTCATTACACGCAGAGGGATCTATTATATAGAGTCATTACACACAGAGGGATCTATTATATAGAGTTATTACACACAGAGGGATCTATTATATAGAGTCATTACACACAGAGGGATCTATTATATAGAGTCATTACACACAGAGGGATCTATTATATAGAGTCATTACACACAGAGGGATCTATTATATAGAGTCATTACACACAGAGGGATCTATTATATAGAGTCATTACACACAGAGGGATATATTATATAGAGTCATTACACACAGAGTGATCTATTATATAGGGTCATTACACACAGAGGGATCTATTATATAGGGTCATTACACATAGAGGGATCTATTATATAGAGTCATTACACGCAGAGGGATCTATAATATAGAGTCATTACACACAGAGGGATATATTATATAGAGTCATTACACACAGAGTGATCTATTATATAGGGTCATTACACACAGAGGGATCTATTATATAGGGTCATTACACACAGAGGGATCTATTATATAGGGTCATTACACACAGAGAGCTCTATTATATAGAGTCATTACACACAGAGGGATCTATTATATAGAGTCATTACACACAGAGGGATATATTATATAGAGTCATTACACACAGAGTGATCTATTATATAGGGTCATTACACACAGAGGGATCTATTATATAGGGTCATTACACATAGAGGGATCTATTATATAGAGTCATTACACACAGAGGGATCTATTATATAGAGTCATTACACACAGAGGGATATATTATATAGAGTCATTACACACAGAGTGATCTATTATATAGGGTCATTACACACAGAGGGATCTATTATATAGGGTCATTACACACAGAGGGATCTATTATATAGGGTCATTACACACAGAGAGCTCTATTATATAGAGTCATTACACACAGAGGGATCTATTATATAGAGTCATTACACACAGAGGGATCTATAATATAGAGTCATTACACACAGAGCGATCTATTATATAGAGTCATTACACACAGAGGGATCTATTATATAGAGTCATTACACACAGAGGGATCTATTACATAGGGTCATTACACACAGAGGGATCTATTATATAGAGTCATTACACACAGAGCGATTATATAGGGTCATTACACATAGAGGGATCTATTATATAGAGTCATTACACACAGAGGGATCTATTATATAGAGTCATTACACACAGAGGGATCTATTATATAGAGTCATTACACGCAGAGGGATCTATTATATAGAGTCATTACACACAGAGGGATCTATTATATAGAGTCATTACACACAGAGAGCTCTATTATATAGAGTCATTACACACAGAGAGATCTATTATATAGAGTCATTACACACAGAGGGATATATTATATAGAGTCATTACACACAGAGGGATCTATTATATAGAGTCATTACACACAGAGCGATCTATTATATAGAGTCATTACACACAGAGAGCTCTATTATATAGAGTCATTACACACAGAGGGATCTATTATATAGAGTCATTACACACAGAGGGATCTATTATATAGAGTCATTACACACAGAGGGATCTATTATATAGAGTCATTACACACAGAGGGATCTATTATATAGTCATTACACACAGAGGGATCTATTATATAGAGTCATTACACACAGAGGGATCTATTATATAGTCATTACACACAGAGGGATCTATTATATAGAGTCATTACACACAGAGGGATCTATTATATAGAGTCATTACACACAGAGCGATCTATTATATAGAGTCATTACACACAGAGGGATCTATTATATAGTCATTACACACAGAGGGATCTATTATATAGAGTCATTACACACAGAGGGATCTATTATATAGTCATTACACACAGAGGGATCTATTATATAGAGTCATTACACACAGAGCGATCTATTATATAGAGTCATTACACACAGAGGGATCTATTATATAGAGTCATTACACACAGAGGGATCTATTATATAGAGTCATTACACACAGAGCGATCGATTTCACATATTTATTTCTGTTAATGTTGATGATTATGGCTTACAAGCCAATAAAAACACAAAAGTCATTATCTCAGTAAATTAGAATAATTAACAAAAAACACCTGCAAAGGCTTCCTAAGCATTTAAAAACGTCCCTTAGTCTGTTTCAGTAGGCTCCACAATTATGGGGAAGAGTGCTGACTTGACAGATGTCCAGAAGGCAGTCATAGACACACTCCACAAGGAGGGTAAGCCACAAAAGGTCATTGCTAAAGAAGCTGGCTGTTCACACAGTGCTGTATCCAAGCAGATTAATGGAAAGTTGAGTGGAAGGAAAAAGTGTGGTAGAATAAGGTGCACAAGCAACCGGGAGTGAGTGGTTTTCACCAATGTGGCTTGCCTTCGTGCAGCCCATGCTCATTTGCCTCTAAAAAAATGAGTTTTTCTAATAACAATTCTAAAATATTTTCAATTAAAAGTTGTGTAAACTGCAATTCAGACCATGTGGGTTATGCGATCGAGTGCACTCCTTGTAAACTGAAATACGTCGTCTCCGCCACCAGAAAGTTTAAAAGAAGACTGAGAACATTTGTTCTAACCGCAGCTTCTAAACAGGTCCTCAATCACCATAATAGAAACACAAGTAGCTTCTCAACCTGTGTTATTGAACACGTATCCCCCCGCCATATCCGTCGTGGTAGTAGACAAGAAACGCTTCGTTTTTTTTGGGGGGGGGGGGTCCTTCTCTCTTTGCTTTTAGCTTCACACAACTAAGTCCTGCGAATCTTATTCCCCTGTGATGTCAGTCACTAATTGAGTAATTGATAAAGGGGGCTTCCTCCATAGTTGAACAAGTCTAAGAATGTTTTTACATTCGGAACCCATCTGGTAGTTACAAGTATTAATGGCCGCCTTATGTTCCCCTGTACGGTGGAGTACATCTCCGTCACTTTGTTGACCTTATCTCTTGGATTTTAACAGTTAAAGGAATAAAAGTATTCACATGTTTTTAATTAACCTTGTCTTCCTGGGCGCCGGATCAACACTTCCTTCTCAGCAATTACCAGAGCGCCCGCAGTAACGATCGCGGACCCCCGGGCTCAATACAGGGGGCGAGCTGGTATATGTCTTTGTCTGCATTCACAGAAATAAACACATGAAATAGATCCCTCTGTGTGTAATGACTCTATATAATAGATCCCTCTGTGTGTAATGACTCTATATAATAGATCCCTCTGTGTGTAATGACTCTATATAATAGATCCCTCTGTGTAATGACTCTATATAATAGATCACTCTGCGTGTAATGACTCTATATAATAGATCCCTCTGTGTGTAATGACTCTATATAATAGATCCCTCTGTGTGTAATGACTCTATATAATAGATCCCTCTGTGTGTAATGACTCTATATAATAGATCCCTCTGTGTGCAATGACTCTATATAATAGATCCCTCTGTGTGCAATGACTCTATATAATAGATCCCTCTGTGTGTAATGACTCTATATAATAGATCCCTCTGTAATGGACTCTATATAATAGATCCCTCTGTAATGGACTCTATATAATAGATCCCTCTGTAATGGACTCTATATAATAGATCCCTCTGCATGTAAGGACTCTATATAATAGATCCCTCTGTAATGGACTCTATATAATAGATCCCTCTGTAATGGACTCTATATAATAGATCCCTCTGTAATGGACTCTATATAATAGATCCCTCTTCGTGTAATGACTATATAATAGATCTCTCTGCGTGTAATCACTCTATATAATAGATCACTCTGTGTGTAATGACTCTATATAATAGATCCCTCTGTGTGTAATGACTCTATATAATAGATCCCTCTGTGTGTAATGACTCTATAGAATAGATCCCTCTGTGTGTAATGACTCTATAGAATAGATCCCTCTGTGTGTAATGACTCTATATAATAGATCCCTCTGTGTGTAATGACTCTATATAATAGATCCCTCTGTGTGTAATGACTCTATAGAATAGATCCCTCTGTGTGTAATGACTCTATAGAATAGATCCCTCTGTGTGTAATGACTCTATAGAATAGATCCCTCTGTGTGTAATGACTCTATAGAATAGATCCCTCTGTGTGTAATGACTCTATATAATAGATCCCTCTGTGTGTAATGACTCTATATAATAGATCCCTCTGCGTGTAATGACTCTATATAATAGATCACTCTGCGTGTAATGACTCTATATAATAGATCACTCTGCGTGTAATGACTCTATATAATAGATCCCTCTGTGTGTAATGACTCTATATAATAGATCACTCTGCGTGTAATGACTCTATATAATAGATCCCTCTGCGTGTAATGACTCTATATAATAGATCCCTCTGTGTGTAATGACTCTATATAATAGATCCCTCTGTAATGGACTCTATATAATAGATCCCTCTGTAATGGACTCTATATAATAGATCCCTCTGTAATGGACTCTATATAATAGATCCCTCTGCATGTAAGGACTCTATATAATAGATCCCTCTGTAATGGACTCTATATAATAGATCCCTCTGTAATGGACTCTATATAATAGATCCCTCTGTAATGGACTCTATATAATAGATCCCTCTGTGTGTAATGACTCTATATAATAGATCCCTCTGTAATGGACTCTATATAATAGATCCCTCTGCGTGTAATGACTCTATATAATAGATTCCTCTGTGTGTAATGACTCTATATAATAGATCCCTCTGTAATGGACTCTATATAATAGATCCCTCTGTAATGGACTCTATATAATAGATCCCTCTGCGTGTAATGACTCTATATAATAGATCCCTCTGCGTGTAATGACTATATAATAGATCCCTCTGCGTGTAATGACTCTATATAATAGATCCCTCTGCGTGTAATGACTCTATATAATAGATCCCTCTGTGTGTAATGACTCTATATAATAGATCCCTCTGTAATTGACTCTATATAATAGATCCCTCTGAGTGTAATGACTCTATATAATAGATCCCTCTGTGTGTAATGGCTCTATATAATAGATCCCTGTGTGTAATGACTCTATGTAATAGATCCCTCTGTAATGGACTCTATATAATAGATCCCTCTGCGTGTAATGACTATATAATAGATCCCTCTGTGTGTAATGACTCTATATAATAAATCCCTCTGTGTGTAATGACTCTATATAATAGATCCCTCTGCGTGTAATGACTCTATATAATAGATCCCTCTGCGTGTAATGACTCTATATAATAGATCCCTCTGTGTGTAATGATTCTATATAATAGATCCCTCTGCGTGTAATGACTATGTAATAGATCCCTCTGCGTGTAATGACTATATAATAGATCACTCTGCGTGTAATGACTCTATATAATAGTTCCCTCTGTGTGTAATGACTCTATATAATAGATTCCTCTGCGTGTAATGACTCTATATAATAGATCTCTCTGTGTGTAATGACTCTATATAATAGATCCCTCTCTGTGTAATGACTCTATATAATAGATCCCTCTGTGTGTAATGGCTCTATATAATAGATCCCTGTGTGTAATGACTCTATATAATAGATCCCTCTGTAATGGACTCTATATAATAGATCACTCTGTGTGTAATGACTCTATATAATAGATCCCTCTGTGTGTAATGACTCTATATAATAGATCCCTCTGTGTGTAATGACTCTTTATAATAGATTCCTCTGTGTGTAATGACTCTATATAATAGATCCCTCTGTGTGTAGTGACTATATAACAGATCCCTCTGTGTGTAATGACTCTATATAATAGATCCCTCTGTGTGTAAAGACTCTATAGAATAGATCCCTCTGTGTGTAATGTGTCTATATAATAGATCGCTCTGCGTGTAATGACTCTATATAATAGATCGCTCTGCGTGTAATCACTCTATATAATAGATCCCTCTGTAATGGACTCTATATAATAGATCCCTCTGCGTGTAATGACTCTATATAATAGATCCCTCTGCGTGTAATGACTCTATATAATAGATCCCTCTGCGTGTAGTGACTATATAATAGATCCCTCTGTGTGTAATGACTATATAATAGATCCCTCTGTGTGTAATGACTCTATATAATAGATCCCTCTGTGTGTAGTGACTATATAATAGATCCCTCTGTGTGTAATGACTCTATAGAATAGATCCCTCTGTGTGTAATGACTCTATAGAATAGATCCCTCTGCGTGTAATGACTCTATATAATAGATCGCTCTGCGTGTAATGACTCTATATAATAGATCGCTCTGCGTGTAATGACTCTATATAATAGATCCCTCTGCGTGTAATGACTCTATATAATAGATCCCTCTGCGTGTAATGACTCTATATAATAGATCCCTCTGTGTGTAATGACTCTATATAATAGATCCCTCTGTGTGTAATGGCTCTATATAATAGATCCCTCTGTGTGTAATGGCTCTATATAATAGATCCCTCTGTGTGTAATGACTCTATATAATAGATCCCTCTGTGTGTAATGACTCTATATAATAGATCCCTCTGTGTGTAATGACTCTATATAATAGATCCCTCTGTGTGTAATGACTCTATATAATAGATCCCTCTGCGTGTAATGACTCTATATAATAGATCCCTCTGCGTGTAATGACTCTATATAATAGATCCCTCTGCGTGTAATGACTCTATATAATAGATCCCTCTGCGTGTAATGACTCTATATAATTGATCCCTCTGCGTGTAATGACTTTATATAATAGATCCCTCTGCGTGTAATGACTCTATATAATAGATCCCTCTGCGTGTAATGACTCTATATAATAGATCCCTCTGCGTGTAATGACTCTATATAATAGATTCCTCTGCGTGTAATGACTCTATATAATAGATCCCTCTGCGTGTAAGGACTCTATATAATAGATCCCTCTGTGTGTAAGGACTATATAATAGATCCCTCTGTGTGTAAGGACTCTATATAATAGATCCCTCTGCGTGTAATGACTCTATATAATAGATCCCTCTGCGTGTAATGACTCTATATAATAGATCCCTCTGCGTGTAATGGCTCTATATAATAGATGCCTCTGCGTGTAATGACTCTATATAATAGATCCCTCTGTGTGTAATGACTCTATATAATAGATCCCTCTGTGTGCAATGACTCTATATAATAGATCCCTCTGTGTGTAATGACTCTATATAATAGATCACTCTGTAATGACTCTATATAATAGATCCCTCTGTGTGTAATGACTCTATATAATAGATCCCTCTGTGTGTAATGACTCTATATAATAGATCCCTCTGTGTGTAATGACTCTATATAATAGATCCCTCTGTGTGTAATGGCTCTATATAATAGATCCCTCTGTGTGTAATGGCTCTATATAATAGATCCCTCTGTGTGTAATGGCTCTATATAATAGATCCCTCTGTGTGTAATGACTCTATATAATAGATCACTCTGTGTGTAATGACTCTATATAATAGATCACTCTGTGTGTAATGACTCTATATAAAAGATCCCTCTGCGTGTAAGGACTCTATATAATAGATCCCTCTGTGTGTAAGGACTCTATATAATAGATCCCTCTGCGTGTAATGGCTCTATATAATAGATCCCTCTGTGTGTAATGACTCTATATAATAGATCCCTCTGCGTGTAATGACTCTATATAATAGATCCCTCTGCGTGTAATGACTCTATATAATAGATCCCTCTGCGTGTAATGACTCTATATAATAGATCCCTCTGCGTGTAATGACTCTATATAATAGATCGCTCTGCGTGTAATGGCTCTATATAACAGATGCCTCTGTGTGTAATGACTCTATATAATAGAGCCCTCTGTGTGTAATGACTCTATATAATAGATGCCTCTGTGTGTAATGACTCTATATAATAGATCCCTCTGCGTGTAATGACTCTATATAATAGATCCCTCTGCGTGTAATGACTCTATATAATAGATCCCTCTGCGTGTAATGACTCTATATAATAGATCCCTCTGTGTGTAATGACTCTATATAATAGATCCCTCTGTGTGTAATGACTCTATATAATAGATCCCTCTGCGTGTAATGACTCTATATAATAGATCCCTCTGCGTGTAATGACTCTATAGAATAGATCCCTCTGCGTGTAATGGCTCTATATAATAGATGCCTCTGTGTGTAATGACTCTATATAATAGAGCCCTCTGTGTGTAATGACTCTATATAATAGATGCCTCTGTGTGTAATGACTCTATATAATAGATCCCTCTGCGTGTAATGACTCTATATAATAGATCCCTCTGCGTGTAATGACTCTATATAATAGATCCCTCTGCGTGTAATGACTCTATATAATAGATCCCTCTGCGTGTAATGACTCTATATAATAGATCCCTCTGCGTGTACTCTATATAATAGATCCCTCTGTGTGTAATGACTCTATATAATAGATCCCTCTGTGTGTAATGACTCTATATAATAGATCCCTCTGCGTGTAATGACTCTATATAATAGATCCCTCTGTGTGTAATGACTCTATAGAATAGATCCCTCTGCGTGTAATGACTCTATATAATAGATGCCTCTGTGTGTAATGACTCTATATAATAGATCCCTCTGTGTGTAATGACTCTATATAATAGATCCCTCTGCGTGTAATGACTCTATATAATAGATCCCTCTGTGTGTAATGACTGTATATAATAGATCCCTCTGTGTGTAATGACTCTATATAATAGATCCCTCTGTGTGTAATGACTCTGTATAATAGATCCCTCTGTGTGTAATGACTCTATATAATAGATCCCTCTGTGTGTAATGACTCTATATAATAGATCCCTCTGTGTGTAATGACTCTATATAATAGATCCCTCTGTGTGTAATGACTATATAATAGATCCCTCTGTGTGTAATGACTCTATATAATAGATCCCTCTGTGTGTAATGACTCTATAGAATAGACCCCTGTGTGTAATGACTCTATATAATAGATCCCTCTGTGTGTAATGACTCTATATAATAGATCCCTCTGTGTGTAATGACTCTATATAATAGATCCCTGTGTGTAATGACTCTATATAATAGATCCCTCTGTGTGTAATGACTCTATATAATAGATCCCTCTGTGTGTAATGACTCTATATAATAGATCCCTCTGTGTGTAATGACTCTATATAATAGATCCCTCTCTGTGTAATGACTCTATATAATAGATCCCTCTGTGTGTAATGACTCTATATAATAGATCCCTCTGTGTGTAATGACTCTATATAATAGATGCCTCTGTGTGTAATGACTCTATATAATAGATCCCTCTGTGTGTAATGACTCTATATAATAGATCCCTCTGTGTGTAATGACTCTATATAATAGATCCCTCTGTGTGTAATGACTCTATATAATAGATCCCTCTGCGTGTAATGACTCTATATAATAGATCCCTCTGCGTGTAATGACTCTATATAATAGATCCCTCTGTGTGTAATGACTCTATATAATAGATCCCTCTGTGTGTAATGACTCTATATAATATAGGAGTTTCACTTTTTGTATTGAAGAACTGAAATAAATTAACTCTTTGATGATATTGTAATTTAGTGCGATGCACCTGTCGATCTGCACAGCATTAATGGAATCTGATAAGGCGGGTGACAACCAATATGGACACCAAATGAGTCCTGACAAACAAAGGAAAGCTGCGTACCAGGAGCGGCAGCCATACTAGAGTCACCCAGCTTTCCCAGAAACAGATGATAAGAAATGTCTGAAGGGTTAAAAAACGGAAGTGCGGGTAGACGTTTGCACTTTGTAAACTTGAAGGAATGGATGTCGCTCATTCCTCTGTTCCTGCAGACTGACCCAGCTTTCCCAGGGCCAGACTGGATTTCTGCAGATTATCGCTCTCGCTTTTAGTTTCAGCCTTGCTGGATTTTATTTCGATTGATTTTCTTTTTTCTAAAAAGTCCCGAAACCAACTTCATAGAGTCTCCATGGCAACAAGCGGAGCCCGCTGTACCCGGCGTCACCGCGCCAGGCAGCGCAGCCGGCCGACCACATGGGGGAGGGGCACATGCACATCCTCCAACATGGACAACTGCTCCCATCATGCACCGCTGCGACGGCGACCACGTGCTGCACGCAGCTGCTGCAGAACACATTGAGGCTTTCTGAAATTCTGCAGCTTTCCCCTGCACTGAGTGTTAGGATTGTTCTGCATGTTCTCCATTTTATCTACATCCAGGGACTACAGTCATTACTGACCTAATTCTGCTCACAGCTGAGGGTTTGTTACAGTGGTATCCGCTCTGGATTACAGACATTTGACCTGCACTCATACATTGCAACAAAGTATCAGGGCCACAGAGGACTGTCCGGGCTGGATACAATGTATCAGGGCAGGGAATGTGTCCAAGACTCCATACATAGAGGAATCCCACCTGCAGGAGATACAGTGTAACAGACCCTCAGCTGTGATTATCTGTGATGACGCGGAGGCAGCGGGTCGCCATCATCTGCTCTGGATGACGCTTATATCCATTGATTGATCCATATCGGAAGTCGTTACCCCGAGGAGGAAGAACGATCCACCGCCCCCGCTGTGACCGCGCCAAAAATAACCGCTCAATACGACAGCAGGAAGAACCGATAACCGCTGGCACCGACCCCATAATATAGCTCCACAGCAACAATGGGCAGAAAGATGCTGCCCCTATACTGCGCCCCCCACGCCCGGCCACAGTAATTACACAGTGATGTGCTCACTAAATTATCAAAGCACCGACTGATCTATTCTCATGAACTGTTCTGCATAGAGGAGACTTATCACCAGATCCCAACAGTGCGGCATCCAATATGTAAAGTAGTTCTCCAACACTAGGGGGAGCTCCCTGTATAGAGAGATACATGATAAGATCCTGTCTGCAGCCACCACTAGGGGGAGCTCCCTGTATACAGAGATACATGATAAGATTCTGTCTGCAGCCACCACCAGGGGGAGCTCTCTGTGTACAGAGATACATGATAAGATCCTGTCTGCAGCCACCGCTAGGGGAAGCTCCCTGTATACAGAGATACATGATAAGATCCTGTCTGCAGCCACCACTAGGGGGAGCTCCCTGTATACAGAGATACATGATAAGATCCTGTCTGCAGCCACCACTAGGGGGAGCTTCCTGTATACAGAGATACATGATAAGATCCTGTCTGCAGCCACCACTAGGGGGAGCTCCCTGTATACAGAGATACATGATAAGATCCTGTCTGCAGCCACCACTAGGGGGAGCTCCCTGTATACAGAGATACATGATAAGATCCTGTCTGCAGCCATCACTAGGGGGAGCTCCCTGTATACAGAGATACATGATAAGATCCTGTCTGCAGCCACCACTAGGGGGAGCTCCCTGTATACAGAGATACATGATAAGATCCTGTCTGCAGCCACCACTAGGGGGAGCTCCCTGTATACAGAGATACATGATAAGATTCTGTCCGCAGCCACCACTAGGGGGAGCTCCCTGTATACAGAGATACATAAGATTCTGTCTGCAGCCACCACTAGGGGGAGCTCCCAGTATATAGAGATACATAATAAGATTCTGTCTGCAGCCACCACTAGGGGGAGCTCCATGTATACAGAGATACATGATAAGATTCCGTCTGCAGCCACCACTAGGGGGAGCTCCCTGTATACAGAGATACATGATAAGATCCTGTCTGCAGCCACCACTAGGGGGAGCTCCCTGTATAAAGAGATACATGATAAGATCCTGTCTGCAGCCACCACTAGGGGGAGCTCCCTGTATACTTTAAATGCATTTACCTCTATAATAACTGTATCCAGTGAGTTCAGTCAGGTGTGTGGGGTCCGGCTGTTGCTCCGCTATTCCTGTGATCTGGCTTTGTGTCGGGCTCTGTTATTCCTGTGATCCGGCTTTGTGTCGGGCTCTGCTTTTCCTGTGATCCGGTTTATGTCAGGCTCCGCTATTCCTGTGATCCGGGTTTATGTCGGGCTCTGCTATTCCTGTGATCCGGGTTTATGTCGGGCTCTGCTATTTCTGTGATCCGGGCTTATGTCGGGCTCTGCTATTCCTGTGGTCCGGTTTATTTCGGGCTCTGCTTTCCCTGTGATCCAGTTTATGTCGGGCTCCGCTATTCCTGTGATCCGGGTTTGTGTTGGGCTCCGCTATTCCTGTGATTCGGTTTATGTCGAGCTCTGCTATTCCTGTGATCCGGTTTATGTCGGGCTCCGCTATTCCTGTGATTCAGGTTTATGTCGAGCTCTGCTTTTCCTGTGATCCGGGTTTATGTCGGGCTCTGCTATTCCTGTGATCCAGGTTTGTGTCGGGCTCTGCTATTCCTGTGATCCGGGTTTATGTCGGGCTCCGCTATTCCTGTGATCCGGTTTATGTCGGGCTCCGCTATTCCTGTGATTCGGTTTATGTCGGGCTCCGCTATTCCTGTGATCCGGTTTATGTCGGGCTCCGCTATTCCTGTGATCCGGGTTTATGTCGGGCTCTGCTATTCCTGTGATCCGGTTTATGTCGGGCTCCGCTATTCCTGTGATTCGGTTTATGTCGGGCTCCGCTATTCCTGTGATTCGGTTTATGTCGAGCTCTGCTTTTCCTGTGATCCGGGTTTATGTCGGGCTCTGCTATTCCTGTGATCCAGGTTTGTGTCGGGCTCTGCTATTCCTGTGATCCAGGTTTGTGTCTGGCTCTGAAATTCCTGTGATCCGGTTTATGTCGGGCTCCGCTATTCCTGTGATACAGGTTTGTGTCGGGCTCCGCTATTCCTGTGATACAGGTTTGTGTCGGGCTCCGCTATTCCTGTGATCCGGCTTTGTGTCGGGCTCTGCTATTCCTGTGATCCAGGTTTGTGTCGGGCTCTGCTATTCCTGTGATCCGGTTTATGTCGGGCTCTGCTATTCCTGTGATCCGGCTTTGTGTCGGGCTCTGCTATTCCTGTGATCCGGCTTTGTGTCGGGCTCTGCTATTCCTGTGATCCGGCTTTGTGTCGGGCTCTGCTATTCCTGTGATCCGGCTTTGTGTCGGGCTCTGTTATTCCTGTGATCCGGCTTTGTGTCGGGCTCTGTTATTCCTGTGATCCGGCTTTGTGTCGGGCTCTGCTATTCCTGTGATCCGGCTTTGTGTTGGGCTCTGTTATTCCTGTGATCCGGCTTTGAGTCGGGCTCTGTTATTCCTGTGATCCGGCTTTGTGTCGGGCTCTGCTATTCCTGTGATCCGGCTTTGTGTTGGGCTCTGCTATTCCTGTGATCCAGGTTTCTGTCGGGCTCTGATATTCCTGTGATCCGGGTTTCTGTTGGGCTCTGCTTTTCCTGTGTTCCGGGTTTCTGTTGGGCTCTGCTATTCCTGTGATCCGGGTTTCTGTTGGGCTCTGCTATTCCTGTGATCCGGGTTTCTGTTGGGCTCTGCTATTCCTGTGATCCGGGTTTATGTCGGGCTCTGCTATTCCTGTGATCCGGGTTTCTGTTGGGCTCTGCTATTCCTGTGATCCGGGTTTATGTCGGGCTCTGCTATTCCTGTGATCCGGGTTTCTGTTGGGCTCTGCTATTCCTGTGATCCGGGTTTCTGTTGGGCTCTGCTATTCCTGTGATCCGGGTTTCTGTCGGGCTCTGCTATTCCTGTGATCCGGTTTATTTCGGGCTCTGCTGTTCCTGTGATCCGGTTTATTTCGGGCTCTGCTGTTCCTGTGATCCGGGTTTCTGTCGGGCTCTGCTTTTCCTGTGATCCGGGTTTCTGTTGGGCTCTGCTATTCCTGTGATCCGGTTTCTGTTGGGCTCTGCTATTCCTGTGATCCGGTTTCTGTTGGGCTCTGCTATTCCTGTGATCCGGTTTATTTCGGGCTCCGCTATTCCTGTGATCCGGGCGGATATATAAAGCAATGATCAGCAGCGGCTCTGCGGGAAGCTGTAATTATGGAGTTAACGCTGAGTTGTCAGGAAGGTGTCAGGGCTGTAATTACTGCTGAGCAAAGTCACAGGAGAAGTAGGTCAGAGCTGGGATCAGCCCCCACAAGAGTGTCAGCTCCTATGTACACTCCTGTGGGGGCACTGTGGATATCACTGTAACTATGGAAGCACTGTGGATGTCACTGTTATTATGGGGGCACTGTGGATGTCACTGTTATTATGGGGGCACTGTGGATATCACTGTTATTATGGGGGCACTGTGGATGTCACTGTTATTATGGGAGCACTGTGGATATCACTGTTATTATGGGAGCACTGTGGATGTCACTGTTATTATGGGGGCACTGTGGATATCACTGTTATTATGGGAGCACTGTGGATGTCACTGTTATTATGGGGGCACTGTGGATATCACTGTTATTATGGGAGCACTGTGGATATCACTGTTATTATGGGGGCACTGTGGATGTCACTGTTATTATGGGAGCACTGTGGATGTCACTGTTATTATGGGAGCACTGTGGATATCACTGTTATTATGGGGGCACTGTGGATGTCGCTGTTATTATGGGAGCACTGTGGATATCACTGTTATTATGGGGGCACTGTGGATATCACTGTTATTATGGGGGCACTGTGAATATCACTGTTATTATGGGGGCACTGTGGATGTCACTGTTATTATGGGAGCACTGTGAATGTCACTGTTATTATGGGAGCACTGTGGATATCACTGTTATTATGGGGGCACTGTGGATATCACTGTTATTATGGGGGCACTGTGGATGTCACTGTTATTATGGGGGCACTGTGGATATCACTGTTATTATGGGAGCACTGTGGATATCACTGTTATTATGGGGGCACTGTGGATGTCACTGTTATTATGGGAGCACTGTGGATATCACTGTTATTATGGGGGCACTGTGGATATCACTGTTATTATGGGGGCACTGTGGATGTCACTGTTATTATGGGAGCACTGTGGATATCACTGTTATTATGGGGGCACTGTGGATATCACTGTTATTATGGGAGCACTGTGGATGTCACTGTTATTATGGGAGCACTGTGGATATCACTGTTATTATGGGGGCACTGTGGATGTCACTGTTATTATGGGAGCACTGTGGATGTCACTGTTATTATGGGGGCACTGTGGATGTCACTGTTATTATGGGAGCACTGTGGACATCACTGTTATTATGGGAGCACTGTGGATATCACTGTTATTATGGGAGCACTGTGGATATCACTGTTATTATGGGGGCACTGTGGATATCACTGTTATTATGGGAGCACTGTGGATGTCACTGTTATTATGGGAGCACTGTGGATATCACTGTTATTATGGGGGCACTGTGGATGTCACTGTTATTATGGGAGCACTGTGGATGTCACTGTTATTATGGGGGCACTGTGGATGTCACTGTTATTATGGGAGCACTGTGGACATCACTGTTATTATGGGAGCACTGTGGATGTCACTGTTATTATGGGAGCACTGTGGATATCACTGTTATTATGGGAGCACTGTGGATATCACTGTTATTATGGGGGCACTGTGGATGTCACTGTTATTATGGGAGCACTGTGGATATCACTGTTATTATGGGAGCACTGTGGATATCACTGTTATTATGGGAGCACTGTGGATGTCACTGTTATTATGGGGGCACTGTGGATATCACTGTTATTATGGGGGCACTGTGGATATCACTGTTATTATGGGGGCACTGTGGATGTCGCTGTTATTATGGGGGCACTGTGGATATCGCTGTTATTATGGGGGCACTGTGGATATCGCTGTTATTATGGGGGCACTGTGGATGTCACTGTTATTATGGGAGCACTGTGGATATCACTGTTATTATGGGAGCACTGTGGATGTCACTGTTATTATGGGGGCACTGTGGATATCACTGTTATTATGGGGGCACTGTGGATGTCACTGTTATTATGGGAGCACTGTGGATGTCACTGTTATTATGGGGGCACTGTGGATGTCGCTGTTATTATGGGAGCACTGTGGATGTCACTGTTATTATGGGAGCACTGTGGATGTCACTGTTATTATGGGGGCACTGTGGATGTCACTGTTATTATGGGAGCACTGTGGATGTCACTGTTATTATGGGAGCACTGTGGATGTCACTGTTATTATGGGAGCACTGTGGATATCACTGTTATTATGGGAGCACTGTGGATATCACTGTTATTATGGGGGCACTGTGGATGTCACTGTTATTATGGGAGCACTGTGGATGTCACTGTTATTATGGGAGCACTGTGGATATCACTGTTATTATGGGGGCACTGTGGATATCACTGTTATTATGGGAGCACTGTGGATGTCACTGTTATTATGGGAGCACTGTGGATGTCACTGTTATTATGGGAGCACTGTGGACATCACTGTTATTATGGGAGCACTGTGGATGTCACTGTTATTATGGGGAGCACTGTGGATATCACTGTTATTATGGGGGCACTGTGGATGTCACTGTTATTATGGGAGCACTGTGGATGTCACTGTTATTATGGGAGCACTGTGGATGTCACTGTTATTATGGGAGCACTGTGGATATCACTGTTATTATGGGGGCACTGTGGATATCACTGTTATTATGGGAGCACTGTGGATGTCGCTGTTATTATGGGAGCACTGTGGATATCACTGTTATTATGGGGGCACTGTGGATATCACTGTTATTATGGAGGCACTGTGGATGTCGCTGTTATTATGGGAGCACTGTGGATATCACTGTTATTATGGGAGCACTGTGGATGTCACTGTTATTATGGGGGCACTGTGGATATCACTGTTATTATGGGAGCACTGTGGATATCACTGTTATTATGGGAGCACTGTGGATATCACTGTTATTATGGGAGCACTGTGGATGTCACTGTTATTATGGGGGCACTGTGGATATCACTGTTATTATGGGAGCACTGTGGATATCACTGTTATTATGGGAGCACTGTGGATATCACTGTTATTATGGGAGCACTGTGGATGTCACTGTTATTATGGGGGCACTGTGGATATCACTGTTATTATGGGGGCACTGTGGATGTCACTGTTATTATGGGAGCACTGTGGATATCACTGTTATTATGGGAGCACTGTGGATATCACTGTTATTATGGGGGCACTGTGGATATCACTGTTATTATGGGGGCACTGTGGATGTCACTGTTATTATGGGAGCACTGTGGATATCACTGTTATTATGGGAGCACTGTGGATATCACTGTTATTATGGGGGCACTGTGGAACTAAACCTCCCAAAAAACAACTTTTTCCATCATCCCGGACAATAGGGTGACGATGCTTTTCCCCCCATATGATGGTGACAAGGTCACAAGGCAAAAGTGATCACTAAGTGGCTCAGAGAACAAAACATTGACATTTTGTGTCCACTGCCGGGAACCCCCAGATCCCAGTGAGAACCAGCAGTAAGTCCTCAAACAGCAACAAACAAAACCCAGAAAGTGGGATAACTCCGAGCTCTGATGAGACAAGAACGGGCGGCCATCAGAATGAGGGGCAGAAGTGTGGAGAATAAGGGGCAGAAGTGTGGAGGAATAAGGGGCAGAAGTGTGGAGAATAAGGGGCAGGAGTGTGGAGGAATAAGAGGCAGAAATGAGGAGGAATAAGGGGCAGAAGTGTGGAGGAATAAGGGGCAGAAGTGTGGAGGAATAAGGGGCAGAAGTGTGGAGGAATAAGGGGCAGAAGTGTGGAGGAATAAGGGGGCAGAAGTGTGGAGGAATAAGGGGGCAGAAGTGTGGAGGAATAAGGGGCAGAAGTGTGGAGGAATAAGGGGCAGAAGTGTGGAGGAATAAGGGGCAGAAGTGTGGAGGAATAAGGGGCAGAAGTGTGGAGGAATAAGGGGGCAGAAGTGTGGAGGAATAAGGGGGCAGAAGTGTGGAGGAATAAGGGGGCAGAAGTGTGGAGGAATAAGGGGCAGAAGTGTGGAGGAATAAGGGGCAGAAGTGTGGAGGAATAAGGGGCAGAAGTGTGGAGGAATAAGGGGCAGAAGTGTGGAGGAATAAGGGGGCAGGAGTGTGGAGGAATAAGGGGCAGAAGTGTGGAGGAATAAGGGGCAGAAGTGTGGAGGAATAAGGGGCAGAAGTGTGGAGGAATAAGGGGCAGAAGTGTGGAGGAATAAGGGGCAGAAGTGTGGAGGAATAAGGGGCAGAAGTGTGGAGGAATAAGGGGCAGAAGTGTGGAGGAATAAGGGGCAGAAGTGTGGAGGAATAAGGGGCAGAAGTGTGGAGGAATAAGGGGCAGAAGTGTGGAGGAATAAGGGGCAGAAGTGTGGAGGAATAAGGGGCAGAAGTGTGGAGGAATAAGGGGCAGAAGTGTGGAGGAATAAGGGGCAGAAGTGTGGAGGAATAAGGGGCAGAAGTGTGGAGAATAAGGGGCAGAAGTGTGGAGGAATAAGGGGCAGAAGTGTGGAGGAATAAGGGGCAGAAGTGTGGAGGAATAAGGGGCAGAAGTGTGGAGGAATAAGGGGCAGAAGTGTGGAGGAATAAGGGGCAGAAGTGTGGAGAATAAGGGGCAGAAGTGTGGAGAATAAGGGGCAGAAGTGTGGAGGAATAAGGGGGCAGAAGTGTGGAGAATAAGGGGCAGAAGTGTGGAGAATAAGGGGCAGAAGCGTGGAGGAATAAAGGGCAGAAGTGTGGAGAATAAGGGGCAGGAGTGTGGAGGAATAAGGGGGCAGAAGTGTGGAGAATAAGGGGCAGAAGTGTGGAGAATAAGGGGCAGAAGTGTGGAGGAATAAGGGGCAGAAGTGTGGAGGAATAAGGGGCAGAAGTGTGGAGGAATAAGGGGCAGAAGTGTGGAGGAATAAGGGGCAGAAGTGTGGAGGAATAAGGGGCAGAAGTGTGGAGAATAAGGGGCAGAAGTGTGGAGAATAAGGGGCAGAAGTGTGGAGAATAAGGGGCAGAAGTGTGGAGGAATAAGGGGCAGAAGTGTGGAGAATAAGGGGCAGAAGTGTGGAGAATAAGGGGCAGAAGTGTGGAGGAATAAGGGGCAGAAGTGTGGAGAATAAGGGGCAGAAGTGTGGAGAATAAGGGGCAGAAGTGTGGAGGAATAAGTGGCAGAAGTGTGGAGAATAAGGGGCAGAAGTGTGGAGAATAAGGGGCAGAAGTGTGGAGGAATAAGGGGCAGAAGTGTGGAGAATAAGGGGCAGAAGTGTGGAGAATAAGGGGCAGCACTGAGAATATTGAGGTGTCACAGAAATTATATCTATTTGTCAATAAAATGTAACAACTTCTGGAATGTTTACAATTGTCTGTCAGTAACCATAGAAACGTCTGTTAGAGTTTGTTACAATCGTGTTCAGTCTGGACAATCCTCCTGAGCCTGAACTCCAGCAGTGACACATCTGACTGCACTGATACAAAGTAACAAACCCTCAGGACAGAAGGGACTTGTGCTGCTGATACTAATGCCCCATTTTCCAGGATAGTTTTCCCTTTTAATATGGGATATATAAACTGCTCAGCCCGATCGCCCCCCAGCCGCAGCTTCGGTGCTTCCAGTAATCGCCCCCTTGAGCACATTAGCGGCCCCCTCCTCAGCGCAAACCACTAACCTAATAAGAGTGCGCACCAGTGACTGACCAGTAATGGGTCTGGGGGGCACAGACTTCCCGGGATCGACAGGAAAATGCATTTCTGCTTTTCTATTGACCTGTCCCCGTGTGACCTGAGTGACGGCATCCTGCACAGTGAGGATGGGGACAGGCTGCAAGTGCAACTCACTAAGCGGGGGCTGACAGGGTGGGGCTGTCAGGGCAGGGGCGGGGCTGTCAGGGCGGGGGCGGGGCTGTCAGGGCAGGGGCGGGGCTGTCAGGGCAGGGGCGGGGGCGGAGACTTGGACATAAGTATCCTACAACAGATGACAATACTCACTCTGTAGTGGGCTAAAATGCTGTATCCTCACCCATCCCTTGTAGACTGTGAGCCCTCGCGGGCAGGGTCCTCTGCTCCTGTTCCAGTCACTGACTCGTTTTGGTAAGATTATTGTAATTGTTCTTGTATTATACCCCTATCACATGTGAAGCGCCATGGAATAAATGGCGCTATAATAATAAACAATAATAATAATAATAATAATAATAATAACAACAGAGAGAAGCATAGGAGGTAAGTTAACCCTCTGCTGGCCTGTTTTTGTGGATGTAGGGGCGTCCTCTGGTCCTAGTGACAGTTTTTCTCACACTTATCCTGAGGTGGCCAGGGCATGCTGGGAGTTGTAGTTTTGCAACATCCGGCGAGCACCTGCCTGGAGATCAGCACAGACCCTTCATGTCCAGATCTGTAATAAGGAGCTGCCATCACCCCACACCTGGAATCACTCCAGACATAGCACTAATGTTCCCATCAGGAGCCGTCCTCCTGTCACTGCCCCCCTTCCCTACTTCTGTCACTGCCCACTCCTCCTGTCAGGGCCCCTTTTACTCCTCCTGTCACTGCCCCCCTTCCCTCCTTCTGTCACTGCCCACTCCTCCTGTCACGACCCCTTTTACTCCTCCTGTCACTGCTCCTCTTTACCTCCTCCGGTCACTGCCCGCCCTTCCCTCCTCCGGTCACTGCCCACTCCTCCGGTCACTGCTCCCTTCCCTCCTCCTGGCACTACCCCCCTTCCCTACTCCAGTCACTGCCCCCTCCTCCAGTCACTGCCCCCCTTCCCTCCTCCTGTCACTGCCCACCTTTACTCTTACTCCTTCTGGCACTGCTCACTCATCAGGTCATTTCCCCCCTCTACTCCTCCTGTCACTGTCACCCTTCCCTCCTCTTGGCATTATTCCCCGCCTCCTGGCACTACCCCCTTCAATATAACAATCTGAATTGACTCTGGATTCGGAAGTGATGATGTCAGCTCTGTGCCCCTTGGAGCAGATAAGTGCCATCTGTGCGGGCAGCTGGCGCCTCCAATGTTGGGGAAGATTCCCATGTGGTTCCTGTCCCTGCACAGCACATCCCGGCCCCCCAGTCCTCAGAGCAGCCGACACTGGCCGCCAAGAAGAGCTGCACTTCACATATTGACCTGTACTCTAGTCACATCCAGAGCTGCATTCATAGTTCTGCTCCCTCCATGCTGAGCAGAACACCTCATCATAGGAACTCAATCCTCAGTATAATCCCTGTATAAGATCACGGCCCCACTATCAGTATTTGGTCAGTATTCGGTCAGTATTTTTTCTCAGGAGTTGGAGTCAAAACCAGATGAGGAACAATCAGAGAAAAGGTATAATAGAAACAAGTCACCAATTCTGCATTTATCACCCACTCCTGAGAACAAATACTGACCGAATACTGACCAAATACTGATAGTGGGGCCGTGGCCTAAGGGGTTAATCTGTAGAACGTGGTCCTGGGGGGCTCATCAGTGTCTACGCCTCCTGTCCCTCCAGCTGTTGGAGGACTACTACTCCCAGGATGTTGGCGGCTCATGTCCCGGCTGCTCAGCACCCTGGAGAGCGGAGGAGGATAGGATCAGAGGGAGAGGATTCAGGATCTACAGACGATGGAATCAGACTCCATCCCCCCCTCTGCCGACTGACAGCGAATGAATCTCATGCAGACCCAGAACTTCTCACAGCTGAGGGTTTGTTACTATTGTACCCAGTGATACCGTCTGCTGAGCTGCGTATCTAATCCTGTGTGATACCGTCTGCTGAGCTGTGTATCTAATCCTGTGTGATACTGTCTGCTGAGCTGTGTATCTAATCCCGTGATACGCTATCAGAGAAGCAGAGTACTACATTCCCATCGTGTGAGGTTTGGTGGAGATGTTGCTTGTCATATTGCGGACTGGTTTCGGACCTCCAGGGGTTAATATCCCCCCATTCCCAGGCTGAGCGGGTGCAGGGGGGCTGGGGCAGAGGATAAAGGGTTTGGGAGGAGGGGCAGCGGGAACAGGGCTCCTGTGTGTGGGGATAATGCCAGTGATGCCAGCTGCTCGCTGCTCCTGCATGCTAATGAGGCGGCACCATAGGAGCGGGCACCGAGGACCAGCACCGGCCCACAGGGGGTCCGCAGACCTGATTCTCCACCAGAGACCCCCGCTCCACCCCTCTGAGGTGACCCAGCCGGGACTTGGACGCACTGAGACACTATGACGACAAAACCTTGCAGAACATGTCCAACAGGGGGCAGTAATCACCACAAAGAAGGGTCCAGCAATGATGTGGGGGAGGGGAGAATCCCACCATGTGCAGCCCCAGCACAGGACCCCCCACACCACCATGTGTGGCCCGAGCAGGGAGAGTGAGAGCAGGGAGAGTGAGAGCAGGGAGAGTGAGAGCAGGGAGAGTGAGAGCAGGGAGAGTGAGAGCAGAGAGAGTGAGAGCAGAGAGAGTGAGAGCAGAGAGAGTGAGAGCAGAGAGAGTGAGAGCAGAGAGAGTGAGAGCAGAGAGAGTGAGAGCAGAGAGAGTGAGAGCAGGGAGAGTGAGAGCAGGGAGAGTGAGAGCAGGGAGAGTGAGAGCAGGGAGAGTGAGAGCAGGGAGAGTGAGAGCAGGGAGAGTGAGAGCAGGGAGAGTGAGAGCAGGGAGAGTGAGAGCAGGGAGAGTGAGAGCAGAGAGAGTGAGAGCAGAGAGAGTGAGAGCAGGGAGAGTGAGAGCAGGGAGAGTGAGAGCAGAGAGAGTGAGAGCAGAGAGAGTGAGAGCAGAGAGAGTGAGAGCAGGGAGAGTGAGAGCAGGGAGAGTGAGAGCAGGGAGAGTGAGAGCAGGGAGAGTGAGAGCAGGGAGAGTGAGAGCAGGGAGAGTGAGAGCAGAGAGCGTGAGAGCAGAGAGCGTGAGAGCAGGGAGAGTGAGAGCAGGGAGAGTGAGAGCAGAGAGAGTGAGAGCAGAGAGAGTGAGAGCAGAGAGAGTGAGAGCAGAGAGAGTGAGAGCAGGGAGAGTGAGAGCAGGGAGAGTGAGAGCAGGGAGAGTGAGAGCAGAGAGAGTGAGAGCAGAGAGAGTGAGAGCAGGGAGCGTGAGAGCAGAGAGCGTGAGAGCAGAGAGAGTGAGAGCAGAGAGAGTGAGAGCAGGGAGAGTGAGAGCAGAGAGAGTGAGAGCAGAGAGCGTGAGAGCAGAGAGCGTGAGAGCAGAGAGAGTGAGAGCAGAGAGAGTGAGAGCAGGGAGAGTGAGAGCAGGGAGAGTGAGAGCAGGGAGAGTGAGAGCAGGGAGAGTGAGAGCAGAGAGAGTGAGAGCAGAGAGAGTGAGAGCAGAGAGAGTGAGAGCAGAGAAAGTGAGAGCAGGGAGCGTGAGAGGAGGGAGCGTGAGCGCAAGGAGAGCAGGGAGAGCAGAGAGAGTGAGAGCAGGGAGAGTGAGAGCAGAGAGAGTGAGAGCAGAGAGAGTGAGAGCAGAGAGAGTGAGAGCAGAGAGAGCAGGGAGAGTGAGAGCAGAGAGAGTGAGAGCAGGGAGAGTGAGAGCAGGGAGAGTGAGAGCAGGGAGAGTGAGAGCAGGGAGAGTGAGAGCAGAGAGAGTGAGAGCAGAGAGAGTGAGAGTGAGAGCAGGGAGAGTGAGAGCAGGGAGAGTGAGAGCAGGGAGAGTGAGAGCAGGGAGAGTGAGAGCAGGGAGAGTGAGAGCAGGGAGAGTGAGAGCAGGGAGAGTGAGAGCAGAGAGAGTGAGAGCAGAGAGAGCAGGGAGAGTGAGAGCAGGTTGAGTGAGAGCAGAGAGAGTGAGAGCAGAGAGAGTGAGAGCAGAGAGAGCAGGGAGAGTGAGAGCAGAGAGAGTGAGAGCAGGGAGAGAGAGCAGGGAGAGTGAGAGCAGGGAGCGTGAGAGCAGGGAGCGTGAGAGCAGGGAGCGTGAGAGCAGGGAGAGTGAGAGCAGGGAGAGTGAGAGCAGGGAGAGTGAGAGCAGGGAGAGTGAGAGCAGAGAGAGTGAGAGCAGAGAGAGCAGGGAGAGTGAGAGCAGGTTGAGTGAGAGCAGAGAGAGTGAGAGCAGAGAGAGTGAGAGCAGAGAGAGTGAGAGCAGAGAGAGTGAGAGCAGAGAGAGTGAGAGCAGGGAGCGTGAGAGCAGGGAGCGTGAGAGCAGGGAGCGTGAGAGCAAGGAGAGCAGGGAGAGCAGAGAGAGTGAGAGCAGGGAGAGCAGGGAGAGTGAGAGCAGGGAGAGTGAGAGCAGAGAGAGTGAGAGCAGAGAGAGTGAGAGCAGGGAGCGTGAGAGCAGGGAGCGTGAGAGCAGGGAGCAGAGAGAGTGAGAGCAGAGAGAGTGAGAGCAGAGAGAGTGAGAGCAGGGAGAGTGAGAGCAGGGAGAGTGAGAGAAGAGAGCAGGGAGAGTGAGAGCAGGGAGAGCAGGGAGAGTGAGAGCAGGGAGAGCAGGGAGAGTGAGAGCAGAGAGAGTGAGAGCTGAGAGCGCATGGAGAGAGAGCAGAGAGAGTGAAAGCAGGGAGAGTGAGAGCAGAGAGAGTGAAAGCAGGGAGAGTGAAAGCAGGGAGAGTGAGAGCAGGGAGAGTGAGAGCAGGGAGAGTGAGAGCAGGGAGAGTAAGAGCAGGGAGAGTAAGAGCAGGGAGAGTAAGAGCAGGGAGAGTAAGAGCAGGGAGAGTAAGAGCAGGGAGAGCAGAGAGAGTGAGAGCAGGGAGAGTGACAGCAGGGAGAGTGACAGCAGGGAGAGTGACAGCAGGGAGAGTGACAGCAGGGAGAGCAGGGAGAGAGAGCAGGGAGAGTGAGAGCAGGGAGAGTGAGAGCAGGGAGAGTGAGAGCAGGGAGAGTGAGAGCAGGGAGAGTGAGAGCAGGGAGAGTGAGAGCAGGGAGAGTGAGAGCAGGGAGAGTGAGAGCAGAGAGAGTGAGAGCAGAGAGAGCAGGGAGAGTGAGAGCAGAGAGCAAGGAGAGTGAGAGCAGAGAGCAGGGAGAGTGAGAGCAGAGAGCAGGGAGAGTGAGAGCAGAGAGCAGGGAGAGCAGGGAGAGTGAGAGCAGAGAGAGTGAGAGCAGAGAGAGTGAGAGCAGAGAGAGTGAGAGCAGAGAGAGTGAGAGCAGAGAGAGTGAGAGCAGAGAGAGCAGGGAGAGTGAGAGCAGGGAGAGTGAGAGCAGGGAGAGTGAGAGCAGGGAGAGTGAGAGCAGGGAGAGAAGAGAGAGTGAGAGCAGGGAGAGTGAGAGCAGGGAGAGTGAGAGCAGGGAGAGTGAGAGCAAGGAAAGCAGGGAGAGCAGAGAGAGTGAGAGCAGGGAGAGCAGGGAGAGTGAGAGCAGAGAGAGTGAGAGCAGAGAGAGCAGGGAGAGTGAGAGCAGGGAGAGTGAGAGCAGGGAGAGTGAGAGCAGGGAGAGTGAGAGCAGGGAGAGTGAGAGCAGGGAGAGTGAGAGCAGGGAGAGTGAGAGCAGGGAGAGTGAGAGCAGGGAGAGTGAGAGCAAGGAAAGCAGGGAGAGCAGAGAGAGTGAGAGCAGGGAGAGCAGGGAGAGTGAGAGCAGAGAGAGTGAGAGCAGAGAGAGTGAGAGCAGAGAGAGTGAGAGCAGAGAGAGTGAGAGCAGGGAGAGTGAGAGCAGGGAGAGTGAGAGCAGAGAGAGCAGGGAGAGTGAGAGCAGAGAGAGTGAGAGCAGGGAGAGTGAGAGCAGGGAGCGTGAGAGCAGGGAGAGTGAGAGCAGGGAGAGTGAGAGCAGGGAGAGTGAGAGCAGGGAGAGTGAGAGCAGGGAGAGTGAGAGCAGAGAGTGCAGGGAGAGCAGAGAGAGTGAGAGCAGAGAGAGTGAGAGCAGAGAGAGTGAGAGCAGAGAGAGTGAGAGCAGAGAGAGTGAGAGCAGAGAGAGTGAGAGCAGAGAGAGCAGGGAGAGTGAGAGCAGAGAGAGCAGGGAGAGTGAGAGAGTGAGAGCAGGGAGCGTGAGAGCAGGGAGCGTGAGAGCAGGGAGCGTGAGAGCAGGGAGCGTGAGAGCAGGGAGCGTGAGAGCAGGGAGAGCAGGGAGAGCAGGGAGAGCAAGGAGAGCAGGGAGAGCAAGGAGAGCAGGGAGAGCAAGGAGAGCAGGGAGAGCAGGGAGAGTGAGAGCAGAGAGAGTGAGAGCAGAGAGAGTGAGAGCAGAGAGAGTGAGAGCAGAGAGAGTGAGAGCAGAGAGCGTGAGAGCAGGGAGCGTGAGAGCAGGGAGCGTGAGAGCAGGGAGAGTGACAGCAGAGAGAGTGAGAGCAGAGAGAGTGAGAGCAGAGAGAGTGAGAGCAGAGAGAGCAGAGAGAGTGAGAGCAGAGAGAGCAGGGAGAGTGAGAGCAGAGAGCAGGGAGAGTGAGAGCAGGGAGAGCAGGGAGAGTGAGAGCAGGGAGAGTGAGAGCAGAGAGAGTGAGAGCAGAGAGCGCATGGAGAGAGAGCAGGGAGAGTGACAGCAGGGAGAGTGACAGCAGGGAGAGTGACAGCAGGGAGAGTGACAGCAGGGAGAGTGACAGCAGGGAGAGTGACAGCAGGGAGAGCAGGGAGAGTGAGAGCAGGGAGAGCGAGAGCAGGGAGAGTGAGAGCAGGGAGAGTGAGAGCAGGGAGAGTGACAGCAGGGAGAGTGACAGCAGAGAGAGTGACAGCAGGGAGAGTGACAGCAGAGAGAGTGAGAGCAGGGAGAGTGAGAGCAGGGAGAGTGAGAGCAGGGAGAGTGAGAGCAGGGAGAGTGAGAGCAGGGAGAGTGAGAGCAGGGAGAGTGAGAGCAGAGAGAGTGAGAGCAGAGAGTGAGAGCAGGGAGAGAGAGCAGGGAGAGTGAGAGCAGGGAGAGTGAGAGCAGGGAGAGTGAGAGCAGGGAGAGTGAGAGCAGGGAGAGTGAGAGCAGGGAGAGCAGGGAGAGTGAGAGCAGAGAGAGCAGGGAGAGTGAGAGCAGGGAGAGTGAGAGCAGGGAGAGTGAGAGCAGGGAGAGTGAGAGCAGGGAGAGTGAGAGCAGGGAGAGTGAGAGCAGGGAGAGTGAGAGCAGAGAGCGCAGGGAGAGAGAGTGAGAGCAGGGAGAGTGAGAGCAAGGAGAGCAGGGAGAGTGAGAGCAGGGAGAGTGAGAGCAGGGAGAGTGAGAGCAGGGAGAGTGAGAGCAGAGAGAGCAGGGAGAGTGAGAGCAGAGAGAGCAGGGAGAGTGAGAGCAGAGAGCAGGGAGAGTGAGAGCAGAGAGCAGGGAGAGTGAGAGCAGAGAGCAGGGAGAGCAGGGAGAGTGAGAGCAGAGAGAGTGAGAGCAGAGAGAGTGAGAGCAGAGAGAGTGAGAGCAGAGAGAGTGAGAGCAAGGAGAGCAGGGAAAGTGAGAGCAGGGAGAGTGAGAGCAGAGAGAGTGAGAGCAGAGAGAGCAGGTAGAGTGAGAGCAGAGAGAGGGAGAGTGAGAGAAGAGAGAGTGAGAGCAGAGAGAGCAGGGAGAGTGAGAGCAGGGAGAGTGAGAGCAGGGAGAGTGAGAGCAGGGAGAGTGAGAGCAGGGAGAGTGAGAGCAGGGAGAGTGAGAGCAGGGAGAGTGAGAGCAGGGAGAGTGAGAGCAGGGAGAGTGAGAGCAGGGAGAGTGAGAGCAGAGAGAGCAGAGAGAGTGAGAGCAGGGAGAGTGAGAGCAGGGAGAGTGAGAGCAGGGAGAGTGAGAGCAGGGAGAGTGAGAGCAGGGAGAGTGAGAGCAAGTAAAGCAGGGACAGTGAGAGCAGAGAGAGTGAGAGCAGAGAGTGTGAGAGCAGGTAGAGTGAGAGCAGAGAGAGGGAGAGTGAGAGAAGAGAGAGTGAGAGCAGAGAGAGCAGGGAGAGTGAGAGCAGGGAGAGAGAGCAGGGAGAGTGAGAGCAGGGAGAGTGAGAGCAGGGAGAGTGAGAGCAGGGAGAGTGAGAGCAGAGAGAGTGAGAGCAGAGAGAGCAGAGAGAGTGAGAGCAGGGAGAGTGAGAGCAGGGAGAGTGAGAGCAGGGAGAGTGAGAGCAGGGAGAGTGAGAGCAGGGAGAGTGAGAGCAAGTAAAGCAGGGACAGTGAGAGCAGAGAGAGTGAGAGCAGAGAGTGTGAGAGCAGGGAGAGTGAGAGCAGGGAGAGTGAGAGCAGGGAGAGTGAGAGCAGGGAGAGTGAGAGCAGGGAGAGTGAGAGCAGGGAGCGCGAGCAGAGAGTGCAGGGAGAGTGAGAGCAGAGAGCGCATGGAGGGTGAGAGCAGGGAGAGTGAGAGTAGGGAGAGCAGGGAGAGTGAGAGCAGAGAGAGTGAGAGCAGAGAGAGTGAGAGCAGAGAGAGTGAGAGCAGAGAGAGTGAGAGCAGAGAGAGTGAGAGCAGAGAGAGTGAGAGCAGGGAGAGTGAGAGCAGGGAGAGTGAGAGCAGAGAGCGCAGGGAGAGTGAGAGCAGAGAGCGCAGGGAGAGTGAGAGCAGAGAGCGCAGGGAGAGTGAGAGCAGAGAGCGCAGGGAGAGTGAGAGCAGAGAGCGCAGGGAGAGTGAGAGCAGAGAGCGCAGGGAGAGTGAGAGCAGAGAGCGCAGGGAGAGTGAGAGCAGAGAGCGCAGGGAGAGTGAGAGCAGAGAGTGCAGGGAGAGTGAGAGCATAGAGTGCAGGGAGAGTGAGAGCAGAGAGAGTGAGAGCAGGGAGCGCAGGGAGAGTGAGAGCAGGGAGAGTGAGAGCAGGGAGAGTGAGAGCAGGGAGAGTGAGAGCAGAGAGCGCAGGGAGAGTGAGAGCAGAGAGCGCAGGGAGAGTGAGAGCAGAGAGCGCAGGGAGAGAGAGTGAGAGCAGGGAGAGTGAGAGCAGGGAGAGTGAGAGCAGGGAGAGTGAGAGCAGGGAGAGTGAGAGCAGAGAGAGGAAGAGTGAGAGAAGAGAGAGTGAGAGCAGGGAGAGAGAGCAGGGAGAGTGAGAGCAGAGAGAGTGAGAGCAGAGAGAGTGAGAGCAGAGAGAGAGAGAGCAGAGAGAGAGAGAGCAGAGAGAGTGAGAGCAGGGAGAGTGACAGCAGGGAGAGTGACAGCAGGGAGAGTGACAGCAGGGAGAGTGACAGCAGGGAGAGTGAGAGCAAGGAAAGCAGGGAGAGTGAGAGCAGAGAGAGTGAGAGCAGAGAGCGTGAGAGCAGGGAGAGTGAGAGCAGGGAGAGTGAGAGCAGGGAGAGTGAGAGCAGGGAGAGTGAGAGCAGGGAGAGTGAGAGCAGGGAGAGTGAGAGCAGGGAGAGTGAGAGCAGGGAGCGCGAGCAGAGAGTGCAGGGAGAGTGAGAGCAGAGAGCGCATGGAGGGTGAGAGCAGAGAGCGCAGGGAGAGTGAGAGCAGGGAGAGTGAGAGTAGGGAGAGCAGGGAGAGTGAGAGCAGGGAGAGTGAGAGCAGGGAGAGTGAGAGCAGGGAGAGTGAGAGCAGGGAGAGTGAGAGCAGGGAGAGTGAGAGCAGGGAGAGTGAGAGCAGGGAGCGCAGGGAGAGTGAGAGCAGAGAGCGCAGGGAGAGTGAGAGCAGAGAGCGCAGGGAGAGTGAGAGCAGAGAGCGCAGGGAGAGTGAGAGCAGAGAGCGCAGGGAGAGTGAGAGCATAGAGTGCAGGGAGAGTGAGAGCATAGAGTGCAGGGAGAGTGAGAGCAGAGAGAGTGAGAGCAGGGAGAGCAGGGAGAGTGAGAGCAGGGAGAGTGAGAGCAGGGAGAGTGAGAGCAGGGAGAGTGAGAGCAGGGAGAGTGAGAGCAGGGAGAGTGAGAGCAGGGAGAGTGAGAGCAGAGAGCGCAGGGAGAGTGAGAGCAGAGAGCGCAGGGAGAGTGCGAGCAGGGAGAGTGCGAGCAGGGAGAGTGCGAGCAGGGAGAGTGCGAGCAGGGAGAGCAGGGAGAGTAGGGAGAGTGAGAGCAGAGAGAGTAGGGAGAGTGAGAGCAGAGAGAGCAGGGAGAGTGAGAGCAGAGAGAGCAGAGAGAGCAGGGAGAGTGAGAGCAGGGAGAGTGAGAGCAGGGAGAGTGAGAGCAGGGAGAGTGAGAGCAGGGAGAGTGAGAGCAGGGAGAGTGAGAGCAGGGAGTGCAGGGAGAGCGAGAGCAGGGAGAGTGAGAGCAGGGAGAGCAGGGAGAGTGAGAGCAGGGAGAGCAGGGAGAGCAGGGAGAGCAGGGAGAGCAGGGAGAGCAGGGAGAGTGAGAGCAGAGTGAGCGCAGGGAAAGAGAGAGCAGCAGTGAAAGCAGGGAAAGAGAGAGCAGCAGTGAGCGCAGGGAAAGAGAGAGCAGCAGTGAGCGCAGGGAAAGAGAGAGCAGCAGTGAGCGCAGGGAAAGAGAGAGCAGCAGTGAGCGCAGGGAAAGAGAGAGCAGCAGTGAGCGCAGGGAAAGAGAGAGCAGCAGTGAGCGCAGGGAAAGAGAGAGCAGCAGTGAGCGCAGGGAAAGAGAGAGCAGCAGTGAGCGCAGGGAAAGAGAGAGCAGCAGTGAGCGCAGGGAAAAAGAGCAGCAGTGAGCGCAGGGACGGGGAGAGCAGGGAAAGAGAGAGCAGTGAGTGCAGGGACGGGGAGAGCAGGGAGTTCGGTGCTCTGAGTGTTCATTTCCTTACTGATTATAATTACCTGTACTGAGGAGGATGTGATTTTCCCCCAGGTGTCAGGCCCGGGGGTCCCTGCTCTTCCAGTTGTCAGGCCCGTGGGTCTCTGCTCCCCCAGGTGTCAGGCCCGGGGGTCCCTGCTCCCCCAGGTGTCAGGCCCGGGGGTCCCTGCTCCCCCAGGTGTCAGGCCCGGGGGTCCCTGCTCCCCCAGGTGTCAGGCCCGGGGGTCCCTGCTCCCCCAGGTGTCAGGCCCGTGGGTCTCTGCTCCCCCAGGTGTCAGGCCCGGGGGTCCCTGCTCCCCCAGGTGTCAGGCCCGGGGGTCCCTGCTCCCCCAGGTGTCAGGCCCGGGGGTCCCTGCTCCCCCAGGTGTCAGGCCCGGGGGTCCCTGCTCCCCCAGGTGTCAGGCCCAGGAGTCCCTGCTCTTCCAGGTGTCAGGCCCGGGGGTCACTGCTCCCCCAGGTGTCAGGCCCGGGGGTCCCTGCTCCCCCAGGTGTCAGGCCCAGGAGTCCCTGCTCTTCCAGGTGTCAGGCCCGGGGGTCCCTGCTCCCCCAGGTGTCAGGTCGGGGGTCCCTGCTCCCCCAGGTGTCAGGCCCGGGGGTCCCTGCTCCCTCTGACTATACACAGCACCGATCAGTGAACCGCTGGGTGATGGAGAGTCGGTGACCCCTTTCCCTGCCAGTCGGGTCAGGGCAGGACGCCCCCAGTATTGAGCTGTTGGACCCTGGAGACGCCACATTGAGTCATAAATCGGGACCTGCACCTGCTGCGATTGTGGGCCGATCAGAGGCAGACTGCGGAGTATTCGTCAGGTCACACATCGATCACTGGACGATCGCACGATATCATCCATTGATTACAGGCTGCAATGATCCCGGACTACTCTCCCATCATCCCGCCACCGCTCGTGCTTTACCTTTTCCCAGTTTCACCAGTGTCGGCAGCCGGAATTTACTGACGATCACATCCAGGGGCAGCGCCGCCGAGCTCCAGCCGAGCCCCGACACTCCGAGCCCCGACACTCCGAGCCCCGACACTCCGGGCGCCGCTTTCTCCATGGCCGCCCCGGGAGCTCCGCATAGCCGTCCACACCGAGGAGCCTCAGGGGTCCCGATGTCTCAGGACGACCACCCCCATCATCCGCGGCACCGAGCAAGTCCGCAGCGAAGAAGGGAGAAAAGCGAGCGGAGCATCCGCGGCCCCGGTGTGATCCATCCTGCCGGTCCCCGAGCTCCTCCCCCGCCGGAGCCGCCACCGGGAGCCACAGAGGAGAGGAGCGCCCCCTGCAGGAGATGCCAGGGTATCTAATCCTGGGCGATACCGAGCCGTGTATCTCATCCTCTCCTGTGTGATACTGTCTGCTGAGCCGTGTATCTAATCCTATCCTGTGTGATACTGTCTGCTGAGCCGTGTATCTAATCCTCTCCTGTGTGATACTGTCTGCTGAGCTGTGTATCTAATCCTATCCTGTGTGATACTGTCTGCTGAGCCGTGTATCTAATCCTATCCTGTGTGATACTGACTGCTGAGCCGTGTATCTAATCCTATCCTGTGTGATACTGTCTGCTGAGCCGTGTATCTAATCCTCTCCTGTGTGATACTGTCTGCTGAGCCGTGTATCTAATCCTCTCCTGTGTGATACTGTCTGCTGAGCCGTGTATCTAATCCTCTCCTGTGTGATACTGACTGCTGAGCCGTGTATCTAATCCTATCCTGTGTGATACTGTCTGCTGAGCCGTGTATCTAATCCTCTCCTGTGTGATACTGTCTGCTGAGCCGTGTATCTAATCCTCTCCTGTGTGATACTGTCTGCTGAGCCGTGTATCTAATCCTCTCCTGTGTGATACTGTCTGCTGAGCCATGTATCTAATGCTATCCTGTGTGATACTGTCTGCTGAGCTGTGTATCTAATCCTATCCTGTGTGATATTGTCTGCTGAGCCGTGTATCTAATCCTATCCTGTGTGATATTGTCTGCTGAGCCGTGTATCTAATCCTCTCCTGTGTGATACTGTCTGCTGAGCCGTGTATCTAATCCTATCCTGTGTGATACTGTCTGCTGAGCCGTGTATCTAATCCTCTCCTGTGTGATACTGTCTGCTGAGCCGTGTATCTAATCCTATCCTGTGTGATACTGTCTGCTGAGCCGTGTATCTAATCCTATCCTGTATGATACTGTCTGCTGAGCTGTGTATCTAATCCTCTCCTGTGTGATACTGTCTGCTGAGCTGTGTATCTAATCCTCTCCTGTGTGATACTGTCTGCTGAGCTGTGTATCTAATCCTCTCCTGTGTGATACTGTCTGCTGAGCTGTGTATCTAATCCTATCCTGTGTGATACCGTCTGCTGAGCTGTGTATCTAATCCTCTCCTGTGTGATACTGTCTGCTGAGCCGTGTATCTAATCCTATCCTGTGTGATACTGTCTGCTGAGCCGTGTATCTAATCCTCTCCTGTGTGATACTGTCTGCTGAGCTGTGTATCTAATCCTCTCCTGTGTGATACTGTCTGCTGAGCCGTGTATCTAATCCTCTCCTGTGTGATACTGTCTGCTGAGCCGTGTATCTAATCCTATCCTGTGTGATACTGTCTGCTGAGCCGTGTATCTAATCCTCTCCTGTGTGATACTGTCTGCTGAGCTGTGTATCTAATCCTCTCCTGTGTGATACTGTCTGCTGAGCTGTGTATCTAATCCTCTCCTGTGTGATACTGTCTGCTGAGCTGTGTATCTAATCCTATCCTGTGTGATACCGTCTGCTGAGCTGTGTATCTAATCCTCTCCTGTGTGATACTGTCTGCTGAGCCGTGTGTCTAATCCTATCCTGTGTGATACTGTCTGCTGAGCTGTGTATCTAATCCTATCCTGTGTGATACTGTCTGCTGAGCTGTGTATCTAATCCTATCCTGTGTGATATTGTCTGCTGAGCCGTGTATCTAATCCTATCCTGTGTGATATTGTCTGCTGAGCCGTGTATCTAATCCTCTCCTGTGTGATACTGTCTGCTGAGCCGTGTATCTAATCCTATCCTGTGTGATACTGTCTGCTGAGCCGTGTATCTAATCCTCTCCTGTGTGATACTGTCTGCTGAGCCGTGTATCTAATCCTATCCTGTGTGATACTGTCTGCTGAGCCGTGTATCTAATCCTATCCTGTATGATACTGTCTGCTGAGCTGTGTATCTAATCCTCTCCTGTGTGATACTGTCTGCTGAGCTGTGTATCTAATCCTCTCCTGTGTGATACTGTCTGCTGAGCTGTGTATCTAATCCTCTCCTGTGTGATACTGTCTGCTGAGCTGTGTATCTAATCCTATCCTGTGTGATACCGTCTGCTGAGCTGTGTATCTAATCCTCTCCTGTGTGATACTGTCTGCTGAGCCGTGTATCTAATCCTATCCTGTGTGATACTGTCTGCTGAGCCGTGTATCTAATCCTCTCCTGTGTGATACTGTCTGCTGAGCTGTGTATCTAATCCTCTCCTGTGTGATACTGTCTGCTGAGCCGTGTATCTAATCCTCTCCTGTGTGATACTGTCTGCTGAGCCGTGTATCTAATCCTATCCTGTGTGATACTGTCTGCTGAGCCGTGTATCTAATCCTCTCCTGTGTGATACTGTCTGCTGAGCTGTGTATCTAATCCTCTCCTGTGTGATACTGTCTGCTGAGCTGTGTATCTAATCCTCTCCTGTGTGATACTGTCTGCTGAGCTGTGTATCTAATCCTATCCTGTGTGATACCGTCTGCTGAGCTGTGTATCTAATCCTCTCCTGTGTGATACTGTCTGCTGAGCCGTGTGTCTAATCCTATCCTGTGTGATACTGTCTGCTGAGCTGTGTATCTAATCCTATCCTGTGTGATACTGTCTGCTGAGCCGTGTATCTAATCCTCTCCTGTGTGATACTGTCTGCTGAGCTGTGTATCTAATCCTATCCTGTGTGATACTGTCTGCTGAGCCGTGTATCTAATCCTATCCTGTGTGATACTGTCTGCTGAGCTGTGTATCTAATCCTCTCCTGTGCGATACTGTCTGCTGAGCCGTGTATCTAATCCTATCCTGTGTGATACTGTCTGCTGAGCCGTGTATCTAATCCTATCCTGTGTGATACTGTCTGCTGAGCCGTGTATCTAATCCCATCCTGTGTGTTACCGTCTGCTGAGCTGTGTATCTAATCCTCTCCTGTGCGATACTGTCTGCTGAGCCGTGTATCTAATCCTCTCCTGTGTGATACTGTCTGCTGAGCAGTATATCTAATCCTATCCTGTGTGATACTGTCTGCTGAGCTGTGTATCTAATCGCATCCTGTGTGATACTGTCTGCTGAGCCGTGTATCTAATCCTATCCTGTGTGATACTGTCTGCTGAGCTGTGTATCTAATCGCATCCTGTGTGATACTGTCTGCTGAGCCGTGTATCTAATCCTATCCTGTGTGATACTGTCTGCTGAGCTGTGTATCTAATCCCATCCTGTGTGATACTGTCTGCTGAGCTGTGTATATAATCCTATCCTGTGTGATACTGACTGCTGAGCTGTGTATCTAATCGCATCCTGTGTGATACTGTCTGCTGAGCCGTGTATCTAATCCTATCCTGTGTGATACTGTCTGCTGAGCTGTGTATATAATCCTATCCTGTGTGATGATGTCTGCTGAGCCGTGTATCTAATCCTATCCTGTGTGATACTGTCTGCTGAGCAGTGTATCTAATCCCATCCTGTGTGATACCGTCTGCTGAGCCGTGTATCTAATCCTATCCTGTGTGATACTGTCTGCTGAGCAGTGTATCTAATCCCATCCTGTGTGATACCGTCTGCTGAGCTGTGTATCTAATCCTCTCCTGTGCGATACTGTCTGCTGAGCCGTGTATCTAATCCTCTCCTGTGTGATACTGTCTGCTGAGCCGTGTATCTAATCCTCTCCTGTGTGATACTGTCTGCTGAGCCGTGTATCTAATCCTCTCCTGTGGGGTACTGTCTGCTGAGCCGTGTATCTAATCCTCTCCTGTGTGATACTGTCTGCTGAGCCGTGTATCTAATCCTATCCTGTGTGATACTGTCTGCTGAGCCGTGTATCTAATCCTCTCCTGTGTGATACTGTCTGCTGAGCTGTGTATCTAATCCTATCCTGTGTGATACTGTCTGCTGAGCCGTGTATCTAATCCTATCCTGTGTGATACTGTCTGCTGAGCCGTGTATCTAATCCTATCCTGTGTGATACTGTCTGCTGAGCCGTGTATCTAATCCTCTCCTGTGTGATACTGTCTGCTGAGCCGTGTATCTAATCCTATCCTGTGTGATACTGTCTGATGATCCGTGTATCTAATCCTATCCTGTGTGATACTGTCTGCTGAGCCGTGTATCTAATCCTATCCTGTGTGATACTGTCTGCTGAGCCGTGTATCTAATCCTATCCTGTGTGATACTGTCTGCTGAGCCGTGTATCTAATCCTATCCTGTGTGATACTGTCTGCTGAGCCGTGTATCTAATCCTCTCCTGTGTGATACTGTCTGCTGAGCGTGTATCTAATCCCTCCTGTGTGATACTGTCTGCTGAGCTGTGTATCTAATCCTATCCTGTGTGGTACTGTCTGCTGAGCTGTGTATCTAATCCTCTCCTGTGTGATACTGTCTGCTGAGCCGTGTATCTAATCCTCTCCTGTGTGATACTGTCTGCTGAGCCGTGTATCTAATACTCTCCTGTGTGATACTGTCTGCTGAGCCGTGTATCTAATCCTCTCCTGTGTGATGCCGTGTATCTCATCCTCTCCTGTGTGATACTGTCTGCTGAGCTGTGTATCTAATCCTATCCTGTATGATACTGTCTGCTGAGCGGTGTATCTAATCCTCTCCTGTGTGATACTGTCTGCTGAGCTGTGTATCTAATCCTCTCCTGTGTGATACTGTCTGCTGAGCCGTGTATCTAATCCTCTCCTGTGTGATACTGTCTGCTGAGCTGTGTATCTAATCCTCTCCTGTGTGATACTGTCTGCTGAGCCGTGTATCTAATACTCTCCTGTGTGATACTGTTTGCTGAGCCGTGTATCTAATCCTCTCCTGTGTGATGCCGTGTATCTCATCCTCTCCTGTGTGATATTGTCTGCTGAGCTGTGTATCTAATCCTATCCTGTGTGATACTGTCTGCTGAGCCGTGTATCTAATCCTATCCTGTGTGATACTGTCTGCTGAGCCGTGTATCTCATCCTCTCCTGTGTGATACTGTCTGCTGAGCCGTGTATCTAATCCTCTCCTGTGTGATACTGTCTGCTGAGCCGTGTATCTAATCCTATCCTGTGTGATACTGACTGCTGAGCTGTGTATCTAATCCTATTCTGTGTGATACTGTCTGCTGAGCCGTGTATCTAATCCTCTCCTGTGTGATACTCTCTGATTAGCCGTGTATCTAATCCTCTCCTGTGTGATACTGTCTGCTGAGCCGTGTATCTAATCTTCTCCTGTGTGATACTGTCTGCTGAGCCGTGTATCTAATCCTATCCTGTGTGATACTGTCTGCAGAGCCGTGTATCTAATCCTATCCTGTGTGATACTGACTGCTGAGCCGTGTATCTAATCCTATCCTGTGTGATACTGTCTGCTGAGCCGTGTATCTAATCCTATCCTGTGTGATACTGACTGCTGAGCCGTGTATCTAATCCTATCCTGTGTGATACTGTCTGCTGAGCTGTGTATAATCCTATCCTGTGTGATACTGTCTGCTGAGCCATGTATCTAATCCTCTCCTGTGTGATACTGTCTGCTGAGCCGTGTATCTAATCCTATCCTGTGTGATACTGACTGCTGAGCTGTGTATCTAATCCTATCCTGTGTGATACTGTCTGCTGAGCCGTGTATCTAATCCTATCCTATGTGATACTGTCTGCTGAGCCGTGTATCTAATCCTATCCTGTGTGACACTGACTGCTGAGCCGTGTATCTAATCCTCTCCTGTGTGATACTGTCTGCTGAGCTGTGTATCTAATCCTATCCTGTGTGATACTGTCTGCTGAGCCGTGTATCTAATCCTATCCTGTGTGATTCTTATGCTGAGCTGTGTATCTAATCCTCTCCTGTGTGATACTGTCTGCTGAGCCATGTATCTAATCCTATCCTGTGTGATACTGTCTGCTGAGCCGTGTATCTAATCCTATCCTGTGTGACACTGACTGCTGAGCCGTGTATCTAATCCTCTCCTGTGTGATACTGTCTGCTGAGCCGTGTATCTAATCCTATCCTGTGTGATACTGTCTGCTGAGCCGTGTATCTAATCCTATCCTGTGTGATTCTTATGCTGAGCTGTGTATCTAATCCTCTCCTGTGTGATACTGTCTGCTGAGCCATGTATCTAATCCTCTCCTGTGTGATACTGTCTGCTGAGCAGTGTATCTAATCCCATCCTGTGTGATACCGTCTGCTGAACCGTGTATCTAATCCTATCCTGTGTGATACTGTCTGCTGAGCAGTGTATCTAATCCCATCCTGTGTGATACCGTCTGCTGAGCTGTGTATCTAATCCTATCCTGTGTGATACTGTCTGCTGAGCAGTGTATCTAATCCCATCCTGTGTGATACCGTCTGCTGAGCTGTGTATCTAATCCTCTCCTGTGCGATACTGTCTGCTGAGCCGTGTATCTAATCCTCTCCTGTGTGATACTGTCTGCTGAGCCGTGTATCTAATCCTCTCCTGTGTGATACTGTCTGCTGAGCCGTGTATCTAATCCTCTCCTGTGTGGTACTGTCTGCTGAGCCGTGTATCTAATCCTATCCTGTGTGATACTGTCTGCTGAGCCGTGTATCTAATCTTCTCCTGTGTGATACTGTCTGCTGAGCCGTGTATCTAATCCTATCCTGTGTGATACTGTCTGATGATCCGTGTATCTAATCCTATCCTGTGTGATACTGTCTGCTGAGCCGTGTATCTAATCCTATCCTGTGTGATACTGTCTGCTGAGCCGTGTATCTAATCCTCTCCTGTGTGATACTGTCTGCTGAGCCGTGTATCTAATCCTATCCTGTGTGATACTGTCTGATGATCCGTGTATCTAATCCTATCCTGTGTGATACTGTCTGCTGAGCCGTGTATCTAATCCTATCCTTTGTGATACTGTCTGCTGAGCTGTGTATCTAATCCTATCCTGTGTGATACTGTCTGCTGAGCTGTGTATCTAATCCTATCCTTTGTGATACTGTCTGCTGAGCCGTGTATCTAATCCTATCGTGTGTGATACTGTCTGCTGAGCAGTGTATCTAATCCTATCCTGTGTGATACTGTCTGCTGAGCCGTGTATCTAATCCTATCCTGTGTGATACTGTCTGCTGAGCCGTGTATCTAATCCTATCCTGTGTGATACTGTCTGCTGAGCCGTGTATCTAATCCTATCCTGTGTGATACTGTCTGCTGAGCCGTGTATCTAATCCTATCCTGTGTGATACTGTCTGCTGAGCGTGTATCTAATCCCTCCTGTGTGATACTGTCTGCTGAGCCGTGTATCTAATCCTATCCTGTGTGGTACTGTCTGCTGAGCCGTGTATCTAATCCTATCCTGTGTGATACTGTCTGCTGAGCTGTGTATCTAATCCTATCCTGTGTGATACTGTCTGCTGAGCTGTGTATCTAATCCTATCCTGTGTGATACTGTCTGCTGAGCTGTGTATCTAATCCTATCCTGTGTGATACTGTCTGCTGAGCCGTGTATCTAATCCTATCCTGTGTGATACTGTCTGCTGAGCTGTGTATCTAATCCTATCCTGTGTGATACTGTCTGCTGAGCCGTGTATCTAATCCCATCCTGTGTGATACCGTCTGCTGAGCCGTGTATCTAATCCTATCCTGTGTGATACTGTCTGATGATCCGTGTATCTAATCCTATCCTGTGTGATACTGTCTACTGAGCCGTGTATCTAATCCTATCCTTTGTGATACTGTCTGCTGAGCTGTGTATCTAATCCTCTCCTGTGTGATACTGTCTGCTGAGCCGTGTATCTAATCCTATCCTGTGTGATACTGTCTGCTGAGCCGTGTATCTAATCCTATCCTGTGTGATACTGTCTGCTGAGCCGTGTATCTAATCCCATCCTGTGTGATACCGTCTGCTGAGCCGTGTATCTAATCCTATCCTGTGTGATACTGTCTGATGATCCGTGTATCTAATCCTATCCTGTGTGATACTGTCTACTGAGCCGTGTATCTAATCCTATCCTTTGTGATACTGTCTGCTGAGCAGTGTATCTAATCCTATCCTGTGTGATACTGTCTGCTGAGCCGTGTATCTAATCCTATCCTGTGTGATACTGTCTGCTGAGCCGTGTATCTAATCCTATCCTGTGTGATACTGTCTGCTGAGCCGTGTATCTAATCCTATCCTGTGTGATACTGTCTGCTGAGCCGTGTATCTAATACTATCCTGTGTGATACTGTCTGCTGAGCGTGTATCTAATCCCTCCTGTGTGATACTGTCTGCTGAGCCGTGTATCTAATCCTATCCTGTGTGGTACTGTCTGCTGAGCTGTGTATCTAATCCTATCCTGTGTGATACTGTCTGCTGAGCTGTGTATCTAATCCTATCCTGTGTGATACTGTCTGCTGAGCCGTGTATCTAATCCCATCCTGTGTGATACCGTCTGCTGAGCCGTGTATCTAATCCTATCCTGTGTGATACTGTCTGCTGAGCTGTGTATCTAATCCTATCCTGTGTGGTACTGTCTGCTGAGCTGTGTATCTAATCCTATCCTGTGTGATACTGTCTGCTGAGCTGTGTATCTAATCCTATCCTGTGTGATACTGTCTGCTGAGCCGTGTATCTAATCCCATCCTGTGTGATAACGTCTGCTGAGCCGTGTATCTAATCCTATCCTGTGTGATACTGTCTGCTGAGCTGTGTATCTAATCCTATCCTGTGTGGTACTGTCTGCTGAGCTGTGTATCTAATCCTATCCTGTGTGATACTGTCTGCTGAGCCGTGTATCTAATCCTCTCCTGTGTGATACTGTCTGCTGAGCCGTGTATCTAATCCCATCCTGTGTGATACCGTCTGCTGAGCCGTGTATCTAATCCTCTCCTGTGTGATACTGTCTGCTGAGCCGTGTATCTAATCCTCTCCTGTGTGATAATGTCTGCTGAGCTGTGTATCTAATCCTCTCCTGTGTGATACTGTCTGCTGAGCCGTGTATCTAATACTCTCCTGTGTGATACTGTCTGCTGAGCCGTGTATCTAATCCTCTCCTGTGTGATGCCGTGTATCTCATCCTCTCCTGTGTGATACTGTCTGCTGAGCTGTGTATCTAATCCTATCCTGTATGATACTGTCTGCTGAGCTGTGTATCTAATCCTATCCTGTGTGATACTGTCTGCTGAGCCGTGTATCTAATCCTATCCTGTGTGATACTGTCTGCTGAGCCGTGTATCTCATCCTCTCCTGTGTGATACTGTCTGCTGAGCCGTGTATCTAATCCTATCCTGTGTGATACTGGCTGCTGAGCTGTGTATCTAATCCTATCCTGTGTGATACTGTCTGCTGAGCCGTGTATCTAATCCTCTCCTGTGTGATACTCTCTGATGAGCCGTGTATCTAATCCTCTCCTGTGTGATACTGTCTGCTGAGCCGTGTATCTAATCCTCTCCTGTGTGATACTGTCTGCTGAGCCGTGTATCTAATCCTATCCTGTGTGATACTGTCTGCTGAGCCGTGTATCTAATCCTATCCTGTGTGATACTGACTGCTGAGCCGTGTATCTAATCCTATCCTGTGTGATACTGTCTGCTGAGCCGTGTATCTAATCCTATCCTGTGTGATACTGTCTGCTGAGCCGTGTATCTAATCCTATCCTGTGTGATACTGTCTGCTGAGCCGTGTATCTAATCCTCTCCTGTGTAATACTGTCTGATGATCCGTGTATCTAATCCTATCCTGTGTGATACTGTCTGCTGAGCCGTGTATCTAATCCTATCCTGTGTGATACTGTCTGATGATCCGTGTATCTAATCCTCTCCTGTGTGATACTGTCTGATGATCCGTGTATCTAATCCTCTCCTGTGTGATACTGTCTGCTGAGCTGTGTATCTAATCCTCTCCTGTGTGATACTGTCTGCTGAGCCGTGTATCTAATCCTCTCCTGTGTGATACCGTCTGCTGAGCTGTGTATCTAATCCTATCCTGTGTGATACTGTCTGCTGAGCCGTGTATCTAATCCTATCCTGTGTGATACTGTCTGCTGAGCCGTGTATCTAATCCTATCCTGTGTGATACTGTCTGCTGAGCCGTGTATCTAATCCTATCCTGTGTGATACTGTCTGCTGAGCCGTGTATCTAATCCTATCCTGTGTGATACTGTCTGCTGAGCGTGTATCTAATCCCTCCTGTGTGATACTGTCTGCTGAGCCGTGTATCTAATCCTATCCTGTGTGGTACTGTCTGCTGAGCCGTGTATCTAATCCTATCCTGTGTGATACTGTATGCTGAGCTGTGTATCTAATCCTATCCTGTGTGATACTGTCTGCTGAGCTGTGTATCTAATCCTATCCTGTGTGATACTGTCTGCTGAGCTGTGTATCTAATCCTATCCTGTGTGATACTGTCTGCTGAGCCGTGTATCTAATCCTATCCTGTGTGATACTGTCTGCTGAGCTGTGTATCTAATCCTATCCTGTGTGATACTGTCTGCTGAGCCGTGTATCTAATCCCATCCTGTGTGATACCGTCTGCTGAGCCGTGTATCTAATCCTATCCTGTGTGATACTGTCTGATGATCCGTGTATCTAATCCTATCCTGTGTTATACTGTCTGCTGAGCTGTGTATCTAATCCTATCCTGTGTGATACTGTCTGCTGAGCCGTGTATCTAATCCCATCCTGTGTGATACCGTCTGCTGAGCCGTGTATCTAATCCTATCCTGTGTGATACTGTCTGATGATCCGTGTATCTAATCCTCTCCTGTGTGATACTGTCTGCTGAGCTGTGTATCTAATCCTATCCTTTGTGATACTGTCTGCTGAGCTGTGTATCTAATCCTCTCCTGTGTGATACTGTCTGCTGAGCAGTGTATCTAATCCTATCCTGTGTGATACTGTCTGCTGAGCCGTGTATCTAATCCTATCCTGTGTGATACTGTCTGCTGAGCCGTGTATCTAATCCTATCCTGTGTGATACTGTCTGCTGAGCCGTGTATCTAATCCTATCCTGTGTGATACTGTCTGCTGAGCCGTGTATCTAATACTATCCTGTGTGATACTGTCTGCTGAGCGTGTATCTAATCCCTCCTGTGTGATACTGTCTGCTGAGCCGTGTATCTAATCCTATCCTGTGTGGTACTGTCTGCTGAGCTGTGTATCTAATCCTATCCTGTGTGATACTGTCTGCTGAGCTGTGTATCTAATCCTATCCTGTGTGATACTGTCTGCTGAGCCGTGTATCTAATCCCATCCTGTGTGATACCGTCTGCTGAGCCGTGTATCTAATCCTATCCTGTGTGATACTGTCTGCTGAGCTGTGTATCTAATCCTATCCTGTGTGGTACTGTCTGCTGAGCTGTGTATCTAATCCTATCCTGTGTGATACTGTCTGCTGAGCCGTGTATCTAATCCTCTCCTGTGTGATACTGTCTGCTGAGCCGTGTATCTAATCCCATCCTGTGTGATACCGTCTGCTGAGCCGTGTATCTAATCCTCTCCTGTGTGATACTGTCTGCTGAGCCGTGTATCTAATCCTCTCCTGTGTGATACTGTCTGCTGAGCTGTGTATCTAATCCTCTCCTGTGTGATACTGTCTGCTGAGCCGTGTATCTAATACTCTCCTGTGTGATACTGTCTGCTGAGCCGTGTATCTAATCCTCTCCTGTGTGATGCCGTGTATCTCATCCTCTCCTGTGTGATACTGTCTGCTGAGCTGTGTATCTAATCCTATCCTGTATGATACTGTCTGCTGAGCTGTGTATCTAATCCTATCCTGTGTGATACTGTCTGCTGAGCCGTGTATCTAATCCTATCCTGTGTGATACTGTCTGCTGAGCCGTGTATCTCATCCTCTCCTGTGTGATACTGTCTGCTGAGCCGTGTATCTAATCCTATCCTGTGTGATACTGTCTGCTGAGCCGTGTATCTCATCCTCTCCTGTGTGATACTGTCTGCTGAGCCGTGTATCTAATCCTATCCTGTATGATACTGTCTGCTGAGCTGTGTATCTAATCCTATCCTGTGTGATACTGTCTGCTGAGCCGTGTATCTAATCCTATCCTGTGTGATACTGTCTGCTGAGCCGTGTATCTAATCCTCTCCTGTGTGATACTGTCTGCTGAGCCGTGTATCTAATCCTATCCTGTGTGATACTGACTGCTGAGCTGTGTATCTAATCCTATCCTGTGTGATACTGTCTGCTGAGCTGTGTATCTAATCCTCTCCTGTGTGATACTCTCTGATGAGCCGTGTATCTAATCCTCTCCTGTGTGATACTGTCTGCTGAGCCGTGTATCTAATCCTCTCCTGTGTGATACTGTCTGCTGAGCCGTGTATCTAATCCTATCCTGTGTGATACTGTCTGCTGAGCCGTGTATCTAATCCTATCCTGTGTGATACTGATTGCTGAGCCGTGTATCTAATCCTATCCTGTGTGATACTGTCTGCTGAGCCGTGTATCTAAACCTATCCTGTGTGATACTGTCTGCTGAGCCGTGTATCTAATCCTATCCTGTGTGATACTGTCTGCTGAGCCGTGTATCCAATCCCATCCTGTGTGATACCGTCTGCTGAGCCGTGTATCTAATCCTATCCTGTGTGATACTGTCTGCTGAGCTGTGTATCTAATCCTATCCTGTGTGGTACTGTCTGCTGAGCTGTGTATCTAATCCTATCCTGTGTGATACTGTCTGCTGAGCCGTGTATCTAATCCTCTCCTGTGTGATACTGTCTGCTGAGCCGTGTATCTAATCCCATCCTGTGTGATACCGTCTGCTGAGCCGTGTATCTAATCCTCTCCTGTGTGATACTGTCTGCTGAGCCGTGTATCTAATCCTCTCCTGTGTGATACTGTCTGCTGAGCTGTGTATCTAATCCTCTCCTGTGTGATACTGTCTGCTGAGCCGTGTATCTAATACTCTCCTGTGTGATACTGTCTGCTGAGCCGTGTATCTAATCCTCTCCTGTGTGATGCCGTGTATCTCATCCTCTCCTGTGTGATACTGTCTGCTGAGCTGTGTATCTAATCCTATCCTGTATGATACTGTCTGCTGAGCTGTGTATCTAATCCTATCCTGTGTGATACTGTCTGCTGAGCCGTGTATCTAATCCTATCCTGTGTGATACTGTCTGCTGAGCCGTGTATCTCATCCTCTCCTGTGTGATACTGTCTGCTGAGCCGTGTATCTAATCCTATCCTGTGTGATACTGTCTGCTGAGCCGTGTATCTCATCCTCTCCTGTGTGATACTGTCTGCTGAGCCGTGTATCTAATCCTATCCTGTATGATACTGTCTGCTGAGCTGTGTATCTAATCCTATCCTGTGTGATACTGTCTGCTGAGCCGTGTATCTAATCCTATCCTGTGTGATACTGACTGCTGAGCCGTGTATCTAATCCTATCCTGTGTGATACTGACTGCTGAGCTGTGTATCTAATCCTCTTCTGTGTGATACTGTCTGCTGAGCCGTGTATCTAATCCCATCCTGTGTGATATTGTCTGTTGAGCTGTGTATCTAATCCCATCCTGTGTGATACTGTCTGCTGAGCCGTGTATCTAATCCTATCCTGTGTGATACTGTCTGCTGAGCTGTGTATCTAATCCTATCCTGTGTGATACTGTCTGCTGAGCCGTGTATCTAATCCCATCCTGTGTGATACCGTCTGCTGAGCCGTGTATCTAATCCTATCCTGTGTGATACTGTCTGATGATCCGTGTATCTAATCCTATCCTGTGTGATACTGTCTGCTGAGCTGTGTATCTAATCCTATCCTGTGTGATACTGTCTGCTGAGCCGTGTATCTAATCCCATCCTGTGTGATACCGTCTGCTGAGCCGTGTATCTAATCCTATCCTGTGTGATACTGTCTGATGATCCGTGTATCTAATCCTCTCCTGTGTGATACTGTCTGCCGAGCTGTGTATCTAATCCTCTCCTGTGTGATACTGTCTGCTGAGCAGTGTATCTAATCCTATCCTGTGTGATACTGTCTGCTGAGCCGTGTATCTAATCCTATCCTGCGTGATACTGTCTGCTGAGCCGTGTATCTAATCCTATCCTGTGTGATACTGTCTGCTGAGCCGTGTATCTAATCCTATCCTGTGTGATACTGTCTGCTGAGCCGTGTATCTAATACTATCCTGTGTGATACTGTCTGCTGAGCGTGTATCTAATCCCTCCTGTGTGATACTGTCTGCTGAGCCGTGTATCTAATCCTATCCTGTGTGGTACTGTCTGCTGAGCTGTGTATCTAATCCTATCCTGTGTGATACTGTCTGCTGAGCTGTGTATCTAATCCTATCCTGTGTGATACTGTCTGCTGAGCCGTGTATCTAATCCCATCCTGTGTGATACCGTCTGCTGAGCCGTGTATCTAATCCTATCCTGTGTGATACTGTCTGCTGAGCTGTGTATCTAATCCTATCCTGTGTGGTACTGTCTGCTGAGCTGTGTATCTAATCCTATCCTGTGTGATACTGTCTGCTGAGCCGTGTATCTAATCCTCTCCTGTGTGATACTGTCTGCTGAGCCGTGTATCTAATCCCATCCTGTGTGATACCGTCTGCTGAGCCGTGTATCTAATCCTCTCCTGTGTGATACTGTCTGCTGAGCCGTGTATCTCATCCTCTCCTGTGTGATACTGTCTGCTGAGCCGTGTATCTAATCCTATCCTGTATGATACTGTCTGCTGAGCTGTGTATCTAATCCTATCCTGTGTGATACTGTCTGCTGAGCCGTGTATCTAATCCTATCCTGTGTGATACTGTCTGCTGAGCCGTGTATCTAATCCTCTCCTGTGTGATACTGTCTGCTGAGCCGTGTATCTAATCCTATCCTGTGTGATACTGACTGCTGAGCTGTGTATCTAATCCTATCCTGTGTGATACTGTCTGCTGAGCTGTGTATCTAATCCTCTCCTGTGTGATACTCTCTGATGAGCCGTGTATCTAATCCTCTCCTGTGTGATACTGTCTGCTGAGCCGTGTATCTAATCCTCTCCTGTGTGATACTGTCTGCTGAGCCGTGTATCTAATCCTATCCTGTGTGATACTGTCTGCTGAGCCGTGTATCTAATCCTATCCTGTGTGATACTGATTGCTGAGCCGTGTATCTAATCCTATCCTGTGTGATACTGTCTGCTGAGCCGTGTATCTAATCCTATCCTGTGTGATACTGTCTGCTGAGCCGTGTATCTAATCCTATCCTGTGTGATACTGTCTGCTGAGCCGTGTATCCAATCCCATCCTGTGTGATACCGTCTGCTGAGCCGTGTATCTAATCCTATCCTGTGTGATACTGTCTGCTGAGCTGTGTATCTAATCCTATCCTGTGTGGTACTGTCTGCTGAGCTGTGTATCTAATCCTATCCTGTGTGATACTGTCTGCTGAGCCGTGTATCTAATCCTCTCCTGTGTGATACTGTCTGCTGAGCCGTGTATCTAATCCCATCCTGTGTGATACCGTCTGCTGAGCCGTGTATCTAATCCTCTCCTGTGTGATACTGTCTGCTGAGCCGTGTATCTAATCCTCTCCTGTGTGATACTGTCTGCTGAGCTGTGTATCTAATCCTCTCCTGTGTGATACTGTCTGCTGAGCCGTGTATCTAATACTCTCCTGTGTGATACTGTCTGCTAAGCCGTGTATCTAATCCTCTCCTGTGTGATGCCGTGTATCTCATCCTCTCCTGTGTGATACTGTCTGCTGAGCTGTGTATCTAATCCTATCCTGTATGATACTGTCTGCTGAGCTGTGTATCTAATCCTATCCTGTGTGATACTGTCTGCTGAGCCGTGTATCTAATCCTATCCTGTGTGATACTGTCTGCTGAGCCGTGTATCTCATCCTCTCCTGTGTGATACTGTCTGCTGAGCCGTGTATCTAATCCTATCCTGTGTGATACTGTCTGCTGAGCCGTGTATCTCATCCTCTCCTGTGTGATACTGTCTGCTGAGCCGTGTATTTAATCCTATCCTGTATGATACTGTCTGCTGAGCTGTGTATCTAATCCTATCCTGTGTGATACTGTCTGCTGAGCCGTGTATCTAATCCTATCCTGTGTGATACTGACTGCTGAGCCGTGTATCTAATCCTATCCTGTGTGATACTGACTGCTGAGCTGTGTATCTAATCCTCTTCTGTGTGATACTGTCTGCTGAGCCGTGTATCTAATCCCATCCTGTGTGATATTGTCTGTTGAGCTGTGTATCTAATCCCATCCTGTGTGATACTGTCTGCTGAGCCGTGTATCTAATCCTATCCTGTGTGATACTGTCTGCTGAGCTGTGTATCTAATCCTATCCTGTGTGATACTGTCTGATGATCCGTGTATCTAATCCTATCCTGTGTGATACTGTCTGCTGAGCTGTGTATCTAATCCTATCCTGTGTGATACTGTCTGCTGAGCCGTGTATCTAATCCCATCCTGTGTGATACCGTCTGCTGAGCCGTGTATCTAATCCTATCCTGTGTGATACTGTCTGATGATCCGTGTATCTAATCCTCTCCTGTGTGATACTGTCTGCTGAGCTGTGTATCTAATCCTCTCCTGTGTGATACTGTCTGCTGAGCAGTGTATCTAATCCTATCCTGTGTGATACTGTCTGCTGAGCCGTGTATCTAATCCTATCCTGCGTGATACTGTCTGCTGAGCCGTGTATCTAATCCTATCCTGTGTGATACTGTCTGCTGAGCCGTGTATCTAATCCTATCCTGTGTGATACTGTCTGCTGAGCCGTGTATCTAATACTATCCTGTGTGATACTGTCTGCTGAGCGTGTATCTAATCCCTCCTGTGTGATACTGTCTGCTGAGCCGTGTATCTAATCCTATCCTGTGTGGTACTGTCTGCTGAGCTGTGTATCTAATCCTATCCTGTGTGATACTGTCTGCTGAGCTGTGTATCTAATCCTATCCTGTGTGATACTATCTGCTGAGCCGTGTATCTAATCCCATCCTGTGTGATACCGTCTGCTGAGCCGTGTATCTAATCCTATCCTGTGTGATACTGTCTGCTGAGCTGTGTATCTAATCCTATCCTGTGTGGTACTGTCTGCTGAGCTGTGTATCTAATCCTATCCTGTGTGATACTGTCTGCTGAGCCGTGTATCTAATCCTCTCCTGTGTGATACTGTCTGCTGAGCCGTGTATCTAATCCCATCCTGTGTGATACCGTCTGCTGAGCCGTGTATCTAATCCTCTCCTGTGTGATACTGTCTGCTGAGCCGTGTATCTAATCCTCTCCTGTGTGATACTGTCTGCTGAGCTGTGTATCTAATCCTCTCCTGTGTGATACTGTCTGCTGAGCCGTGTATCTAATACTCTCCTGTGTGATACTGTCTGCTGAGCCGTGTATCTAATCCTCTCCTGTGTGATGCCGTGTATCTCATCCTATCCTGTGTGATACTGTCTGCTGAGCTGTGTATCTAATCCTCTCCTGTGTGATACTCTCTGATGAGCCGTGTATCTAATCCTCTCCTGTGTGATACTGTCTGCTGAGCCGTGTATCTAATCCTCTCCTGTGTGATACTGTCTGCTGAGCCGTGTATCTAATCCTATCCTGTGTGATACTGTCTGCTGAGCCGTGTATCTAATCCTATCCTGTGTGATACTGATTGCTGAGCCGTGTATCTAATCCTATCCTGTGTGATACTGTCTGCTGAGCCGTGTATCTAATCCTATCCTGTGTGATACTGTCTGCTGAGCCGTGTATCTAATCCTATCCTGTGTGATACTGTCTGCTGAGCCGTGTATCTAATCCCATCCTGTGTGATACCGTCTGCTGAGCCGTGTATCTAATCCTATCCTGTGTGATACTGTCTGCTGAGCTGTGTATCTAATCCTATCCTGTGTGGTACTGTCTGCTGAGCTGTGTATCTAATCCTATCCTGTGTGATACTGTCTGCTGAGCCGTGTATCTAATCCTCTCCTGTGTGATACTGTCTGCTGAGCCGTGTATCTAATCCCATCCTGTGTGATACCGTCTGCTGAGCCGTGTATCTAATCCTCTCCTGTGTGATACTGTCTGCTGAGCCGTGTATCTAATCCTCTCCTGTGTGATACTGTCTGCTGAGCTGTGTATCTAATCCTCTCCTGTGTGATACTGTCTGCTGAGCCGTGTATCTAATACTCTCCTGTGTGATACTGTCTGCTGAGCCGTGTATCTAATCCTCTCCTGTGTGATGCCGTGTATCTCATCCTCTCCTGTGTGATACTGTCTGCTGAGCTGTGTATCTAATCCTATCCTGTATGATACTGTCTGCTGAGCTGTGTATCTAATCCTATCCTGTGTGATACTGTCTGCTGAGCCGTGTATCTAATCCTATCCTGTGTGATACTGTCTGCTGAGCCGTGTATCTCATCCTCTCCTGTGTGATACTGTCTGCTGAGCCGTGTATCTAATCCTATCCTGTGTGATACTGTCTGCTGAGCCGTGTATCTCATCCTCTCCTGTGTGATACTGTCTGCTGAGCCGTGTATCTAATCCTATCCTGTATGATACTGTCTGCTGAGCTGTGTATCTAATCCTATCCTGTGTGATACTGTCTGCTGAGCCGTGTATCTAATCCTATCCTGTGTGATACTGTCTGCTGAGCCGTGTATCTAATCCTCTCCTGTGTGATACTGTCTGCTGAGCCGTGTATCTAATCCTATCCTGTGTGATACTGACTGCTGAGCTGTGTATCTAATCCTATCCTGTGTGATACTGTCTGCTGAGCTGTGTATCTAATCCTCTCCTGTGTGATACTCTCTGATGAGCCGTGTATCTAATCCTCTCCTGTGTGATACTGTCTGCTGAGCCGTGTATCTAATCCTCTCCTGTGTGATACTGTCTGCTGAGCCGTGTATCTAATCCTATCCTGTGTGATACTGTCTGCTGAGCCGTGTATCTAATCCTATCCTGTGTGATACTGATTGCTGAGCCGTGTATCTAATCCTATCCTGTGTGATACTGTCTGCTGAGCCGTGTATCTAATCCTATCCTGTGTGATACTGTCTGCTGAGCCGTGTATCTAATCCTATCCTGTGTGATACTGTCTGCTGAGCCGTGTATCTAATCCTCTCCTGTGTAATACTGTCTGATGATCCGTGTATCTAATCCTATCCTGTGTGATACTGTCTGCTGAGCCGTGTATCTAATCCTATCCTGTGTGATACTGTCTGATGATCCGTGTATCTAATCCTCTCCTGTGTGATACTGTCTGATGATCCGTGTATCTAATCCTATCCTGTGTGATACTGTCTGCTGAGCCGTGTATCTAATCCTCTCCTGTGTGATACCGTCTGCTGAGCTGTGTATAATCCTATCCTGTGTGATACTGTCTGCTGAGCCGTGTATCTAATCCTCTCCTGTGTGATACTGTCTGCTGAGCCGTGTATCTAATCCTATCCTGTGTGATACTGTCTGATGATCCGTGTATCTAATCCTATCCTGTGTGATACTGTGTGCTGAGCTGTGTATCTAATCCTATCCTGTGTGATACTGTCTGCTGAGCTGTGTATCTAATCCTCTCCTGTGTGATACTGTCTGCTGAGCTGTGTATCTAATCCTATCCTGTGTGATACTGTGTGCTGAGCCGTGTATCTAATCCTATCCTGTGTGATACTGTCTGCTGAGCTGTGTATCTAATCCTCTCCTGTGTGATACTGTCTGCTGAGCAGTGTATCTAATCCTATCCTGTGTGATACTGTCTGCTGAGCAGTGTATCTAATCCTATCCTGTGTGATACTGTCTGCTGAGCCGTGTATCTAATCCTATCCTGTGTGATACTGTCTGCTGAGCCGTGTATCTAATCCTATCCTGTGTGATACTGTCTGCTGAGCCGTGTATCTAATCCTCTCCTGTGTGATACTGTCTGCTGAGCCGTGTATCTAATCCTCTCCTGTGTGATACTGTCTGCTGAGCTGTGTATCTAATCATCTCCTGTGTGATACTGTCTGCTGAGCCGTGTATCTAATACTCTCCTGTGTGATACTGTCTGCTGAGCCGTGTATCTAATACTCTCCTGTGTGATACTGTCTGCTGAGCCGTGTATCTAATCCTATCCTGTGTGATACTGTCTGCTGAGCTGTGTATCTAATCCTATCCTGTATGATACCGTCTGCTGAGCTGTGTATCTAAGCCTGTCATGTGTGATACTGACTGCTGAGCTGTGTATCTAATCCTCTTCTGTGTGATACTGTCTGCTGAGCCATGTATCTAATCCTATCCTGTGTGATACTGTCTGCTGAGCCGTGTATCTAATCCTATCCTGTGTGATACTGTCTGCAGAGCCGTGTATCTAATCCTCTCCTGTGTGATACTGTCTGCTGAGCCGTGTATCTAATCCTATCCTGTGTGATACTGTCTGCTGAGCCGTGTATCTAAGCCTGTCATGTGTGATACTGACTGCTGAGCTGTGTATCTAATCCTCTTCTGTGTGATACTGTCTGCTGAGCCATGTATCTAATCCTATCCTGTGTGATACTGTCTGCTGAGCCGTGTATCTAATCCTATCCTGTGTGATACTGACTGCTGAGCCGTGTATCTAATCCTCTCCTGTGTGATACTGTCTGCTGAGCCATGTATCTAATCCTCTCCTGTGTGATACTGTCTGCTGAGCCATGTATCTAAGCCTGTCACGTGTGATACTGACTGCTGAGCCGTGTATGTAATCCTATCCTGTGTGATACTGTCTGCTGAGCCGTGTATCTAATCCTATACTGTGTGGTACCGTCTGCTGAGCCGTGTATCTAATCCTCTCCTGTGTGATACTGTCTGCTGAGCCGTGTATCTAATCCTATCCTGTGTGATACTGTCTGCTGAGCCGTGTATCTAATCCTCTCTTGTGTGATACTGACTGCTGAGCCGTGTATCTAATCCTATCCTGTGTGATACTGTCTGATGAGCCGTGTATCTAATCCTCTCCTGTGTGATACTGTCTGCTGAGCCGTGTATCTAAGCCTGTCATGTGTGATACTGTCTGCTGAGCCGTGTATCTAATCCTATCCTGTGTGATACTGTCTGCTGAGCCGTGTATCTAAGCCTATCCTGTGTGGTACCGTCTGCTGAGCCGTGTATCTAATCCTATCCTGTGTGATACTGTCTGCTGAGCTGTGTATCTAATCCTCTCCTGTGTGATACTGTCTGCTGAGCTGTGTATCTAATCCTCTCCTGTGTGATACTGTCTGCTGAGCCGTGTATCTAAGCCTATCCTGTGTGGTACCGTCTGCTGAGCCGTGTATCTAATCCTCTCCTGTGTGATACTGACTGCTGAGCCGTGTATCTAATCCTATCCTGTATGATACTGTCTGCTGAGCCGTGTATCTAATCCTCTCCTGTGTGATACTGTCTGCTGAGCCGTGTATCTAAGCCTTTCATGTGTGATACTGTCTGCTGAGCCGTGTATCTAATCCTATCCTGTGTGATACTGTCTGCTGAGCCGTGTATCTAAGCCTATCCTGTGTGGTACCGTCTGCTGAGCCGTGTATATAATCCTATCCTGTGTGATACTGTCTGCTGAGCTGTGTATCTAATCCTCTCCTGTGTGATACTGTCTGCTGAGCTGTGTATCTAATCCTCTCCTGTGTGATACTGTCTGCTGAGCCGTGTATCTAAGCCTATCCTGTGTGGTACCGTCTGCTGAGCCGTGTATCTAATCCTCTCCTGTGTGATACTGTCTGCTGAGCTGTGTATCTAATCCTCTCCTGTGTGATACTGTCTGCTGAGCCATGTATCTAAGCCTCTCCTGTGTGATACTGTCTGCTGAGCCGTGTATCTAATCCTCTCCTGTGTGATACTGTCTGATGAGCCGTGTATCTAATCCTCTCCTGTGTGATACTGTCTGCTGAGCCGTGTATCTAATCCTATCCTGTGTGATACTGTCTGCTGAGCCGTGTATCTAATCCTCTCCTGTGTGATACTGTCTGATGAGCCGTGTATCTAATCCTTTCCTGTGTGATACTGACTGCTGAGCCGTGTATCTAATCCTATCCTGTGTGATACTGACTGCTGAGCTGTGTATCTAATCCTCTTCTGTGTGATACTGTCTGTTGAGCTGTGTATCTAATCCTGTGTGATACTGTCTGCTGAGCTGTGTATCTAATCCTCTCCTGTGTGATACTGTCTGCTGAGCCGTGTATCTAATCCTCTCCTGTGTGATACTGTCTGATGAGCCGTGTATCTAATCCTCTCCTGTGTGATACTGTCTGCTGAGCCGTGTATCTAATCCTCTCCTGTGTGATACTGTCTGCTGAGCCGTGTATCTAATCCTCTCCTGTGTGATACTGTCTGATGAGCCGTGTATCTAATCCTTTCCTGTGTGATACTGACTGCTGAGCCGTGTATCTAATCCTATCCTGTGTGATACTGACTGCTGAGCTGTGTATCTAATCCTCTTCTGTGTGATACTGTCTGTTGAGCTGTGTATCTAATCCTGTGTGATACTGTCTGCTGAGCTGTGTATCTAATCCTCTCCTGTGTGATACTGTCTGATGAGCCGTGTATCTAATCCTTTCCTGTGTGATACTGTCTGCTGAGCTGTGTATCTAATCCTGTGTGATACTGTCTGCTGAGCTGTGTATCTAATCCTCTCCTGTGTGATACTGTCTGCTGAGCCGTGTATCTAATCCTATCCTGTGTGATACTGTCTGATGAGCCGTGTATGTAATCTTATCCTGTGTGATACTGTCTGCTGAGCCGTGTATCTAATCCTCTCCTGGGTGATACTGTCTGCTGAGCTGTGTATCTAATCCTCTCCTGTGTGATACTGTCTCCTGAGCTGTGTATCTAATCCTATCCTGTGTGATACTGACTGCTGAGCCGTGTATCTAATCCTATCCTGTGTGATACCGTGTGCTGAGCCGTGTATCTAATCCTCTCCTGTGTGATACCATCTGCTGAGCCGTGTATCTAATCCTCTCCTGTGTGATACTGTCTGCTGAGCTGTGTATCTAATCCTATCGTGTGTGATACTGTCTGCTGAGCCGTGTATCTAATCCTCTCCTGTGTGATACTGTCTGCTGAGCCGTGTATCTAATCCTATCCTGTGTGATACTGTCTGCTGAGCCGTGTATCTAATACTCTCCTGTGTGATACTATCTGCTGAGCCGTGTATCTAATCCTCTCCTGTGTGATACTGTCTGCTGAGCCGTGTATCTAATCCTATCCTGTGTGATACTGTCTGCTGAGCCGTGTATCTAAGCCTGTCACGTGTGATACTGTCTGCTGAGCCGTGTATCTAATCCTCTCCTGTGTGATACTGTCTGCTGAGCCGTGTATCTAATCCTATCCTGTGTGATACTGTCTGCTGAGCTGTGTATCTAATCCTCTCCTGTGTGATACTGTCTGCTGAGCCGTGTATCTAATCCTATCCTGTGTGATACTGTCTGCTGAGCCGTGTATCTAAGCCTGTCACGTGTGATACTGTCTTCTGAGCCGTGTATCTAATCCTCTCCTGTGTGATACTGTCTGCTGAGCCGTGTATCTAATCCTATCCTGTGTGATACTGTCTGCTGAGCCGTGTATCTAATCCTCTCCTGTGTGATACTGTCTGCTGAGCCGTGTATCTAATCCTCTCCTGTGTGATACTGTCTGCTGAGCCGTGTATCTAATCCTATCCTGTGTGATACTGTCTGCTGAGCCGTGTATCTAAGCCTGTCACGTGTGATACTGTCTGCTGAGCCGTGTATCTAATCCTCTCCTGTGTGATACTGTCTGCTGAGCCGTGTATCTAATCCTATCCTGTGTGATACTGTCTGCTGAGCCGTGTATCTAAGCCTGTCACGTGTGATACTGACTGCTGAGCCGTGTATCTAATCCTATCCTGTGTGATACTGTCTGCTGAGCTGTGTATCTAATCCTCTCCTGTGTGATACCGTCTGCTGAGCTGTGTATCTAATCCTCTCCTGTGTGATACCGTCTGCTGAGCTGTGTATCTAATCCTCTCCTGTGTGATACTGTCTGATGAGCCGTGTATCTAATCCTATCCTGTGTGATACTGTCTGCTGAGCCCTGTATCTAATCCTATCCTGTGTGATACTGTCTGGTGAGCCGTGTATCTAAGCCTGTCACGTGTGATACTGACTGCTGAGCCGTGTATCTAATCCTATCCTGTGTGATACTGTCTGATGAGCCGTGTATCTAATCCTATCCTGTGTGATACTGACTGCTGAGCCGTGTATCTAATCCTATCCTGTATGATACTGTCTGCTGAGCCGTGTATCTAATCCTGTCCTGTGTGATACTGACTGCTGAGCTGTGTATCTAATCCTCTCCTGTGTGATACTGTCTGCTGAGCCGTGTATCTAATCCTCTCCTGTGTGATACTGTCTGATGAGCCGTGTATCTAATCCTCTCCTGTGTGATACTGTCTGCTGAGCCGTGTATCTAATCCTCTCCTGTGTGATACTGTCTGATGAGCCGTGTATCTAATCCTATCCTGTGTGATACTGACTGCTGAGCTGTGTATCTAATCCTCTCCTGTGTGATACTGTCTGCTGAGCCGTGTATCTAATCCTCTCCTGTGTGATACTGTCTGCTGAGCCGTGTATCTAATCCTCTCCTGTGTGATACTGTCTGCTGAGCCGTGTATCTAATCCTATCCTGTGTGATACTGACTGCTGAGCCGTGTATCTAATCCTATCCTGTGTGATACTGTCTGATGAGCCGTGTATCTAATCCTATCCTGTGTGATACTGACTGCTGAGCCGTGTATCTAATCCTATCCTGTATGATACTGTCTGCTGAGCCGTGTATCTAATCCTCTCCTGTGTGATACTGTCTGCTGAGCCGTGTATCTAAGCCTGTGTGTGATACTGTCTGCTGAGCCGTGTATCTAATCCTATCCTGTGTGATACTGTCTGCTGAGCCGTGTATCTAAGCCTATCCTGTGTGGTACCGTCTGCTGAGCCGTGTATCTAATTCTCTCCTGTGTGATACTGTCTGCTGAGCCGTGTTTCTAATCCTCTCCTGTGTGATACTGTCTGCTGAGCCGTGTATCTAATCCTCTTCTGTGTGATACTGTCTGCTGAGCTGTGTATCTAATCCTCTTCTGTGTGATACTGTCTGCTGAGCTGTGTATCTAATCCTCTCCTGTGTGATACTGTCTGCTGAGCCGTGTATCTAATCCTATCCTGTGTGATACTGTCTGCTGAGCCGTGTATCTAATCCTCTCCTGTGTGATACTGTCTGATGAGCCGTGTATCTAATCCTTTCCTGTGTGATACTGACTGCTGAGCCATGTATCTAATCCAATCCTGTGTGATACTGACTGCTGAGCTGTGTATCTAATCCTCTTCTGTGTGATACTGTCTGCTGAGCCGTGTATCTAATCCCATCCTGTGTGATACTGTCTGCTGAGCCGTGTATCTAATCCTGTGTGATACTGTCTGCTGAGCTGTGTATCTAATCCTCTCCTGTGTGATACTGTCTGCTGAGCCGTGTATCTAATCCTATCCTGTGTGGTACCGTCTGCTGAGCCGTGTATCTAATCCTCTCCTGTGTGATACTGTCTGCTGAGCCGTGTATCTAATCCTATCCTGTGTGATACTGTCTGCTGAGCCGTGTATCTAATCTTATCCTGTGTGATACTGTCTGCTGAGCCGTGTATCTAATCCTCTCCTGGGTGATACTGTCTGCTGAGCTGTGTATCTAATCCTCTCCTGTGTGATACTGTCTGCTGAGCTGTGTATCTAATCCTATCCTGTGTGATACTGACTGCTGAGCCGTGTATCTAATCCTATCCTGTGTGATACTGTCTGCTGAGCCATGTATCTAATCCTATCCTGTGTGATACCGTGTGCTGAGCCGTGTATCTAATCCTCTCCTGTGTGATACTGTCTGCTGAGCTGTGTATCTAATCCTCTCCTGTGTGATACTGTCTGCTGAGCCGTGTATCTAATCCTCTCCTGTGTGATACTGTCTGCTGAGCTGTGTATCTAATCCTCTCCTGTGTGATACCATCTGCTGAGCCGTGTATCTAATCCTCTCCTGTGTGATACTGTCTGCTGAGCTGTGTATCTAATCCTATCGTGTGTGATACTGTCTGCTGAGCCGTGTATCTAATCCTCTCCTGTGTGATACTGTCTGCTGAGCCGTGTATCTAATCCTATCCTGTGTGATACTGTCTGCTGAGCCGTGTATCTAATCCTCTCCTGTGTGATACTGTCTGCTGAGCCGTGTATCTAATCCTCTCCTGTGTGATACTGTCTGCTGAGCCGTGTATCTAATCCTATCCTGTGTGATACTGTCTGCTGAGCCATGTATCTAAGCCTGTCACGTGTGATACTGTCTGCTGAGCCGTGTATCTAATCCTCTCCTGTGTGATACTGTCTGCTGAGCCGTGTATCTAATCCTATCCTGTGTGATACTGTCTGCTGAGCGGTGTATCTAATCCTATCCTGTGTGATACTGTCTGCTGAGCCGTGTATCTAATCCTCTCCTGTGTGATACTGTCTGCTGAGCTGTGTATCTAATCCTCTCCTGTGTGATACTGTCTGCTGAGCCGTGTATCTAATCCTATCCTGTGTGATACAGTCTGCTGAGCCGTGTATCTAATCCTCTCCTGTGTGATACTGTCTGCTGAGCCGTGTATCTAATCCCATCCTGTGTGATACTGACTGCTGAGCCGTGTATCTAATCCTATCCTGTGTGATACTGACTGCTGAGCTGTGTATCTAATCCTCTTCTGTGTGATACTGTCTGCTGAGCCGTGTATCTAATCCCATCCTGTGTGATACTGTCTGTTGAGCTGTGTATCTAATCCCATCCTGTGTGATACTGTCTGCTGAGCCGTGTATCTAATCCTGTGTGATACTGTCTGCTGAGCTGTGTATCTAATCCTCTCCTGTGTGATACTGTCTGCTGAGCCGTGTATCTAATCCTATCCTGTGTGGTACCGTCTGCTGAGCCGTGTATCTAATCCTCTCCTGTGTGATACTGTCTGCTGAGCCGTGTATCTAATCCTATCCTGTGTGATACTGTCTGCTGAGCCGTGTATCTAATCTTATCCTGTGTGATACTGTCTGCTGAGCCGTGTATCTAATCCTCTCCTGGGTGATACTGTCTGCTGAGCTGTGTATCTAATCCTCTCCTGTGTGATACTGTGTGCTGAGCCGTGTATCTAATCCTCTCCTGTGTGATACCATCTGCTGAGCCGTGTATCTAATCCTCTCCTGTGTGATACTGTCTGCTGAGCTGTGTATCTAATCCTCTCCTGTGTGATACTGTCTGCTGAGCCGTGTATCTAATCCTCTCCTGTGTGATACTGACTGCTGAGCTGTGTATCTAATCCTCTCCTGTGTGATACTGTCTGCTGAGCCGTGTATCTAATCCTATCCTGTGTGATACTGTCTGATGAGCCGTGTATCTAATCCTATCCTGTGTGATACTGACTGCTGAGCCGTGTATCTAATCCTATCGTGTGTGATACTGTCTACTGAGCCGTGTATCTAATCCTCTCCTGTGTGATACTGTCTGCTGAGCCGTGTATCTAATCCTCTCCTGTGTGATACTGGCTGCTGAGCTGTGTATCTAATCCTCTCCTGTGTGATACTGTCTGCTGAGCCGTGTATCTAATCCTATCCTGTGTGATACTGTCTGATGAGCCGTGTATCTAATCCTATCCTGTGTGATACTGACTGCTGAGCCGTGTATCTAATCCTATCCTGTGTGATACTGACTGCTGAGCCGTGTATCTAATCCTATCCTGTGTGATACTGACTGCTGAGCTGTGTATCTAATCCTCTCCTGTGTGATACTGTCTGCTGAGCCGTGTATCTAATCCTATCCTGTGTGATACTGTCTGATGAGCCGTGTATCTAATCCTATCCTGTGTGATACTGACTGCTGAGCCGTGTATCTAATCTTATCCTGTGTGATACTGTCTGCTGAGCCGTGTATCTAATCCTATCCTGTGTGATACTGACTGCTGAGCCGTGTATCTAATCCTATCCTGTGTGATACTGACTGCTGAGCTGTGTATCTAATCCTCTTCTGTGTGATACTGTCTGCTGAGCCGTGTATCTAATCCCATCCTGTGTGATATTGTCTGTTGAGCTGTGTATCTAATCCCATCCTGTGTGATACTGTCTGCTGAGCCGTGTATCTAATCCTATGTGATACTGTCTGCTGAGCTGTGTATCTAATCCTCTCCTGTGTGATACTGTCTGCTGAGCCGTGTATCTAATCCTCTCCTGTGTGATACTGTCTGCTGAGCCGTGTATCTAATCCTATCCTGTGTGGTACCATCTGCTGAGCCGTGTATCTAATCTTATCCTGTGTGATACTGTCTGCTGAGCCGTGTATCTAATCCTATCCTGTGTGATACTGACTGCTGAGCCGTGTATCTAATCCTATCCTGTGTGATACTGTCTGATGAGCTGTGTATCTAATCCTCTCCTGTGTGATACTGTCTGCTGAGCTGTGTATCTAATCCTATCCTGTGTGATACTGACTGCTGAGCCGTGTATCTAATCCTATCCTGTGTGATACCGTGTGCTGAGCCGTGTATCTAATCCTCTCCTGTGTGATACCATCTGCTGAGCCGTGTATCTAATCCTCTCCTGTGTGATACTGTCTGCTGAGCTGTGTATCTAATCCTATCGTGTGTGATACTGTCTGCTGAGCCGTGTATCTAATCCTCTCCTGTGTGATACTGTCTGCTGAGCCGTGTATCTAATCCTATCCTGTGTGATACTGTCTGCTGAGCCGTGTATCTAATCCTCTCCTGTGTGATACTGTCTGCTGAGCCGTGTATCTAATCCTCTCCTATGTGATACTGTCTGCTGAGCCGTGTATCTAATCCTTTCCTGTGTGATACTGTCTGCTGAGCCGTGTATCTAATCCTATCCTGTGTGATACTGTCTGCTGAGCTGTGTATCTAATCATCTCCTGTGTGATACTGTCTGCTGAGCCGTGTATCTAAGCCTATCACGTGTGATACTGACTACTGAGCTGTGTATCTAATCCTCTCCTGTGTGATACTGTCTGATGAGCCGTGTATCTAATCCTATCCTGTGTGATACTGTCTGCTGAGCCCTGTATCTAATCCTATCCTGTGTGATACTGTCTGGTGAGCCGTGTATCTAAGCCTGTCACGTGTGATACTGACTGCTGAGCCGTGTATCTAATCCTATCCTGTATGATACTGTCTGCTGAGCCGTGTATCTAATCCTATCCTGTGTGATACTGACTGCTGAGCTGTGTATCTAATCCTCTCCTGTGTGATACTGTCTGCTGAGCCGTGTATCTAATCCTATCCTGTGTGATACTGACTGCTGAGCTGTGTATCTAATCCTCTCCTGTGTGATACTGTCTGCTGAGCCGTGTATCTAATCCTCTCCTGTGTGATACTGTCTGCTGAGCCGTGTATCTAATCCTCTCCTGTGTGATACTGTCTGATGAGCCGTGTATCTAATCCTATCCTGTGTGATACTGACTGCTGAGCTGTGTATCTAATCCTCTTCTGTGTGATACTGTCTGTTGAGCTGTGTATCTATTCCTGTGTGATACTGTCTGCTGAGCTGTGTATCTAATCCTCTCCTGTGTGATACTGTCTGCTGAGCCGTGTATCTAATCCTCTCCTGTGTGATACTGTCTGATGAGCCGTGTATCTAATCCTCTCCTGTGTGATACTGTCTGCTGAGCCGTGTATCTAATCCTCTCCTGTGTGATACTGTCTGCTGAGCCGTGTATCTAATCCTCTCCTGTGTGATACTGTCTGATGAGCCGTGTATCTAATCCTTTCCTGTGTGATACTGACTGTTGAGCCGTGTATCTAATCCTATCCTGTGTGATACTGACTGCTGAGCTGTGTATCTAATCCTCTTCTGTGTGATACTGTCTGTTGAGCTGTGTATCTAATCCTGTGTGATACTGTCTGCTGAGCTGTGTATCTAATCCTCTCCTGTGTGATACTGTCTGATGAGCCGTGTATCTAATCCTTTCCTGTGTGATACTGTCTGCTGAGCTGTGTATCTAATCCTGTGTGATACTGTCTGCTGAGCTGTGTATCTAATCCTCTCCTGTGTGATACTGTCTGCTGAACCGTGTATCTAATCCTATCCTGTGTGATACTGTCTGATGAGCCGTGTATGTAATCTTATCCTGTGTGATACTGTCTGCTGAGCCGTGTATCTAATCCTCTCCTGGGTGATACTGTCTGCTGAGCTGTGTATCTAATCCTCTCCTGTGTGATACTGTCTGCTGAGCTGTGTATCTAATCCTATCCTGTGTGATACTGACTGCTGAGCCGTGTATCTAATCCTATCCTGTGTGATACCGTGTGCTGAGCCGTGTATCTAATCCTCTCCTGTGTGATACCATCTGCTGAGCCGTGTATCTAATCCTCTCCTGTGTGATACTGTCTGCTGAGCTGTGTATCTAATCCTATCGTGTGTGATACTGTCTGCTGAGCCGTGTATCTAATCCTCTCCTGTGTGATACTGTCTGCTGAGCCGTGTATCTAATCCTATCCTGTGTGATACTGTCTGCTGAGCCGTGTATCTAATACTCTCCTGTGTGATACTATCTGCTGAGCCGTGTATCTAATCCTCTCCTGTGTGATACTGTCTGCTGAGCCGTGTATCTAATCCTATCCTGTGTGATACTGTCTGCTGAGCCGTGTATCTAAGCCTGTCACGTGTGATACTGTCTGCTGAGCCGTGTATCTAATCCTCTCCTGTGTGATACTGTCTGCTGAGCCGTGTATCTAATCCTATCCTGTGTGATACTGTCTGCTGAGCCGTGTATCTAATCCTCTCCTGTGTGATACTGTCTGCTGAGCCGTGTATCTAATCCTATCCTGTGTGATACTGTCTGCTGAGCCGTGTATCTAAGCCTGTCACGTGTGATACTGTCTTCTGAGCCGTGTATCTAATCCTCTCCTGTGTGATACTGTCTGCTGAGCCGTGTATCTAATCCTATCCTGTGTGATACTGTCTGCTGAGCCGTGTATCTAATCCTCTCCTGTGTGATACTGTCTGCTGAGCCGTGTATCTAATCCTCTCCTGTGTGATACTGTCTGCTGAGCCGTGTATCTAATCCTATCCTGTGTGATACTGTCTGCTGAGCCGTGTATCTAAGCCTGTCACGTGTGATACTGTCTGCTGAGCCGTGTATCTAATCCTCTCCTGTGTGATACTGTCTGCTGAGCCGTGTATCTAATCCTATCCTGTGTGATACTGTCTGCTGAGCCGTGTATCTAAGCCTGTCACGTGTGATACTGACTGCTGAGCCGTGTATCTAATCCTATCCTGTGTGATACTGTCTGCTGAGCTGTGTATCTAATCCTCTCCTGTGTGATACCGTCTGCTGAGCTGTGTATCTAATCCTCTCCTGTGTGATACCGTCTGCTGAGCTGTGTATCTAATCCTCTCCTATGTGATACTGTCTGATGAGCCGTGTATCTAATCCTATCCTGTGTGATACTGTCTGCTGAGCCCTGTATCTAATCCTATCCTGTGTGATACTGTCTGGTGAGCCGTGTATCTAAGCCTGTCACGTGTGATACTGACTGCTGAGCCGTGTATCTAATCCTATCCTGTGTGATACTGTCTGATGAGCCGTGTATCTAATCCTATCCTGTGTGATACTGACTGCTGAGCCGTGTATCTAATCCTATCCTGTATGATACTGTCTGCTGAGCCGTGTATCTAATCCTGTCCTGTGTGATACTGACTGCTGAGCTGTGTATCTAATCCTCTCCTGTGTGATACTGTCTGCTGAGCCGTGTATCTAATCCTCTCCTGTGTGATACTGTCTGATGAGCCGTGTATCTAATCCTCTCCTGTGTGATACTGTCTGCTGAGCCGTGTATCTAATCCTCTCCTGTGTGATACTGTCTGATGAGCCGTGTATCTAATCCTATCCTGTGTGATACTGACTGCTGAGCTGTGTATCTAATCCTCTCCTGTGTGATACTGTCTGCTGAGCCGTGTATCTAATCCTCTCCTGTGTGATACTGTCTGCTGAGCCGTGTATCTAATCCTCTCCTGTGTGATACTGTCTGCTGAGCCGTGTATCTAATCCTATCCTGTGTGATACTGACTGCTGAGCCGTGTATCTAATCCTATCCTGTGTGATACTGTCTGATGAGCCGTGTATCTAATCCTATCCTGTGTGATACTGACTGCTGAGCCGTGTATCTAATCCTATCCTGTATGATACTGTCTGCTGAGCCGTGTATCTAATCCTCTCCTGTGTGATACTGTCTGCTGAGCCGTGTATCTAAGCCTGTGTGTGATACTGTCTGCTGAGCCGTGTATCTAATCCTATCCTGTGTGATACTGTCTGCTGAGCCGTGTATCTAAGCCTATCCTGTGTGGTACCGTCTGCTGAGCCGTGTATCTAATTCTCTCCTGTGTCATACTGTCTGCTGAGCCGTGTATCTAATCCTCTTCTGTGTGATACTGTCTGCTGAGCTGTGTATCTAATCCTCTTCTGTGTGATACTGTCTGCTGAGCTGTGTATCTAATCCTCTCCTGTGTGATACTGTCTGCTGAGCCGTGTATCTAATCCTATCCTGTGTGATACTGTCTGCTGAGCCGTGTATCTAATCCTCTCCTGTGTGATACTGTCTGATGAGCCGTGTATCTAATCCTTTCCTGTGTGATACTGACTGCTGAGCCATGTATCTAATCCAATCCTGTGTGATACTGACTGCTGAGCTGTGTATCTAATCCTCTTCTGTGTGATACTGTCTGCTGAGCCGTGTATCTAATCCCATCCTGTGTGATACTGTCTGCTGAGCCGTGTATCTAATCCTGTGTGATACTGTCTGCTGAGCTGTGTATCTAATCCTCTCCTGTGTGATACTGTCTGCTGAGCCGTGTATCTAATCCTATCCTGTGTGGTACCGTCTGCTGAGCCGTGTATCTAATCCTCTCCTGTGTGATACTGTCTGCTGAGCCGTGTATCTAATCCTATCCTGTGTGATACTGTCTGCTGAGCCGTGTATCTAATCCTATCCTGTGTGATACTGTCTGCTGAGCCGTGTATCTAATCCTCTCCTGGGTGATACTGTCTGCTGAGCTGTGTATCTAATCCTCTCCTGTGTGATACTGTCTGCTGAGCTGTGTATCTAATCCTATCCTGTGTGATACTGACTGCTGAGCCGTGTATCTAATCCTATCCTGTGTGATACTGTCTGCTGAGCCATGTATCTAATCCTATCCTGTGTGATACCGTGTGCTGAGCCGTGTATCTAATCCTCTCCTGTGTGATACTGTCTGCTGAGCTGTGTATCTAATCCTCTCCTGTGTGATACTGTCTGCTGAGCCGTGTATCTAATCCTCTCCTGTGTGATACTGTCTGCTGAGCTGTGTATCTAATCCTCTCCTGTGTGATACCATCTGCTGAGCCGTGTATCTAATCCTCTCCTGTGTGATACTGTCTGCTGAGCTGTGTATCTAATCCTATCGTGTGTGATACTGTCTGCTGAGCCGTGTATCTAATCCTCTCCTGTGTGATACTGTCTGCTGAGCCGTGTATCTAATCCTATCCTGTGTGATACTGTCTGCTGAGCCGTGTATCTAATCCTCTCCTGTGTGATACTGTCTGCTGAGCCGTGTATCTAATCCTCTCCTGTGTGATACTGTCTGCTGAGCCGTGTATCTAATCCTATCCTGTGTGATACTGTCTGCTGAGCCATGTATCTAAGCCTGTCACGTGTGATACTGTCTGCTGAGCCGTGTATCTAATCCTCTCCTGTGTGATACTGTCTGCTGAGCCGTGTATCTAATCCTATCCTGTGTGATACTGTCTGCTGAGCGGTGTATCTAATCCTATCCTGTGTGATACTGTCTGCTGAGCCGTGTATCTAATCCTCTCCTGTGTGATACTGTCTGCTGAGCTGTGTATCTAATCCTCTCCTGTGTGATACTGTCTGCTGAGCCGTGTATCTAATCCTATCCTGTGTGATACAGTCTGCTGAGCCGTGTATCTAATCCTCTCCTGTGTGATACTGTCTGCTGAGCCGTGTATCTAATCCCATCCTGTGTGATACTGACTGCTGAGCCGTGTATCTAATCCTATCCTGTGTGATACTGACTGCTGAGCTGTGTATCTAATCCTCTTCTGTGTGATACTGTCTGCTGAGCCGTGTATCTAATCCCATCCTGTGTGATACTGTCTGTTGAGCTGTGTATCTAATCCCATCCTGTGTGATACTGTCTGCTGAGCCGTGTATCTAATCCTGTGTGATACTGTCTGCTGAGCTGTGTATCTAATCCTCTCCTGTGTGATACTGTCTGCTGAGCCGTGTATCTAATCCTATCCTGTGTGGTACCGTCTGCTGAGCCGTGTATCTAATCCTCTCCTGTGTGATACTGTCTGCTGAGCCGTGTATCTAATCCTATCCTGTGTGATACTGTCTGCTGAGCCGTGTATCTAATCTTATCCTGTGTGATACTGTCTGCTGAGCCGTGTATCTAATCCTCTCCTGGGTGATACTGTCTGCTGAGCTGTGTATCTAATCCTCTCCTGTGTGATACTGTGTGCTGAGCCGTGTATCTAATCCTCTCCTGTGTGATACCATCTGCTGAGCCGTGTATCTAATCCTCTCCTGTGTGATACTGTCTGCTGAGCTGTGTATCTAATCCTCTCCTGTGTGATACTGTCTGCTGAGCCGTGTATCTAATCCTCTCCTGTGTGATACTGACTGCTGAGCTGTGTATCTAATCCTCTCCTGTGTGATACTGTCTGCTGAGCCGTGTATCTAATCCTATCCTGTGTGATACTGTCTGATGAGCCGTGTATCTAATCCTATCCTGTGTGATACTGACTGCTGAGCCGTGTATCTAATCCTATCGTGTGTGATACTGTCTACTGAGCCGTGTATCTAATCCTCTCCTGTGTGATACTGTCTGCTGAGCCGTGTATCTAATCCTCTCCTGTGTGATACTGGCTGCTGAGCTGTGTATCTAATCCTCTCCTGTGTGATACTGTCTGCTGAGCCGTGTATCTAATCCTATCCTGTGTGATACTGTCTGATGAGCCGTGTATCTAATCCTATCCTGTGTGATACTGACTGCTGAGCCGTGTATCTAATCCTATCCTGTGTGATACTGACTGCTGAGCCGTGTATCTAATCCTATCCTGTGTGATACTGACTGCTGAGCTGTGTATCTAATCCTCTCCTGTGTGATACTGTCTGCTGAGCCGTGTATCTAATCCTATCCTGTGTGATACTGTCTGATGAGCCGTGTATCTAATCTTATCCTGTGTGATACTGTCTGCTGAGCCGTGTATCTAATCCTATCCTGTGTGATACTGACTGCTGAGCCGTGTATCTAATCCTATCCTGTGTGATACTGACTGCTGAGCTGTGTATCTAATCCTCTTCTGTGTGATACTGTCTGCTGAGCCGTGTATCTAATCCCATCCTGTGTGATATTGTCTGTTAAGCTGTGTATCTAATCCCATCCTGTGTGATACTGTCTGCTGAGCCGTGTATCTAATCCTATGTGATACTGTCTGCTGAGCTGTGTATCTAATCCTCTCCTGTGTGATACTGTCTGCTGAGCCGTGTATCTAATCCTCTCCTGTGTGATACTGTCTGCTGAGCCGTGTATCTAATCCTATCCTGTGTGGTACCATCTGCTGAGCCGTGTATCTAATCTTATCCTGTGTGATACTGTCTGCTGAGCCGTGTATCTAATCCTATCCTGTGTGATACTGACTGCTGAGCCGTGTATCTAATCCTATCCTGTGTGATACTGTCTGATGAGCTGTGTATCTAATCCTCTCCTGTGTGATACTGTCTGCTGAGCTGTGTATCTAATCCTATCCTGTGTGATACTGACTGCTGAGCCGTGTATCTAATCCTATCCTGTGTGATACCGTGTGCTGAGCCGTGTATCTAATCCTCTCCTGTGTGATACCATCTGCTGAGCCGTGTATCTAATCCTCTCCTGTGTGATACTGTCTGCTGAGCTGTGTATCTAATCCTATCGTGTGTGATACTGTCTGCTGAGCCGTGTATCTAATCCTCTCCTGTGTGATACTGTCTGCTGAGCCGTGTATCTAATCCTATCCTGTGTGATACTGTCTGCTGAGCCGTGTATCTAATCCTCTCCTGTGTGATACTGTCTGCTGAGCCGTGTATCTAATCCTCTCCTATGTGATACTGTCTGCTGAGCCGTGTATCTAATCCTTTCCTGTGTGATACTGTCTGCTGAGCCGTGTATCTAATCCTATCCTGTGTGATACTGTCTGCTGAGCTGTGTATCTAATCATCTCCTGTGTGATACTGTCTGCTGAGCCGTGTATCTAAGCCTATCACGTGTGATACTGACTGCTGAGCTGTGTATCTAATCCTCTCCTGTGTGATACTGTCTGATGAGCCGTGTATCTAATCCTATCCTGTGTGATACTGTCTGCTGAGCCCTGTATCTAATCCTATCCTGTGTGATACTGTCTGGTGAGCCGTGTATCTAAGCCTGTCACGTGTGATACTGACTGCTGAGCCGTGTATCTAATCCTATCCTGTATGATACTGTCTGCTGAGCCGTGTATCTAATCCTATCCTGTGTGATACTGACTGCTGAGCTGTGTATCTAATCCTCTCCTGTGTGATACTGTCTGCTGAGCCGTGTGTCTAATCCTATCCTGTGTGATACTGACTGCTGAGCTGTGTATCTAATCCTCTCCTGTGTGATACTGTCTGCTGAGCCGTGTATCTAATCCTCTCCTGTGTGATACTGTCTGCTGAGCCGTGTATCTAATCCTCTCCTGTGTGATACTGTCTGATGAGCCGTGTATCTAATCCTATCCTGTGTGATACTGACTGCTGAGCTGTGTATCTAATCCTCTTCTGTGTGATACTGTCTGCTGAGCCGTGTATCTAATCCTCTCCTGTGTGATACTGTCTGCTGAGCCGTGTATCTAATCCTATCCTGTGTGATACTGACTGCTGAGCTGTGTATCTAATCCTCTCCTGTGTGATACTGTCTGCTGAGCCGTGTATCTAATCCTATCCTGTGTGATACTGACTGCTGAGCCGTGTATCTAATCCTATCCTGTATGATACTGTCTGCTGAGCTGTGTATCTAATCCTATCCTGTGTGATACTGTCTGATGAGCCGTGTATCTAATCCTATCCTGTGTGATACTGACTGCTGAGCCGTGTATCTAATCCTATCCTGTATGATACTGTCTGCTGAGCCGTGTATCTAATCCTATCCTGTGTGATACTGTCTGCTGAGCCGTGTATCTAATCCTCTCCTGTGTGATACTGTCTGCTGAGCCGTGTATCTAAGCCTGTCATGTGTGATACTGTCTGCTGAGCCGTGTATCTAATCCTGTCCTGTGATACTGTCTGCTGAGCTGTGTATCTAATCCTATCCTGTGTGATACTGTCGCTGAGCCGTGTATCTAAGCCTGTCATGTGTGATACTGTCTGATGAGCCGTGTATCTAATCCTATCCTGTGTGATACTGACTGCTGAGCCGTGTATCTAATCCTATCCTGTATGATACTGTCTGCTGAGCCGTGTATCTAATCCTATCCTGTGTGATACTGACTGCTGAGCTGTGTATCTAATCCTCTCCTGTGTGATACTGTCTGCTGAGCTGTGTATCTAATCCTATCCTGTGTGATACTGACTGCTGAGCTGTGTATCTAATCCTCTCCTGTGTGATACTGTCTGCTGAGCTGTGTATCTAAGCCTGTCATGTGTGATACTGTCTGCTGAGCCGTGTATCTAATACTATCCTGTGTGATACTGTCTGCTGAGCCGTGTATCTAAGCCTGTCATGTGTGATACTGTCTGCTGAGCTGTGTATCTAATCCTCTCCTGTGTGATACTGTCTGATGAGCCGTGTATCTAATCCTATCCTGTGTGATAGTGACTGCTGAGCCGTGTATCTAATCCTATCCTGTGTGATACTGAATGCTGAGCTGTGTATCTAATCCTCTTCTGTGTGATACTGTCTGCTGAGCCGTGTATCTAATCCTATCCTGTATGATACTGTCTGCTGAGCCGTGTATCTAATCCTATCCTGTGTGATACTGACTGCTGAGCTGTGTATCTAATCCTATCCTGTGTGATACTGTCTGCTGAGCCGTGTATCTAATCCTATCCTGTGTGATACTGACTGCTGAGCTGTGTATCTAGTCCTCTCGTGTGTGATACTGTCTGCTGAGCTGTGTATCTAAGCCTGTCATGTGTGATACTGTCTGCTGAGCCGTGTATCTAATCCTATCCTGTGTGATACTGTCTGCTGAGCCGTGTATCTAAGCCTGTCATGTGTGATACTGTCTGCTGAGCTGTCTATCTAATCCTCTCCTGTGTGATACTGTCTGATGAGCCGTGTATCTAATCCTATCCTGTGTGATAGTGACTGCTGAGCTGTGTATCTAATCCTATCCTGTGTGATACTGAATGCTGAGCTGTGTATCTAATCCTCTTCTGTGTGATACTGTCTGCTGAGCCGTGTATCTAATCCTATCCTGTGTGATACTGTCTGCTGAGCCGCGTATCTAATCCTCTCCTGTGTGATACTGTCTGATGAGCCGTGTATCTAATCCTGTCCTGTGTGATACTGTCTGCTGAGCCGTGTATCTAATCCTCTCCTGTGTGATACTGTCTGCTGAGCCGTGTATCTAATCCTCTTCTGTGTGATACTGTCTGCTGAGCCGTGTATCTAATCCTATCCTGTGTGATACTGTCTGCTGAGCTGTGTATCTAATCCTATCCTTTGTGATACCGTCTGCTGAGCCGTGTATCTAATCCTCTCCTGTGTGATACTGACTGCTGAGCCGTGTATCTAATCCTCTTCTGTGTGATACTGTCTGCTGAGCTGTGTATCTAATCCTATCCTGTGTGATACCGTCTGCTGAGCCGTGTATCTAATCCTATCCTGTGTGATACTGTCTGCTGAGCCGTGTATCTAATCCTATCCTGTGTGTTACTGTCTGCTGAGCCGTGTATCTAATCCTCTTCTGTGTGATACCGTCTGCTGAGCTGCGTATATAATCCTATCCTGTGTGATACTGTGTGCTGAGCCGTGTATCTAATCCTATCCTGTGTGTTACTGTCTGCTGAGCCGTGTATCTAATCCTCTCCTGTGTGATACTGTCTGCTGAGCCGTGTATCTAATCCTCTCCTGTGTGATACTGTCTGCTGAGCCGTGTATCTAATCCTCTCCTGTGTGATACTGTCTGCTGAGCCGTGTATCTAATCCTCTCCTGTGTGATACCGTCTGCTGAGCCGTGTATCTAAGCCTGTCATGTGTGATACTGACTGCTGAGCTGTGTATCTAATCCTCTTCTGTGTGATACTGCCTGCAGAGCCGTGTATCTAATCCTCTCCTGTGTGATACTGTCTGCTGAGCCGTGTATCTAATCCTATCCTGTGTGATACTGTCTGCTGAGCCGTGTATCTAAGCCTGTCATGTGCGATACTGTCTGCTGATCCGTGTATCTAATCCTATCCTGTGTGATACTGTCTGCTGAGCCGTGTATCTAATCCTATCCTGTGTGATACCGTCTGCTGAGCTGTGTATCTAATCCTCTCCTGTGTGATACTGTCTGCTGAGCCATGTATCTAAGCCTGTCACGTGTGATACTGACTGCTGAGCCGTGTATCTAATCCTCTCCTGTGTGATACTGTCTGCTGAGCCGTGTATCTAATCCTATCCTGTGTGATACTGTCTGCTGAGCAGTGTATCTAATCCTATCCTGTGTGATACTGTCTGCTGAGCCGTGTATCTAATCCTATCCTGTGTGATACCGTCTGCTGAGCTGTGTATCTAATCCTATCCTGTGTGATACTGTCTGCTGAGCCGTGTATCTAAGCCTGTCACGTGTTACACTGACTGCTGAGCCGTGTATCTAATCCTCTCCTGTGTGATACTGTCTGATGAGCAGTGTATCTAATCCTCTCCTGTGTGATACTGTCTGATGAGCCGTGTATCTAATCCTCTCCTGTGTGTTACTGTCTGCTGAGCCGTGTATCTAATCCTATCCTGTGTGATACTGTCTGCTGAGCCCTGTATCTAATCCTATCCTGTGTGATACTGTCTGCTGAGCCGTGTATCTAATCCTATCCTGTGTGATACTGTCTGCTGAGCCGTGTATCTAAGCCTATCCTGTGTGATACTGTCTGCTGAGTCGTGTATCTAATCCTATCCTGTGTGATACTGTCTGCTGAGCCCTGTATCTAATCCTATCCTGTGTGATACTGTCTGCTGAGCCGTGTATCTAAGCCTGTCATGTGTGATACTGACTGCGGAGCCGTGTATCTAATCCTATCCTGTGTGATACTGACTGCTGAGCCGTGTATCTAATCCTATCCTGTGTGATACTGACTGCTGAGCCGTGTATCTAATCCTATCCTGTATGATACTGTCTGCTGAGCCGTGTATCTAATCCTCTCCTGTGTGATACTGTCTGCTGAGCCGTGTATCTAAGCCTGTCATGTGTGATACTGTCTGCTGAGCCGTGTATCTAATCCTATCCTGTGTGATACTGTCTGCTGAGCCGTGTATCTAAGCCTATCCTGTGTGGTACCGTCTGCTGAGCTGTGTATCTATTCCTCTTCTGTGTGATACTGTCTGCTGAGCCGTGTATCTAATCCTCTCCTGTGTGATACTGTCTGCTGAGCCGTGTATCTAATCCTATCCTGTGTGATACTGTCTGCTGAGCCGTGTATCTAATCCTCTCCTGTGTGATACTGTCTGATGAGCCGTGTATCTAATCCTATCCTGTGTGATACTGACTGCTGAGCCGTGTATCTAATCCTATCCTGTGTGATACTGACTGCTGAGCTGTGTATCTAATCCTCTTCTGTGTGATACTGTCTGCTGAGCCGTGTATCTAATCCCATCCTGTGTGATACTGTCTGTTGAGCTGTGTATCTAATCCCATCCTGTGTGATACTGTCTGCTGAGCCGTGTATCTAATCCTGTGTGATACTGTCTGCTGAGCCGTGTATCTAATCGTCTTCTGTGTGATACTGTCTGCTGAGCCGTGTATCTAATCCTATCCTGTGTGATACTGTCTGCTGAGCCGTGTATCTAATCCTATCCTGTGTGATACCGTGTGCTGAGCCGTGTATCTAATCCTCTCCTGTGTGATACCATCTGCTGAGCCGTGTATCTAATCCTCTCCTGTGTGATACTGACTGCTGAGCCGTGTATCTAATCCTATCGTGTGTGATACTGTCTGCTGAGCCGTGTATCTAATCCTCTCCTGTGTGATACTGTCTGCTGAGCCGTGTATCTAATCCTATCCTGTGTGATACTGTCTGCTGAGCCGTGTATCTAATCCTCTCCTGTGTGATACTGTCTGCTGAGCCGTGTATCTAATCCTATCCTGTGTGATACCGTCTGCTGAGCTGTGTATCTAATCCTATCCTGTGTGATACTGTCTGCTGAGCCGTGTATCTAAGCCTGTCACGTGTGACACTGACTGCTGAGCCGTGTATCTAATCCTATCCTGTGTGATACTGTCTGCTGAGCAGTGTATCTAATCCTCTCCTGTGTGATACTGTCTGATGAGCCGTGTATCTAATCCTCTCCTGTGTGTTACTGTCTGCTGAGCCGTGTATCTAATCCTATCCTGTGTGATACTGTCTGCTGAGCCCTGTATCTAATCCTATCCTGTGTGATACTGTCTGCTGAGCCGTGTATCTAATCCTATCCTGTGTGATACTGTCTGCTGAGCCGTGTATCTAAGCCTGTCATGTGTGATACTGACTGCTGAGCCGTGTATCTAATCCTATCCTGTGTGATACTGTCTGCTGAGCCGTGTATCTAATCCTATCCTGTGTGATACTGTCTGCTGAGCCGTGTATCTAATCCTATCCTGTGTGATACTGTCTGCTGAGCCCTGTATCTAATCCTATCCTGTGTGATACTGTCTGCTGAGCCGTGTATCTAAGCCTGTCATGTGTGATACTGACTGCTGAGCCGTGTATCTAATCCTATCCTGTGTGATACTGACTGCTGAGCCGTGTATCTAATCCTATCCTGTGTGATACTGACTGCTGAGCCGTGTATCTAATCCTATCCTGTATGATACTGTCTGCTGAGCCGTGTATCTAATCCTCTCCTGTGTGATACTGTCTGCTGAGCCGTGTATCTAAGCCTGTCATGTGTGATACTGTCTGCTGAGCCGTGTATCTAATCCTATCCTGTGTGATACTGTCTGCTGAGCCGTGTATCTAAGCCTATCCTGTGTGGTACCGTCTGCTGAGCTGTGTATCTAATCCTCTTCTGTGTGATACTGTCTGCTGAGCCGTGTATCTAATCCTCTCCTGTGTGATACTGTCTGCTGAGCCGTGTATCTAATCCTATCCTGTGTGATACTGTCTGCTGAGCCGTGTATCTAATCCTCTCCTGTGTGATACTGTCTGATGAGCCGTGTATCTAATCCTATCCTGTGTGATACTGACTGCTGAGCCGTGTATCTAATCCTATCCTGTGTGATACTGACTGCTGAGCTGTGTATCTAATCCTCTTCTGTGTGATACTGTCTGCTGAGCCGTGTATCTAATCCCATCCTGTGTGATACTGTCTGTTGAGCTGTGTATCTAATCCCATCCTGTGTGATACTGTCTGCTGAGCCGTGTATCTAATCCTGTGTGATACTGTCTGCTGAGCCGTGTATCTAATCCTCTTCTGTGTGATACTGTCTGCTGAGCCGTGTATCTAATCCTCTCCTGTGTGATACTGTCTGCTGAGCCGTGTATCTAATCCTATCCTGTGTGATACTGTCTGCTGAGCCGTGTATCTAATCCTATCCTGTGTGATACCGTGTGCTGAGCCGTGTATCTAATCCTCTCCTGTGTGATACCATCTGCTGAGCCGTGTATCTAATCCTCTCCTGTGTGATACTGACTGCTGAGCCGTGTATCTAATCCTTTCGTGTGTGATACTGTCTGCTGAGCCGTGTATCTAATCCTCTCCTGTGTGATACTGTCTGCTGAGCCATGTATCTAATCGTATCCTGTGTGATACTGTCTGCTGAGCCGTGTATCTAATCCTATCCTGTGTGATACTGTCTGCTGAGCCGTGTATCTAATCCTATCCTGTGTGATACTGTCTGCTGAGCCGTGTATCTAATCCTATCCTGTGTGATACTGTCTGCTGAGCTGTGTATCTAATCCTCTCCTGTGTGATACCATCTGCTGAGCCGTGTATCTAATCCTCTCCTGTGTGATACTGACTGCTGAGCCGTGTATCTAATCCTATCCTGTGTGATACTGACTGCTGAGCTGTGTATCTAATCCTGTCCTGTGTGATACTGTCTGCTGAGCCGTGTATCTAATCCTATCCTGTGTGATACTGTCTGCTGAGCCGTGTATCTAATCCTATCGTGTGTGATACTGTCTGCTGAGCTGTGTATCTAATCCTCTCCTGTGTGATACTGTCTGCTGATCTGTGTATCTAATCCTCTTCTGTGTGATACTGACTGCTGAGCTGTGTATCTAATCCTCTCCTGTGTGATACTGTCTGCTGAGCTGTGTACCTAAGCCTGTCACGTATGATACTGTCTGCTGAGCTGTGTATCTAATCCTCTCCTGTGTGATACTGACTGCTGAGCTGTGTATCTAATCCTCTCCTGTGTGATACTGACTGCTGAGCCGTGTATCTAATCCTCTCCTGTGTGATACCGTCTGCTGAGCCGTGTATCTAATCCTCTCCTGTGTGATACCGTCTGCTGAACTGTGTATCTAATCATCTCCTGTGTGATACCGTCTGCTGAGCTGTGTATCTAATCCTATCCTGTATGATACTGCCTGCAGAGCCGTGTATCTAATCATCTCCTGTGTGATACTGTCTGCTGAGCCGTGTATCTCATCCTCTCCTGTGTGATACTGTCTGCTGAGCCGTGTATCTAATCCTATCCTGTGTGATACTGTCTGCTGAGCCGTGTATCTAATCCTCTCCTGTGTGATGCTGTCTGATGAGCCGTGTATCTAATCCTATCCTGTGTGATACTGTCTGCTGAGCCGTGTATCTAATCCTCTCCTGTGTGATACTGACTGCTGAGCCGTGTATCTAATCCTGGGCGATACTGAGCAGTATATCTAATCCTGGGTGATACTGAACCGTGTAGCTAATCCTGGGCGATACCGAGCCGTGTATCTAATCCTGGACGATACTGAGCCATGTATCTAATCCGGGCCATACCGAGCCGTGTATCTAATCCTGGGCGATACCGAATCGTGTATCTAATCCTTGGCGATACTGAGCCGTGTATCTAATCCTGGGCAATACCGAGCCGTGTATCTAATCCTGGGTGATACTGAGCCGTGTATCTAATCCTGGGTGATACTGAGCCATGTACCTAATCCTGGGTGATACTGAGCTGTGTATCTAATCCTGTTTGATACCGAGCCGTGTATCTAATACTTGGCAATACCGAGACGTGTATCTAATCCTGGGCGATACTGAGCCGTGTATCTAATCCTGGGCGATACCGAGCCATGTATCTAATCCTGGGCGATACCGAGCCGTATATCTAATCCTATCCTGTGTGATACTGACTGCTGAGCCGTGTATCTAATCCTGTCCTATACTATGCCGTGTATCTAATCCTGGGCGATACTGAGCCGTATATCTAATCCTGGGTGATACTGAACCGTGTAGCTAATCCTGGGCGATACCAAGCCGTGTATCTAATCCTGGACGATACTGAGCCGTGTATCTAATACTGGGCGATACCTCGCCGTGTATCTAATCCTGAGTGATACTGAGCCATGTATCTAATCCTGGGCGATACCGAGCCGTGTATCTAACCTTGGCGATGCTGAGCCATGTATCTAATCCTGGGCTTGTATCTAATTTTTGGCGATACTGAGCCGTGTATCTAATCCTGGGCGATACCGAGCCGTGTATCTAATCCTGGGCGATGCTGAGCCGTGTATCTAATACTGGGCGATACCTCGCCGTGTATCTAATCCTGAGTGATACTGAGCCATGTATCTAATCCTGTCCGATACTGAGCCGTGTATCTAATCCGGGCCATACCGAGCCGTGTATCTAATCCTGGGCGATGCTGAGCCGTGTATCTAATACTGGGCGATACCTCGCCGTGTATCTAATCCTGAGTGATACTGAGCCATGTATCTAATCCTGTCCGATACTACTGAGCCGTGTATCTAATCCGGGCCATACCGAGCCGTGTATCTAATCCTGGGCGATACCGAGCCGTGTATCTAATCCTGGGCGATACCGAACCGTGTATCTAATCCTTGGCGATACTGAGCCGTGTATCTAATCCTGGGTGATACTGAGCCGTGTATCTAATCCTGTTTGATACCGAGCCGTGTATCTAATACTTGGCAATACCGAGACGTGTATCTAATCCTGGGCGATACTGAGCCGTGTATCTAATCCTGGGCAATACCTCGCCGTGTATCTAATCCTGGGTGATACTGAGCCATGTACCTAATCCTGGGTGATACTGAGCCTTGTATCTAATCCTGTTTGATACCGAGCCGTGTATCTAATACTTGGCAATATCGAGACGTGTATCTAATCCTGGGCGATACCGAGCCATATATCTAATCCTGGGCGATACCGAGCCGTGTATCTAATCCTGGGTGATACTGAACCGTGTAGCTAATCCTGGGCGATACTGAGCCGTGTATTTAATACTGGGCGATACCTCGCCGTGTATCTAATCCTGAGTGATACTGAGCCATGTATCTAATCCTGGGTGATACCGAGCCGTGTATCTAACCTTGGCGATGCTGAGCCATGTATCTAATCCTGGGCTTGTATCTAATCCTGGGCGATACTGAGCCGTGTATCTAATCCTGGGCGATACCGAGCCGTATATCTAATCCTCTCCTGTGTGATACTGACTGCTGAGCCGTGTATCTAATCCTGTCCTATACTATGCCGTGTATCTAATCCTGGGCGATACTTAGCCGTATATCTAATCCTGGGTGATACTGAACCGTGTAGCTAATCCTGGGCGATACCGAGCCGTGTATCTAATCCTGGACGATACTGAGCCGTGTATCTAATCCTGAGTGATACTGAGCCGTGTATCTAACCTTGGCGATGTGAGCCATGTATCTAATCCTGGGCTTGTATCTAATTTTTGGCGATACTGAGCCGTGTATCTAATCCTGGGCGATACTGAGCCGTGTATCTAATCCTGGGCGATACCGAGCCGTGTATCTAATCCTGGGCGATGCTGAGCCGTGTATCTAATACTGCGCGATACCTCGCCGTGTATCTAATCCTGAGTGATACTGAGCCATGTATCTAATCCTGTCCGATACTGAGCCGTGTATCTAATCCGGGCCATACCGAGCCGTGTATCTAATCCTTGGCGATACTGAGCCGTGTATCTAATCCTGGGCAATACCGAGCCGTGTATCTAATCCTGGGTGATACTGAGCCGTGTATCTAATCCTGGGTGATACTGAGCCATGTACCTAATCCTGGGTGATACTGAGCCGTGTATCTAATCCTGTTTGATACCGAGCCGTGTATCTAATACTTGGCAATACTGAGACGTGTATCTAATCCTGGGCGATACTGAGCCGTGTATCTAATCCTGGGCGATACCGAGCCATGTATCTAATCCTGGGCGATACCGAGCCGTATATCTAATCCTCTCCTGTGTGATACTGACTGCTGAGACGTGTATCTAATCCTGTCCTATACTATGCCGTGTATCTAATCCTGGGCGATACTGAGCCGTATATCTAATCCTGGGTGATACTGAACCGTGTAGCTAATCCTGGGCGATACCGAGCCGTGTATCTAATCCTGGACGATACTGAGCCGTGTATCTAATACTGGGCGATACCTCGCCGTGTATCTAATCCTGAGTGATACTGAGCCATGTATCCAATCCTGGGCGATACCGAGCCGTGTATCTAACCTTGGCGATGCTGTGCCGTGTATCTAATCCTGTCTGATACTGAGCCGTGTATCTAATCCTGGGCGATACCGAGCCGTGTATCTAATCCTGGGCGATACTGAACCGTGTATCTAATCCTGGGCGATACTGAGCCGTGTATCTAATCCTGGGCTTGTATCTAATTTTTGGCGATATCTCCTGTGTGATACTGACTGCTGAGCCGTGTATCTAATCCTGGGCGATACCTCGCCGTGTATCTAATCCTGAGTGATACTGAGCCATGTATCTAATCCTGGACGATACCGAGCCGTGTATCTAACCTTGGCGATGCTGAGCCATGTATCTAATCCTGTCTGATACTGAGCCGTGTATCTAATCCTGGGCGATACCGAGCCGTGTATCTAATCCTGGGCGATACTGAACCGTGTATCTAATCCTGGGCGATACTGAGCCGTGTATCTAATCCTGGGCAATACCTAGCCGTGTATCTAATCCTGGGCGATACCGAACCGTGTATCTAATCCTGGGCGATGCTGAGCCATGTATCTAATCCTGTCCGATACTGAGCCGTGTATCTAATCCTGGGCGATACCGAGCCGTGTATCTAATCCTGGGCGATACTGAGCCGTGTATCTAATCCTGGGTGATACTGAGCCGTGTATCTAATCCTGGGTGATACTGAGCCATGTATCTAATCCTGGGTGATACTGAGCCGTGTATCTAATCCTGTTTGATACGGAGCCGTGTATCTAATCCTTGGCAATACCGAGCCGTGTATCTAATCCTGGGCGATACCGAGCCGTGTATCTAATCCTGGGCGATACTGAGCCGTGTTTATAATCCTGGGTTATACTGAGCCATGTATCTAATCCTGGGCGATACCGAGCCGTGTATCTAATCCTGGGTGATACCGAGCCGTGTATCTAATCCTGGGCGATACCGAGCCGTGTATCTAATCCTCTCCTGGGCGATACTGTCTGTTGAGCTGTATCTAATCCTGTCCTGTGTGATACTGACTGCTGAGCCGTGTATCTAATCCTGGGCGATACCGAGCCGTGTATCTAACCTTGGCGATGCTGAGCAGTGTATCTAATCCTGCCCGATACTGAGCCGTGTATCTAATCCTGGGCGATACCGAGCCGTGTATCTAATCCTGGGTGATACCGAACAGTGTATCTAATCCTGTGCGATACTGAGCCGTGTATCTAATCCTGGGCAATACCGAGCCGTGTATCTAATCCTGGGTGATACTGAGCCGTGTATCTATTCCTGGGTGATACTGAGCCGTGTACCTAATCATGGGTGATACTGAGCCGTGTATCTAATCCTGCTTGATACCGATCCGTGTATCTAATACTTGACAATACTTAGCCGTGTATCTAATCATGGGCGATACCGAACCGTGTATCTAATCCTGGGCGATGCTGAGCCATGTATCTAATCCTGTCCGATACTGAGCCGTGTATCTAATCCTGGGCGATACCGAGCCGTGTATCTAATCCTGGGCGATACTGAGCCGTGTATCTAATCCTGGGTAATACCAAGCCGTGTATCTAATCCTGGGTGATACTGAGCCGTGTATCTAATCCTGGGTGATACTGAGCCGTGTATCTAATCCTGTTTGATACGGAGCCGTGTATCTAATCCTTGGCAATACCGAGCCGTGTATCTAATCCTGGGCGATACCGAGCCGTGTATCTAATCCTGGGCGATACTGAGCCGTGTTTATAATCCTGGGTTATACTGAGCCATGTATCTAATCCTGGGCGATACCGAGCCGTGTATCTAATCCTGGGTGATACCGAGCCGTGTATCTAATTCTGGGCGATACCGAGCCGTGTATCTAATCCTCTCCTGGGCGATACTGTCTGTTGAGCTGTATCTAATCCTGTCCTGTGTGATACTGACTGCTGAGCCATGTATCTAATCCTGGGCGATACCGAGCCGTGTATCTAACCTTGGCGATGCTGAGCAGTGTATCTAATCCTGTCCGATACTGAGCCGTGTATCTAATCCTGGGCGATACCGAGCCGTGTATCTAATCCTGGGTGATACCGAACCGTGTATCTAATATCTAATCCTGTGCGATACTGAACCGTGTATCTAATCCTGGGCAATACCGAGCCGTGTATCTAATCCTGAGTGATACTGAGCCATGTATCTAATCCTGGGCGATACCGAGCCGTGTATCTAATCCTGGGCGATACCGAACCGTGTATCTAATCCTTGGCGATACTGAGCCGTGTATCTAATCCTGGGCAATACCGAGCCGTGTATCTAATCCTGGGTGATACTGAGCCGTGTATCTAATCCTGGGTGATACTGAGCCATGTACCTAATCCTGGGTGATACTGAGCCGTGTATCTAATCCTGTTTGATACCGAGCCGTGTATCTAATACTTGGCAATACCGAGACGTGTATCTAATCCTGGGCGATACTGAGCCGTGTATCTAATCCTGGGCGATACCGAGCCGTGTATCTAATCCTGGGCGATACCGAGCCGTGTATCTAATCCTGGGCGATACCGAGCCGTATATCTAATCCTCTCCTGGGCGATACTGTCTGCTGAGCTGTATCTAATCCTGTCCTGTGTGATACTGACTGTTAAGCCATGTATCTAATCCTGGGCGATACCGAGCCGTGTATCTAATCCTGGGCGATGCTGAGCCATGTATCTAATCCTGTCCGATACTGAGCCGTGTATCTAATCCTTGGTGATACCGAGCCGTGTATCTAATCCTGGGCGATACTGAACCGTGTATCTAATCCTGGGTAATACCGAGCCGTGAATCTAATCCTGGGTGATACTGAGCCGTGTATCTAATCCTGGGTGATACTGAGCCATGTATCTAATCCTGTTTGATACGGAGCCGTGTATCTAATCCTTGGCAATACCGAGCTGTGTATCTAATCCTGGGCGATACCAAGCCATGTATTTAATTGTGGGTGATACTGAGCCGTGTATCTAATCCTGTTTGATACGGAGCCGTGTATCTAATCCTGGGCGATACCGAGCCGTGTATCTAATCCTGGGTGATACCGAGCCGTGTATCTAATCCTGGGCGATACCGAGCCGTCTATCTAATCCTCTCCTGGGCGATACTGTCTGTTGAGCTGTATCTAATCCTGTCCTGTGTGATACTGACTGCTATGCCATGTATCTAATCCTGGGCGATACCGAGCCGTGTATCTAACCTTGGCGATGCTGAGCAGTGTATCTAATCCTGTCCGATACTAAGCCGTGTATCTAATCCTGGGCGATACCGAGCCGTGTATCTAATCCTGGGTGATACCGAGCCGTGTTCCTAATCCTGGGTGATACTGAGCCGTGTATCTAATCCTGTTTGATACCGAGCCGTGTATCTAATACTTGGCAATACCGAGACGTGTATCTAATCCTGGGCGATACTGAGCCGTGTATCTAATCCTGGGCGATACCGAGCCATGTATCTAATCCTGGGCGATACCGAGCCGTGTATCTAATCCTCTCCTGTGTGATACTGACTGCTGAGCCGTGTATCTAATCCTGTCCTATACTATGCCGTGTATCTAATACTGGGCGATACTGAGCCATGTATCTAATCCTGGGCGATACTGAGCCGTGTCTAATCCTGTCCTATACTATGCCGTGTATCTAATCCTGGGTGATACTGAGCCGTGTATCTAATCCTGGGCGATATCGAGCCGTGTATCTAATCCTGGGTGATACCGAGCCGTGTATCTAATCCTGGGTGATAACTAGCCATGTATCTAATCCTGGGCGATACCGAACCGTGTATCTAATCCTGGGTGATACCGAGCCGTGTATCTAATACTGGGCGATACCGAGCCGTGTATCTAATCCTCTCCTGGGCGATACTGTCTGTTGAGCTGTATCTAATCCTATCCTGTGTGATACTGTCTGCTGAGCAGTGTATCTAATCCCATCCTGTGTGATACCGTCTGCTGAGCCGTGTATCTAATCCTATCCTGTGTGATACTGTCTGCTGAGCAGTGTATCTAATCCCATCCTGTGTGATACCGTCTGCTGAGCTGTGTATCTAATCCTCTCCTGTGCGATACTGTCTGCTGAGCCGTGTATCTAATCCTCTCCTGTGTGATACTGTCTGCTGAGCCGTGTATCTAATCCTCTCCTGTGTGATACTGTCTGCTGAGCCGTGTATCTAATCCTCTCCTGTGTGATACTGTCTGCTGAGCTGTGTATCTAATCCTATCCTGTGTGATACTGTCTGCTGAGCCGTGTATCTAATCCTCTCCTGTGTGATACTGTCTGCTGAGCTGTGTATCTAATCCTATCCTGTGTGATACTGTCTGCTGAGCCGTGTATCTAATCCTATCCTGTGTGATACTGTCTGCTGAGCCGTGTATCTAATCCTATCCTGTGTGATACTGTCTGCTGAGCCGTGTATCTAATCCTCTCCTGTGTGATACTGTCTGCTGAGCCGTGTATCTAATCCTATCCTGTGTGATACTGTCTGATGATCCGTGTATCTAATCCTATCCTGTGTGATACTGTCTGCTGAGCCGTGTATCTAATCCTATCCTGTGTGATACTGTCTGCTGAGCCGTGTATCTAATCCTATCCTGTGTGATACTGTCTGCTGAGCCGTGTATCTAATCCTATCCTGTGTGATACTGTCTGCTGAGCCGTGTATCTAATCCTCTCCTGTGTGATACTGTCTGCTGAGCGTGTATCTAATCCCTCCTGTGTGATACTGTCTGCTGAGCTGTGTATCTAATCCTATCCTGTGTGGTACTGTCTGCTGAGCTGTGTATCTAATCCTCTCCTGTGTGATACTGTCTGCTGAGCCGTGTATCTAATCCTCTCCTGTGTGATACTGTCTGCTGAGCCGTGTATCTAATACTCTCCTGTGTGATACTGTCTGCTGAGCCGTGTATCTAATCCTCTCCTGTGTGATGCCGTGTATCTCATCCTCTCCTGTGTGATACTGTCTGCTGAGCTGTGTATCTAATCCTATCCTGTATGATACTGTCTGCTGAGCGGTGTATCTAATCCTCTCCTGTGTGATACTGTCTGCTGAGCTGTGTATCTAATCCTCTCCTGTGTGATACTGTCTGCTGAGCCGTGTATCTAATCCTCTCCTGTGTGATACTGTCTGCTGAGCTGTGTATCTAATCCTCTCCTGTGTGATACTGTCTGCTGAGCCGTGTATCTAATACTCTCCTGTGTGATACTGTTTGCTGAGCCGTGTATCTAATCCTCTCCTGTGTGATGCCGTGTATCTCATCCTCTCCTGTGTGATACTGTCTGCTGAGCTGTGTATCTAATCCTATCCTGTGTGATACTGTCTGCTGAGCCGTGTATCTAATCCTATCCTGTGTGATACTGTCTGCTGAGCCGTGTATCTCATCCTCTCCTGTGTGATACTGTCTGCTGAGCCGTGTATCTAATCCTCTCCTGTGTGATACTGTCTGCTGAGCCGTGTATCTAATCCTATCCTGTGTGATACTGACTGCTGAGCTGTGTATCTAATCCTATTCTGTGTGATACTGTCTGCTGAGCCGTGTATCTAATCCTCTCCTGTGTGATACTCTCTGATTAGCCGTGTATCTAATCCTCTCCTGTGTGATACTGTCTGCTGAGCCGTGTATCTAATCTTCTCCTGTGTGATACTGTCTGCTGAGCCGTGTATCTAATCCTATCCTGTGTGATACTGTCTGCAGAGCCGTGTATCTAATCCTATCCTGTGTGATACTGACTGCTGAGCCGTGTATCTAATCCTATCCTGTGTGATACTGTCTGCTGAGCCGTGTATCTAATCCTATCCTGTGTGATACTGTCTGCTGAGCTGTGTATAATCCTATCCTGTGTGATACTGTCTGCTGAGCCATGTATCTAATCCTCTCCTGTGTGATACTGTCTGCTGAGCCGTGTATCTAATCCTATCCTGTGTGATACTGACTGCTGAGCTGTGTATCTAATCCTATCCTGTGTGATACTGTCTGCTGAGCCGTGTATCTAATCCTATCCTATGTGATACTGTCTGCTGAGCCGTGTATCTAATCCTATCCTGTGTGACACTGACTGCTGAGCCGTGTATCTAATCCTCTCCTGTGTGATACTGTCTGCTGAGCTGTGTATCTAATCCTATCCTGTGTGATACTGTCTGCTGAGCCGTGTATCTAATCCTATCCTGTGTGATTCTTATGCTGAGCTGTGTATCTAATCCTCTCCTGTGTGATACTGTCTGCTGAGCCATGTATCTAATCCTATCCTGTGTGATACTGTCTGCTGAGCCGTGTATCTAATCCTATCCTGTGTGACACTGACTGCTGAGCCGTGTATCTAATCCTCTCCTGTGTGATACTGTCTGCTGAGCCGTGTATCTAATCCTCTCCTGTGTGATACTGTCTGCTGAGCCATGTATCTAATCCTATCCTGTGTGATACTGTCTGCTGAGCCGTGTATCTAATCCTATCCTGTGTGACACTGACTGCTGAGCCGTGTATCTAATCCTCTCCTGTGTGATACTGTCTGCTGAGCTGTGTATCTAATCCTCTCCTGTGTGATACTGTCTGCTGAGCCATGTATCTAATCCTCTCCTGTGTGATACCGTCTGCTGAGCTGTGTATCTTATCCTATCCTGTGTGATACTGTCTGCTGAGCAGTGTATCTAATCCCATCCTGTGTGATACCGTCTGCTGAACCGTGTATCTAATCCTATCCTGTGTGATACTGTCTGCTGAGCAGTGTATCTAATCCCATCCTGTGTGATACCGTCTGCTGAGCTGTGTATCTAATCCTATCCTGTGTGATACTGTCTGCTGAACAGTGTATCTAATCCCATCCTGTGTGATACCGTCTGCTGAGCTGTGTATCTAATCCTCTCCTGTGCGATACTGTCTGCTGAGCCGTGTATCTAATCCTCTCCTGTGTGATACTGTCTGCTGAGCCGTGTATCTAATCCTCTCCTGTGTGATACTGTCTGCTGAGCCGTGTATCTAATCCTCTCCTGTGTGGTACTGTCTGCTGAGCCGTGTATCTAATCCTATCCTGTGTGATACTGTCTGCTGAGCCGTGTATCTAATCTTCTCCTGTGTGATACTGTCTGCTGAGCCATGTATCTAATCCTATCCTGTGTGATACTGTCTGATGATCCGTGTATCTAATCCTATCCTGTGTGATACTGTCTGCTGAGCCGTGTATCTAATCCTATCCTGTGTGATACTGTCTGCTGAGCCGTGTATCTAATCCTCTCCTGTGTGATACTGTCTGCTGAGCCGTGTATCTAATCCTATCCTGTGTGATACTGTCTGATGATCCGTGTATCTAATCCTATCCTGTGTGATACTGTCTGCTGAGCCGTGTATCTAATCCTATCCTGTGTGATACTGTCTGCTGAGCCGTGTATCTAATCCTATCCTGTGTGATACTGTCTGCTGAGCCGTGTATCTAATCCTCTCCTGTGTAATACTGTCTGATGATCCGTGTATCTAATCCTATCCTGTGTGATACTGTCTGCTGAGCCGTGTATCTAATCCTATCCTGTGTGATACTGTCTGATGATCCGTGTATCTAATCCTCTCCTGTGTGATACTGTCTGATGATCCGTGTATCTAATCCTATCCTGTGTGATACTGTCTGCTGAGCCGTGTATCTAATCCTCTCCTGTGTGATACCGTCTGCTGAGCTGTGTATAATCCTATCCTGTGTGATACTGTCTGCTGAGCCGTGTATCTAATCCTCTCCTGTGTGATACTGTCTGCTGAGCCGTGTATCTAATCCTATCCTGTGTGATACTGTCTGATGATCCGTGTATCTAATCCTATCCTGTGTGATACTGTGTGCTGAGCTGTGTATCTAATCCTATCCTGTGTGATACTGTCTGCTGAGCTGTGTGTCTAATCCTCTCCTGTGTGATACTGTCTGCTGAGCTGTGTATCTAATCCTATCCTGTGTGATACTGTGTGCTGAGCCGTGTATCTAATCCTATCCTGTGTGATACTGTCTGCTGAGCTGTGTATCTAATCCTCTCCTGTGTGATACTGTCTGCTGAGCAGTGTATCTAATCCTATCCTGTGTGATACTGTCTGCTGAGCAGTGTATCTAATCCTATCCTGTGTGATACTGTCTGCTGAGCCGTGTATCTAATCCTATCCTGTGTGATACTGTCTGCTGAGCCGTGTATCTAATCCTATCCTGTGTGATACTGTCTGCTGAGCCGTGTATCTAATCCTCTCCTGTGTGATACTGTCTGCTGAGCCGTGTATCTAATCCTCTCCTGTGTGATACTGTCTGCTGAGCTGTGTATCTAATCCTCTCCTGTGTGATACTGTCTGCTGAGCCGTGTATCTAATACTCTCCTGTGTGATACTGTCTGCTGAGCCGTGTATCTAATACTCTCCTGTGTGATACTGTCTGCTGAGCCGTGTATCTAATCCTATCCTGTGTGATACTGTCTGCTGAGCTGTGTATCTAATCCTATCCTGTATGATACCGTCTGCTGAGCTGTGTATCTAAGCCTGTCATGTGTGATACTGACTGCTGAGCTGTGTATCTAATCCTCTTCTGTGTGATACTGTCTGCTGAGCCATGTATCTAATCCTATCCTGTGTGATACTGTCTGCTGAGCCGTGTATCTAATCCTATCCTGTGTGATACTGTCTGCAGAGCCGTGTATCTAATCCTCTCCTGTGTGATACTGTCTGCTGAGCCGTGTATCTAATCCTATCCTGTGTGATACTGTCTGCTGAGCCGTGTATCTAAGCCTGTCATGTGTGATACTGACTGCTGAGCTGTGTATCTAATCCTCTTCTGTGTGATACTGTCTGCTGAGCCATGTATCTAATCCTATCCTGTGTGATACTGTCTGCTGAGCCGTGTATCTAATCCTATCCTGTGTGATACTGACTGCTGAGCCGTGTATCTAATCCTCTCCTGTGTGATACTGTCTGCTGAGCCATGTATCTAATCCTCTCCTGTGTGATACTGTCTGCTGAGCCATGTATCTAAGCCTGTCACGTGTGATACTGACTGCTGAGCCGTGTATGTAATCCTATCCTGTGTGATACTGTCTGCTGAGCCGTGTATCTAATCCTATCCTGTGTGGTACCGTCTGCTGAGCCGTGTATCTAATCCTATCCTGTGTGATACTGACTGCTGAGCCGTGTATCTAATCCTATCCTGTATGATACTGTCTGCTGAGCCGTGTATCTAATCCTCTCCTGTGTGATACTGTCTGCTGAGCCGTGTATCTAAGCCTGTCATGTGTGATACTGTCTGCTGAGCCGTGTATCTAATCCTATCCTGTGTGATACTGTCTGCTGAGCCGTGTATCTAAGCCTATCCTGTGTGGTACCGTCTGCTGAGCTGTGTATCTAATCCTCTTCTGTGTGATACTGTCTGCTGAGCCGTGTATCTAATCCTCTCCTGTGTGATACTGTCTGCTGAGCCGTGTATCTAATCCTATCCTGTGTGATACTGTCTGCTGAGCCGTGTATCTAATCCTCTCCTGTGTGATACTGTCTGATGAGCCGTGTATCTAATCCTATCCTGTGTGATACTGACTGCTGAGCCGTGTATCTAATCCTATCCTGTGTGATACTGACTGCTGAGCTGTGTATCTAATCCTCTTCTGTGTGATACTGTCTGCTGAGCCGTGTATCTAATCCCATCCTGTGTGATACTGTCTGTTGAGCTGTGTATCTAATCCCATCCTGTGTGATACTGTCTGCTGAGCCGTGTATCTAATCCTGTGTGATACTGTCTGCTGAGCCGTGTATCTAATCCTCTTCTGTGTGATACTGTCTGCTGAGCCGTGTATCTAATCCTCTCCTGTGTGATACTGTCTGCTGAGCCGTGTATCTAATCCTATCCTGTGTGATACTGTCTGCTGAGCCGTGTATCTAATCCTATCCTGTGTGATACCGTGTGCTGAGCCGTGTATCTAATCCTCTCCTGTGTGATACCATCTGCTGAGCCGTGTATCTAATCCTCTCCTGTGTGATACTGACTGCTGAGCCGTGTATCTAATCCTTTCGTGTGTGATACTGTCTGCTGAGCCGTGTATCTAATCCTCTCCTGTGTGATACTGTCTGCTGAGCCATGTATCTAATCGTATCCTGTGTGATACTGTCTGCTGAGCCGTGTATCTAATCCTATCCTGTGTGATACTGTCTGCTGAGCCGTGTATCTAATCCTATCCTGTGTGATACTGTCTGCTGAGCCGTGTATCTAATCCTATCCTGTGTGATACTGTCTGCTGAGCTGTGTATCTAATCCTCTCCTGTGTGATACCATCTGCTGAGCCGTGTATCTAATCCTCTCCTGTGTGATACTGACTGCTGAGCCGTGTATCTAATCCTATCCTGTGTGATACTGACTGCTGAGCTGTGTATCTAATCCTGTCCTGTGTGATACTGTCTGCTGAGCCGTGTATCTAATCCTATCCTGTGTGATACTGTCTGCTGAGCCGTGTATCTAATCCTATCGTGTGTGATACTGTCTGCTGAGCTGTGTATCTAATCCTCTCCTGTGTGATACTGTCTGCTGATCTGTGTATCTAATCCTCTTCTGTGTGATACTGACTGCTGAGCTGTGTATCTAATCCTCTCCTGTGTGATACTGTCTGCTGAGCTGTGTACCTAAGCCTGTCACGTATGATACTGTCTGCTGAGCTGTGTATCTAATCCTCTCCTGTGTGATACTGACTGCTGAGCTGTGTATCTAATCCTCTCCTGTGTGATACTGACTGCTGAGCCGTGTATCTAATCCTCTCCTGTGTGATACCGTCTGCTGAGCCGTGTATCTAATCCTCTCCTGTGTGATACCGTCTGCTGAACTGTGTATCTAATCATCTCCTGTGTGATACCGTCTGCTGAGCTGTGTATCTAATCCTATCCTGTATGATACTGCCTGCAGAGCCGTGTATCTAATCATCTCCTGTGTGATACTGTCTGCTGAGCCGTGTATCTCATCCTCTCCTGTGTGATACTGTCTGCTGAGCCGTGTATCTAATCCTATCCTGTGTGATACTGTCTGCTGAGCCGTGTATCTAATCCTCTCCTGTGTGATGCTGTCTGATGAGCCGTGTATCTAATCCTATCCTGTGTGATACTGTCTGCTGAGCCGTGTATCTAATCCTCTCCTGTGTGATACTGACTGCTGAGCCGTGTATCTAATCCTGGGCGATACTGAGCAGTATATCTAATCCTGGGTGATACTGAACCGTGTAGCTAATCCTGGGCGATACCGAGCCGTGTATCTAATCCTGGACGATACTGAGCCATGTATCTAATCCGGGCCATACCGAGCCGTGTATCTAATCCTGGGCGATACCGAATCGTGTATCTAATCCTTGGCGATACTGAGCCGTGTATCTAATCCTGGGCAATACCGAGCCGTGTATCTAATCCTGGGTGATACTGAGCCGTGTATCTAATCCTGGGTGATACTGAGCCATGTACCTAATCCTGGGTGATACTGAGCTGTGTATCTAATCCTGTTTGATACCGAGCCGTGTATCTAATACTTGGCAATACCGAGACGTGTATCTAATCCTGGGCGATACTGAGCCGTGTATCTAATCCTGGGCGATACCGAGCCATGTATCTAATCCTGGGCGATACCGAGCCGTATATCTAATCCTATCCTGTGTGATACTGACTGCTGAGCCGTGTATCTAATCCTGTCCTATACTATGCCGTGTATCTAATCCTGGGCGATACTGAGCCGTATATCTAATCCTGGGTGATACTGAACCGTGTAGCTAATCCTGGGCGATACCGAGCCGTGTATCTAATCCTGGACGATACTGAGCCGTGTATCTAATACTGGGCGATACCTCGCCGTGTATCTAATCCTGAGTGATACTGAGCCATGTATCTAATCCTGGGCGATACCGAGCCGTGTATCTAACCTTGGCGATGCTGAGCCATGTATCTAATCCTGGGCTTGTATCTAATTTTTGGCGATACTGAGCCGTGTATCTAATCCTGGGCGATACCGAGCCGTGTATCTAATCCTGGGCGATGCTGAGCCGTGTATCTAATACTGGGCGATACCTCGCCGTGTATCTAATCCTGAGTGATACTGAGCCATGTATCTAATCCTGTCCGATACTGAGCCGTGTATCTAATCCGGGCCATACCGAGCCGTGTATCTAATCCTGGGCGATGCTGAGCCGTGTATCTAATACTGGGCGATACCTCGCCGTGTATCTAATCCTGAGTGATACTGAGCCATGTATCTAATCCTGTCCGATACTACTGAGCCGTGTATCTAATCCGGGCCATACCGAGCCGTGTATCTAATCCTGGGCGATACCGAGCCGTGTATCTAATCCTGGGCGATACCGAACCGTGTATCTAATCCTTGGCGATACTGAGCCGTGTATCTAATCCTGGGTGATACTGAGCCGTGTATCTAATCCTGTTTGATACCGAGCCGTGTATCTAATACTTGGCAATACCGAGACGTGTATCTAATCCTGGGCGATACTGAGCCGTGTATCTAATCCTGGGCAATACCTCGCCGTGTATCTAATCCTGGGTGATACTGAGCCATGTACCTAATCCTGGGTGATACTGAGCCTTGTATCTAATCCTGTTTGATACCGAGCCGTGTATCTAATACTTGGCAATATCGAGACGTGTATCTAATCCTGGGCGATACCGAGCCATATATCTAATCCTGGGCGATACCGAGCCGTGTATCTAATCCTGGGTGATACTGAACCGTGTAGCTAATCCTGGGCGATACTGAGCCGTGTATTTAATACTGGGCGATACCTCGCCGTGTATCTAATCCTGAGTGATACTGAGCCATGTATCTAATCCTGGGTGATACCGAGCCGTGTATCTAACCTTGGCGATGCTGAGCCATGTATCTAATCCTGGGCTTGTATCTAATCCTGGGCGATACTGAGCCGTGTATCTAATCCTGGGCGATACCGAGCCGTATATCTAATCCTCTCCTGTGTGATACTGACTGCTGAGCCGTGTATCTAATCCTGTCCTATACTATGCCGTGTATCTAATCCTGGGCGATACTTAGCCGTATATCTAATCCTGGGTGATACTGAACCGTGTAGCTAATCCTGGGCGATACCGAGCCGTGTATCTAATCCTGGACGATACTGAGCCGTGTATCTAATCCTGAGTGATACTGAGCCGTGTATCTAACCTTGGCGATGTGAGCCATGTATCTAATCCTGGGCTTGTATCTAATTTTTGGCGATACTGAGCCGTGTATCTAATCCTGGGCGATACTGAGCCGTGTATCTAATCCTGGGCGATACCGAGCCGTGTATCTAATCCTGGGCGATGCTGAGCCGTGTATCTAATACTGCGCGATACCTCGCCGTGTATCTAATCCTGAGTGATACTGAGCCATGTATCTAATCCTGTCCGATACTGAGCCGTGTATCTAATCCGGGCCATACCGAGCCGTGTATCTAATCCTTGGCGATACTGAGCCGTGTATCTAATCCTGGGCAATACCGAGCCGTGTATCTAATCCTGGGTGATACTGAGCCGTGTATCTAATCCTGGGTGATACTGAGCCATGTACCTAATCCTGGGTGATACTGAGCCGTGTATCTAATCCTGTTTGATACCGAGCCGTGTATCTAATACTTGGCAATACTGAGACGTGTATCTAATCCTGGGCGATACTGAGCCGTGTATCTAATCCTGGGCGATACCGAGCCATGTATCTAATCCTGGGCGATACCGAGCCGTATATCTAATCCTCTCCTGTGTGATACTGACTGCTGAGACGTGTATCTAATCCTGTCCTATACTATGCCGTGTATCTAATCCTGGGCGATACTGAGCCGTATATCTAATCCTGGGTGATACTGAACCGTGTAGCTAATCCTGGGCGATACCGAGCCGTGTATCTAATCCTGGACGATACTGAGCCGTGTATCTAATACTGGGCGATACCTCGCCGTGTATCTAATCCTGAGTGATACTGAGCCATGTATCCAATCCTGGGCGATACCGAGCCGTGTATCTAACCTTGGCGATGCTGTGCCGTGTATCTAATCCTGTCTGATACTGAGCCGTGTATCTAATCCTGGGCGATACCGAGCCGTGTATCTAATCCTGGGCGATACTGAACCGTGTATCTAATCCTGGGCGATACTGAGCCGTGTATCTAATCCTGGGCTTGTATCTAATTTTTGGCGATATCTCCTGTGTGATACTGACTGCTGAGCCGTGTATCTAATCCTGGGCGATACCTCGCCGTGTATCTAATCCTGAGTGATACTGAGCCATGTATCTAATCCTGGACGATACCGAGCCGTGTATCTAACCTTGGCGATGCTGAGCCATGTATCTAATCCTGTCTGATACTGAGCCGTGTATCTAATCCTGGGCGATACCGAGCCGTGTATCTAATCCTGGGCGATACTGAACCGTGTATCTAATCCTGGGCGATACTGAGCCGTGTATCTAATCCTGGGCAATACCTAGCCGTGTATCTAATCCTGGGCGATACCGAACCGTGTATCTAATCCTGGGCGATGCTGAGCCATGTATCTAATCCTGTCCGATACTGAGCCGTGTATCTAATCCTGGGCGATACCGAGCCGTGTATCTAATCCTGGGCGATACTGAGCCGTGTATCTAATCCTGGGTGATACTGAGCCGTGTATCTAATCCTGGGTGATACTGAGCCATGTATCTAATCCTGGGTGATACTGAGCCGTGTATCTAATCCTGTTTGATACGGAGCCGTGTATCTAATCCTTGGCAATACCGAGCCGTGTATCTAATCCTGGGCGATACCGAGCCGTGTATCTAATCCTGGGCGATACTGAGCCGTGTTTATAATCCTGGGTTATACTGAGCCATGTATCTAATCCTGGGCGATACCGAGCCGTGTATCTAATCCTGGGTGATACCGAGCCGTGTATCTAATCCTGGGCGATACCGAGCCGTGTATCTAATCCTCTCCTGGGCGATACTGTCTGTTGAGCTGTATCTAATCCTGTCCTGTGTGATACTGACTGCTGAGCCGTGTATCTAATCCTGGGCGATACCGAGCCGTGTATCTAACCTTGGCGATGCTGAGCAGTGTATCTAATCCTGCCCGATACTGAGCCGTGTATCTAATCCTGGGCGATACCGAGCCGTGTATCTAATCCTGGGTGATACCGAACAGTGTATCTAATCCTGTGCGATACTGAGCCGTGTATCTAATCCTGGGCAATACCGAGCCGTGTATCTAATCCTGGGTGATACTGAGCCGTGTATCTATTCCTGGGTGATACTGAGCCGTGTACCTAATCATGGGTGATACTGAGCCGTGTATCTAATCCTGCTTGATACCGATCCGTGTATCTAATACTTGACAATACTTAGCCGTGTATCTAATCATGGGCGATACCGAACCGTGTATCTAATCCTGGGCGATGCTGAGCCATGTATCTAATCCTGTCCGATACTGAGCCGTGTATCTAATCCTGGGCGATACCGAGCCGTGTATCTAATCCTGGGCGATACTGAGCCGTGTATCTAATCCTGGGTAATACCAAGCCGTGTATCTAATCCTGGGTGATACTGAGCCGTGTATCTAATCCTGGGTGATACTGAGCCGTGTATCTAATCCTGTTTGATACGGAGCCGTGTATCTAATCCTTGGCAATACCGAGCCGTGTATCTAATCCTGGGCGATACCGAGCCGTGTATCTAATCCTGGGCGATACTGAGCCGTGTTTATAATCCTGGGTTATACTGAGCCATGTATCTAATCCTGGGCGATACCGAGCCGTGTATCTAATCCTGGGTGATACCGAGCCGTGTATCTAATTCTGGGCGATACCGAGCCGTGTATCTAATCCTCTCCTGGGCGATACTGTCTGTTGAGCTGTATCTAATCCTGTCCTGTGTGATACTGACTGCTGAGCCATGTATCTAATCCTGGGCGATACCGAGCCGTGTATCTAACCTTGGCGATGCTGAGCAGTGTATCTAATCCTGTCCGATACTGAGCCGTGTATCTAATCCTGGGCGATACCGAGCCGTGTATCTAATCCTGGGTGATACCGAACCGTGTATCTAATATCTAATCCTGTGCGATACTGAACCGTGTATCTAATCCTGGGCAATACCGAGCCGTGTATCTAATCCTGAGTGATACTGAGCCATGTATCTAATCCTGGGCGATACCGAGCCGTGTATCTAATCCTGGGCGATACCGAACCGTGTATCTAATCCTTGGCGATACTGAGCCGTGTATCTAATCCTGGGCAATACCGAGCCGTGTATCTAATCCTGGGTGATACTGAGCCGTGTATCTAATCCTGGGTGATACTGAGCCATGTACCTAATCCTGGGTGATACTGAGCCGTGTATCTAATCCTGTTTGATACCGAGCCGTGTATCTAATACTTGGCAATACCGAGACGTGTATCTAATCCTGGGCGATACTGAGCCGTGTATCTAATCCTGGGCGATACCGAGCCGTGTATCTAATCCTGGGCGATACCGAGCCGTGTATCTAATCCTGGGCGATACCGAGCCGTATATCTAATCCTCTCCTGGGCGATACTGTCTGCTGAGCTGTATCTAATCCTGTCCTGTGTGATACTGACTGTTAAGCCATGTATCTAATCCTGGGCGATACCGAGCCGTGTATCTAATCCTGGGCGATGCTGAGCCATGTATCTAATCCTGTCCGATACTGAGCCGTGTATCTAATCCTTGGTGATACCGAGCCGTGTATCTAATCCTGGGCGATACTGAACCGTGTATCTAATCCTGGGTAATACCGAGCCGTGAATCTAATCCTGGGTGATACTGAGCCGTGTATCTAATCCTGGGTGATACTGAGCCATGTATCTAATCCTGTTTGATACGGAGCCGTGTATCTAATCCTTGGCAATACCGAGCTGTGTATCTAATCCTGGGCGATACCAAGCCATGTATTTAATTGTGGGTGATACTGAGCCGTGTATCTAATCCTGTTTGATACGGAGCCGTGTATCTAATCCTGGGCGATACCGAGCCGTGTATCTAATCCTGGGTGATACCGAGCCGTGTATCTAATCCTGGGCGATACCGAGCCGTCTATCTAATCCTCTCCTGGGCGATACTGTCTGTTGAGCTGTATCTAATCCTGTCCTGTGTGATACTGACTGCTATGCCATGTATCTAATCCTGGGCGATACCGAGCCGTGTATCTAACCTTGGCGATGCTGAGCAGTGTATCTAATCCTGTCCGATACTAAGCCGTGTATCTAATCCTGGGCGATACCGAGCCGTGTATCTAATCCTGGGTGATACCGAGCCGTGTTCCTAATCCTGGGTGATACTGAGCCGTGTATCTAATCCTGTTTGATACCGAGCCGTGTATCTAATACTTGGCAATACCGAGACGTGTATCTAATCCTGGGCGATACTGAGCCGTGTATCTAATCCTGGGCGATACCGAGCCATGTATCTAATCCTGGGCGATACCGAGCCGTGTATCTAATCCTCTCCTGTGTGATACTGACTGCTGAGCCGTGTATCTAATCCTGTCCTATACTATGCCGTGTATCTAATACTGGGCGATACTGAGCCATGTATCTAATCCTGGGCGATACTGAGCCGTGTCTAATCCTGTCCTATACTATGCCGTGTATCTAATCCTGGGTGATACTGAGCCGTGTATCTAATCCTGGGCGATATCGAGCCGTGTATCTAATCCTGGGTGATACCGAGCCGTGTATCTAATCCTGGGTGATAACTAGCCATGTATCTAATCCTGGGCGATACCGAACCGTGTATCTAATCCTGGGTGATACCGAGCCGTGTATCTAATACTGGGCGATACCGAGCCGTGTATCTAATCCTCTCCTGGGCGATACTGTCTGTTGAGCTGTATCTAATCCTATCCTGTGTGATACTGTCTGCTGAGCAGTGTATCTAATCCCATCCTGTGTGATACCGTCTGCTGAGCCGTGTATCTAATCCTATCCTGTGTGATACTGTCTGCTGAGCAGTGTATCTAATCCCATCCTGTGTGATACCGTCTGCTGAGCTGTGTATCTAATCCTCTCCTGTGCGATACTGTCTGCTGAGCCGTGTATCTAATCCTCTCCTGTGTGATACTGTCTGCTGAGCCGTGTATCTAATCCTCTCCTGTGTGATACTGTCTGCTGAGCCGTGTATCTAATCCTCTCCTGTGTGATACTGTCTGCTGAGCTGTGTATCTAATCCTATCCTGTGTGATACTGTCTGCTGAGCCGTGTATCTAATCCTATCCTGTGTGATACTGTCTGCTGAGCCGTGTATCTAATCCTATCCTGTGTGATACTGTCTGCTGAGCCGTGTATCTAATCCTCTCCTGTGTGATACTGTCTGCTGAGCCGTGTATCTAATCCTATCCTGTGTGATACTGTCTGATGATCCGTGTATCTAATCCTATCCTGTGTGATACTGTCTGCTGAGCCGTGTATCTAATCCTATCCTGTGTGATACTGTCTGCTGAGCCGTGTATCTAATCCTATCCTGTGTGATACTGTCTGCTGAGCCGTGTATCTAATCCTATCCTGTGTGATACTGTCTGCTGAGCCGTGTATCTAATCCTCTCCTGTGTGATACTGTCTGCTGAGCGTGTATCTAATCCCTCCTGTGTGATACTGTCTGCTGAGCTGTGTATCTAATCCTATCCTGTGTGGTACTGTCTGCTGAGCTGTGTATCTAATCCTCTCCTGTGTGATACTGTCTGCTGAGCCGTGTATCTAATCCTCTCCTGTGTGATACTGTCTGCTGAGCCGTGTATCTAATACTCTCCTGTGTGATACTGTCTGCTGAGCCGTGTATCTAATCCTCTCCTGTGTGATGCCGTGTATCTCATCCTCTCCTGTGTGATACTGTCTGCTGAGCTGTGTATCTAATCCTATCCTGTATGATACTGTCTGCTGAGCGGTGTATCTAATCCTCTCCTGTGTGATACTGTCTGCTGAGCTGTGTATCTAATCCTCTCCTGTGTGATACTGTCTGCTGAGCCGTGTATCTAATCCTCTCCTGTGTGATACTGTCTGCTGAGCTGTGTATCTAATCCTCTCCTGTGTGATACTGTCTGCTGAGCCGTGTATCTAATACTCTCCTGTGTGATACTGTTTGCTGAGCCGTGTATCTAATCCTCTCCTGTGTGATGCCGTGTATCTCATCCTCTCCTGTGTGATACTGTCTGCTGAGCTGTGTATCTAATCCTATCCTGTGTGATACTGTCTGCTGAGCCGTGTATCTAATCCTATCCTGTGTGATACTGTCTGCTGAGCCGTGTATCTCATCCTCTCCTGTGTGATACTGTCTGCTGAGCCGTGTATCTAATCCTCTCCTGTGTGATACTGTCTGCTGAGCCGTGTATCTAATCCTATCCTGTGTGATACTGACTGCTGAGCTGTGTATCTAATCCTATTCTGTGTGATACTGTCTGCTGAGCCGTGTATCTAATCCTCTCCTGTGTGATACTCTCTGATTAGCCGTGTATCTAATCCTCTCCTGTGTGATACTGTCTGCTGAGCCGTGTATCTAATCTTCTCCTGTGTGATACTGTCTGCTGAGCCGTGTATCTAATCCTATCCTGTGTGATACTGTCTGCAGAGCCGTGTATCTAATCCTATCCTGTGTGATACTGACTGCTGAGCCGTGTATCTAATCCTATCCTGTGTGATACTGTCTGCTGAGCCGTGTATCTAATCCTATCCTGTGTGATACTGTCTGCTGAGCTGTGTATAATCCTATCCTGTGTGATACTGTCTGCTGAGCCATGTATCTAATCCTCTCCTGTGTGATACTGTCTGCTGAGCCGTGTATCTAATCCTATCCTGTGTGATACTGACTGCTGAGCTGTGTATCTAATCCTATCCTGTGTGATACTGTCTGCTGAGCCGTGTATCTAATCCTATCCTATGTGATACTGTCTGCTGAGCCGTGTATCTAATCCTATCCTGTGTGACACTGACTGCTGAGCCGTGTATCTAATCCTCTCCTGTGTGATACTGTCTGCTGAGCTGTGTATCTAATCCTATCCTGTGTGATACTGTCTGCTGAGCCGTGTATCTAATCCTATCCTGTGTGATTCTTATGCTGAGCTGTGTATCTAATCCTCTCCTGTGTGATACTGTCTGCTGAGCCATGTATCTAATCCTATCCTGTGTGATACTGTCTGCTGAGCCGTGTATCTAATCCTATCCTGTGTGACACTGACTGCTGAGCCGTGTATCTAATCCTCTCCTGTGTGATACTGTCTGCTGAGCCGTGTATCTAATCCTCTCCTGTGTGATACTGTCTGCTGAGCCATGTATCTAATCCTATCCTGTGTGATACTGTCTGCTGAGCCGTGTATCTAATCCTATCCTGTGTGACACTGACTGCTGAGCCGTGTATCTAATCCTCTCCTGTGTGATACTGTCTGCTGAGCTGTGTATCTAATCCTCTCCTGTGTGATACTGTCTGCTGAGCCATGTATCTAATCCTCTCCTGTGTGATACCGTCTGCTGAGCTGTGTATCTTATCCTATCCTGTGTGATACTGTCTGCTGAGCAGTGTATCTAATCCCATCCTGTGTGATACCGTCTGCTGAACCGTGTATCTAATCCTATCCTGTGTGATACTGTCTGCTGAGCAGTGTATCTAATCCCATCCTGTGTGATACCGTCTGCTGAGCTGTGTATCTAATCCTATCCTGTGTGATACTGTCTGCTGAACAGTGTATCTAATCCCATCCTGTGTGATACCGTCTGCTGAGCTGTGTATCTAATCCTCTCCTGTGCGATACTGTCTGCTGAGCCGTGTATCTAATCCTCTCCTGTGTGATACTGTCTGCTGAGCCGTGTATCTAATCCTCTCCTGTGTGATACTGTCTGCTGAGCCGTGTATCTAATCCTCTCCTGTGTGGTACTGTCTGCTGAGCCGTGTATCTAATCCTATCCTGTGTGATACTGTCTGCTGAGCCGTGTATCTAATCTTCTCCTGTGTGATACTGTCTGCTGAGCCATGTATCTAATCCTATCCTGTGTGATACTGTCTGATGATCCGTGTATCTAATCCTATCCTGTGTGATACTGTCTGCTGAGCCGTGTATCTAATCCTATCCTGTGTGATACTGTCTGCTGAGCCGTGTATCTAATCCTCTCCTGTGTGATACTGTCTGCTGAGCCGTGTATCTAATCCTATCCTGTGTGATACTGTCTGATGATCCGTGTATCTAATCCTATCCTGTGTGATACTGTCTGCTGAGCCGTGTATCTAATCCTATCCTGTGTGATACTGTCTGCTGAGCCGTGTATCTAATCCTATCCTGTGTGATACTGTCTGCTGAGCCGTGTATCTAATCCTCTCCTGTGTAATACTGTCTGATGATCCGTGTATCTAATCCTATCCTGTGTGATACTGTCTGCTGAGCCGTGTATCTAATCCTATCCTGTGTGATACTGTCTGATGATCCGTGTATCTAATCCTCTCCTGTGTGATACTGTCTGATGATCCGTGTATCTAATCCTATCCTGTGTGATACTGTCTGCTGAGCCGTGTATCTAATCCTCTCCTGTGTGATACCGTCTGCTGAGCTGTGTATAATCCTATCCTGTGTGATACTGTCTGCTGAGCCGTGTATCTAATCCTCTCCTGTGTGATACTGTCTGCTGAGCCGTGTATCTAATCCTATCCTGTGTGATACTGTCTGATGATCCGTGTATCTAATCCTATCCTGTGTGATACTGTGTGCTGAGCTGTGTATCTAATCCTATCCTGTGTGATACTGTCTGCTGAGCTGTGTGTCTAATCCTCTCCTGTGTGATACTGTCTGCTGAGCTGTGTATCTAATCCTATCCTGTGTGATACTGTGTGCTGAGCCGTGTATCTAATCCTATCCTGTGTGATACTGTCTGCTGAGCTGTGTATCTAATCCTCTCCTGTGTGATACTGTCTGCTGAGCAGTGTATCTAATCCTATCCTGTGTGATACTGTCTGCTGAGCAGTGTATCTAATCCTATCCTGTGTGATACTGTCTGCTGAGCCGTGTATCTAATCCTATCCTGTGTGATACTGTCTGCTGAGCCGTGTATCTAATCCTATCCTGTGTGATACTGTCTGCTGAGCCGTGTATCTAATCCTCTCCTGTGTGATACTGTCTGCTGAGCCGTGTATCTAATCCTCTCCTGTGTGATACTGTCTGCTGAGCTGTGTATCTAATCCTCTCCTGTGTGATACTGTCTGCTGAGCCGTGTATCTAATACTCTCCTGTGTGATACTGTCTGCTGAGCCGTGTATCTAATACTCTCCTGTGTGATACTGTCTGCTGAGCCGTGTATCTAATCCTATCCTGTGTGATACTGTCTGCTGAGCTGTGTATCTAATCCTATCCTGTATGATACCGTCTGCTGAGCTGTGTATCTAAGCCTGTCATGTGTGATACTGACTGCTGAGCTGTGTATCTAATCCTCTTCTGTGTGATACTGTCTGCTGAGCCATGTATCTAATCCTATCCTGTGTGATACTGTCTGCTGAGCCGTGTATCTAATCCTATCCTGTGTGATACTGTCTGCAGAGCCGTGTATCTAATCCTCTCCTGTGTGATACTGTCTGCTGAGCCGTGTATCTAATCCTATCCTGTGTGATACTGTCTGCTGAGCCGTGTATCTAAGCCTGTCATGTGTGATACTGACTGCTGAGCTGTGTATCTAATCCTCTTCTGTGTGATACTGTCTGCTGAGCCATGTATCTAATCCTATCCTGTGTGATACTGTCTGCTGAGCCGTGTATCTAATCCTATCCTGTGTGATACTGACTGCTGAGCCGTGTATCTAATCCTCTCCTGTGTGATACTGTCTGCTGAGCCATGTATCTAATCCTCTCCTGTGTGATACTGTCTGCTGAGCCATGTATCTAAGCCTGTCACGTGTGATACTGACTGCTGAGCCGTGTATGTAATCCTATCCTGTGTGATACTGTCTGCTGAGCCGTGTATCTAATCCTATCCTGTGTGGTACCGTCTGCTGAGCCGTGTATCTAATCCTCTCCTGTGTGATACTGTCTGCTGAGCCGTGTATCTAATCCTATCCTGTGTGATACTGTCTGCTGAGCCGTGTATCTAATCCTCTCTTGTGTGATACTGACTGCTGAGCCGTGTATCTAATCCTATCCTGTGTGATACTGTCTGATGAGCCGTGTATCTAATCCTCTCCTGTGTGATACTGTCTGCTGAGCCGTGTATCTAAGCCTGTCATGTGTGATACTGTCTGCTGAGCCGTGTATCTAATCCTATCCTGTGTGATACTGTCTGCTGAGCCGTGTATCTAAGCCTATCCTGTGTGGTACCGTCTGCTGAGCCGTGTATCTAATCCTATCCTGTGTGATACTGTCTGCTGAGCTGTGTATCTAATCCTCTCCTGTGTGATACTGTCTGCTGAGCTGTGTATCTAATCCTCTCCTGTGTGATACTGTCTGCTGAGCCGTGTATCTAAGCCTATCCTGTGTGGTACCGTCTGCTGAGCCGTGTATCTAATCCTCTCCTGTGTGATACTGACTGCTGAGCCGTGTATCTAATCCTATCCTGTATGATACTGTCTGCTGAGCCGTGTATCTAATCCTCTCCTGTGTGATACTGTCTGCTGAGCCGTGTATCTAAGCCTGTCATGTGTGATACTGTCTGCTGAGCCGTGTATCTAATCCTATCCTGTGTGATACTGTCTGCTGAGCCGTGTATCTAAGCCTATCCTGTGTGGTACCGTCTGCTGAGCCGTGTATATAATCCTATCCTGTGTGATACTGTCTGCTGAGCTGTGTATCTAATCCTCTCCTGTGTGATACTGTCTGCTGAGCTGTGTATCTAATCCTCTCCTGTGTGATACTGTCTGCTGAGCCGTGTATCTAAGCCTATCCTGTGTGGTACCGTCTGCTGAGCCGTGTATCTAATCCTCTCCTGTGTGATACTGTCTGCTGAGCTGTGTATCTAATCCTCTCCTGTGTGATACTGTCTGCTGAGCCATGTATCTAAGCCTCTCCTGTGTGATACTGTCTGCTGAGCCGTGTATCTAATCCTCTTCTGTGTGATACTGTCTGTTGAGCTGTGTATCTAATCCTGTGTGATACTGTCTGCTGAGCTGTGTATCTAATCCTCTCCTGTGTGATACTGTCTGCTGAGCCGTGTATCTAATCCTCTCCTGTGTGATACTGTCTGCTGAGCCGTGTATCTAATCCTCTTCTGTGTGATACTGTCTGTTGAGCTGTGTATCTAATCCTGTGTGATACTGTCTGCTGAGCTGTGTATCTAATCCTCTCCTGTGTGATACTGTCTGCTGAGCCGTGTATCTAATCCTCTCCTGTGTGATACTGTCTGATGAGCCGTGTATCTAATCCTCTCCTGTGTGATACTGTCTGCTGAGCCGTGTATCTAATCCTCTCCTGTGTGATACTGTCTGCTGAGCCGTGTATCTAATCCTCTCCTGTGTGATACTGACTGCTGAGCCGTGTATCTAATCCTATCCTGTATGATACTGTCTGCTGAGCCGTGTATCTAATCCTCTCCTGTGTGATACTGTCTGCTGAGCCGTGTATCTAAGCCTGTCATGTGTGATACTGTCTGCTGAGCCGTGTATCTAATCCTATCCTGTGTGATACTGTCTGCTGAGCCGTGTATCTAAGCCTATCCTGTGTGGTACCGTCTGCTGAGCCGTGTATATAATCCTATCCTGTGTGATACTGTCTGCTGAGCTGTGTATCTAATCCTCTCCTGTGTGATACTGTCTGCTGAGCTGTGTATCTAATCCTCTCCTGTGTGATACTGTCTGCTGAGCCGTGTATCTAAGCCTATCCTGTGTGGTACCGTCTGCTGAGCCGTGTATCTAATCCTCTCCTGTGTGATACTGTCTGCTGAGCTGTGTATCTAATCCTCTCCTGTGTGATACTGTCTGCTGAGCCATGTATCTAAGCCTCTCCTGTGTGATACTGTCTGCTGAGCCGTGTATCTAATCCTCTTCTGTGTGATACTGTCTGTTGAGCTGTGTATCTAATCCTGTGTGATACTGTCTGCTGAGCTGTGTATCTAATCCTCTCCTGTGTGATACTGTCTGCTGAGCCGTGTATCTAATCCTCTCCTGTGTGATACTGTCTGATGAGCCGTGTATCTAATCCTCTCCTGTGTGATACTGTCTGCTGAGCCGTGTATCTAATCCTCTCCTGTGTGATACTGTCTGCTGAGCCGTGTATCTAATCCTCTCCTGTGTGATACTGTCTGATGAGCCGTGTATCTAATCCTTTCCTGTGTGATACTGACTGCTGAGCCGTGTATCTAATCCTATCCTGTGTGATACTGACTGCTGAGCTGTGTATCTAATCCTCTTCTGTGTGATACTGTCTGTTGAGCTGTGTATCTAATCCTGTGTGATACTGTCTGCTGAGCTGTGTATCTAATCCTCTCCTGTGTGATACTGTCTGATGAGCCGTGTATCTAATCCTTTCCTGTGTGATACTGTCTGCTGAGCTGTGTATCTAATCCTGTGTGATACTGTCTGCTGAGCTGTGTATCTAATCCTCTCCTGTGTGATACTGTCTGCTGAGCCGTGTATCTAATCCTATCCTGTGTGATACTGTCTGATGAGCCGTGTATGTAATCTTATCCTGTGTGATACTGTCTGCTGAGCCGTGTATCTAATCCTCTCCTGGGTGATACTGTCTGCTGAGCTGTGTATCTAATCCTCTCCTGTGTGATACTGTCTCCTGAGCTGTGTATCTAATCCTATCCTGTGTGATACTGACTGCTGAGCCGTGTATCTAATCCTATCCTGTGTGATACCGTGTGCTGAGCCGTGTATCTAATCCTCTCCTGTGTGATACCATCTGCTGAGCCGTGTATCTAATCCTCTCCTGTGTGATACTGTCTGCTGAGCTGTGTATCTAATCCTATCGTGTGTGATACTGTCTGCTGAGCCGTGTATCTAATCCTCTCCTGTGTGATACTGTCTGCTGAGCCGTGTATCTAATCCTATCCTGTGTGATACTGTCTGCTGAGCCGTGTATCTAATACTCTCCTGTGTGATACTATCTGCTGAGCCGTGTATCTAATCCTCTCCTGTGTGATACTGTCTGCTGAGCCGTGTATCTAATCCTATCCTGTGTGATACTGTCTGCTGAGCCGTGTATCTAAGCCTGTCACGTGTGATACTGTCTGCTGAGCCGTGTATCTAATCCTCTCCTGTGTGATACTGTCTGCTGAGCCGTGTATCTAATCCTATCCTGTGTGATACTGTCTGCTGAGCTGTGTATCTAATCCTCTCCTGTGTGATACTGTCTGCTGAGCCGTGTATCTAATCCTATCCTGTGTGATACTGTCTGCTGAGCCGTGTATCTAAGCCTGTCACGTGTGATACTGTCTTCTGAGCCGTGTATCTAATCCTCTCCTGTGTGATACTGTCTGCTGAGCCGTGTATCTAATCCTATCCTGTGTGATACTGTCTGCTGAGCCGTGTATCTAATCCTCTCCTGTGTGATACTGTCTGCTGAGCCGTGTATCTAATCCTCTCCTGTGTGATACTGTCTGCTGAGCCGTGTATCTAATCCTATCCTGTGTGATACTGTCTGCTGAGCCGTGTATCTAAGCCTGTCACGTGTGATACTGTCTGCTGAGCCGTGTATCTAATCCTCTCCTGTGTGATACTGTCTGCTGAGCCGTGTATCTAATCCTATCCTGTGTGATACTGTCTGCTGAGCCGTGTATCTAAGCCTGTCACGTGTGATACTGACTGCTGAGCCGTGTATCTAATCCTATCCTGTGTGATACTGTCTGCTGAGCTGTGTATCTAATCCTCTCCTGTGTGATACCGTCTGCTGAGCTGTGTATCTAATCCTCTCCTGTGTGATACCGTCTGCTGAGCTGTGTATCTAATCCTCTCCTGTGTGATACTGTCTGATGAGCCGTGTATCTAATCCTATCCTGTGTGATACTGTCTGCTGAGCCCTGTATCTAATCCTATCCTGTGTGATACTGTCTGGTGAGCCGTGTATCTAAGCCTGTCACGTGTGATACTGACTGCTGAGCCGTGTATCTAATCCTATCCTGTGTGATACTGTCTGATGAGCCGTGTATCTAATCCTATCCTGTGTGATACTGACTGCTGAGCCGTGTATCTAATCCTATCCTGTATGATACTGTCTGCTGAGCCGTGTATCTAATCCTGTCCTGTGTGATACTGACTGCTGAGCTGTGTATCTAATCCTCTCCTGTGTGATACTGTCTGCTGAGCCGTGTATCTAATCCTCTCCTGTGTGATACTGTCTGAAGAGCCGTGTATCTAATCCTCTCCTGTGTGATACTGTCTGCTGAGCCGTGTATCTAATCCTCTCCTGTGTGATACTGTCTGATGAGCCGTGTATCTAATCCTATCCTGTGTGATACTGACTGCTGAGCTGTGTATCTAATCCTCTCCTGTGTGATACTGTCTGCTGAGCCGTGTATCTAATCCTCTCCTGTGTGATACTGTCTGCTGAGCCGTGTATCTAATCCTCTCCTGTGTGATACTGTCTGCTGAGCCGTGTATCTAATCCTATCCTGTGTGATACTGACTGCTGAGCCGTGTATCTAATCCTATCCTGTGTGATACTGTCTGATGAGCCGTGTATCTAATCCTATCCTGTGTGATACTGACTGCTGAGCCGTGTATCTAATCCTATCCTGTATGATACTGTCTGCTGAGCCGTGTATCTAATCCTCTCCTGTGTGATACTGTCTGCTGAGCCGTGTATCTAAGCCTGTGTGTGATACTGTCTGCTGAGCCGTGTATCTAATCCTATCCTGTGTGATACTGTCTGCTGAGCCGTGTATCTAAGCCTATCCTGTGTGGTACCGTCTGCTGAGCCGTGTATCTAATTCTCTCCTGTGTGATACTGTCTGCTGAGCCGTGTTTCTAATCCTCTCCTGTGTGATACTGTCTGCTGAGCCGTGTATCTAATCCTCTTCTGTGTGATACTGTCTGCTGAGCTGTGTATCTAATCCTCTTCTGTGTGATACTGTCTGCTGAGCTGTGTATCTAATCCTCTCCTGTGTGATACTGTCTGCTGAGCCGTGTATCTAATCCTATCCTGTGTGATACTGTCTGCTGAGCCGTGTATCTAATCCTCTCCTGTGTGATACTGTCTGATGAGCCGTGTATCTAATCCTTTCCTGTGTGATACTGACTGCTGAGCCATGTATCTAATCCAATCCTGTGTGATACTGACTGCTGAGCTGTGTATCTAATCCTCTTCTGTGTGATACTGTCTGCTGAGCCGTGTATCTAATCCCATCCTGTGTGATACTGTCTGCTGAGCCGTGTATCTAATCCTGTGTGATACTGTCTGCTGAGCTGTGTATCTAATCCTCTCCTGTGTGATACTGTCTGCTGAGCCGTGTATCTAATCCTATCCTGTGTGGTACCGTCTGCTGAGCCGTGTATCTAATCCTCTCCTGTGTGATACTGTCTGCTGAGCCGTGTATCTAATCCTATCCTGTGTGATACTGTCTGCTGAGCCGTGTATCTAATCTTATCCTGTGTGATACTGTCTGCTGAGCCGTGTATCTAATCCTCTCCTGGGTGATACTGTCTGCTGAGCTGTGTATCTAATCCTCTCCTGTGTGATACTGTCTGCTGAGCTGTGTATCTAATCCTATCCTGTGTGATACTGACTGCTGAGCCGTGTATCTAATCCTATCCTGTGTGATACTGTCTGCTGAGCCATGTATCTAATCCTATCCTGTGTGATACCGTGTGCTGAGCCGTGTATCTAATCCTCTCCTGTGTGATACTGTCTGCTGAGCTGTGTATCTAATCCTCTCCTGTGTGATACTGTCTGCTGAGCCGTGTATCTAATCCTCTCCTGTGTGATACTGTCTGCTGAGCTGTGTATCTAATCCTCTCCTGTGTGATACCATCTGCTGAGCCGTGTATCTAATCCTCTCCTGTGTGATACTGTCTGCTGAGCTGTGTATCTAATCCTATCGTGTGTGATACTGTCTGCTGAGCCGTGTATCTAATCCTCTCCTGTGTGATACTGTCTGCTGAGCCGTGTATCTAATCCTATCCTGTGTGATACTGTCTGCTGAGCCGTGTATCTAATCCTCTCCTGTGTGATACTGTCTGCTGAGCCGTGTATCTAATCCTCTCCTGTGTGATACTGTCTGCTGAGCCGTGTATCTAATCCTATCCTGTGTGATACTGTCTGCTGAGCCATGTATCTAAGCCTGTCACGTGTGATACTGTCTGCTGAGCCGTGTATCTAATCCTCTCCTGTGTGATACTGTCTGCTGAGCCGTGTATCTAATCCTATCCTGTGTGATACTGTCTGCTGAGCGGTGTATCTAATCCTATCCTGTGTGATACTGTCTGCTGAGCCGTGTATCTATTCCTCTCCTGTGTGATACTGTCTGCTGAGCTGTGTATCTAATCCTCTCCTGTGTGATACTGTCTGCTGAGCCGTGTATCTAATCCTATCCTGTGTGATACAGTCTGCTGAGCCGTGTATCTAATCCTCTCCTGTGTGATACTGTCTGCTGAGCCGTGTATCTAATCCCATCCTGTGTGATACTGACTGCTGAGCCGTGTATCTAATCCTATCCTGTGTGATACTGACTGCTGAGCTGTGTATCTAATCCTCTTCTGTGTGATACTGTCTGCTGAGCCGTGTATCTAATCCCATCCTGTGTGATACTGTCTGTTGAGCTGTGTATCTAATCCCATCCTGTGTGATACTGTCTGCTGAGCCGTGTATCTAATCCTGTGTGATACTGTCTGCTGAGCTGTGTATCTAATCCTCTCCTGTGTGATACTGTCTGCTGAGCCGTGTATCTAATCCTATCCTGTGTGGTACCGTCTGCTGAGCCGTGTATCTAATCCTCTCCTGTGTGATACTGTCTGCTGAGCCGTGTATCTAATCCTATCCTGTGTGATACTGTCTGCTGAGCCGTGTATCTAATCTTATCCTGTGTGATACTGTCTGCTGAGCCGTGTATCTAATCCTCTCCTGGGTGATACTGTCTGCTGAGCTGTGTATCTAATCCTCTCCTGTGTGATACTGTGTGCTGAGCCGTGTATCTAATCCTCTCCTGTGTGATACCATCTGCTGAGCCGTGTATCTAATCCTCTCCTGTGTGATACTGTCTGCTGAGCTGTGTATCTAATCCTCTCCTGTGTGATACTGTCTGCTGAGCCGTGTATCTAATCCTCTCCTGTGTGATACTGACTGCTGAGCTGTGTATCTAATCCTCTCCTGTGTGATACTGTCTGCTGAGCCGTGTATCTAATCCTATCCTGTGTGATACTGTCTGATGAGCCGTGTATCTAATCCTATCCTGTGTGATACTGACTGCTGAGCCGTGTATCTAATCCTATCGTGTGTGATACTGTCTACTGAGCCGTGTATCTAATCCTCTCCTGTGTGATACTGTCTGCTGAGCCGTGTATCTAATCCTCTCCTGTGTGATACTGTCTGCTGAGCCGTGTATCTAATCCTATCCTGTGTGATACTGTCTGATGAGCCGTGTATCTAATCCTATCCTGTGTGATACTGACTGCTGAGCCGTGTATCTAATCCTATCCTGTGTGATACTGACTGCTGAGCCGTGTATCTAATCCTATCCTGTGTGATACTGACTGCTGAGCTGTGTATCTAATCCTCTCCTGTGTGATACTGTCTGCTGAGCCGTGTATCTAATCCTATCCTGTGTGATACTGTCTGATGAGCCGTGTATCTAATCCTATCCTGTGTGATACTGACTGCTGAGCCGTGTATCTAATCTTATCCTGTGTGATACTGTCTGCTGAGCCGTGTATCTAATCCTATCCTGTGTGATACTGACTGCTGAGCCGTGTATCTAATCCTATCCTGTGTGATACTGACTGATGAGCTGTGTATCTAATCCTCTTCTGTGTGATACTGTCTGCTGAGCCGTGTATCTAATCCCATCCTGTGTGATATTGTCTGTTGAGCTGTGTATCTAATCCCATCCTGTGTGATACTGTCTGCTGAGCCGTGTATCTAATCCTATGTGATACTGTCTGCTGAGCTGTGTATCTAATCCTCTCCTGTGTGATACTGTCTGCTGAGCCGTGTATCTAATCCTCTCCTGTGTGATACTGTCTGCTGAGCCGTGTATCTAATCCTATCCTGTGTGATACTGACTGCTGAGCCGTGTATCTAATCCTATCCTGTGTGATACTGTCTGATGAGCTGTGTATCTAATCCTCTCCTGTGTGATACTGTCTGCTGAGCTGTGTATCTAATCCTATCCTGTGTGATACTGACTGCTGAGCCGTGTATCTAATCCTATCCTGTGTGATACCGTGTGCTGAGCCGTGTATCTAATCCTCTCCTGTGTGATACCATCTGCTGAGCCGTGTATCTAATCCTCTCCTGTGTGATACTGTCTGCTGAGCTGTGTATCTAATCCTATCGTGTGTGATACTGTCTGCTGAGCCGTGTATCTAATCCTCTCCTGTGTGATACTGTCTGCTGAGCCGTGTATCTAATCCTATCCTGTGTGATACTGTCTGCTGAGCCGTGTATCTAATCCTCTCCTGTGTGATACTGTCTGCTGAGCCGTGTATCTAATCCTCTCCTATGTGATACTGTCTGCTGAGCCGTGTATCTAATCCTTTCCTGTGTGATACTGTCTGCTGAGCCGTGTATCTAATCCTATCCTGTGTGATACTGTCTGCTGAGCTGTGTATCTAATCATCTCCTGTGTGATACTGTCTGCTGAGCCGTGTATCTAAGCCTATCACGTGTGATACTGACTACTGAGCTGTGTATCTAATCCTCTCCTGTGTGATACTGTCTGATGAGCCGTGTATCTAATCCTATCCTGTGTGATACTGTCTGCTGAGCCCTGTATCTAATCCTATCCTGTGTGATACTGTCTGGTGAGCCGTGTATCTAAGCCTGTCACGTGTGATACTGACTGCTGAGCCGTGTATCTAATCCTATCCTGTATGATACTGTCTGCTGAGCCGTGTATCTAATCCTATCCTGTGTGATACTGACTGCTGAGCTGTGTATCTAATCCTCTCCTGTGTGATACTGTCTGCTGAGCCGTGTATCTAATCCTATCCTGTGTGATACTGACTGCTGAGCTGTGTATCTAATCCTCTCCTGTGTGATACTGTCTGCTGAGCCGTGTATCTAATCCTCTCCTGTGTGATACTGTCTGCTGAGCCGTGTATCTAATCCTCTCCTGTGTGATACTGTCTGATGAGCCGTGTATCTAATCCTATCCTGTGTGATACTGACTGCTGAGCTGTGTATCTAATCCTCTTCTGTGTGATACTGTCTGTTGAGCTGTGTATCTAATCCTGTGTGATACTGTCTGCTGAGCTGTGTATCTAATCCTCTCCTGTGTGATACTGTCTGCTGAGCCGTGTATCTAATCCTCTCCTGTGTGATACTGTCTGATGAGCCGTGTATCTAATCCTCTCCTGTGTGATACTGTCTGCTGAGCCGTGTATCTAATCCTCTCCTGTGTGATACTGTCTGCTGAGCCGTGTATCTAATCCTCTCCTGTGTGATACTGTCTGATGAACCGTGTATCTAATCCTTTCCTGTGTGATACTGACTGCTGAGCCGTGTATCTAATCCTATCCTGTGTGATACTGACTGCTGAGCTGTGTATCTAATCCTCTTCTGTGTGATACTGTCTGTTGAGCTGTGTATCTAATCCTGTGTGATACTGTCTGCTGAGCTGTGTATCTAATCCTCTCCTGTGTGATACTGTCTGATGAGCCGTGTATCTAATCCTTTCCTGTGTGATACTGTCTGCTGAGCTGTGTATCTAATCCTGTGTGATACTGTCTGCTGAGCTGTGTATCTAATCCTCTCCTGTGTGATACTGTCTGCTGAGCCGTGTATCTAATCCTATCCTGTGTGATACTGTCTGATGAGCCGTGTATGTAATCTTATCCTGTGTGATACTGTCTGCTGAGCCGTGTATCTAATCCTCTCCTGGGTGATACTGTCTGCTGAGCTGTGTATCTAATCCTCTCCTGTGTGATACTGTCTGCTGAGCTGTGTATCTAATCCTATCCTGTGTGATACTGTCTGCTGAGCCGTGTATCTAATTCTGGGCGATACCGAGCCGTGTATCTAATCCTCTCCTGGGCGATACTGTCTGTTGAGCTGTATCTAATCCTGTCCTGTGTGATACTGACTGCTGAGCCATGTATCTAATCCTGGGCGATACCGAGCCGTGTATCTAACCTTGGCGATGCTGAGCAGTGTATCTAATCCTGTCCGATACTGAGCCGTGTATCTAATCCTGGGCGATACCGAGCCGTGTATCTAATCCTGGGTGATTCCGAACCGTGTATCTAATATCTAATCCTGTGCGATACTGAACCGTGTATCTAATCCTGGGCAATACCGAGCCGTGTATCTAATCCTGAGTGATACTGAGCCATGTATCTAATCCTGGGCGATACCGAGCCGTGTATCTAATCCTGGGCGATACCGAACCGTGTATCTAATCCTTGGCGATACTGAGCCGTGTATCTAATCCTGGGCAATACCGAGCCGTGTATCTAATCCTGGGTGATACTGAGCCGTGTATCTAATCCTGGGTGATACTGAGCCATGTACCTAATCCTGGGTGATACTGAGCCGTGTATCTAATCCTGTTTGATACCGAGCCGTGTATCTAATACTTGGCAATACCGAGACGTGTATCTAATCCTGGGCGATACTGAGCCGTGTATCTAATCCTGGGCGATACCGAGCCGTGTATCTAATCCTGGGCGATACCGAGCCGTGTATCTAATCCTGGGCGATACCGAGCCGTATATCTAATCCTCTCCTGGGCGATACTGTCTGCTGAGCTGTATCTAATCCTGTCCTGTGTGATACTGACTGTTAAGCCATGTATCTAATCCTGGGCGATACCGAGCCGTGTATCTAATCCTGGGCGATGCTGAGCCATGTATCTAATCCTGTCCGATACTGAGCCGTGTATCTAATCCTTGGTGATACCGAGCCGTGTATCTAATCCTGGGCGATACTGAACCGTGTATCTAATCCTGGGTAATACCGAGCCGTGAATCTAATCCTGGGTGATACTGAGCCGTGTATCTAATCCTGGGTGATACTGAGCCATGTATCTAATCCTGTTTGATACGGAGCCGTGTATCTAATCCTTGGCAATACCGAGCTGTGTATCTAATCCTGGGCGATACCAAGCCATGTATTTAATTGTGGGTGATACTGAGCCGTGTATCTAATCCTGTTTGATACGGAGCCGTGTATCTAATCCTGGGCGATACCGAGCCGTGTATCTAATCCTGGGTGATACCGAGCCGTGTATCTAATCCTGGGCGATACCGAGCCGTCTATCTAATCCTCTCCTGGGCGATACTGTCTGTTGAGCTGTATCTAATCCTGTCCTGTGTGATACTGACTGCTATGCCATGTATCTAATCCTGGGCGATACCGAGCCGTGTATCTAACCTTGGCGATGCTGAGCAGTGTATCTAATCCTGTCCGATACTAAGCCGTGTATCTAATCCTGGGCGATACCGAGCCGTGTATCTAATCCTGGGTGATACCGAACCGTGTTTCTAATCATGGGTGATACCGAGCCGTGTTCCTAATCCTGGGTGATACTGAGCCGTGTATCTAATCCTGTTTGATACCGAGCCGTGTATCTAATACTTGGCAATACCGAGACGTGTATCTAATCCTGGGCGATACTGAGCCGTGTATCTAATCCTGGGCGATACCGAGCCATGTATCTAATCCTGGGCGATACCGAGCCGTGTATCTAATCCTCTCCTGTGTGATACTGACTGCTGAGCCGTGTATCTAATCCTGTCCTATACTATGCCGTGTATCTAATACTGGGCGATACTGAGCCATGTATCTAATCCTGGGCGATACTGAGCCGTGTCTAATCCTGTCCTATACTATGCCGTGTATCTAATCCTGGGTGATACTGAGCCGTGTATCTAATCCTGGGCGATATCGAGCCGTGTATCTAATCCTGGGTGATACCGAGCCGTGTATCTAATCCTGGGTGATAACTAGCCATGTATCTAATCCTGGGCGATACCGAACCGTGTATCTAATCCTGGGTGATACCGAGCCGTGTATCTAAACCTGGGCGATAACGATCCGTGTATCTAATCCTGTTTGATACCGAGCCGTGTATCTAATCCTGGGCGATACCGAGCCTGTATCTAATCCTGTGCGATACTGAACGGTGTATCTAATCCTGGGCTTGTATCTAATCTTTGACATTACTGAGCCATGTATCTAATCCTGGGCGATACCGAGCCGTGTATCTAATCCTGGGTGATACCGAGCCGTGTATCTAAACCTGGGCGATAACGATCCGTGTATCTAATCCTGTTTGATACCGAGCCGTGTATCTAATCCTGGGCGATACCGAGCTCTGTATCTAATCCTGGGCAATTCTGAACAGCGTATCTAATCCTGGGCTTGTATCTAATTTTTGGCGATACTGAGCCGTGTTTCTAATCCTGGGCGATACTGAGCCGTGTATCTAATCCTGGGCGATACCGAGCCGTGTATCTAATCCTGGGCGATACTGAGCCGTGTATCTAATCCTGGGTGATTCTGAGCCGTGTTTCTAATCCTGGGCGATACCGAGCCGTGTATCTAATCCTGGGCGATACTGAACCGTGTATCTAATCCTGGGCGATACCGAGCCGTGTATCTAATCCTGGGTGATACCGAGCCGTGTATCTAAACCTGGGCGATAACGATCCGTGTATCTAATCCTGTTTGATACCGAGCCGTGTATCTAATCCTGGGCGATACCGAGCTCTGTATCTAATCCTGGGCAATTCTGAACAGCGTATCTAATCCTGGGCTTGTATCTAATTTTTGGCGATACTGAGCCGTGTTTCTAATCCTGGGCGATACTGAGCCGTGTATCTAATCCTGGGCGATACCGAGCCGTGTATCTAATCCTGGGCGATACTGAGCCGTGTATCTAATCCTGGGTGATTCTGAGCCGTGTTTCTAATCCTGGGCGATACCGAGCCGTGTATCTAATCCTGGGCGATACTGAACCGTGTATCTAATCCTGGGCGATACCGAGCCGTGTATCTAATCCTGGACGATACTGAGCCGTGTATCTAATACTGGGCGATACCTCGCCGTGTATCTTATCCTGAGTGATACTGAGCCATGTATCTAATCCTGGGCGATACCGAGCCGTGTATCTAACCTTGGCGATACTGAGCCATGTATCTAATCCTGTCTGATACTGAGCCGTGTATCCTATCCTGTGTGATACTGTCTGCTGAGCCGTGTATCTAATCCTATCCTTTGTGATACTGTCTGCTGAGCTGTGTATCTAATCCTATCCTGTGTGATACTGTCTGCTGAGCTGTGTATCTAATCCTATCCTTTGTGATACTGTCTGCTGAGCCGTGTATCTAATCCTATCGTGTGTGATACTGTCTGCTGAGCAGTGTATCTAATCCTATCCTGTGTGATACTGTCTGCTGAGCCGTGTATCTAATCCTATCCTGTGTGATACTGTCTGCTGAGCCGTGTATCTAATCCTATCCTGTGTGATACTGTCTGCTGAGCCGTGTATCTAATCCTATCCTGTGTAATACTGTCTGCTGAGCCGTGTATCTAATCCTATCCTGTGTGATACTGTCTGCTGAGCGTGTATCTAATCCCTCCTGTGTGATACTGTCTGCTGAGCCGTGTATCTAATCCTATCCTGTGTGGTACTGTCTGCTGAGCTGTGTATCTAATCCTATCCTGTGTGATACTGTCTGCTGAGCCGTGTATCTAATCCTATCCTGTGTGATACTGTCTGCTGAGCTGTGTATCTAATCCTATCCTGTGTGATACTGTCTGCTGAGCTGTGTATCTAATCCTATCCTGTGTGATACTGTCTGCTGAGCTGTGTATCTAATCCTATCCTGTGTGATACTGTCTGCTGAGCCGTGTATCTAATCCTATCCTGTGTGATACTGTCTGCTGAGCTGTGTATCTAATCCTATCCTGTGTGATACTGTCTGCTGAGCCGTGTATCTAATCCCATCCTGTGTGATACCGTCTGCTGAGCCGTGTATCTAATCCTATCCTGTGTGATACTGTCTGATGATCCGTGTATCTAATCCTATCCTGTGTGATACTGTCTGCTGAGCCGTGTATCTAATCCTCTCCTGTGTGATACTGTCTGCTGAGCTGTGTATCTAATCCTCTCCTGTGTGATACTGTCTGCTGAGCTGTGTATCTAATCCTCTCCTGTGTGATACTGTCTGCTGAGCTGTGTATCTAATCCTATCCTGTGTGATACCGTCTGCTGAGCTGTGTATCTAATCCTCTCCTGTGTGATACTGTCTGCTGAGCCGTGTGTCTAATCCTATCCTGTGTGATACTGTCTGCTGAGCTGTGTATCTAATCCTATCCTGTGTGATACTGTCTGCTGAGCCGTGTATCTAATCCTCTCCTGTGTGATACTGTCTGCTGAGCTGTGTATCTAATCCTATCCTGTGTGATACTGTCTGCTGAGCCGTGTATCTAATCCTATCCTGTGTGATACTGTCTGCTGAGCTGTGTATCTAATCCTCTCCTGTGCGATACTGTCTGCTGAGCCGTGTATCTAATCCTATCCTGTGTGATACTGTCTGCTGAGCCGTGTATCTAATCCTATCCTGTGTGATACTGTCTGCTGAGCCGTGTATCTAATCCCATCCTGTGTGTTACCGTCTGCTGAGCTGTGTATCTAATCCTCTCCTGTGCGATACTGTCTGCTGAGCCGTGTATCTAATCCTCTCCTGTGTGATACTGTCTGCTGAGCAGTATATCTAATCCTATCCTGTGTGATACTGTCTGCTGAGCTGTGTATCTAATCGCATCCTGTGTGATACTGTCTGCTGAGCCGTGTATCTAATCCTATCCTGTGTGATACTGTCTGCTGAGCTGTGTATCTAATCGCATCCTGTGTGATACTGTCTGCTGAGCCGTGTATCTAATCCTATCCTGTGTGATACTGTCTGCTGAGCTGTGTATCTAATCCCATCCTGTGTGATACTGTCTGCTGAGCTGTGTATATAATCCTATCCTGTGTGATACTGACTGCTGAGCTGTGTATCTAATCACATCCTGTGTGATACTGTCTGCTGAGCCGTGTATCTAATCCTATCCTGTGTGATACTGTCTGCTGAGCTGTGTATCTAATCCTATCCTGTGTGATGATGTCTGCTGAGCCGTGTATCTAATCCTATCCTGTGTGATACTGTCTGCTGAGCAGTGTATCTAATCCCATCCTGTGTGATACCGTCTGCTGAGCCGTGTATCTAATCCTATCCTGTGTGATACTGTCTGCTGAGCAGTGTATCTAATCCCATCCTGTGTGATACCGTCTGCTGAGCTGTGTATCTAATCCTCTCCTGTGCGATACTGTCTGCTGAGCCGTGTATCTAATCCTCTCCTGTGTGATACTGTCTGCTGAGCCGTGTATCTAATCCTCTCCTGTGTGATACTGTCTGCTGAGCCGTGTATCTAATCCTCTCCTGTGTGATACTGTCTGCTGAGCTGTGTATCTAATCCTATCCTGTGTGATACTGTCTGCTGAGCCGTGTATCTAATCCTCTCCTGTGTGATACTGTCTGCTGAGCTGTGTATCTAATCCTATCCTGTGTGATACTGTCTGCTGAGCCGTGTATCTAATCCTATCCTGTGTGATACTGTCTGCTGAGCCGTGTATCTAATCCTATCCTGTGTGATACTGTCTGCTGAGCCGTGTATCTAATCCTCTCCTGTGTGATACTGTCTGCTGAGCCGTGTATCTAATCCTATCCTGTGTGATACTGTCTGATGATCCGTGTATCTAATCCTATCCTGTGTGATACTGTCTGCTGAGCCGTGTATCTAATCCTATCCTGTGTGATACTGTCTGCTGAGCCGTGTATCTAATCCTATCCTGTGTGATACTGTCTGCTGAGCCGTGTATCTAATCCTATCCTGTGTGATACTGTCTGCTGAGCCGTGTATCTAATCCTCTCCTGTGTGATACTGTCTGCTGAGCGTGTATCTAATCCCTCCTGTGTGATACTGTCTGCTGAGCTGTGTATCTAATCCTATCCTGTGTGGTACTGTCTGCTGAGCTGTGTATCTAATCCTCTCCTGTGTGATACTGTCTGCTGAGCCGTGTATCTAATCCTCTCCTGTGTGATACTGTCTGCTGAGCCGTGTATCTAATACTCTCCTGTGTGATACTGTCTGCTGAGCCGTGTATCTAATCCTCTCCTGTGTGATGCCGTGTATCTCATCCTCTCCTGTGTGATACTGTCTGCTGAGCTGTGTATCTAATCCTATCCTGTATGATACTGTCTGCTGAGCGGTGTATCTAATCCTCTCCTGTGTGATACTGTCTGCTGAGCTGTGTATCTAATCCTCTCCTGTGTGATACTGTCTGCTGAGCCGTGTATCTAATCCTCTCCTGTGTGATACTGTCTGCTGAGCTGTGTATCTAATCCTCTCCTGTGTGATACTGTCTGCTGAGCCGTGTATCTAATACTCTCCTGTGTGATACTGTTTGCTGAGCCGTGTATCTAATCCTCTCCTGTGTGATGCCGTGTATCTCATCCTCTCCTGTGTGATACTGTCTGCTGAGCTGTGTATCTAATCCTATCCTGTGTGATACTGTCTGCTGAGCCGTGTATCTAATCCTATCCTGTGTGATACTGTCTGCTGAGCCGTGTATCTCATCCTCTCCTGTGTGATACTGTCTGCTGAGCCGTGTATCTAATCCTCTCCTGTGTGATACTGTCTGCTGAGCCGTGTATCTAATCCTATCCTGTGTGATACTGACTGCTGAGCTGTGTATCTAATCCTATTCTGTGTGATACTGTCTGCTGAGCCGTGTATCTAATCCTCTCCTGTGTGATACTCTCTGATTAGCCGTGTATCTAATCCTCTCCTGTGTGATACTGTCTGCTGAGCCGTGTATCTAATCTTCTCCTGTGTGATACTGTCTGCTGAGCCGTGTATCTAATCCTATCCTGTGTGATACTGTCTGCAGAGCCGTGTATCTAATCCTATCCTGTGTGATACTGACTGCTGAGCCGTGTATCTAATCCTATCCTGTGTGATACTGTCTGCTGAGCCGTGTATCTAATCCTATCCTGTGTGATACTGTCTGCTGAGCTGTGTATAATCCTATCCTGTGTGATACTGTCTGCTGAGCCATGTATCTAATCCTCTCCTGTGTGATACTGTCTGCTGAGCCGTGTATCTAATCCTATCCTGTGTGATACTGACTGCTGAGCTGTGTATCTAATCCTATCCTGTGTGATACTGTCTGCTGAGCCGTGTATCTAATCCTATCCTATGTGATACTGTCTGCTGAGCCGTGTATCTAATCCTATCCTGTGTGACACTGACTGCTGAGCCGTGTATCTAATCCTCTCCTGTGTGATACTGTCTGCTGAGCTGTGTATCTAATCCTATCCTGTGTGATACTGTCTGCTGAGCCGTGTATCTAATCCTATCCTGTGTGATTCTTATGCTGAGCTGTGTATCTAATCCTCTCCTGTGTGATACTGTCTGCTGAGCCATGTATCTAATCCTATCCTGTGTGATACTGTCTGCTGAGCCGTGTATCTAATCCTATCCTGTGTGACACTGACTGCTGAGCCGTGTATCTAATCCTCTCCTGTGTGATACTGTCTGCTGAGCCGTGTATCTAATCCTCTCCTGTGTGATACTGTCTGCTGAGCCATGTATCTAATCCTATCCTGTGTGATACTGTCTGCTGAGCCGTGTATCTAATCCTATCCTGTGTGACACTGACTGCTGAGCCGTGTATCTAATCCTCTCCTGTGTGATACTGTCTGCTGAGCTGTGTATCTAATCCTCTCCTGTGTGATACTGTCTGCTGAGCCATGTATCTAATCCTCTCCTGTGTGATACCATCTGCTGAGCTGTGTATCTTATCCTATCCTGTGTGATACTGTCTGCTGAGCAGTGTATCTAATCCCATCCTGTGTGATACCGTCTGCTGAACCGTGTATCTAATCCTATCCTGTGTGATACTGTCTGCTGAGCAGTGTATCTAATCCCATCCTGTGTGATACCGTCTGCTGAGCTGTGTATCTAATCCTATCCTGTGTGATACTGTCTGCTGAGCAGTGTATCTAATCCCATCCTGTGTGATACCGTCTGCTGAGCTGTGTATCTAATCCTCTCCTGTGCGATACTGTCTGCTGAGCCGTGTATCTAATCCTCTCCTGTGTGATACTGTCTGCTGAGCCGTGTATCTAATCCTCTCCTGTGTGATACTGTCTGCTGAGCCGTGTATCTAATCCTCTCCTGTGTGGTACTGTCTGCTGAGCCGTGTATCTAATCCTATCCTGTGTGATACTGTCTGCTGAGCCGTGTATCTAATCTTCTCCTGTGTGATACTGTCTGCTGAGCCGTGTATCTAATCCTATCCTGTGTGATACTGTCTGATGATCCGTGTATCTAATCCTATCCTGTGTGATACTGTCTGCTGAGCCGTGTATCTAATCCTATCCTGTGTGATACTGTCTGCTGAGCCGTGTATCTAATCCTCTCCTGTGTGATACTGTCTGCTGAGCCGTGTATCTAATCCTATCCTGTGTGATACTGTCTGATGATCCGTGTATCTAATCCTATCCTGTGTGATACTGTCTGCTGAGCCGTGTATCTAATCCTATCCTGTGTGATACTGTCTGCTGAGCCGTGTATCTAATCCTATCCTGTGTGATACTGTCTGCTGAGCCGTGTATCTAATCCTCTCCTGTGTAATACTGTCTGATGATCCGTGTATCTAATCCTATCCTGTGTGATACTGTCTGCTGAGCCGTGTATCTAATCCTATCCTGTGTGATACTGTCTGATGATCCGTGTATCTAATCCTCTCCTGTGTGATACTGTCTGATGATCCGTGTATCTAATCCTATCCTGTGTGATACTGTCTGCTGAGCCGTGTATCTAATCCTCTCCTGTGTGATACCGTCTGCTGAGCTGTGTATAATCCTATCCTGTGTGATACTGTCTGCTGAGCCGTGTATCTAATCCTCTCCTGTGTGATACTGTCTGCTGAGCCGTGTATCTAATCCTATCCTGTGTGATACTGTCTGATGATCCGTGTATCTAATCCTATCCTGTGTGATACTGTGTGCTGAGCTGTGTATCTAATCCTATCCTGTGTGATACTGTCTGCTGAGCTGTGTATCTAATCCTCTCCTGTGTGATACTGTCTGCTGAGCTGTGTATCTAATCCTATCCTGTGTGATACTGTGTGCTGAGCCGTGTATCTAATCCTATCCTGTGTGATACTGTCTGCTGAGCTGTGTATCTAATCCTCTCCTGTGTGATACTGTCTGCTGAGCAGTGTATCTAATCCTATCCTGTGTGATACTGTCTGCTGAGCAGTGTATCTAATCCTATCCTGTGTGATACTGTCTGCTGAGCCGTGTATCTAATCCTATCCTGTGTGATACTGTCTGCTGAGCCGTGTATCTAATCCTATCCTGTGTGATACTGTCTGCTGAGCCGTGTATCTAATCCTCTCCTGTGTGATACTGTCTGCTGAGCCGTGTATCTAATCCTCTCCTGTGTGATACTGTCTGCTGAGCTGTGTATCTAATCCTCTCCTGTGTGATACTGTCTGCTGAGCCGTGTATCTAATACTCTCCTGTGTGATACTGTCTGCTGAGCCGTGTATCTAATACTCTCCTGTGTGATACTGTCTGCTGAGCCGTGTATCTAATCCTATCCTGTGTGATACTGTCTGCTGAGCTGTGTATCTAATCCTATCCTGTATGATACCGTCTGCTGAGCTGTGTATCTAAGCCTGTCATGTGTGATACTGACTGCTGAGCTGTGTATCTAATCCTCTTCTGTGTGATACTGTCTGCTGAGCCATGTATCTAATCCTATCCTGTGTGATACTGTCTGCTGAGCCGTGTATCTAATCCTATCCTGTGTGATACTGTCTGCAGAGCCGTGTATCTAATCCTCTCCTGTGTGATACTGTCTGCTGAGCCGTGTATCTAATCCTATCCTGTGTGATACTGTCTGCTGAGCCGTGTATCTAAGCCTGTCATGTGTGATACTGACTGCTGAGCTGTGTATCTAATCCTCTTCTGTGTGATACTGTCTGCTGAGCCATGTATCTAATCCTATCCTGTGTGATACTGTCTGCTGAGCCGTGTATCTAATCCTATCCTGTGTGATACTGACTGCTGAGCCGTGTATCTAATCCTCTCCTGTGTGATACTGTCTGCTGAGCCATGTATCTAATCCTCTCCTGTGTGATACTGTCTGCTGAGCCATGTATCTAAGCCTGTCACGTGTGATACTGACTGCTGAGCCGTGTATGTAATCCTATCCTGTGTGATACTGTCTGCTGAGCCGTGTATCTAATCCTATCCTGTGTGGTACCGTCTGCTGAGCCGTGTATCTAATCCTCTCCTGTGTGATACTGTCTGCTGAGCCGTGTATCTAATCCTATCCTGTGTGATACTGTCTGCTGAGCCGTGTATCTAATCCTCTCTTGTGTGATACTGACTGCTGAGCCGTGTATCTAATCCTATCCTGTGTGATACTGTCTGATGAGCCGTGTATCTAATCCTCTCCTGTGTGATACTGTCTGCTGAGCCGTGTATCTAAGCCTGTCATGTGTGATACTGTCTGCTGAGCCGTGTATCTAATCCTATCCTGTGTGATACTGTCTGCTGAGCCGTGTATCTAAGCCTATCCTGTGTGGTACCGTCTGCTGAGCCGTGTATCTAATCCTATCCTGTGTGATACTGTCTGCTGAGCTGTGTATCTAATCCTCTCCTGTGTGATACTGTCTGCTGAGCTGTGTATCTAATCCTCTCCTGTGTGATACTGTCTGCTGAGCCGTGTATCTAAGCCTATCCTGTGTGGTACCGTCTGCTGAGCCGTGTATCTAATCCTCTCCTGTGTGATACTGACTGCTGAGCCGTGTATCTAATCCTATCCTGTATGATACTGTCTGCTGAGCCGTGTATCTAATCCTCTCCTGTGTGATACTGTCTGCTGAGCCGTGTATCTAAGCCTGTCATGTGTGATACTGTCTGCTGAGCCGTGTATCTAATCCTATCCTGTGTGATACTGTCTGCTGAGCCGTGTATCTAAGCCTATCCTGTGTGGTACCGTCTGCTGAGCCGTGTATATAATCCTATCCTGTGTGATACTGTCTGCTGAGCTGTGTATCTAATCCTCTCCTGTGTGATACTGTCTGCTGAGCCGTGTATCTAAGCCTATCCTGTGTGGTACCGTCTGCTGAGCCGTGTATCTAATCCTCTCCTGTGTGATACTGTCTGCTGAGCTGTGTATCTAATCCTCTCCTGTGTGATACTGTCTGCTGAGCCATGTATCTAAGCCTCTCCTGTGTGATACTGTCTGCTGAGCCGTGTATCTAATCCTCTCCTGTGTGATACTGTCTGATGAGCCGTGTATCTAATCCTCTCCTGTGTGATACTGTCTGCTGAGCCGTGTATCTAATCCTATCCTGTGTGATACTGTCTGCTGAGCCGTGTATCTAATCCTCTCCTGTGTGATACTGTCTGATGAGCCGTGTATCTAATCCTTTCCTGTGTGATACTGACTGCTGAGCCGTGTATCTAATCCTATCCTGTGTGATACTGACTGCTGAGCTGTGTATCTAATCCTCTTCTGTGTGATACTGTCTGTTGAGCTGTGTATCTAATCCTGTGTGATACTGTCTGCTGAGCTGTGTATCTAATCCTCTCCTGTGTGATACTGTCTGCTGAGCCGTGTATCTAATCCTCTCCTGTGTGATACTGTCTGATGAGCCGTGTATCTAATCCTCTCCTGTGTGATACTGTCTGCTGAGCCGTGTATCTAATCCTCTCCTGTGTGATACTGTCTGCTGAGCCGTGTATCTAATCCTCTCCTGTGTGATACTGTCTGATGAGCCGTGTATCTAATCCTTTCCTGTGTGATACTGACTGCTGAGCCGTGTATCTAATCCTATCCTGTGTGATACTGACTGCTGAGCTGTGTATCTAATCCTCTTCTGTGTGATACTGTCTGTTGAGCTGTGTATCTAATCCTGTGTGATACTGTCTGCTGAGCTGTGTATCTAATCCTCTCCTGTGTGATACTGTCTGATGAGCCGTGTATCTAATCCTTTCCTGTGTGATACTGTCTGCTGAGCTGTGTATCTAATCCTGTGTGATACTGTCTGCTGAGCTGTGTATCTAATCCTCTCCTGTGTGATACTGTCTGCTGAGCCGTGTATCTAATCCTATCCTGTGTGATACTGTCTGATGAGCCGTGTATGTAATCTTATCCTGTGTGATACTGTCTGCTGAGCCGTGTATCTAATCCTCTCCTGGGTGATACTGTCTGCTGAGCTGTGTATCTAATCCTCTCCTGTGTGATACTGTCTCCTGAGCTGTGTATCTAATCCTATCCTGTGTGATACTGACTGCTGAGCCGTGTATCTAATCCTATCCTGTGTGATACCGTGTGCTGAGCCGTGTATCTAATCCTCTCCTGTGTGATACCATCTGCTGAGCCGTGTATCTAATCCTCTCCTGTGTGATACTGTCTGCTGAGCTGTGTTTCTAATCCTATCGTGTGTGATACTGTCTGCTGAGCCGTGTATCTAATCCTCTCCTGTGTGATACTGTCTGCTGAGCCGTGTATCTAATCCTATCCTGTGTGATACTGTCTGCTGAGCCGTGTATCTAATACTCTCCTGTGTGATACTATCTGCTGAGCCGTGTATCTAATCCTCTCCTGTGTGATACTGTCTGCTGAGCCGTGTATCTAATCCTATCCTGTGTGATACTGTCTGCTGAGCCGTGTATCTAAGCCTGTCACGTGTGATACTGTCTGCTGAGCCGTGTATCTAATCCTCTCCTGTGTGATACTGTCTGCTGAGCCGTGTATCTAATCCTATCCTGTGTGATACTGTCTGCTGAGCTGTGTATCTAATCCTCTCCTGTGTGATACTGTCTGCTGAGCCGTGTATCTAATCCTATCCTGTGTGATACTGTCTGCTGAGCCGTGTATCTAAGCCTGTCACGTGTGATACTGTCTTCTGAGCCGTGTATCTAATCCTCTCCTGTGTGATACTGTCTGCTGAGCCGTGTATCTAATCCTATCCTGTGTGATACTGTCTGCTGAGCCGTGTATCTAATCCTCTCCTGTGTGATACTGTCTGCTGAGCCGTGTATCTAATCCTCTCCTGTGTGATACTGTCTGCTGAGCCGTGTATCTAATCCTATCCTGTGTGATACTGTCTGCTGAGCCGTGTATCTAAGCCTGTCACGTGTGATACTGTCTGCTGAGCCGTGTATCTAATCCTCTCCTGTGTGATACTGTCTGCTGAGCCGTGTATCTAATCCTATCCTGTGTGATACTGTCTGCTGAGCCGTGTATCTAAGCCTGTCACGTGTGATACTGACTGCTGAGCCGTGTATCTAATCCTATCCTGTGTGATACTGTCTGCTGAGCTGTGTATCTAATCCTCTCCTGTGTGATACCGTCTGCTGAGCTGTGTATCTAATCCTCTCCTGTGTGATACCGTCTGCTGAGCTGTGTATCTAATCCTCTCCTGTGTGATACTGTCTGATGAGCCGTGTATCTAATCCTATCCTGTGTGATACTGTCTGCTGAGCCCTGTATCTAATCCTATCCTGTGTGATACTGTCTGGTGAGCCGTGTATCTAAGCCTGTCACGTGTGATACTGACTGCTGAGCCGTGTATCTAATCCTATCCTGTGTGATACTGTCTGATGAGCCGTGTATCTAATCCTATCCTGTGTGATACTGACTGCTGAGCCGTGTATCTAATCCTATCCTGTATGATACTGTCTGCTGAGCCGTGTATCTAATCCTGTCCTGTGTGATACTGACTGCTGAGCTGTGTATCTAATCCTCTCCTGTGTGATACTGTCTGCTGAGCCGTGTATCTAATCCTCTCCTGTGTGATACTGTCTGATGAGCCGTGTATCTAATCCTCTCCTGTGTGATACTGTCTGCTGAGCCGTGTATCTAATCCTCTCCTGTGTGATACTGTCTGATGAGCCGTGTATCTAATCCTATCCTGTGTGATACTGACTGCTGAGCTGTGTATCTAATCCTCTCCTGTGTGATACTGTCTGCTGAGCCGTGTATCTAATCCTCTCCTGTGTGATACTGTCTGCTGAGCCGTGTATCTAATCCTCTCCTGTGTGATACTGTCTGCTGAGCCGTGTATCTAATCCTATCCTGTGTGATACTGACTGCTGAGCCGTGTATCTAATCCTATCCTGTGTGATACTGTCTGATGAGCCGTGTATCTAATCCTATCCTGTGTGATACTGACTGCTGAGCCGTGTATCTAATCCTATCCTGTATGATACTGTCTGCTGAGCCGTGTATCTAATCCTCTCCTGTGTGATACTGTCTGCTGAGCCGTGTATCTAAGCCTGTGTGTGATACTGTCTGCTGAGCCGTGTATCTAATCCTATCCTGTGTGATACTGTCTGCTGAGCCGTGTATCTAAGCCTATCCTGTGTGGTACCGTCTGCTGAGCCGTGTATCTAATTCTCTCCTGTGTGATACTGTCTGCTGAGCCGTGTTTCTAATCCTCTCCTGTGTGATACTGTCTGCTGAGCCGTGTATCTAATCCTCTTCTGTGTGATACTGTCTGCTGAGCTGTGTATCTAATCCTCTTCTGTGTGATACTGTCTGCTGAGCTGTGTATCTAATCCTCTCCTGTGTGATACTGTCTGCTGAGCCGTGTATCTAATCCTATCCTGTGTGATACTGTCTGCTGAGCCGTGTATCTAATCCTCTCCTGTGTGATACTGTCTGATGAGCCGTGTATCTAATCCTTTCCTGTGTGATACTGACTGCTGAGCCATGTATCTAATCCAATCCTGTGTGATACTGACTGCTGAGCTGTGTATCTAATCCTCTTCTGTGTGATACTGTCTGCTGAGCCGTGTATCTAATCCCATCCTGTGTGATACTGTCTGCTGAGCCGTGTATCTAATCCTGTGTGATACTGTCTGCTGAGCTGTGTATCTAATCCTCTCCTGTGTGATACTGTCTGCTGAGCCGTGTATCTAATCCTATCCTGTGTGGTACCGTCTGCTGAGCCGTGTATCTAATCCTCTCCTGTGTGATACTGTCTGCTGAGCCGTGTATCTAATCCTATCCTGTGTGATACTGTCTGCTGAGCCGTGTATCTAATCTTATCCTGTGTGATACTGTCTGCTGAGCCGTGTATCTAATCCTCTCCTGGGTGATACTGTCTGCTGAGCTGTGTATCTAATCCTCTCCTGTGTGATACTGTCTGCTGAGCTGTGTATCTAATCCTATCCTGTGTGATACTGACTGCTGAGCCGTGTATCTAATCCTATCCTGTGTGATACTGTCTGCTGAGCCATGTATCTAATCCTATCCTGTGTGATACCGTGTGCTGAGCCGTGTATCTAATCCTCTCCTGTGTGATACTGTCTGCTGAGCTGTGTATCTAATCCTCTCCTGTGTGATACTGTCTGCTGAGCCGTGTATCTAATCCTCTCCTGTGTGATACTGTCTGCTGAGCTGTGTATCTAATCCTCTCCTGTGTGATACCATCTGCTGAGCCGTGTGTCTAATCCTCTCCTGTGTGATACTGTCTGCTGAGCTGTGTATCTAATCCTATCGTGTGTGATACTGTCTGCTGAGCCGTGTATCTAATCCTCTCCTGTGTGATACTGTCTGCTGAGCCGTGTATCTAATCCTATCCTGTGTGATACTGTCTGCTGAGCCGTGTATCTAATCCTCTCCTGTGTGATACTGTCTGCTGAGCCGTGTATCTAATCCTCTCCTGTGTGATACTGTCTGCTGAGCCGTGTATCTAATCCTATCCTGTGTGATACTGTCTGCTGAGCCATGTATCTAAGCCTGTCACGTGTGATACTGTCTGCTGAGCCGTGTATCTAATCCTCTCCTGTGTGATACTGTCTGCTGAGCCGTGTATCTAATCCTATCCTGTGTGATACTGTCTGCTGAGCGGTGTATCTAATCCTATCCTGTGTGATACTGTCTGCTGAGCCGTGTATCTAATCCTCTCCTGTGTGATACTGTCTGCTGAGCTGTGTATCTAATCCTCTCCTGTGTGATACTGTCTGCTGAGCCGTGTATCTAATCCTATCCTGTGTGATACAGTCTGCTGAGCCGTGTATCTAATCCTCTCCTGTGTGATACTGTCTGCTGAGCCGTGTATCTAATCCCATCCTGTGTGATACTGACTGCTGAGCCGTGTATCTAATCCTATCCTGTGTGATACTGACTGCTGAGCTGTGTATCTAATCCTCTTCTGTGTGATACTGTCTGCTGAGCCGTGTATCTAATCCCATCCTGTGTGATACTGTCTGTTGAGCTGTGTATCTAATCCCATCCTGTGTGATACTGTCTGCTGAGCCGTGTATCTAATCCTGTGTGATACTGTCTGCTGAGCTGTGTATCTAATCCTCTCCTGTGTGATACTGTCTGCTGAGCCGTGTATCTAATCCTATCCTGTGTGGTACCGTCTGCTGAGCCGTGTATCTAATCCTCTCCTGTGTGATACTGTCTGCTGAGCCGTGTATCTAATCCTATCCTGTGTGATACTGTCTGCTGAGCCGTGTATCTAATCTTATCCTGTGTGATACTGTCTGCTGAGCCGTGTATCTAATCCTCTCCTGGGTGATACTGTCTGCTGAGCTGTGTATCTAATCCTCTCCTGTGTGATACTGTGTGCTGAGCCGTGTATCTAATCCTCTCCTGTGTGATACCATCTGCTGAGCCGTGTATCTAATCCTCTCCTGTGTGATACTGTCTGCTGAGCTGTGTATCTAATCCTCTCCTGTGTGATACTGTCTGCTGAGCCGTGTATCTAATCCTCTCCTGTGTGATACTGACTGCTGAGCTGTGTATCTAATCCTCTCCTGTGTGATACTGTCTGCTGAGCCGTGTATCTAATCCTATCCTGTGTGATACTGTCTGATGAGCCGTGTATCTAATCCTATCCTGTGTGATACTGACTGCTGAGCCGTGTATCTAATCCTATCGTGTGTGATACTGTCTACTGAGCCGTGTATCTAATCCTCTCCTGTGTGATACTGTCTGCTGAGCCGTGTATCTAATCCTCTCCTGTGTGATACTGGCTGCTGAGCTGTGTATCTAATCCTCTCCTGTGTGATACTGTCTGCTGAGCCGTGTATCTAATCCTATCCTGTGTGATACTGTCTGATGAGCCGTGTATCTAATCCTATCCTGTGTGATACTGACTGCTGAGCCGTGTATCTAATCCTATCCTGTGTGATACTGACTGCTGAGCCGTGTATCTAATCCTATCCTGTGTGATACTGACTGCTGAGCTGTGTATCTAATCCTCTCCTGTGTGATACTGTCTGCTGAGCCGTGTATCTAATCCTATCCTGTGTGATACTGTCTGATGAGCCGTGTATCTAATCCTATCCTGTGTGATACTGACTGCTGAGCCGTGTATCTAATCTTATCCTGTGTGATACTGTCTGCTGAGCCGTGTATCTAATCCTATCCTGTGTGATACTGACTGCTGAGCCGTGTATCTAATCCTATCCTGTGTGATACTGACTGATGAGCTGTGTATCTAATCCTCTTCTGTGTGATACTGTCTGCTGAGCCGTGTATCTAATCCCATCCTGTGTGATATTGTCTGTTGAGCTGTGTATCTAATCCCATCCTGTGTGATACTGTCTGCTGAGCCGTGTATCTAATCCTATGTGATACTGTCTGCTGAGCTGTGTATCTAATCCTCTCCTGTGTGATACTGTCTGCTGAGCCGTGTATCTAATCCTCTCCTGTGTGATACTGTCTGCTGAGCCGTGTATCTAATCCTATCCTGTGTGGTACCATCTGCTGAGCCGTGTATCTAATCTTATCCTGTGTGATACTGTCTGCTGAGCCGTGTATCTAATCCTATCCTGTGTGATACTGACTGCTGAGCCGTGTATCTAATCCTATCCTGTGTGATACTGTCTGATGAGCTGTGTATCTAATCCTCTCCTGTGTGATACTGTCTGCTGAGCTGTGTATCTAATCCTATCCTGTGTGATACTGACTGCTGAGCCGTGTATCTAATCCTATCCTGTGTGATACCGTGTGCTGAGCCGTGTATCTAATCCTCTCCTGTGTGATACCATCTGCTGAGCCGTGTATCTAATCCTCTCCTGTGTGATACTGTCTGCTGAGCTGTGTATCTAATCCTATCGTGTGTGATACTGTCTGCTGAGCCGTGTATCTAATCCTCTCCTGTGTGATACTGTCTGCTGAGCCGTGTATCTAATCCTATCCTGTGTGATACTGTCTGCTGAGCCGTGTATCTAATCCTCTCCTGTGTGATACTGTCTGCTGAGCCGTGTATCTAATCCTCTCCTATGTGATACTGTCTGCTGAGCCGTGTATCTAATCCTTTCCTGTGTGATACTGTCTGCTGAGCCGTGTATCTAATCCTATCCTGTGTGATACTGTCTGCTGAGCTGTGTATCTAATCATCTCCTGTGTGATACTGTCTGCTGAGCCGTGTATCTAAGCCTATCACGTGTGATACTGACTACTGAGCTGTGTATCTAATCCTCTCCTGTGTGATACTGTCTGATGAGCCGTGTATCTAATCCTATCCTGTGTGATACTGTCTGCTGAGCCCTGTATCTAATCCTATCCTGTGTGATACTGTCTGGTGAGCCGTGTATCTAAGCCTGTCACGTGTGATACTGACTGCTGAGCCGTGTATCTAATCCTATCCTGTATGATACTGTCTGCTGAGCCGTGTATCTAATCCTATCCTGTGTGATACTGACTGCTGAGCTGTGTATCTAATCCTCTCCTGTGTGATACTGTCTGCTGAGCCGTGTATCTAATCCTATCCTGTGTGATACTGACTGCTGAGCTGTGTATCTAATCCTCTCCTGTGTGATACTGTCTGCTGAGCCGTGTATCTAATCCTCTCCTGTGTGATACTGTCTGCTGAGCCGTGTATCTAATCCTCTCCTGTGTGATACTGTCTGATGAGCCGTGTATCTAATCCTATCCTGTGTGATACTGTCTGCTGAGCCGTGTATCTAATCCTCTCCTGTGTGATACTGTCTGATGAACCGTGTATCTAATCCTATCCTGTATGATACTGTCTGCTGAGCCGTGTATCTAATCCTATCCTGTGTGATACTGACTGCTGAGCTGTGTATCTAATCCTCTTCTGTGTGATACTGTCTGTTGAGCTGTGTATCTAATCCTGTGTGATACTGTCTGCTGAGCTGTGTATCTAATCCTCTCCTGTGTGATACTGTCTGCTGAGCCGTGTATCTAATCCTCTCCTGTGTGATACTGTCTGATGAGCCGTGTATCTAATCCTCTCCTGTGTGATACTGTCTGCTGAGCCGTGTATCTAATCCTCTCCTGTGTGATACTGTCTGCTGAGCCGTGTATCTAATCCTCTCCTGTGTGATACTGTCTGATGAACCGTGTATCTAATCCTTTCCTGTGTGATACTGACTGCTGAGCCGTGTATCTAATCCTATCCTGTGTGATACTGACTGCTGAGCTGTGTATCTAATCCTCTTCTGTGTGATACTGTCTGTTGAGCTGTGTATCTAATCCTGTGTGATACTGTCTGCTGAGCTGTGTATCTAATCCTCTCCTGTGTGATACTGTCTGATGAGCCGTGTATCTAATCCTTTCCTGTGTGATACTGTCTGCTGAGCTGTGTATCTAATCCTGTGTGATACTGTCTGCTGAGCTGTGTATCTAATCCTCTCCTGTGTGATACTGTCTGCTGAGCCGTGTATCTAATCCTATCCTGTGTGATACTGTCTGATGAGCCGTGTATGTAATCTTATCCTGTGTGATACTGTCTGCTGAGCCGTGTATCTAATCCTCTCCTGGGTGATACTGTCTGCTGAGCTGTGTATCTAATCCTCTCCTGTGTGATACTGTCTGCTGAGCTGTGTATCTAATCCTATCCTGTGTGATACTGACTGCTGAGCCGTGTATCTAATCCTATCCTGTGTGATACCGTGTGCTGAGCCGTGTATCTAATCCTCTCCTGTGTGATACCATCTGCTGAGCCGTGTATCTAATCCTCTCCTGTGTGATACTGTCTGCTGAGCTGTGTATCTAATCCTATCGTGTGTGATACTGTCTGCTGAGCCGTGTATCTAATCCTCTCCTGTGTGATACTGTCTGCTGAGCCGTGTATCTAATCCTATCCTGTGTGATACTGTCTGCTGAGCCGTGTATCTAATACTCTCCTGTGTGATACTATCTGCTGAGCCGTGTATCTAATCCTCTCCTGTGTGATACTGTCTGCTGAGCCGTGTATCTAATCCTATCCTGTGTGATACTGTCTGCTGAGCCGTGTATCTAAGCCTGTCACGTGTGATACTGTCTGCTGAGCCGTGTATCTAATCCTCTCCTGTGTGATACTGTCTGCTGAGCCGTGTATCTAATCCTATCCTGTGTGATACTGTCTGCTGAGCTGTGTATCTAATCCTCTCCTGTGTGATACTGTCTGCTGAGCCGTGTATCTAATCCTATCCTGTGTGATACTGTCTGCTGAGCCGTGTATCTAAGCCTGTCACGTGTGATACTGTCTTCTGAGCCGTGTATCTAATCCTCTCCTGTGTGATACTGTCTGCTGAGCCGTGTATCTAATCCTATCCTGTGTGATACTGTCTGCTGAGCCGTGTATCTAATCCTCTCCTGTGTGATACTGTCTGCTGAGCCGTGTATCTAATCCTCTCCTGTGTGATACTGTCTGCTGAGCCGTGTATCTAATCCTATCCTGTGTGATACTGTCTGCTGAGCCGTGTATCTAAGCCTGTCACGTGTGATACTGTCTGCTGAGCCGTGTATCTAATCCTCTCCTGTGTGATACTGTCTGCTGAGCCGTGTATCTAATCCTATCCTGTGTGATACTGTCTGCTGAGCCGTGTATCTAAGCCTGTCACGTGTGATACTGTCTGCTGAGCCGTGTATCTAATCCTCTCCTGTGTGATACTGTCTGCTGAGCCGTGTATCTAATCCTATCCTGTGTGATACTGTCTGCTGAGCCGTGTATCTAAGCCTGTCACGTGTGATACTGACTGCTGAGCCGTGTATCTAATCCTATCCTGTGTGATACTGTCTGCTGAGCTGTGTATCTAATCCTCTCCTGTGTGATACCGTCTGCTGAGCTGTGTATCTAATCCTCTCCTGTGTGATACCGTCTGCTGAGCTGTGTATCTAATCCTCTCCTGTGTGATACTGTCTGATGAGCCGTGTATCTAATCCTATCCTGTGTGATACTGTCTGCTGAGCCCTGTATCTAATCCTATCCTGTGTGATACTGTCTGGTGAGCCGTGTATCTAAGCCTGTCACGTGTGATACTGACTGCTGAGCCGTGTATCTAATCCTATCCTGTGTGATACTGTCTGATGAGCCGTGTATCTAATCCTATCCTGTGTGATACTGACTGCTGAGCCGTGTATCTAATCCTATCCTGTATGATACTGTCTGCTGAGCCGTGTATCTAATCCTGTCCTGTGTGATACTGACTGCTGAGCTGTGTATCTAATCCTCTCCTGTGTGATACTGTCTGCTGAGCCGTGTATCTAATCCTCTCCTGTGTGATACTGTCTGATGAGCCGTGTATCTAATCCTCTCCTGTGTGATACTGTCTGCTGAGCCGTGTATCTAATCCTCTCCTGTGTGATACTGTCTGATGAGCCGTGTATCTAATCCTATCCTGTGTGATACTGACTGCTGAGCTGTGTATCTAATCCTCTCCTGTGTGATACTGTCTGCTGAGCCGTGTATCTAATCCTCTCCTGTGTGATACTGTCTGCTGAGCCGTGTATCTAATCCTCTCCTGTGTGATACTGTCTGCTGAGCCGTGTATCTAATCCTATCCTGTGTGATACTGACTGCTGAGCCGTGTATCTAATCCTATCCTGTGTGATACTGTCTGATGAGCCGTGTATCTAATCCTATCCTGTGTGATACTGACTGCTGAGCCGTGTATCTAATCCTATCCTGTATGATACTGTCTGCTGAGCCGTGTATCTAATCCTCTCCTGTGTGATACTGTCTGCTGAGCCGTGTATCTAAGCCTGTGTGTGATACTGTCTGCTGAGCCGTGTATCTAATCCTATCCTGTGTGATACTGTCTGCTGAGCCGTGTATCTAAGCCTATCCTGTGTGGTACCGTCTGCTGAGCCGTGTATCTAATTCTCTCCTGTGTGATACTGTCTGCTGAGCCGTGTTTCTAATCCTCTCCTGTGTGATACTGTCTGCTGAGCCGTGTATCTAATCCTCTTCTGTGTGATACTGTCTGCTGAGCTGTGTATCTAATCCTCTTCTGTGTGATACTGTCTGCTGAGCTGTGTATCTAATCCTCTCCTGTGTGATACTGTCTGCTGAGCCGTGTATCTAATCCTATCCTGTGTGATACTGTCTGCTGAGCCGTGTATCTAATCCTCTCCTGTGTGATACTGTCTGATGAGCCGTGTATCTAATCCTTTCCTGTGTGATACTGACTGCTGAGCCATGTATCTAATCCAATCCTGTGTGATACTGACTGCTGAGCTGTGTATCTAATCCTCTTCTGTGTGATACTGTCTGCTGAGCCGTGTATCTAATCCCATCCTGTGTGATACTGTCTGCTGAGCCGTGTATCTAATCCTGTGTGATACTGTCTGCTGAGCTGTGTATCTAATCCTCTCCTGTGTGATACTGTCTGCTGAGCCGTGTATCTAATCCTATCCTGTGTGGTACCGTCTGCTGAGCCGTGTATCTAATCCTCTCCTGTGTGATACTGTCTGCTGAGCCGTGTATCTAATCCTATCCTGTGTGATACTGTCTGCTGAGCCGTGTATCTAATCTTATCCTGTGTGATACTGTCTGCTGAGCCGTGTATCTAATCCTCTCCTGGGTGATACTGTCTGCTGAGCTGTGTATCTAATCCTCTCCTGTGTGATACTGTCTGCTGAGCTGTGTATCTAATCCTATCCTGTGTGATACTGACTGCTGAGCCGTGTATCTAATCCTATCCTGTGTGATACTGTCTGCTGAGCCATGTATCTAATCCTATCCTGTGTGATACCGTGTGCTGAGCCGTGTATCTAATCCTCTCCTGTGTGATACTGTCTGCTGAGCTGTGTATCTAATCCTCTCCTGTGTGATACTGTCTGCTGAGCCGTGTATCTAATCCTCTCCTGTGTGATACTGTCTGCTGAGCTGTGTATCTAATCCTCTCCTGTGTGATACCATCTGCTGAGCCGTGTATCTAATCCTCTCCTGTGTGATACTGTCTGCTGAGCTGTGTATCTAATCCTCTCCTGTGTGATACTGTCTGCTGAGCCGTGTATCTAATCCTCTCCTGTGTGATACTGTCTGCTGAGCCGTGTATCTAATCCTATCCTGTGTGATACTGTCTGCTGAGCCGTGTATCTAATCCTCTCCTGTGTGATACTGTCTGCTGAGCCGTGTATCTAATCCTCTCCTGTGTGATACTGTCTGCTGAGCCGTGTATCTAATCCTATCCTGTGTGATACTGTCTGCTGAGCCATGTATCTAAGCCTGTCACGTGTGATACTGTCTGCTGAGCCGTGTATCTAATCCTCTCCTGTGTGATACTGTCTGCTGAGCCGTGTATCTAATCCTATCCTGTGTGATACTGTCTGCTGAGCCGTGTATCTAATCCTATCCTGTGTGATACTGTCTGCTGAGCGGTGTATCTAATCCTATCCTGTGTGATACTGTCTGCTAAGCCGTGTATCTAATCCTCTCCTGTGTGATACTGTCTGCTGAGCTGTGTATCTAATCCTCTCCTGTGTGATACTGTCTGCTGAGCCGTGTATCTAATCCTATCCTGTGTGATACAGTCTGCTGAGCCGTGTATCTAATCCTCTCCTGTGTGATACTGTCTGCTGAGCCGTGTATCTAATCCCATCCTGTGTGATACTGACTGCTGAGCCGTGTATCTAATCCTATCCTGTGTGATACTGACTGCTGAGCTGTGTATCTAATCCTCTTCTGTGTGATACTGTCTGCTGAGCCGTGTATCTAATCCCATCCTGTGTGATACTGTCTGTTGAGCTGTGTATCTAATCCCATCCTGTGTGATACTGTCTGCTGAGCCGTGTATCTAATCCTGTGTGATACTGTCTGCTGAGCTGTGTATCTAATCCTCTCCTGTGTGATACTGTCTGCTGAGCCGTGTATCTAATCCTATCCTGTGTGGTACCGTCTGCTGAGCCGTGTATCTAATCCTCTCCTGTGTGATACTGTCTGCTGAGCCGTGTATCTAATCCTATCCTGTGTGATACTGTCTGCTGAGCCGTGTATCTAATCTTATCCTGTGTGATACTGTCTGCTGAGCCGTGTATCTAATCCTCTCCTGGGTGATACTGTCTGCTGAGCTGTGTATCTAATCCTCTCCTGTGTGATACTGTGTGCTGAGCCGTGTATCTAATCCTCTCCTGTGTGATACCATCTGCTGAGCCGTGTATCTAATCCTCTCCTGTGTGATACTGTCTGCTGAGCTGTGTATCTAATCCTCTCCTGTGTGATACTGTCTGCTGAGCCGTGTATCTAATCCTCTCCTGTGTGATACTGACTGCTGAGCTGTGTATCTAATCCTCTCCTGTGTGATACTGTCTGCTGAGCCGTGTATCTAATCCTATCCTGTGTGATACTGTCTGATGAGCCGTGTATCTAATCCTATCCTGTGTGATACTGACTGCTGAGCCGTGTATCTAATCCTATCGTGTGTGATACTGTCTACTGAGCCGTGTATCTAATCCTCTCCTGTGTGATACTGTCTGCTGAGCCGTGTATCTAATCCTCTCCTGTGTGATACTGGCTGCTGAGCTGTGTATCTAATCCTCTCCTGTGTGATACTGTCTGCTGAGCCGTGTATCTAATCCTATCCTGTGTGATACTGTCTGATGAGCCGTGTATCTAATCCTATCCTGTGTGATACTGACTGCTGAGCCGTGTATCTAATCCTATCCTGTGTGATACTGACTGCTGAGCTGTGTATCTAATCCTCTCCTGTGTGATACTGTCTGCTGAGCCGTGTATCTAATCCTATCCTGTGTGATACTGTCTGATGAGCCGTGTATCTAATCCTATCCTGTGTGATACTGACTGCTGAGCCGTGTATCTAATCTTATCCTGTGTGATACTGTCTGCTGAGCCGTGTATCTAATCCTATCCTGTGTGATACTGACTGCTGAGCCGTGTATCTAATCCTATCCTGTGTGATACTGACTGCTGAGCTGTGTATCTAATCCTCTTCTGTGTGATACTGTCTGCTGAGCCGTGTATCTAATCCCATCCTGTGTGATATTGTCTGTTGAGCTGTGTATCTAATCCCATCCTGTGTGATACTGTCTGCTGAGCCGTGTATCTAATCCTATGTGATACTGTCTGCTGAGCTGTGTATCTAATCCTCTCCTGTGTGATACTGTCTGCTGAGCCGTGTATCTAATCCTCTCCTGTGTGATACTGTCTGCTGAGCCGTGTATCTAATCCTATCCTGTGTGGTACCATCTGCTGAGCCGTGTATCTAATCTTATCCTGTGTGATACTGTCTGCTGAGCCGTGTATCTAATCCTATCCTGTGTGATACTGACTGCTGAGCCGTGTATCTAATCCTATCCTGTGTGATACTGTCTGATGAGCTGTGTATCTAATCCTCTCCTGTGTGATACTGTCTGCTGAGCTGTGTATCTAATCCTATCCTGTGTGATACTGACTGCTGAGCCGTGTATCTAATCCTATCCTGTGTGATACCGTGTGCTGAGCCGTGTATCTAATCCTCTCCTGTGTGATACCATCTGCTGAGCCGTGTATCTAATCCTCTCCTGTGTGATACTGTCTGCTGAGCTGTGTATCTAATCCTATCGTGTGTGATACTGTCTGCTGAGCCGTGTATCTAATCCTCTCCTGTGTGATACTGTCTGCTGAGCCGTGTATCTAATCCTATCCTGTGTGATACTGTCTGCTGAGCCGTGTATCTAATCCTCTCCTGTGTGATACTGTCTGCTGAGCCGTGTATCTAATCCTCTCCTATGTGATACTGTCTGCTGAGCCGTGTATCTAATCCTTTCCTGTGTGATACTGTCTGCTGAGCCGTGTATCTAATCCTATCCTGTGTGATACTGTCTGCTGAGCTGTGTATCTAATCATCTCCTGTGTGATACTGTCTGCTGAGCCGTGTATCTAAGCCTATCACGTGTGATACTGACTGCTGAGCTGTGTATCTAATCCTCTCCTGTGTGATACTGTCTGATGAGCCGTGTATCTAATCCTATCCTGTGTGATACTGTCTGCTGAGCCCTGTATCTAATCCTATCCTGTGTGATACTGTCTGGTGAGCCGTGTATCTAAGCCTGTCACGTGTGATACTGACTGCTGAGCCGTGTATCTAATCCTATCCTGTATGATACTGTCTGCTGAGCCGTGTATCTAATCCTATCCTGTGTGATACTGACTGCTGAGCTGTGTATCTAATCCTCTCCTGTGTGATACTGTCTGCTGAGCCGTGTATCTAATCCTATCCTGTGTGATACTGACTGCTGAGCCGTGTATCTAATCCTCTCCTGTGTGATACTGTCTGCTGAGCCGTGTATCTAATCCTCTCCTGTGTGATACTGTCTGCTGAGCCGTGTATCTAATCCTCTCCTGTGTGATACTGTCTGATGAGCCGTGTATCTAATCCTATCCTGTGTGATACTGACTGCTGAGCTGTGTATCTAATCCTCTTCTGTGTGATACTGTCTGCTGAGCCGTGTATCTAATCCTCTCCTGTGTGATACTGTCTGCTGAGCCGTGTATCTAATCCTATCCTGTGTGATACTGACTGCTGAGCTGTGTATCTAATCCTCTCCTGTGTGATACTGTCTGCTGAGCCGTGTATCTAATCCTATCCTGTGTGATACTGACTGCTGAGCCGTGTATCTAATCCTATCCTGTATGATACTGTCTGCTGAGCTGTGTATCTAATCCTATCCTGTGTGATACTGTCTGATGAGCCGTGTATCTAATCCTATCCTGTGTGATACTGACTGCTGAGCCGTGTATCTAATCCTATCCTGTATGATACTGTCTGCTGAGCCGTGTATCTAATCCTATCCTGTGTGATACTGTCTGCTGAGCCGTGTATCTAATCCTCTCCTGTGTGATACTGTCTGCTGAGCCGTGTATCTAATCCTCTCCTGGGTGATACTGTCTGCTGAGCTGTGTATCTAATCCTCTCCTGTGTGATACTGTCTGCTGAGCTGTGTATCTAATCCTATCCTGTGTGATACTGACTGCTGAGCCGTGTATCTAATCCTATCCTGTGTGATACTGTCTGCTGAGCCATGTATCTAATCCTATCCTGTGTGATACCGTGTGCTGAGCCGTGTATCTAATCCTCTCCTGTGTGATACTGTCTGCTGAGCTGTGTATCTAATCCTCTCCTGTGTGATACTGTCTGCTGAGCCGTGTATCTAATCCTCTCCTGTGTGATACTGTCTGCTGAGCTGTGTATCTAATCCTCTCCTGTGTGATACCATCTGCTGAGCCGTGTATCTAATCCTCTCCTGTGTGATACTGTCTGCTGAGCTGTGTATCTAATCCTCTCCTGTGTGATACTGTCTGCTGAGCCGTGTATCTAATCCTCTCCTGTGTGATACTGTCTGCTGAGCCGTGTATCTAATCCTATCCTGTGTGATACTGTCTGCTGAGCCGTGTATCTAATCCTCTCCTGTGTGATACTGTCTGCTGAGCCGTGTATCTAATCCTCTCCTGTGTGATACTGTCTGCTGAGCCGTGTATCTAATCCTATCCTGTGTGATACTGTCTGCTGAGCCATGTATCTAAGCCTGTCACGTGTGATACTGTCTGCTGAGCCGTGTATCTAATCCTCTCCTGTGTGATACTGTCTGCTGAGCCGTGTATCTAATCCTATCCTGTGTGATACTGTCTGCTGAGCCGTGTATCTAATCCTATCCTGTGTGATACTGTCTGCTGAGCGGTGTATCTAATCCTATCCTGTGTGATACTGTCTGCTAAGCCGTGTATCTAATCCTCTCCTGTGTGATACTGTCTGCTGAGCTGTGTATCTAATCCTCTCCTGTGTGATACTGTCTGCTGAGCCGTGTATCTAATCCTATCCTGTGTGATACAGTCTGCTGAGCCGTGTATCTAATCCTCTCCTGTGTGATACTGTCTGCTGAGCCGTGTATCTAATCCCATCCTGTGTGATACTGACTGCTGAGCCGTGTATCTAATCCTATCCTGTGTGATACTGACTGCTGAGCTGTGTATCTAATCCTCTTCTGTGTGATACTGTCTGCTGAGCCGTGTATCTAATCCCATCCTGTGTGATACTGTCTGTTGAGCTGTGTATCTAATCCCATCCTGTGTGATACTGTCTGCTGAGCCGTGTATCTAATCCTGTGTGATACTGTCTGCTGAGCTGTGTATCTAATCCTCTCCTGTGTGATACTGTCTGCTGAGCCGTGTATCTAATCCTATCCTGTGTGGTACCGTCTGCTGAGCCGTGTATCTAATCCTCTCCTGTGTGATACTGTCTGCTGAGCCGTGTATCTAATCCTATCCTGTGTGATACTGTCTGCTGAGCCGTGTATCTAATCTTATCCTGTGTGATACTGTCTGCTGAGCCGTGTATCTAATCCTCTCCTGGGTGATACTGTCTGCTGAGCTGTGTATCTAATCCTCTCCTGTGTGATACTGTGTGCTGAGCCGTGTATCTAATCCTCTCCTGTGTGATACCATCTGCTGAGCCGTGTATCTAATCCTCTCCTGTGTGATACTGTCTGCTGAGCTGTGTATCTAATCCTCTCCTGTGTGATACTGTCTGCTGAGCCGTGTATCTAATCCTCTCCTGTGTGATACTGACTGCTGAGCTGTGTATCTAATCCTCTCCTGTGTGATACTGTCTGCTGAGCCGTGTATCTAATCCTATCCTGTGTGATACTGTCTGATGAGCCGTGTATCTAATCCTATCCTGTGTGATACTGACTGCTGAGCCGTGTATCTAATCCTATCCTGTGTGATACTGACTGCTGAGCTGTGTATCTAATCCTCTTCTGTGTGATACTGTCTGCTGAGCCGTGTATCTAATCCCATCCTGTGTGATACTGACTGCTGAGCCGTGTATCTAATCCTATCCTGTGTGATACTGACTGCTGAGCTGTGTATCTAATCCTCTTCTGTGTGATACTGTCTGCTGAGCCGTGTATCTAATCCCATCCTGTGTGATACTGTCTGTTGAGCTGTGTATCTAATCCCATCCTGTGTGATACTGTCTGCTGAGCCGTGTATCTAATCCTGTGTGATACTGTCTGCTGAGCTGTGTATCTAATCCTCTCCTGTGTGATACTGTCTGCTGAGCCGTGTATCTAATCCTATCCTGTGTGGTACCGTCTGCTGAGCCGTGTATCTAATCCTCTCCTGTGTGATACTGTCTGCTGAGCCGTGTATCTAATCCTATCCTGTGTGATACTGTCTGCTGAGCCGTGTATCTAATCTTATCCTGTGTGATACTGTCTGCTGAGCCGTGTATCTAATCCTCTCCTGGGTGATACTGTCTGCTGAGCTGTGTATCTAATCCTCTCCTGTGTGATACTGTGTGCTGAGCCGTGTATCTAATCCTCTCCTGTGTGATACCATCTGCTGAGCCGTGTATCTAATCCTCTCCTGTGTGATACTGTCTGCTGAGCTGTGTATCTAATCCTCTCCTGTGTGATACTGTCTGCTGAGCCGTGTATCTAATCCTCTCCTGTGTGATACTGACTGCTGAGCTGTGTATCTAATCCTCTCCTGTGTGATACTGTCTGCTGAGCCGTGTATCTAATCCTATCCTGTGTGATACTGTCTGATGAGCCGTGTATCTAATCCTATCCTGTGTGATACTGACTGCTGAGCCGTGTATCTAATCCTATCGTGTGTGATACTGTCTACTGAGCCGTGTATCTAATCCTCTCCTGTGTGATACTGTCTGCTGAGCCGTGTATCTAATCCTCTCCTGTGTGATACTGGCTGCTGAGCTGTGTATCTAATCCTCTCCTGTGTGATACTGTCTGCTGAGCCGTGTATCTAATCCTATCCTGTGTGATACTGTCTGATGAGCCGTGTATCTAATCCTATCCTGTGTGATACTGACTGCTGAGCCGTGTATCTAATCCTATCCTGTGTGATACTGACTGCTGAGCTGTGTATCTAATCCTCTCCTGTGTGATACTGTCTGCTGAGCCGTGTATCTAATCCTATCCTGTGTGATACTGTCTGATGAGCCGTGTATCTAATCCTATCCTGTGTGATACTGACTGCTGAGCCGTGTATCTAATCTTATCCTGTGTGATACTGTCTGCTGAGCCGTGTATCTAATCCTATCCTGTGTGATACTGACTGCTGAGCCGTGTATCTAATCCTATCCTGTGTGATACTGACTGCTGAGCTGTGTATCTAATCCTCTTCTGTGTGATACTGTCTGCTGAGCCGTGTATCTAATCCCATCCTGTGTGATATTGTCTGTTGAGCTGTGTATCTAATCCCATCCTGTGTGATACTGTCTGCTGAGCCGTGTATCTAATCCTATGTGATACTGTCTGCTGAGCTGTGTATCTAATCCTCTCCTGTGTGATACTGTCTGCTGAGCCGTGTATCTAATCCTCTCCTGTGTGATACTGTCTGCTGAGCCGTGTATCTAATCCTATCCTGTGTGGTACCATCTGCTGAGCCGTGTATCTAATCTTATCCTGTGTGATACTGTCTGCTGAGCCGTGTATCTAATCCTATCCTGTGTGATACTGACTGCTGAGCCGTGTATCTAATCCTATCCTGTGTGATACTGTCTGATGAGCTGTGTATCTAATCCTCTCCTGTGTGATACTGTCTGCTGAGCTGTGTATCTAATCCTATCCTGTGTGATACTGACTGCTGAGCCGTGTATCTAATCCTATCCTGTGTGATACCGTGTGCTGAGCCGTGTATCTAATCCTCTCCTGTGTGATACCATCTGCTGAGCCGTGTATCTAATCCTCTCCTGTGTGATACTGTCTGCTGAGCTGTGTATCTAATCCTATCGTGTGTGATACTGTCTGCTGAGCCGTGTATCTAATCCTCTCCTGTGTGATACTGTCTGCTGAGCCGTGTATCTAATCCTATCCTGTGTGATACTGTCTGCTGAGCCGTGTATCTAATCCTCTCCTGTGTGATACTGTCTGCTGAGCCGTGTATCTAATCCTCTCCTATGTGATACTGTCTGCTGAGCCGTGTATCTAATCCTTTCCTGTGTGATACTGTCTGCTGAGCCGTGTATCTAATCCTATCCTGTGTGATACTGTCTGCTGAGCTGTGTATCTAATCATCTCCTGTGTGATACTGTCTGCTGAGCCGTGTATCTAAGCCTATCACGTGTGATACTGACTGCTGAGCTGTGTATCTAATCCTCTCCTCTGTGATACTGTCTGATGAGCCGTGTATCTAATCCTATCCTGTGTGATACTGTCTGCTGAGCCCTGTATCTAATCCTATCCTGTGTGATACTGTCTGGTGAGCCGTGTATCTAAGCCTGTCACGTGTGATACTGACTGCTGAGCCGTGTATCTAATCCTATCCTGTATGATACTGTCTGCTGAGCCGTGTATCTAATCCTATCCTGTGTGATACTGACTGCTGAGCTGTGTATCTAATCCTCTCCTGTGTGATACTGTCTGCTGAGCCGTGTATCTAATCCTATCCTGTGTGATACTGACTGCTGAGCTGTGTATCTAATCCTCTCCTGTGTGATACTGTCTGCTGAGCCGTGTATCTAATCCTCTCCTGTGTGATACTGTCTGCTGAGCCGTGTATCTAATCCTCTCCTGTGTGATACTGTCTGATGAGCCGTGTATCTAATCCTATCCTGTGTGATACTGACTGCTGAGCTGTGTATCTAATCCTCTTCTGTGTGATACTGTCTGCTGAGCCGTGTATCTAATCCTCTCCTGTGTGATACTGTCTGCTGAGCCGTGTATCTAATCCTATCCTGTGTGATACTGACTGCTGAGCTGTGTATCTAATCCTCTCCTGTGTGATACTGTCTGCTGAGCCGTGTATCTAATCCTATCCTGTGTGATACTGACTGCTGAGCCGTGTATCTAATCCTATCCTGTATGATACTGTCTGCTGAGCTGTGTATCTAATCCTATCCTGTGTGATACTGTCTGATGAGCCGTGTATCTAATCCTATCCTGTGTGATACTGACTGCTGAGCCGTGTATCTAATCCTATCCTGTATGATACTGTCTGCTGAGCCGTGTATCTAATCCTATCCTGTGTGATACTGTCTGCTGAGCCGTGTATCTAATCCTCTCCTGTGTGATACTGTCTGCTGAGCCGTGTATCTAAGCCTGTCATGTGTGATACTGTCTGCTGAGCCGTGTATCTAATCCTGTCCTGTGATACTGTCTGCTGAGCTGTGTATCTAATCCTATCCTGTGTGATACTGTCGCTGAGCCGTGTATCTAAGCCTGTCATGTGTGATACTGTCTGATGAGCCGTGTATCTAATCCTATCCTGTGTGATACTGTCTGCTGAGCTGTGTATCTAATCCTATCCTGTGTGATACTGTCTGCTGAGCTGTGTATCTAATCCTATCCTGTGTGATACTGACTGCTGAGCCGTGTATCTAATCCTATCCTGTATGATACTGTCTGCTGAGCCGTGTATCTAATCCTATCCTGTGTGATACTGACTGCTGAGCTGTGTATCTAATCCTCTCCTGTGTGATACTGTCTGCTGAGCTGTGTATCTAATCCTATCCTGTGTGATACTGACTGCTGAGCTGTGTATCTAATCCTCTCCTGTGTGATACTGTCTGCTGAGCTGTGTATCTAAGCCTGTCATGTGTGATACTGTCTGCTGAGCCGTGTATCTAATCCTATCCTGTGTGATACTGTCTGCTGAGCCGTGTATCTAAGCCTGTCATGTGTGATACTGTCTGCTGAGCTGTGTATCTAATCCTCTCCTGTGTGATACTGTCTGATGAGCCGTGTATCTAATCCTATCCTGTGTGATAGTGACTGCTGAGCCGTGTATCTAATCCTATCCTGTGTGATACTGAATGCTGAGCTGTGTATCTAATCCTCTTCTGTGTGATACTGTCTGCTGAGCCGTGTATCTAATCCTATCCTGTATGATACTGTCTGCTGAGCCGTGTATCTAATCCTATCCTGTGTGATACTGACTGCTGAGCTGTGTATCTAATCCTATCCTGTGTGATACTGTCTGCTGAGCCGTGTATCTAATCCTATCCTGTGTGATACTGACTGCTGAGCTGTGTATCTAGTCCTCTCGTGTGTGATACTGTCTGCTGAGCTGTGTATCTAATCCCATCCTGTGTGATACTGTCTGCTGAGCCGTGTATCTAATCCTATCCTGTGTGATACTGTCTGCTGAGCCGTGTATCTAAGCCTGTCATGTGTGATACTGTCTGCTGAGCTGTGTATCTAATCCTCTCCTGTGTGATACTGTCTGATGAGCCGTGTATCTAATCCTATCCTGTGTGATAGTGACTGCTGAGCTGTGTATCTAATCCTATCCTGTGTGATACTGAATGCTGAGCTGTGTATCTAATCCTCTTCTGTGTGATACTGTCTGCTGAGCCGTGTATCTAATCCTATCCTGTGTGATACTGTCTGCTGAGCCGCGTATCTAATCCTCTCCTGTGTGATACTGTCTGATGAGCCGTGTATCTAATCCTGTCCTGTGTGATACTGTCTGCTGAGCCGTGTATCTAATCCTCTCCTGTGTGATACTGTCTGCTGAGCCGTGTATCTAATCCTCTTCAGTGTGATACTGTCTGCTGAGCCGTGTATCTAATCCTATCCTGTGTGATACTGTCTGCTGAGCTGTGTATCTAATCCTATCCTTTGTGATACCGTCTGCTGAGCCGTGTATCTAATCCTCTCCTGTGTGATACTGACTGCTGAGCCGTGTATCTAATCCTCTTCTGTGTGATACTGTCTGCTGAGCTGTGTATCTAATCCTATCCTGTGTGATACCGTCTGCTGAGCCGTGTATCTAATCCTATCCTGTGTGATACTGTCTGCTGAGCCGTGTATCTAATCCTATCCTGTGTGTTACTGTCTGCTGAGCCGTGTATCTAATCCTCTTCTGTGTGATACCGTCTGCTGAGCTGCGTATATAATCCTATCCTGTGTGATACTGTCTGCTGAGCCGTGTATCTAATCCTATCCTGTGTGATACTGTCTGCTGAGCCGTGTATCTAATCCTATCCTGTGTGTTACTGTCTGCTGAGCCGTGTATCTAATCCTCTCCTGTGTGATACTGTCTGCTGAGCCGTGTATCTAATCCTCTCCTGTGTGATACTGTCTGCTGAGCCGTGTATCTAATCCTCTCCTGTGTGATACTGTCTGCTGAGCCGTGTATCTAATCCTCTCCTGTGTGATACCGTCTGCTGAGCCGTGTATCTAAGCCTGTCATGTGTGATACTGACTGCTGAGCTGTGTATCTAATCCTCTTCTGTGTGATACTGCCTGCAGAGCCGTGTATCTAATCCTCTCCTGTGTGATACTGTCTGCTGAGCCGTGTATCTAATCCTATCCTGTGTGATACTGTCTGCTGAGCCGTGTATCTAAGCCTGTCATGTGCGATACTGTCTGCTGATCCGTGTATCTAATCCTATCCTGTGTGATACTGTCTGCTGAGCCGTGTATCTAATCCTATCCTGTGTGATACCGTCTGCTGAGCTGTGTATCTAATCCTCTCCTGTGTGATACTGTCTGCTGAGCCATGTATCTAAGCCTGTCACGTGTGATACTGACTGCTGAGCCGTGTATCTAATCCTCTCCTGTGTGATACTGTCTGCTGAGCCGTGTATCTAATCCTATCCTGTGTGATACTGTCTGCTGAGCAGTGTATCTAATCCTATCCTGTGTGATACTGTCTGCTGAGCCGTGTATCTAAGCCTGTCACGTGTTACACTGACTGCTGAGCCGTGTATCTAATCCTCTCCTGTGTGATACTGTCTGATGAGCAGTGTATCTAATCCTCTCCTGTGTGATACTGTCTGATGAGCCGTGTATCTAATCCTCTCCTGTGTGTTACTGTCTGCTGAGCCGTGTATCTAATCCTATCCTGTGTGATACTGTCTGCTGAGCCCTGTATCTAATCCTATCCTGTGTGATACTGTCTGCTGAGCCGTGTATCTAATCCTATCCTGTGTGATACTGTCTGCTGAGCCGTGTATCTAAGCCTATCCTGTGTGATACTGTCTGCTGAGTCGTGTATCTAATCCTATCCTGTGTGATACTGTCTGCTGAGCCCTGTATCTAATCTTATCCTGTGTGATACTGTCTGCTGAGCCGTGTATCTAAGCCTGTCATGTGTGATACTGACTGCTGAGCCGTGTATCTAATCCTATCCTGTGTGATACTGTCTGCTGAGCCGTGTATCTAATCCTCTCCTGTGTGATACTGTCTGCTGAGCCGTGTATCTAAGCCTGTCATGTGTGATACTGTCTGCTGAGCCGTGTATCTAATCCTATCCTGTGTGATACTGTCTGCTGAGCCGTGTATCTAATCCTATCCTGTGTGATACTGTCTGCTGAGCCGTGTATCTAATCCTATCCTGTGTGATACTGACTGCTGAGCCGTGTATCTAATCCTATCCTGTATGATACTGTCTGCTGAGCCGTGTATCTAATCCTCTCCTGTGTGATACTGTCTGCTGAGCCGTGTATCTAAGCCTGTCATGTGTGATACTGTCTGCTGAGCCGTGTATCTAATCCTATCCTGTGTGATACTGTCTGCTGAGCCGTGTATCTAAGCCTATCCTGTGTGGTACCGTCTGCTGAGCTGTGTATCTAATCCTCTTCTGTGTGATACTGTCTGCTGAGCCGTGTATCTAATCCTCTCCTGTGTGATACTGTCTGCTGAGCCGTGTATCTAATCCTATCCTGTGTGATACTGTCTGCTGAGCCGTGTATCTAATCCTCTCCTGTGTGATACTGTCTGATGAGCCGTGTATCTAATCCTATCCTGTGTGATACTGACTGCTGAGCCGTGTATCTAATCCTATCCTGTGTGATACTGACTGCTGAGCTGTGTATCTAATCCTCTTCTGTGTGATACTGTCTGCTGAGCCGTGTATCTAATCCCATCCTGTGTGATACTGTCTGTTGAGCTGTGTATCTAATCCCATCCTGTGTGATACTGTCTGCTGAGCCGTGTATCTAATCCTGTGTGATACTGTCTGCTGAGCCGTGTATCTAATCGTCTTCTGTGTGATACTGTCTGCTGAGCCGTGTATCTAATCCTATCCTGTGTGATACTGTCTGCTGAGCCGTGTATCTAATCCTATCCTGTGTGATACCGTGTGCTGAGCCGTGTATCTAATCCTCTCCTGTGTGATACCATCTGCTGAGCCGTGTATCTAATCCTCTCCTGTGTGATACTGACTGCTGAGCCGTGTATCTAATCCTATCGTGTGTGATACTGTCTGCTGAGCCGTGTATCTAATCCTCTCCTGTGTGATACTGTCTGCTGAGCCGTGTATCTAATCCTATCCTGTGTGATACTGTCTGCTGAGCCGTGTATCTAATCCTCTCCTGTGTGATACTGTCTGCTGAGCCGTGTATCTAATCCTATCCTGTGTGATACCGTCTGCTGAGCTGTGTATCTAATCCTATCCTGTGTGATACTGTCTGCTGAGCCGTGTATCTAAGCCTGTCACGTGTGACACTGACTGCTGAGCCGTGTATCTAATCCTATCCTGTGTGATACTGTCTGCTGAGCAGTGTATCTAATCCTCTCCTGTGTGATACTGTCTGATGAGCCGTGTATCTAATCCTCTCCTGTGTGTTACTGTCTGCTGAGCCGTGTATCTAATCCTATCCTGTGTGATACTGTCTGCTGAGCCCTGTATCTAATCCTATCCTGTGTGATACTGTCTGCTGAGCCGTGTATCTAATCCTATCCTGTGTGATACTGTCTGCTGAGCCGTGTATCTAAGCCTGTCATGTGTGATACTGACTGCTGAGCCGTGTATCTAATCCTATCCTGTGTGATACTGTCTGCTGAGCCGTGTATCTAATCCTATCCTGTGTGATACTGTCTGCTGAGCCGTGTATCTAATCCTATCCTGTGTGATACTGTCTGCTGAGCCCTGTATCTAATCCTATCCTGTGTGATACTGTCTGCTGAGCCGTGTATCTAAGCCTGTCATGTGTGATACTGACTGCTGAGCCGTGTATCTAATCCTATCCTGTGTGATACTGACTGCTGAGCCGTGTATCTAATCCTATCCTGTGTGATACTGACTGCTGAGCCGTGTATCTAATCCTATCCTGTATGATACTGTCTGCTGAGCCGTGTATCTAATCCTCTCCTGTGTGATACTGTCTGCTGAGCCGTGTATCTAAGCCTGTCATGTGTGATACTGTCTGCTGAGCCGTGTATCTAATCCTATCCTGTGTGATACTGTCTGCTGAGCCGTGTATCTAAGCCTATCCTGTGTGGTACCGTCTGCTGAGCTGTGTATCTAATCCTCTTCTGTGTGATACTGTCTGCTGAGCCGTGTATCTAATCCTCTCCTGTGTGATACTGTCTGCTGAGCCGTGTATCTAATCCTATCCTGTGTGATACTGTCTGCTGAGCCGTGTATCTAATCCTCTCCTGTGTGATACTGTCTGATGAGCCGTGTATCTAATCCTATCCTGTGTGATACTGACTGCTGAGCCGTGTATCTAATCTTATCCTGTGTGATACTGACTGCTGAGCTGTGTATCTAATCCTCTTCTGTGTGATACTGTCTGCTGAGCCGTGTATCTAATCCCATCCTGTGTGATACTGTCTGTTGAGCTGTGTATCTAATCCCATCCTGTGTGATACTGTCTGCTGAGCCGTGTATCTAATCCTGTGTGATACTGTCTGCTGAGCCGTGTATCTAATCCTCTTCTGTGTGATACTGTCTGCTGAGCCGTGTATCTAATCCTCTCCTGTGTGATACTGTCTGCTGAGCCGTGTATCTAATCCTATCCTGTGTGATACTGTCTGCTGAGCCGTGTATCTAATCCTATCCTGTGTGATACCGTGTGCTGAGCCGTGTATCTAATCCTCTCCTGTGTGATACCATCTGCTGAGCCGTGTATCTAATCCTCTCCTGTGTGATACTGACTGCTGAGCCGTGTATCTAATCCTTTCGTGTGTGATACTGTCTGCTGAGCCGTGTATCTAATCCTCTCCTGTGTGATACTGTCTGCTGAGCCATGTATCTAATCGTATCCTGTGTGATACTGTCTGCTGAGCCGTGTATCTAATCCTATCCTGTGTGATACTGTCTGCTGAGCCGTGTATCTAATCCTATCCTGTGTGATACTGTCTGCTGAGCCGTGTATCTAATCCTATCCTGTGTGATACTGTCTGCTGAGCTGTGTATCTAATCCTCTCCTGTGTGATACCATCTGCTGAGCCGTGTATCTAATCCTCTCCTGTGTGATACTGACTGCTGAGCCGTGTATCTAATCCTATCCTGTGTGATACTGACTGCTGAGCTGTGTATCTAATCCTGTCCTGTGTGATACTGTCTGCTGAGCCGTGTATCTAATCCTATCCTGTGTGATACTGTCTGCTGAGCCGTGTATCTAATCCTATCGTGTGTGATACTGTCTGCTGAGCTGTGTATCTAATCCTCTCCTGTGTGATACTGTCTGCTGATCTGTGTATCTAATCCTCTTCTGTGTGATACTGACTGCTGAGCTGTGTATCTAATCCTCTCCTGTGTGATACTGTCTGCTGAGCTGTGTACCTAAGCCTTTCACGTATGATACTGTCTGCTGAGCTGTGTATCTAATCCTCTCCTGTGTGATACTGACTGCTGAGCTGTGTATCTAATCCTCTCCTGTGTGATACTGACTGCTGAGCCGTGTATCTAATCCTCTCCTGTGTGATACCGTCTGCTGAGCCGTGTATCTAATCCTCTCCTGTGTGATACCGTCTGCTGAACTGTGTATCTAATCATCTCCTGTGTGATACCGTCTGCTGAGCTGTGTATCTAATCCTATCCTGTATGATACTGCCTGCAGAGCCGTGTATCTAATCATCTCCTGTGTGATACTGTCTGCTGAGCCGTGTATCTAATCCTCTCCTGTGTGATACTGTCTGCTGAGCCGTGTATCTCATCCTCTCCTGTGTGATACTGTCTGCTGAGCCGTGTATCTAATCCTATCCTGTGTGATACTGTCTGCTGAGCCGTGTATCTAATCCTCTCCTGTGTGATGCTGTCTGATGAGCCGTGTATCTAATCCTATCCTGTGTGATACTGTCTGCTGAGCCGTGTATCTAATCCTCTCCTGTGTGATACTGACTGCTGAGCCGTGTATCTAATCCTGGGCGATACTGAGCAGTATATCTAATCCTGGGTGATACTGAACCGTGTAGCTAATCCTGGGCGATACCGAGCCGTGTATCTAATCCTGGACGATACTGAGCCATGTATCTAATCCGGGCCATACCGAGCCGTGTATCTAATCCTGGGCGATACCGAATCGTGTATCTAATCCTTGGCGATACTGAGCCGTGTATCTAATCCTGGGCAATACCGAGCCGTGTATCTAATCCTGGGTGATACTGAGCCGTGTATCTAATCCTGGGTGATACTGAGCCATGTACCTAATCCTGGGTGATACTGAGCTGTGTATCTAATCCTGTTTGATACCGAGCCGTGTATCTAATACTTGGCAATACCGAGACGTGTATCTAATCCTGGGCGATACTGAGCCGTGTATCTAATCCTGGGCGATACCGAGCCATGTATCTAATCCTGGGCGATACCGAGCCGTATATCTAATCCTATCCTGTGTGATACTGACTGCTGAGCCGTGTATCTAATCCTGTCCTATACTATGCCGTGTATCTAGTCCTGGGCGATACTGAGCCGTATATCTAATCCTGGGTGATACTGAACCGTGTAGCTAATCCTGGGCGATACCGAGCCGTGTATCTAATCCTGGACGATACTGAGCCGTGTATCTAATACTGGGCGATACCTCGCCGTGTATCTAATCCTGAGTGATACTGAGCCATGTATCTAATCCTGGGCGATACCGAGCCGTGTATCTAACCTTGGCGATGCTGAGCCATGTATCTAATCCTGGGCTTGTATCTAATTTTTGGCGATACTGAGCCGTGTATCTAATCCTGGGCGATACCGAGCCGTGTATCTAATCCTGGGCGATGCTGAGCCGTGTATCTAATACTGGGCGATACCTCGCCGTGTATCTAATCCTGAGTGATACTGAGCCATGTATCTAATCCTGTCCGATACTGAGCCGTGTATCTAATCCGGGCCATACCGAGCCGTGTATCTAATCCTGGGCGATGCTGAGCCGTGTATCTAATACTGGGCGATACCTCGCCGTGTATCTAATCCTGAGTGATACTGAGCCATGTATCTAATCCTGTCCTATACTACTGAGCCGTGTATCTAATCCGGGCCATACCGAGCCGTGTATCTAATCCTGGGCGATACCGAGCCGTGTATCTAATCCTGGGCGATACCGAACCGTGTATCTAATCCTTGGCGATACTGAGCCGTGTATCTAATCCTGGGTGATACTGAGCCGTGTATCTAATCCTGTTTGATACCGAGCCGTGTATCTAATACTTGGCAATACCGAGACGTGTATCTAATCCTGGGCGATACTGAGCCGTGTATCTAATCCTGGGCAATACCTCGCCGTGTATCTAATCCTGGGTGATACTGAGCCATGTACCTAATCCTGGGTGATACTGAGCCTTGTATCTAATCCTGTTTGATACCGAGCCGTGTATCTAATACTTGGCAATATCGAGACGTGTATCTAATGTTGGGCGATACCGAGCCATATATCTAATCCTGGGCGATACCGAGCCATATATCTAATCCTCTCCTGTGTGATACTGACTGCTGAGCCGTGTATCTAATCCTGGGTGATACTGAGCCGTATATCTAATCCTGGGTGATACTGAACCGTGTAGCTAATCCTGGGCGATACTGAGCCGTGTATTTAATACTGGGCGATACCTCGCCGTGTATCTAATCCTGAGTGATACTGAGCCATGTATCTAATCCTGGGTGATACCGAGCCGTGTATCTAACCTTGGCGATGCTGAGCCATGTATCTAATCCTGGGCTTGTATCTAATCCTGGGCGATACTGAGCCGTGTATCTAATCCTGGGCGATACCGAGCCGTATATCTAATCCTCTCCTGTGTGATACTGACTGCTGAGCCGTGTATCTAATCCTGTCCTATACTATGCCGTGTATCTAATCCTGGGCGATACTTAGCCGTATATCTAATCCTGGGTGATACTGAACCGTGTAGCTAATCCTGGGCGATACCGAGCCGTGTATCTAATCCTGGACGATACTGAGCCGTGTATCTAATCCTGAGTGATACTGAGCCGTGTATCTAACCTTGGCGATGTGAGCCATGTATCTAATCCTGGGCTTGTATCTAATTTTTGGCGATACTGAGCCGTGTATCTAATCCTGGGCGATACTGAGCCGTGTATCTAATCCTGGGCGATACCGAGCCGTGTATCTAATCCTGGGCGATGCTGAGCCGTGTATCTAATACTGCGCGATACCTCGCCGTGTATCTAATCCTGAGTGATACTGAGCCATGTATCTAATCCTGTCCGATACTGAGCCGTGTATCTAATCCGGGCCATACCGAGCCGTGTATCTAATCCTTGGCGATACTGAGCCGTGTATCTAATCCTGGGCAATACCGAGCCGTGTATCTAATCCTGGGTGATACTGAGCCGTGTATCTAATCCTGGGTGATACTGAGCCATGTACCTAATCCTGGGTGATACTGAGCCGTGTATCTAATCCTGTTTGATACCGAGCCGTGTATCTAATACTTGGCAATACTGAGACGTGTATCTAATCCTGGGCGATACTGAGCCGTGTATCTAATCCTGGGCGATACCGAGCCATGTATCTAATCCTGGGCGATACCGAGCCGTATATCTAATCCTCTCCTGTGTGATACTGACTGCTGAGACGTGTATCTAATCCTGTCCTATACTATGCCGTGTATCTAATCCTGGGCGATACTGAGCCGTATATCTAATCCTGGGTGATACTGAACCGTGTAGCTAATCCTGGGCGATACCGAGCCGTGTATCTAATCCTGGACGATACTGAGCCGTGTATCTAATACTGGGCGATACCTCGCCGTGTATCTAATCCTGAGTGATACTGAGCCATGTATCCAATCCTGGGCGATACCGAGCCGTGTATCTAACCTTGGCGATGCTGTGCCGTGTATCTAATCCTGTCTGATACTGAGCCGTGTATCTAATCCTGGGCGATACCGAGCCGTGTATCTAATCCTGGGCGATACTGAACCGTGTATCTAATCCTGGGCGATACTGAGCCGTGTATCTAATCCTGGGCTTGTATCTAATTTTTGGCGATATCTCCTGTGTGATACTGACTGCTGAGCCGTGTATCTAATCCTGGGCGATACCTCGCCGTGTATCTAATCCTGAGTGATACTGAGCCATGTATCTAATCCTGGACGATACCGAGCCGTGTATCTAACCTTGGCGATGCTGAGCCATGTATCTAATCCTGTCTGATACTGAGCCGTGTATCTAATCCTGGGCGATACCGAGCCGTGTATCTAATCCTGGGCGATACTGAACCGTGTATCTAATCCTGGGCGATACTGAGCCGTGTATCTAATCCTGGGCAATACCTAGCCGTGTATCTAATCCTGGGCGATACCGAACCGTGTATCTAATCCTGGGCGATGCTGAGCCATGTATCTAATCCTGTCCGATACTGAGCCGTGTATCTAATCCTGGGCGATACCGAGCCGTGTATCTAATCCTGGGCGATACTGAGCCGTGTATCTAATCCTGGGTGATACTGAGCCGTGTATCTAATCCTGGGTGATACTGAGCCGTGTATCTAATCCTGGGTGATACTGAGCCGTGTATCTAATCCTGTTTGATACGGAGCCGTGTATCTAATCCTTGGCAATACCGAGCCGTGTATCTAATCCTGGGCGATACCGAGCCGTGTATCTAATCCTGGGCGATACTGAGCCGTGTTTATAATCCTGGGTTATACTGAGCCATGTATCTAATCCTGGGCGATACCGAGCCGTGTATCTAATCCTGGGTGATACCGAGCCGTGTATCTAATCCTGGGCGATACCGAGCCGTGTATCTAATCCTCTCCTGGGCGATACTGTCTGTTGAGCTGTATCTAATCCTGTCCTGTGTGATACTGACTGCTGAGCCGTGTATCTAATCCTGGGCGATACCGAGCCGTGTATCTAACCTTGGCGATGCTGAGCAGTGTATCTAATCCTGCCCGATACTGAGCCGTGTATCTAATCCTGGGCGATACCGAGCCGTGTATCTAATCCTGGGTGATACCGAACAGTGTATCTAATCCTGTGCGATACTGAGCCGTGTATCTAATCCTGGGCAATACCGAGCCGTGTATCTAATCCTGGGTGATACTGAGCCGTGTATCTATTCCTGGGTGATACTGAGCCGTGTACCTAATCATGGGTGATACTGAGCCGTGTATCTAATCCTGCTTGATACCGATCCGTGTATCTAATACTTGACAATACTTAGCCGTGTATCTAATCCTGGGCGATACCGAACCGTGTATCTAATCCTGGGCGATGCTGAGCCATGTATCTAATCCTGTCCGATACTGAGCCGTGTATCTAATCCTGGGCGATACCGAGCCGTGTATCTAATCCTGGGCGATACTGAGCCGTGTATCTAATCCTGGGTAATACCAAGCCGTGTATCTAATCCTGGGTGATACTGAGCCGTGTATCTAATCCTGGGTGATACTGAGCCGTGTATCTAATCCTGTTTGATACGGAGCCGTGTATCTAATCCTTGGCAATACCGAGCCGTGTATCTAATCCTGGGCGATACCGAGCCGTGTATCTAATCCTGGGCGATACTGAGCCGTGTTTATAATCCTGGGTTATACTGAGCCATGTATCTAATCCTGGGCGATACCGAGCCGTGTATCTAATCCTGGGTGATACCGAGCCGTGTATCTAATTCTGGGCGATACCGAGCCGTGTATCTAATCCTCTCCTGGGCGATACTGTCTGTTGAGCTGTATCTAATCCTGTCCTGTGTGATACTGACTGCTGAGCCATGTATCTAATCCTGGGCGATACCGAGCCGTGTATCTAACCTTGGCGATGCTGAGCAGTGTATCTAATCCTGTCCGATACTGAGCCGTGTATCTAATCCTGGGCGATACCGAGCCGTGTATCTAATCCTGGGTGATACCGAACCGTGTATCTAATATCTAATCCTGTGCGATACTGAACCGTGTATCTAATCCTGGGCAATACCGAGCCGTGTATCTAATCCTGAGTGATACTGAGCCATGTATCTAATCCTGGGCGATACCGAGCCGTGTATCTAATCCTGGGCGATACCGAACCGTGTATCTAATCCTTGGCGATACTGAGCCGTGTATCTAATCCTGGGCAATACCGAGCCGTGTATCTAATCCTGGGTGATACTGAGCCGTGTATCTAATCCTGGGTGATACTGAGCCATGTACCTAATCCTGGGTGATACTGAGCCGTGTATCTAATCCTGTTTGATACCGAGCCGTGTATCTAATACTTGGCAATACCGAGACGTGTATCTAATCCTGGGCGATACTGAGCCGTGTATCTAATCCTGGGCGATACCGAGCCGTGTATCTAATCCTGGGCGATACCGAGCCGTGTATCTAATCCTGGGCGATACCGAGCCGTATATCTAATCCTCTCCTGGGCGATACTGTCTGCTGAGCTGTATCTAATCCTGTCCTGTGTGATACTGACTGTTAAGCCATGTATCTAATCCTGGGCGATACCGAGCCGTGTATCTAATCCTGGGCGATGCTGAGCCATGTATCTAATCCTGTCCGATACTGAGCCGTGTATCTAATCCTTGGTGATACCGAGCCGTGTATCTAATCCTGGGCGATACTGAACCGTGTATCTAATCCTGGGTAATACCGAGCCGTGAATCTAATCCTGGGTGATACTGAGCCGTGTATCTAATCCTGGGTGATACTGAGCCATGTATCTAATCCTGTTTGATACGGAGCCGTGTATCTAATCCTTGGCAATACCGAGCTGTGTATCTAATCCTGGGCGATACCAAGCCATGTATTTAATTGTGGGTGATACTGAGCCGTGTATCTAATCCTGTTTGATACGGAGCCGTGTATCTAATCCTGGGCGATACCGAGCCGTGTATCTAATCCTGGGTGATACCGAGCCGTGTATCTAATCCTGGGCGATACCGAGCCGTCTATCTAATCCTCTCCTGGGCGATACTGTCTGGTGAGCTGTATCTAATCCTGTCCTGTGTGATACTGACTGCTATGCCATGTATCTAATCCTGGGCGATACCGAGCCGTGTATCTAACCTTGGCGATGCTGAGCAGTGTATCTAATCCTGTCCGATACTAAGCCGTGTATCTAATCCTGGGCGATACCGAGCCGTGTATCTAATCCTGGATGATACCGAACCGTGTTTCTAATCATGGGTGATACCGAGCCGTGTTCCTAATCCTGGGTGATACTGAGCCGTGTATCTAATCCTGTTTGATACCGAGCCGTGTATCTAATACTTGGCAATACCGAGACGTGTATCTAATCCTGGGCGATACTGAGCCGTGTATCTAATCCTGGGCGATACCGAGCCATGTATCTAATCCTGGGCGATACCGAGCCGTGTATCTAATCCTCTCCTGTGTGATACTGACTGCTGAGCCGTGTATCTAATCCTGTCCTATACTATGCCGTGTATCTAATACTGGGCGATACTGAGCCATGTATCTAATCCTGGGCGATACTGAGCCGTGTCTAATCCTGTCCTATACTATGCCGTGTATCTAATCCTGGGTGATACTGAGCCGTGTATCTAATCCTGGGCGATATCGAGCCGTGTATCTAATCCTGGGTGATACCGAGCCGTGTATCTAATCCTGGGTGATAACTAGCCATGTATCTAATCCTGGGCGATACCGAACCGTGTATCTAATCCTGGGTGATACCGAGCCGTGTATCTAAACCTGGGCGATAACGATCCGTGTATCTAATCCTGTTTGATACCGAGCCGTGTATCTAATCCTGGGCGATACCGAGCCTGTATCTAATCCTGTGCGATACTGAACGGTGTATCTAATCCTGGGCTTGTATCTAATCTTTGACATTACTGAGCCATGTATCTAATCCTGGGCGATACCGAGCCGTGTATCTAATCCTGGGTGATACCGAGCCGTGTATCTAAACCTGGGCGATAACGATCCGTGTATCTAATCCTGTTTGATACCGAGCCGTGTATCTAATCCTGGGCGATACCGAGCTCTGTATCTAATCCTGGGCAATTCTGAACAGCGTATCTAATCCTGGGCTTGTATCTAATTTTTGGCGATACTGAGCCGTGTTTCTAATCCTGGGCGATACTGAGCCGTGTATCTAATCCTGGGCGATACCGAGCCGTGTATCTAATCCTGGGCGATACTGAGCCGTGTATCTAATCCTGGGTGATTCTGAGCCGTGTTTCTAATCCTGGGCGATACCGAGCCGTGTATCTAATCCTGGGCGATACTGAACCGTGTATCTAATCCTGGGCGATACCGAGCCGTGTATCTAATCCTGGGTGATACCGAGCCGTGTATCTAAACCTGGGCGATAACGATCCGTGTATCTAATCCTGTTTGATACCGAGCCGTGTATCTAATCCTGGGCGATACCGAGCTCTGTATCTAATCCTGGGCAATTCTGAACAGCGTATCTAATCCTGGGCTTGTATCTAATTTTTGGCGATACTGAGCCGTGTTTCTAATCCTGGGCGATACTGAGCCGTGTATCTAATCCTGGGCGATACCGAGCCGTGTATCTAATCCTGGGCGATACTGAGCCGTGTATCTAATCCTGGGTGATTCTGAGCCGTGTTTCTAATCCTGGGCGATACCGAGCCGTGTATCTAATCCTGGGCGATACTGAACCGTGTATCTAATCCTGGGCGATACCGAGCCGTGTATCTAATCCTGGACGATACTGAGCCGTGTATCTAATACTGGGCGATACCTCGCCGTGTATCTTATCCTGAGTGATACTGAGCCATGTATCTAATCCTGGGCGATACCGAGCCGTGTATCTAACCTTGGCGATACTGAGCCATGTATCTAATCCTGTCTGATACTGAGCCGTGTATCCTATCCTGTGTGATACTGTCTGCTGAGCCGTGTATCTAATCCTATCCTTTGTGATACTGTCTGCTGAGCTGTGTATCTAATCCTATCCTGTGTGATACTGTCTGCTGAGCTGTGTATCTAATCCTATCCTTTGTGATACTGTCTGCTGAGCCGTGTATCTAATCCTATCGTGTGTGATACTGTCTGCTGAGCAGTGTATCTAATTTTATCCTGTGTGATACTGTCTGCTGAGCCGTGTATCTAATCCTATCCTGTGTGATACTGTCTGCTGAGCCGTGTATCTAATCCTATCCTGTGTGATACTGTCTGCTGAGCCGTGTATCTAATCCTATCCTGTGTGATACTGTCTGCTGAGCCGTGTATCTAATCCTATCCTGTGTGATACTGTCTGCTGAGCGTGTATCTAATCCCTCCTGTGTGATACTGTCTGCTGAGCCGTGTATCTAATCCTATCCTGTGTGGTACTGTCTGCTGAGCTGTGTATCTAATCCTATCCTGTGTGATACCGTCTGCTGAGCTGTGTATCTAATCCTCTCCTGTGTGATACTGTCTGCTGAGCTGTGTATCTAATCCTATCCTGTGTGATACCGTCTGCTGAGCTGTGTATCTAATCCTCTCCTGTGTGATACTGTCTGCTGAGCCGTGTGTCTAATCCTTTCCTGTGTGATACTGTCTGCTGAGCTGTGTATCTAATCCTATCCTGTGTGATACTGTCTGCTGAGCCGTGTATCTAATCCTCTCCTGTGTGATACTGTCTGCTGAGCTGTGTATCTAATCCTATCCTGTGTGATACTGTCTGCTGAGCCGTGTATCTAATCCTATCCTGTGTGATACTGTCTGCTGAGCTGTGTATCTAATCCTCTCCTGTGCGATACTGTCTGCTGAGCCGTGTATCTAATCCTATCCTGTGTGATACTGTCTGCTGAGCCGTGTATCTAATCCTATCCTGTGTGATACTGTCTGCTGAGCCGTGTATCTAATCCCATCCTGTGTGTTACCGTCTGCTGAGCTGTGTATCTAATCCTCTCCTGTGCGATACTGTCTGCTGAGCCGTGTATCTAATCCTCTCCTGTGTGATACTGTCTGCTGAGCAGTATATCTAATCCTATCCTGTGTGATACTGTCTGCTGAGCTGTGTATCTAATCGCATCCTGTGTGATACTGTCTGCTGAGCCGTGTATCTAATCCTATCCTGTGTGATACTGTCTGCTGAGCTGTGTATCTAATCGCATCCTGTGTGATACTGTCTGCTGAGCCGTGTATCTAATCCTATCCTGTGTGATACTGTCTGCTGAGCTGTGTATCTAATCCCATCCTGTGTGATACTGTCTGCTGAGCTGTGTATATAATCCTATCCTGTGTGATACTGACTGCTGAGCTGTGTATCTAATCGCATCCTGTGTGATACTGTCTGCTGAGCCGTGTATCTAATCCTATCCTGTGTGATACTGTCTGCTGAGCTGTGTATCTAATCCTATCCTGTGTGATGATGTCTGCTGAGCCGTGTATCTAATCCTATCCTGTGTGATACTGTCTGCTGAGCAGTGTATCTAATCCCATCCTGTGTGATACCGTCTGCTGAGCCGTGTATCTAATCCTATCCTGTGTGATACTGTCTGCTGAGCAGTGTATCTAATCCCATCCTGTGTGATACCGTCTGCTGAGCTGTGTATCTAATCCTCTCCTGTGCGATACTGTCTGCTGAGCCGTGTATCTAATCCTCTCCTGTGTGATACTGTCTGCTGAGCCGTGTATCTAATCCTCTCCTGTGTGATACTGTCTGCTGAGCCGTGTATCTAATCCTCTCCTGTGGGGTACTGTCTGCTGAGCCGTGTATCTAATCCTCTCCTGTGTGATACTGTCTGCTGAGCTGTGTATCTAATCCTATCCTGTGTGATACTGTCTGCTGAGCCGTGTATCTAATCCTCTCCTGTGTGATACTGTCTGCTGAGCTGTGTATCTAATCCTATCCTGTGTGATACTGTCTGCTGAGCCGTGTATCTAATCCTATCCTGTGTGATACTGTCTGCTGAGCCGTGTATCTAATCCTATCCTGTGTGATACTGTCTGCTGAGCCGTGTATCTAATCCTCTCCTGTGTGATACTGTCTGCTGAGCCGTGTATCTAATCCTATCCTGTGTGATACTGTCTGATGATCCGTGTATCTAATCCTATCCTGTGTGATACTGTCTGCTGAGCCGTGTATCTAATCCTATCCTGTGTGATACTGTCTGCTGAGCCGTGTATCTAATCCTATCCTGTGTGATACTGTCTGCTGAGCCGTGTATCTAATCCTATCCTGTGTGATACTGTCTGCTGAGCCGTGTATCTAATCCTCTCCTGTGTGATACTGTCTGCTGAGCGTGTATCTAATCCCTCCTGTGTGATACTGTCTGCTGAGCTGTGTATCTAATCCTATCCTGTGTGGTACTGTCTGCTGAGCTGTGTATCTAATCCTCTCCTGTGTGATACTGTCTGCTGAGCCGTGTATCTAATCCTCTCCTGTGTGATACTGTCTGCTGAGCCGTGTATCTAATACTCTCCTGTGTGATACTGTCTGCTGAGCCGTGTATCTAATCCTATCCTGTGTGATACTGTCTGCTGAGCTGTGTATCTAATCCTCTCCTGTGTGATACTGTCTGCTGAGCCGTGTATCTAATACTCTCCTGTGTGATACTGTTTGCTGAGCCGTGTATCTAATCCTCTCCTGTGTGATGCCGTGTATCTCATCCTCTCCTGTGTGATACTGTCTGCTGAGCTGTGTATCTAATCCTATCCTGTGTGATACTGTCTGCTGAGCCGTGTATCTAATCCTATCCTGTGTGATACTGTCTGCTGAGCCGTGTATCTCATCCTCTCCTGTGTGATACTGTCTGCTGAGCCGTGTATCTAATCCTCTCCTGTGTGATACTGTCTGCTGAGCCGTGTATCTAATCCTATCCTGTGTGATACTGACTGCTGAGCTGTGTATCTAATCCTATTCTGTGTGATACTGTCTGCTGAGCCGTGTATCTAATCCTCTCCTGTGTGATACTCTCTGATTAGCCGTGTATCTAATCCTCTCCTGTGTGATACTGTCTGCTGAGCCGTGTATCTAATCTTCTCCTGTGTGATACTGTCTGCTGAGCCGTGTATCTAATCCTATCCTGTGTGATACTGTCTGCAGAGCCGTGTATCTAATCCTATCCTGTGTGATACTGACTGCTGAGCTGTGTATCTAATCCTATTCTGTGTGATACTGTCTGCTGAGCCGTGTATCTAATCCTCTCCTGTGTGATACTCTCTGATTAGCCGTGTATCTAATCCTCTCCTGTGTGATACTGTCTGCTGAGCCGTGTATCTAATCTTCTCCTGTGTGATACTGTCTGCTGAGCCGTGTATCTAATCCTATCCTGTGTGATACTGTCTGCTGAGCCGTGTATCTAATCCTATCCTGTGTGATACCGTCTGCTGAGCCGTGTATCTAATCCTATCCTGTGTGATACTGTCTGCTGAGCCGTGTATCTAATCCTATCCTGTGTGATACTGTCTGCTGAGCTGTGTATAATCCTATCCTGTGTGATACTGTCTGCTGAGCCATGTATCTAATCCTCTCCTGTGTGATACTGTCTGCTGAGCCGTGTATCTAATCCTATCCTGTGTGATACTGACTGCTGAGCTGTGTATCTAATCCTATCCTGTGTGATACTGTCTGATGATCCGTGTATCTAATCCTATCCTGTGTGATACTGTCTGCTGAGCCGTGTATCTAATCCTATCCTTTGTGATACTGTCTGCTGAGCTGTGTATCTAATCCTATCCTGTGTGATACTGTCTGCTGAGCTGTGTATCTAATCCTATCCTTTGTGATACTGTCTGCTGAGCCGTGTATCTAATCCTATCGTGTGTGATACTGTCTGCTGAGCAGTGTATCTAATCCTATCCTGTGTGATACTGTCTGCTGAGCCGTGTATCTAATCCTATCCTGTGTGATACTGTCTGCTGAGCCGTGTATCTAATCCTATCCTGTGTGATACTGTCTGCTGAGCCGTGTATCTAATCCTATCCTGTGTGATACTGTCTGCTGAGCTGTGTATAATCCTATCCTGTGTGATACTGTCTGCTGAGCCATGTATCTAATCCTCTCCTGTGTGATACTGTCTGCTGAGCCGTGTATCTAATCCTATCCTGTGTGATACTGACTGCTGAGCTGTGTATCTAATCCTATCCTGTGTGATACTGTCTGCTGAGCCGTGTATCTAATCCTATCCTATGTGATACTGTCTGCTGAGCCGTGTATCTAATCCTATCCTGTGTGACACTGACTGCTGAGCCGTGTATCTAATCCTCTCCTGTGTGATACTGTCTGCTGAGCTGTGTATCTAATCCTATCCTGTGTGATACTGTCTGCTGAGCCGTGTATCTAATCCTATCCTGTGTGATTCTTATGCTGAGCTGTGTATCTAATCCTCTCCTGTGTGATACTGTCTGCTGAGCCATGTATCTAATCCTATCCTGTGTGATACTGTCTGCTGAGCCGTGTATCTAATCCTATCCTGTGTGACACTGACTGCTGAGCCGTGTATCTAATCCTCTCCTGTGTGATACTGTCTGCTGAGCCGTGTATCTAATCCTCTCCTGTGTGATACTGTCTGCTGAGCCATGTATCTAATCCTATCCTGTGTGATACTGTCTGCTGAGCCGTGTATCTAATCCTATCCTGTGTGACACTGACTGCTGAGCCGTGTATCTAATCCTCTCCTGTGTGATACTGTCTGCTGAGCTGTGTATCTAATCCTCTCCTGTGTGATACTGTCTGCTGAGCCATGTATCTAATCCTCTCCTGTGTGATACCGTCTGCTGAGCTGTGTATCTTATCCTATCCTGTGTGATACTGTCTGCTGAGCAGTGTATCTAATCCCATCCTGTGTGATACCGTCTGCTGAACCGTGTATCTAATCCTATCCTGTGTGATACTGTCTGCTGAGCAGTGTATCTAATCCCATCCTGTGTGATACCGTCTGCTGAGCTGTGTATCTAATCCTATCCTGTGTGATACTGTCTGCTGAGCAGTGTATCTAATCCCATCCTGTGTGATACCGTCTGCTGAGCTGTGTATCTAATCCTCTCCTGTGCGATACTGTCTGCTGAGCCGTGTATCTAATCCTCTCCTGTGTGATACTGTCTGCTGAGCCGTGTATCTAATCCTCTCCTGTGTGATACTGTCTGCTGAGCCGTGTATCTAATCCTCTCCTGTGTGGTACTGTCTGCTGAGCCGTGTATCTAATCCTATCCTGTGTGATACTGTCTGCTGAGCCGTGTATCTAATCTTCTCCTGTGTGATACTGTCTGCTGAGCCGTGTATCTAATCCTATCCTGTGTGATACTGTCTGATGATCCGTGTATCTAATCCTATCCTGTGTGATACTGTCTGCTGAGCCGTGTATCTAATCCTATCCTGTGTGATACTGTCTGCTGAGCCGTGTATCTAATCCTCTCCTGTGTGATACTGTCTGCTGAGCCGTGTATCTAATCCTATCCTGTGTGATACTGTCTGATGATCCGTGTATCTAATCCTATCCTGTGTGATACTGTCTGCTGAGCCGTGTATCTAATCCTATCCTTTGTGATACTGTCTGCTGAGCTGTGTATCTAATCCTATCCTGTGTGATACTGTCTGCTGAGCTGTGTATCTAATCCTATCCTTTGTGATACTGTCTGCTGAGCCGTGTATCTAATCCTATCGTGTGTGATACTGTCTGCTGAGCAGTGTATCTAATCCTATCCTGTGTGATACTGTCTGCTGAGCCGTGTATCTAATCCTATCCTGTGTGATACTGTCTGCTGAGCCGTGTATCTAATCCTATCCTGTGTGATACTGTCTGCTGAGCCGTGTATCTAATCCTATCCTGTGTGATACTGTCTGCTGAGCCGTGTATCTAATCCTATCCTGTGTGATACTGTCTGCTGAGCGTGTATCTAATCCCTCCTGTGTGATACTGTCTGCTGAGCCGTGTATCTAATCCTATCCTGTGTGGTACTGTCTGCTGAGCCGTGTATCTAATCCTATCCTGTGTGATACTGTCTGCTGAGCTGTGTATCTAATCCTATCCTGTGTGATACTGTCTGCTGAGCTGTGTATCTAATCCTATCCTGTGTGATACTGTCTGCTGAGCTGTGTATCTAATCCTATCCTGTGTGATACTGTCTGCTGAGCCGTGTATCTAATCCTATCCTGTGTGATACTGTCTGCTGAGCTGTGTATCTAATCCTATCCTGTGTGATACTGTCTGCTGAGCCGTGTATCTAATCCCATCCTGTGTGATACCGTCTGCTGAGCCGTGTATCTAATCCTATCCTGTGTGATACTGTCTGATGATCCGTGTATCTAATCCTATCCTGTGTGATACTGTCTACTGAGCCGTGTATCTAATCCTATCCTTTGTGATACTGTCTGCTGAGCTGTGTATCTAATCCTCTCCTGTGTGATACTGTCTGCTGAGCAGTGTATCTAATCCTATCCTGTGTGATACTGTCTGCTGAGCCGTGTATCTAATCCTATCCTGTGTGATACTGTCTGCTGAGCCGTGTATCTAATCCTATCCTGTGTGATACTGTCTGCTGAGCCGTGTATCTAATCCTATCCTGTGTGATACTGTCTGCTGAGGCGTGTATCTAATACTATCCTGTGTGATACTGTCTGCTGAGCGTGTATCTAATCCCTCCTGTGTGATACTGTCTGCTGAGCCGTGTATCTAATCCTATCCTGTGTGGTACTGTCTGCTGAGCTGTGTATCTAATCCTATCCTGTGTGATACTGTCTGCTGAGCTGTGTATCTAATCCTATCCTGTGTGATACTGTCTGCTGAGCCGTGTATCTAATCCCATCCTGTGTGATACCGTCTGCTGAGCCGTGTATCTAATCCTATCCTGTGTGATACTGTCTGCTGAGCTGTGTATCTAATCCTATCCTGTGTGGTACTGTCTGCTGAGCTGTGTATCTAATCCTATCCTGTGTGATACTGTCTGCTGAGCTGTGTATCTAATCCTATCCTGTGTGATACTGTCTGCTGAGCCGTGTATCTAATCCCATCCTGTGTCATACCGTCTGCTGAGCCGTGTATCTAATCCTATCCTGTGTGATACTGTCTGCTGAGCTGTGTATCTAATCCTATCCTGTGTGGTACTGTCTGCTGAGCTGTGTATCTAATCCTATCCTGTGTGATACTGTCTGCTGAGCCGTGTATCTAATCCTCTCCTGTGTGATACTGTCTGCTGAGCCGTGTATCTAATACTCTCCTGTGTGATACTGTTTGCTGAGCCGTGTATCTAATCCTCTCCTGTGTGATGCCGTGTATCTCATCCTCTCCTGTGTGATACTGTCTGCTGAGCTGTGTATCTAATCCTATCCTGTGTGATACTGTCTGCTGAGCCGTGTATCTAATCCTATCCTGTGTGATACTGTCTGCTGAGCCGTGTATCTCATCCTCTCCTGTGTGATACTGTCTGCTGAGCCGTGTATCTAATCCTCTCCTGTGTGATACTGTCTGCTGAGCCGTGTATCTAATCCTATCCTGTGTGATACTGACTGCTGAGCTGTGTATCTAATCCTATTCTGTGTGATACTGTCTGCTGAGCCGTGTATCTAATCCTCTCCTGTGTGATACTCTCTGATTAGCCGTGTATCTAATCCTCTCCTGTGTGATACTGTCTGCTGAGCCGTGTATCTAATCTTCTCCTGTGTGATACTGTCTGCTGAGCCGTGTATCTAATCCTATCCTGTGTGATACTGTCTGCAGAGCCGTGTATCTAATCCTATCCTGTGTGATACTGACTGCTGAGCCGTGTATCTAATCCTATCCTGTGTGATACTGTCTGCTGAGCCGTGTATCTAATCCTATCCTGTGTGATACTGTCTGCTGAGCTGTGTATAATCCTATCCTGTGTGATACTGTCTGCTGAGCCATGTATCTAATCCTCTCCTGTGTGATACTGTCTGCTGAGCCGTGTATCTAATCCTATCCTGTGTTATACTGACTGCTGAGCTGTGTATCTAATCCTATCCTGTGTGATACTGTCTGCTGAGCCGTGTATCTAATCCTATCCTATGTGATACTGTCTGCTGAGCCGTGTATCTAATCCTATCCTGTGTGACACTGACTGCTGAGCCGTGTATCTAATCCTCTCCTGTGTGATACTGTCTGCTGAGCTGTGTATCTAATCCTATCCTGTGTGATACTGTCTGCTGAGCCGTGTATCTAATCCTATCCTGTGTGATTCTTATGCTGAGCTGTGTATCTAATCCTCTCCTGTGTGATACTGTCTGCTGAGCCATGTATCTAATCCTATCCTGTGTGATACTGTCTGCTGAGCCGTGTATCTAATCCTATCCTGTGTGACACTGACTGCTGAGCCGTGTATCTAATCCTCTCCTGTGTGATACTGTCTGCTGAGCCGTGTATCTAATCCTCTCCTGTGTGATACTGTCTGCTGAGCCATGTATCTAATCCTATCCTGTGTGATACTGTCTGCTGAGCCGTGTATCTAATCCTATCCTGTGTGACACTGACTGCTGAGCCGTGTATCTAATCCTCTCCTGTGTGATACTGTCTGCTGAGCTGTGTATCTAATCCTCTCCTGTGTGATACTGTCTGCTGAGCCATGTATCTAATCCTCTCCTGTGTGATACCGTCTGCTGAGCTGTGTATCTTATCCTATCCTGTGTGATACTGTCTGCTGAGCAGTGTATCTAATCCCATCCTGTGTGATACCGTCTGCTGAACCGTGTATCTAATCCTATCCTGTGTGATACTGTCTGCTGAGCAGTGTATCTAATCCCATCCTGTGTGATACCGTCTGCTGAGCTGTGTATCTAATCCTATCCTGTGTGATACTGTCTGCTGAGCAGTGTATCTAATCCCATCCTGTGTGATACCGTCTGCTGAGCTGTGTATCTAATCCTCTCCTGTGCGATACTGTCTGCTGAGCCGTGTATCTAATCCTCTCCTGTGTGATACTGTCTGCTGAGCCGTGTATCTAATCCTCTCCTGTGTGATACTGTCTGCTGAGCCGTGTATCTAATCCTCTCCTGTGTGGTACTGTCTGCTGAGCCGTGTATCTAATCCTATCCTGTGTGATACTGTCTGCTGAGCCGTGTATCTAATCTTCTCCTGTGTGATACTGTCTGCTGAGCCGTGTATCTAATCCTATCCTGTGTGATACTGTCTGATGATCCGTGTATCTAATCCTATCCTGTGTGATACTGTCTGCTGAGCCGTGTATCTAATCCTATCCTGTGTGATACTGTCTGCTGAGCCGTGTATCTAATCATCTCCTGTGTGATACTGTCTGCTGAGCCGTGTATCTAATCCTATCCTGTGTGATACTGTCTGATGATCCGTGTATCTAATCCTATCCTGTGTGATACTGTCTGCTGAGCCGTGTATCTAATCCTATCCTTTGTGATACTGTCTGCTGAGCTGTGTATCTAATCCTATCCTGTGTGATACTGTCTGCTGAGCTGTGTATCTAATCCTATCCTTTGTGATACTGTCTGCTGAGCCGTGTATCTAATCCTATCGTGTGTGATACTGTCTGCTGAGCAGTGTATCTAATCCTATCCTGTGTGATACTGTCTGCTGAGCCGTGTATCTAATCCTATCCTGTGTGATACTGTCTGCTGAGCCGTGTATCTAATCCTATCCTGTGTGATACTGTCTGCTGAGCCGTGTATCTAATCCTATCCTGTGTGATACTGTCTGCTGAGCCGTGTATCTAATCCTATCCTGTGTGATACTGTCTGCTGAGCGTGTATCTAATCCCTCCTGTGTGATACTGTCTGCTGAGCCGTGTATCTAATCCTATCCTGTGTGGTACTGTCTGCTGAGCCGTGTATCTAATCCTATCCTGTGTGATACTGTCTGCTGAGCTGTGTATCTAATCCTATCCTGTGTGATACTGTCTGCTGAGCTGTGTATCTAATCCTATCCTGTGTGATACTGTCTGCTGAGCTGTGTATCTAATCCTATCCTGTGTGATACTGTCTGCTGAGCCGTGTATCTAATCCTATCCTGTGTGATACTGTCTGCTGAGCTGTGTATCTAATCCTATCCTGTGTGATACTGTCTGCTGAGCCGTGTATCTAATCCCATCCTGTGTGATACCGTCTGCTGAGCCGTGTATCTAATCCTATCCTGTGTGATACTGTCTGATGATCCGTGTATCTAATCCTATCCTGTGTGATACTGTCTACTGAGCCGTGTATCTAATCCTATCCTTTGTGATACTGTCTGCTGAGCTGTGTATCTAATCCTCTCCTGTGTGATACTGTCTGCTGAGCAGTGTATCTAATCCTATCCTGTGTGATACTGTCTGCTGAGCCGTGTATCTAATCCTATCCTGTGTGATACTGTCTGCTGAGCCGTGTATCTAATCCTATCCTGTGTGATACTGTCTGCTGAGCCGTGTATCTAATCCTATCCTGTGTGATACTGTCTGCTGAGCCGTGTATCTAATACTATCCTGTGTGATACTGTCTGCTGAGCGTGTATCTAATCCCTCCTGTGTGATACTGTCTGCTGAGCCGTGTATCTAATCCTATCCTGTGTGGTACTGTCTGCTGAGCTGTGTATCTAATCCTATCCTGTGTGATACTGTCTGCTGAGCTGTGTATCTAATCCTATCCTGTGTGATACTGTCTGCTGAGCCGTGTATCTAATCCCATCCTGTGTGATACCGTCTGCTGAGCCGTGTATCTAATCCTATCCTGTGTGATACTGTCTGCTGAGCTGTGTATCTAATCCTATCCTGTGTGGTACTGTCTGCTGAGCTGTGTATCTAATCCTATCCTGTGTGATACTGTCTGCTGAGCTGTGTATCTAATCCTATCCTGTGTGATACTGTCTGCTGAGCCGTGTATCTAATCCCATCCTGTGTCATACCGTCTGCTGAGCCGTGTATCTAATCCTATCCTGTGTGATACTGTCTGCTGAGCTGTGTATCTAATCCTATCCTGTGTGGTACTGTCTGCTGAGCTGTGTATCTAATCCTATCCTGTGTGATACTGTCTGCTGAGCCGTGTATCTAATCCTCTCCTGTGTGATACTGTCTGCTGAGCCGTGTATCTAATCCCATCCTGTGTGATACCGTCTGCTGAGCCGTGTATCTAATCCTCTCCTGTGTGATACTGTCTGCTGAGCCGTGTATCTAATCCTCTCCTGTGTGATACTGTCTGCTGAGCTGTGTATCTAATCCTCTCCTGTGTGATACTGTCTGCTGAGCCGTGTATCTAATACTCTCCTGTGTGATACTGTCTGCTGAGCCGTGTATCTAATCCTCTCCTGTGTGATGCCGTGTATCTCATCCTCTCCTGTGTGATACTGTCTGCTGAGCTGTGTATCTAATCCTATCCTGTATGATACTGTCTGCTGAGCTGTGTATCTAATCCTATCCTGTGTGATACTGTCTGCTGAGCCGTGTATCTAATCCTATCCTGTGTGATACTGTCTGCTGAGCCGTGTATCTCATCCTCTCCTGTGTGATACTGTCTGCTGAGCCGTGTATCTAATCCTATCCTGTGTGATACTGGCTGCTGAGCTGTGTATCTAATCCTATCCTGTGTGATACTGTCTGCTGAGCCGTGTATCTAATCCTCTCCTGTGTGATACTCTCTGATGAGCCGTGTATCTAATCCTCTCCTGTGTGATACTGTCTGCTGAGCCGTGTATCTAATCCTCTCCTGTGTGATACTGTCTGCTGAGCCGTGTATCTAATCCTATCCTGTGTGATACTGTCTGCTGAGCCGTGTATCTAATCCTATCCTGTGTGATACTGACTGCTGAGCCGTGTATCTAATCCTATCCTGTGTGATACTGTCTGCTGAGCCGTGTATCTAATCCTATCCTGTGTGATACTGTCTGCTGAGCCGTGTATCTAATCCTATCCTGTGTGATACTGTCTGCTGAGCCGTGTATCTAATCCTCTCCTGTGTAATACTGTCTGATGATCCGTGTATCTAATCCTATCCTGTGTGATACTGTCTGCTGAGCCGTGTATCTAATCCTATCCTGTGTGATACTGTCTGATGATCCGTGTATCTAATCCTCTCCTGTGTGATACTGTCTGATGATCCGTGTATCTAATCCTATCCTGTGTGATACTGTCTGCTGAGCCGTGTATCTAATCCTATCCTGTGTGATACTGTCTGCTGAGCTGTGTATAATCCTATCCTGTGTGATACTGTCTGCTGAGCCGTGTATCTAATCCTCTCCTGTGTGATACCGTCTGCTGAGCTGTGTATTATCCTATCCTGTGTGATACTGTCTGCTGAGCCGTGTATCTAATCCTATCCTGTGTGATACTGTCTGCTGAGCCGTGTATCTAATCCTATCCTGTGTGATACTGTCTGCTGAGCCGTGTATCTAATCCTATCCTGTGTGATACTGTCTGCTGAGCGTGTATCTAATCCCTCCTGTGTGATACTGTCTGCTGAGCCGTGTATCTAATCCTATCCTGTGTGGTACTGTCTGCTGAGCCGTGTATCTAATCCTATCCTGTGTGATACTGTCTGCTGAGCTGTGTATCTAATCCTATCCTGTGTGATACTGTCTGCTGAGCTGTGTATCTAATCCTATCCTGTGTGATACTGTCTGCTGAGCTGTGTATCTAATCCTATCCTGTGTGATACTGTCTGCTGAGCCGTGTATCTAATCCTATCCTGTGTGATACTGTCTGCTGAGCTGTGTATCTAATCCTATCCTGTGTGATACTGTCTGCTGAGCCGTGTATCTAATCCCATCCTGTGTGATACCGTCTGCTGAGCCGTGTATCTAATCCTATCCTGTGTGATACTGTCTGATGATCCGTGTATCTAATCCTATCCTGTGTGATACTGTCTGCTGAGCTGTGTATCTAATCCTATCCTGTGTGATACTGTCTGCTGAGCCGTGTATCTAATCCCATCCTGTGTGATACCGTCTGCTGAGCCGTGTATCTAATCCTATCCTGTGTGATACTGTCTGATGATCCGTGTATCTAATCCTCTCCTGTGTGATACTGTCTGCTGAGCTGTGTATCTAATCCTATCCTTTGTGATACTGTCTGCTGAGCTGTGTATCTAATCCTCTCCTGTGTGATACTGTCTGCTGAGCAGTGTATCTAATCCTATCCTGTGTGATACTGTCTGCTGAGCCGTGTATCTAATCCTATCCTGTGTGATACTGTCTGCTGAGCTGTGTATCTAATCCTCTCCTGTGTGATACTGACTGCTGAGCCGTGTATCTAATCCTCTCCTGTGTGATACTGACTGCTGAGCCGTGTATCTAATCCTATCCTGTGTGATACTGTCTGCTGAGCCGTGTATCTAATCCTATCCTGTGTGATACTGTCTGCTGAGCCGTGTATCTAATACTATCCTGTGTGATACTGTCTGCTGAGCGTGTATCTAATCCCTCCTGTGTGATACTGTCTGCTGAGCCGTGTATCTAATCCTATCCTGTGTGGTACTGTCTGCTGAGCTGTGTATCTAATCCTATCCTGTGTGATACTGTCTGCTGAGCTGTGTATCTAATCCTATCCTGTGTGATACTGTCTGCTGAGCCGTGTATCTAATCCCATCCTGTGTGATACCGTCTGCTGAGCCGTGTATCTAATCCTATCCTGTGTGATACTGTCTGCTGAGCTGTGTATCTAATCCTATCCTGTGTGGTACTGTCTGCTGAGCTGTGTATCTAATCCTATCCTGTGTGATACTGTCTGCTGAGCCGTGTATCTAATCCTCTCCTGTGTGATACTGTCTGCTGAGCCGTGTATCTAATCCCATCCTGTGTGATACCGTCTGCTGAGCCGTGTATCTAATCCTCTCCTGTGTGATACTGTCTGCTGAGCCGTGTATCTAATCCCATCCTGTGTGATACCGTCTGCTGAGCCGTGTATCTAATCCTCTCCTGTGTGATACTGTCTGCTGAGCCGTGTATCTAATCCTCTCCTGTGTGATACTGTCTGCTGAGCCGTGTATCTAATCCTATCCTGTGTGATACTGTCTGATGATCCGTGTATCTAATCCTATCCTGTGTGATACTGTGTGCTGAGCTGTGTATCTAATCCTATCCTGTGTGATACTGTCTGCTGAGCTGTGTATCTAATCCTCTCCTGTGTGATACTGTCTGCTGAGCTGTGTATCTAATCCTATCCTGTGTGATACTGTGTGCTGAGCCGTGTATCTAATCCTATCCTGTGTGATACTGTCTGCTGAGCTGTGTATCTAATCCTCTCCTGTGTGATACTGTCTGCTGAGCAGTGTATCTAATCCTATCCTGTGTGATACTGTCTGCTGAGCAGTGTATCTAATCCTATCCTGTGTGATACTGTCTGCTGAGCCGTGTATCTAATCCTATCCTGTGTGATACTGTCTGCTGAGCCGTGTATCTAATCCTATCCTGTGTGATACTGTCTGCTGAGCCGTGTATCTAATCCTATCCTGTGTGATACTGTCTGCTGAGCTGTGTATCTAATCCTATCCTGTATGATACCGTCTGCTGAGCTGTGTATCTAAGCCTGTCATGTGTGATACTGACTGCTGAGCTGTGTATCTAATCCTCTTCTGTGTGATACTGTCTGCTGAGCCATGTATCTAATCCTATCCTGTGTGATACTGTCTGCTGAGCCGTGTATCTAATCCTATCCTGTGTGATACTGTCTGCAGAGCCGTGTATCTAATCCTCTCCTGTGTGATACTGTCTGCTGAGCCGTGTATCTAATCGTATCCTGTGTGATACTGTCTGCTGAGCCGTGTATCTAAGCCTGTCATGTGTGATACTGACTGCTGAGCTGTGTATCTAATCCTCTTCTGTGTGATACTGTCTGCTGAGCCATGTATCTAATCCTATCCTGTGTGATACTGTCTGCTGAGCCGTGTATCTAATCCTATCCTGTGTGATACTGACTGCTGAGCCGTGTATCTAATCCTCTCCTGTGTGATACTGTCTGCTGAGCCATGTATCTAATCCTCTCCTGTGTGATACTGTCTGCTGAGCCATGTATCTAAGCCTGTCACGTGTGATACTGACTGCTGAGCCGTGTATTTAATCCTATCCTGTGTGATACTGTCTGCTGAGCCGTGTATCTAATCCTATCCTGTGTGGTACCGTCTGCTGAGCCGTGTATCTAATCCTCTCCTGTGTGATACTGTCTGCTGAGCCGTGTATCTAATCCTATCCTGTGTGATACTGTCTGCTGAGCCGTGTATCTAATCCTCTCTTGTGTGATACTGACTGCTGAGCCGTGTATCTAATCCTATCCTGTGTGATACTGTCTGATGAGCCGTGTATCTAATCCTCTCCTGTGTGATACTGTCTGCTGAGCCGTGTATCTAAGCCTGTCATGTGTGATACTGTCTGCTGAGCCGTGTATCTAATCCTATCCTGTGTGATACTGTCTGCTGAGCCGTGTATCTAAGCCTATCCTGTGTGGTACCGTCTGCTGAGCCGTGTATCTAATCCTATCCTGTGTGATACTGTCTGCTGAGCTGTGTATCTAATCCTCTCCTGTGTGATACTGTCTGCTGAGCTGTGTATCTAATCCTCTCCTGTGTGATACTGTCTGCTGAGCCGTGTATCTAAGCCTATCCTGTGTGGTACCGTCTGCTGAGCCGTGTATCTAATCCTCTCCTGTGTGATACTGACTGCTGAGCCGTGTATCTAATCCTATCCTGTATGATACTGTCTGCTGAGCCGTGTATCTAATCCTCTCCTGTGTGATACTGTCTGCTGAGCCGTGTATCTAAGCCTGTCATGTGTGATACTGTCTGCTGAGCCGTGTATCTAATCCTATCCTGTGTGATACTGTCTGCTGAGCCGTGTATCTAAGCCTATCCTGTGTGGTACCGTCTGCTGAGCCGTGTATATAATCCTATCCTGTGTGATACTGTCTGCTGAGCTGTGTATCTAATCCTCTCCTGTGTGATACTGTCTGCTGAGCTGTGTATCTAATCCTCTCCTGTGTGATACTGTCTGCTGAGCCGTGTATCTAAGCCTATCCTGTGTGGTACCGTCTGCTGAGCCGTGTATCTAATCCTCTCCTGTGTGATACTGTCTGCTGAGCTGTGTATCTAATCCTCTCCTGTGTGATACTGTCTGCTGAGCCATGTATCTAAGCCTCTCCTGTGTGATACTGTCTGCTGAGCCGTGTATCTAATCCTCTCCTGTGTGATACTGTCTGATGAGCCGTGTATCTAATCCTCTCCTGTGTGATACTGTCTGCTGAGCCGTGTATCTAATCCTATCCTGTGTGATACTGTCTGCTGAGCCGTGTATCTAATCCTCTCCTGTGTGATACTGTCTGATGAGCCGTGTATCTAATCCTTTCCTGTGTGATACTGACTGCTGAGCCGTGTATCTAATCCTATCCTGTGTGATACTGACTGCTGAGCTGTGTATCTAATCCTCTTCTGTGTGATACTGTCTGTTGAGCTGTGTATCTAATCCTGTGTGATACTGTCTGCTGAGCTGTGTATCTAATCCTCTCCTGTGTGATACTGTCTGCTGAGCCGTGTATCTAATCCTCTCCTGTGTGATACTGTCTGATGAGCCGTGTATCTAATCCTCTCCTGTGTGATACTGTCTGCTGAGCCGTGTATCTAATCCTATCCTGTGTGATACTGTCTGCTGAGCCGTGTATCTAATCCTCTCCTGTGTGATACTGTCTGATGAGCCGTGTATCTAATCCTTTCCTGTGTGATACTGACTGCTGAGCCGTGTATCTAATCCTATCCTGTGTGATACTGACTGCTGAGCTGTGTATCTAATCCTCTTCTGTGTGATACTGTCTGTTGAGCTGTGTATCTAATCCTGTGTGATACTGTCTGCTGAGCTGTGTATCTAATCCTCTCCTGTGTGATACTGTCTGATGAGCCGTGTATCTAATCCTTTCCTGTGTGATACTGACTGCTGAGCCGTGTATCTAATCCCATCCTGTGTGATACTGTCTGCTGAGCTGTGTATCTAATCCCATCCTGTGTGATACTGTCTGCTGAGCTGTGTATCTAATCCTGTGTGATACTGTCTGCTGAGCTGTGTATCTAATCCTCTCCTGTGTGATACTGTCTGCTGAGCCGTGTATCTAATCCTATCCTGTGTGATACTGTCTGATGAGCCGTGTATGTAATCTTATCCTGTGTGATACTGTCTGCTGAGCCGTGTATCTAATCCTCTCCTGGGTGATACTGTCTGCTGAGCTGTGTATCTAATCCTCTCCTGTGTGATACTGTCTGCTGAGCTGTGTATCTAATCCTATCCTGTGTGATACTGACTGCTGAGCCGTGTATCTAATCCTATCCTGTGTGATACCGTGTGCTGAGCCGTGTATCTAATCCTCTCCTGTGTGATACCATCTGCTGAGCCGTGTATCTAATCCTCTCCTGTGTGATACTGTCTGCTGAGCTGTGTATCTAATCCTATCGTGTGTGATACTGTCTGCTGAGCCGTGTATCTAATCCTCTCCTGTGTGATACTGTCTGCTGAGCCGTGTATCTAATCCTATCCTGTGTGATACTGTCTGCTGAGCCGTGTATCTAAGCCTGTCACGTGTGATACTGTCTGCTGAGCCGTGTATCTAATCCTCTCCTGTGTGATACTGTCTGCTGAGCCGTGTATCTAATACTCTCCTGTGTGATACTGTCTGCTGAGCTGTATCTAATACTCTCCTGTGTGATACTGTCTGCTGAGCCGTGTATCTAATCCTCTCCTGTGTGATACTGTCTGCTGAGCCGTGTATCTAATCCTATCCTGTGTGATACTGTCTGCTGAGCCGTGTATCTAAGCCTGTCACGTGTGATACTGTCTGCTGAGCCGTGTATCTAATCCTCTCCTGTGTGATACTGTCTGCTGAGCCGTGTATCTAATCCTATCCTGTGTGATACTGTCTGCTGAGCTGTGTATCTAATCCTCTCCTGTGTGATACTGTCTGCTGAGCCGTGTATCTAATCCTATCCTGTGTGATACTGTCTGCTGAGCCGTGTATCTAAGCCTGTCACGTGTGATACTGTCTTCTGAGCCGTGTATCTAATCCTCTCCTGTGTGATACTGTCTGCTGAGCCGTGTATCTAATCCTATCCTGTGTGATACTGTCTGCTGAGCCGTGTATCTAATCCTCTCCTGTGTGATACTGTCTGCTGAGCCGTGTATCTAATCCTCTCCTGTGTGATACTGTCTGCTGAGCCGTGTATCTAATCCTATCCTGTGTGATACTGTCTGCTGAGCCGTGTATCTAAGCCTGTCACGTGTGATACTGTCTGCTGAGCCGTGTATCTAATCCTCTCCTGTGTGATACTGTCTGCTGAGCCGTGTATCTAATCCTATCCTGTGTGATACTGTCTGCTGAGCCGTGTATCTAAGCCTGTCACGTGTGATACTGACTGCTGAGCCGTGTATCTAATCCTATCCTGTGTGATACTGTCTGCTGAGCTGTGTATCTAATCCTCTCCTGTGTGATACCGTCTGCTGAGCTGTGTATCTAATCCTCTCCTGTGTGATACCGTCTGCTGAGCTGTGTATCTAATCCTCTCCTGTGTGATACTGTCTGATGAGCCGTGTATCTAATCCTATCCTGTGTGATACTGTCTGCTGAGCCCTGTATCTAATCCTATCCTGTGTGATACTGTCTGGTGAGCCGTGTATCTAAGCCTGTCACGTGTGATACTGACTGCTGAGCCGTGTATCTAATCCTATCCTGTGTGATACTGTCTGATGAGCCGTGTATCTAATCCTATCCTGTGTGATACTGACTGCTGAGCCGTGTATCTAATCCTATCCTGTATGATACTGTCTGCTGAGCCGTGTATCTAATCCTGTCCTGTGTGATACTGACTGCTGAGCTGTGTATCTAATCCTCTCCTGTGTGATACTGTCTGCTGAGCCGTGTATCTAATCCTCTCCTGTGTGATACTGTCTGATGAGCCGTGTATCTAATCCTCTCCTGTGTGATACTGTCTGCTGAGCCGTGTATCTAATCCTCTCCTGTGTGATACTGTCTGATGAGCCGTGTATCTAATCCTATCCTGTGTGATACTGACTGCTGAGCTGTGTATCTAATCCTCTCCTGTGTGATACTGTCTGCTGAGCCGTGTATCTAATCCTCTCCTGTGTGATACTGTCTGCTGAGCCGTGTATCTAATCCTCTCCTGTGTGATACTGTCTGCTGAGCCGTGTATCTAATCCTATCCTGTGTGATACTGACTGCTGAGCCGTGTATCTAATCCTATCCTGTGTGATACTGTCTGATGAGCCGTGTATCTAATCCTATCCTGTGTGATACTGACTGCTGAGCCGTGTATCTAATCCTATCCTGTATGATACTGTCTGCTGAGCCGTGTATCTAATCCTCTCCTGTGTGATACTGTCTGCTGAGCCGTGTATCTAAGCCTGTGTGTGATACTGTCTGCTGAGCCGTGTATCTAATCCTATCCTGTGTGATACTGTCTGCTGAGCCGTGTATCTAAGCCTATCCTGTGTGGTACCGTCTGCTGAGCCGTGTATCTAATTCTCTCCTGTGTGATACTGTCTGCTGAGCCGTGTTTCTAATCCTCTCCTGTGTGATACTGTCTGCTGAGCCGTGTATCTAATCCTCTTCTGTGTGATACTGTCTGCTGAGCTGTGTATCTAATCCTCTTCTGTGTGATACTGTCTGCTGAGCTGTGTATCTAATCCTCTCCTGTGTGATACTGTCTGCTGAGCCGTGTATCTAATCCTATCCTGTGTGATACTGTCTGCTGAGCCGTGTATCTAATCCTCTCCTGTGTGATACTGTCTGATGAGCCGTGTATCTAATCCTTTCCTGTGTGATACTGACTGCTGAGCCATGTATCTAATCCAATCCTGTGTGATACTGACTGCTGAGCTGTGTATCTAATCCTCTTCTGTGTGATACTGTCTGCTGAGCCGTGTATCTAATCCCATCCTGTGTGATACTGTCTGCTGAGCCGTGTATCTAATCCTGTGTGATACTGTCTGCTGAGCTGTGTATCTAATCCTCTCCTGTGTGATACTGTCTGCTGAGCCGTGTATCTAATCCTATCCTGTGTGGTACCGTCTGCTGAGCCGTGTATCTAATCCTCTCCTGTGTGATACTGTCTGCTGAGCCGTGTATCTAATCCTATCCTGTGTGATACTGTCTGCTGAGCCGTGTATCTAATCTTATCCTGTGTGATACTGTCTGCTGAGCCGTGTATCTAATCCTCTCCTGGGTGATACTGTCTGCTGAGCTGTGTATCTAATCCTCTCCTGTGTGATACTGTCTGCTGAGCTGTGTATCTAATCCTATCCTGTGTGATACTGACTGCTGAGCCGTGTATCTAATCCTATCCTGTGTGATACTGTCTGCTGAGCCATGTATCTAATCCTATCCTGTGTGATACCGTGTGCTGAGCCGTGTATCTAATCCTCTCCTGTGTGATACTGTCTGCTGAGCTGTGTATCTAATCCTCTCCTGTGTGATACTGTCTGCTGAGCCGTGTATCTAATCCTCTCCTGTGTGATACTGTCTGCTGAGCTGTGTATCTAATCCTCTCCTGTGTGATACCATCTGCTGAGCCGTGTATCTAATCCTCTCCTGTGTGATACTGTCTGCTGAGCTGTGTATCTAATCCTATCGTGTGTGATACTGTCTGCTGAGCCGTGTATCTAATCCTCTCCTGTGTGATACTGTCTGCTGAGCCGTGTATCTAATCCTATCCTGTGTGATACTGTCTGCTGAGCCGTGTATCTAATCCTCTCCTGTGTGATACTGTCTGCTGAGCCGTGTATCTAATCCTCTCCTGTGTGATACTGTCTGCTGAGCCGTGTATCTAATCCTATCCTGTGTGATACTGTCTGCTGAGCCATGTATCTAAGCCTGTCACGTGTGATACTGTCTGCTGAGCCGTGTATCTAATCCTCTCCTGTGTGATACTGTCTGCTGAGCCGTGTATCTAATCCTATCCTGTGTGATACTGTCTGCTGAGCTGTGTATCTAATCATCTCCTGTGTGATACCATCTGCTGAGCCGTGTATCTAATCCTCTCCTGTGTGATACTGTCTGCTGAGCTGTGTATCTAATCCTATCGTGTGTGATACTGTCTGCTGAGCCGTGTATCTAATCCTCTCCTGTGTGATACTGTCTGCTGAGCCGTGTATCTAATCCTATCCTGTGTGATACTGTCTGCTGAGCCGTGTATCTAATCCTCTCCTGTGTGATACTGTCTGCTGAGCCGTGTATCTAATCCTCTCCTGTGTGATACTGTCTGCTGAGCCGTGTATCTAATCCTATCCTGTGTGATACTGTCTGCTGAGCCATGTATCTAAGCCTGTCACGTGTGATACTGTCTGCTGAGCCGTGTATCTAATCCTCTCCTGTGTGATACTGTCTGCTGAGCCGTGTATCTAAGCCTGTCCTGTGTGATACTGTCTGCTGAGCTGTGTATCTAATCCTCTCCTGTGTGATACCGTCTGCTGAGCTGTGTATCTAATCCTCTCCTGTGTGATACCGTCTGCTGAGCTGTGTATCTAATCCTCTCCTGTGTGATACCGTCTGCTGAGCTGTGTATCTAATCCTCTCCTGTGTGATACTGTCTGATGAGCCGTGTATCTAATCCTATCCTGTGTGATACTGTCTGCTGAGCCCTGTATCTAATCCTATCCTGTGTGATACTGTCTGGTGAGCCGTGTATCTAAGCCTGTCACGTGTGATACTGACTGCTGAGCCGTGTATCTAATCCTATCCTGTGTGATACTGTCTGATGAGCCGTGTATCTAATCCTATCCTGTGTGATACTGACTGTTGAGCCGTGTATCTAATCCTATCCTGTATGATACTGTCTGCTGAGCCGTGTATCTAATCCTATCCTGTGTGATACTGACTGCTGAGCTGTGTATCTAATCCTCTCCTGTGTGATACTGTCTGCTGAGCCGTGTATCTAATCCTCTCCTGTGTGATACTGTCTGATGAGCCGTGTATCTAATCCTCTCCTGTGTGATACTGTCTGCTGAGCCGTGTATCTAATCCTCTCCTGTGTGATACTGTCTGATGAGCTGTGTATCTAATCCTATCCTGTGTGATACTGACTGCTGAGCTGTGTATCTAATCCTCTCCTGTGTGATACTGTCTGCTGAGCCGTGTATCTAATCCTCTCCTGTGTGATACTGTCTGCTGAGCCGTGTATCTAATCCTCTCCTGTGTGATACTGTCTGCTGAGCCGTGTATCTAATCCTATCCTGTGTGATACTGTCTGATGAGCCGTGTATCTAATCCTATCCTGTGTGATACTGTCTGCTGAGCGGTGTATCTAATCCTATCCTGTGTGATACTGTCTGCTGAGCGGTGTATCTAATCCTATCCTGTGTGATACTGTCTGCTGAGCCGTGTATCTAATCCTCTCCTGTGTGATACTGTCTGCTGAGCTGTGTATCTAATCCTCTCCTGTGTGATACTGTCTGCTGAGCCGTGTATCTAATCCTATCCTGTGTGATACAGTCTGCTGAGCCGTGTATCTAATCCTCTCCTGTGTGATACTGTCTGCTGAGCCGTGTATCTAATCCCATCCTGTGTGATACTGACTGCTGAGCCGTGTATCTAATCCTATCCTGTGTGATACTGACTGCTGAGCTGTGTATCTAATCCTCTTCTGTGTGATACTGTCTGCTGAGCCGTGTATCTAATCCCATCCTGTGTGATACTGTCTGTTGAGCTGTGTATCTAATCCCATCCTGTGTGATACTGTCTGCTGAGCCGTGTATCTAATCCTGTGTGATACTGTCTGCTGAGCTGTGTATCTAATCCTCTCCTGTGTGATACTGTCTGCTGAGCCGTGTATCTAATCCTATCCTGTGTGGTACCGTCTGCTGAGCCGTGTATCTAATCCTCTCCTGTGTGATACTGTCTGCTGAGCCGTGTATCTAATCCTATCCTGTGTGATACTGTCTGCTGAGCCGTGTATCTAATCTTATCCTGTGTGATACTGTCTGCTGAGCCGTGTATCTAATCCTCTCCTGGGTGATACTGTCTGCTGAGCTGTGTATCTAATCCTCTCCTGTGTGATACTGTGTGCTGAGCCGTGTATCTAATCCTATCCTGTGTGATACCATCTGCTGAGCCGTGTATCTAATCCTCTCCTGTGTGATACTGTCTGCTGAGCTGTGTATCTAATCCTCTCCTGTGTGATACTGTCTGCTGAGCCGTGTATCTAATCCTCTCCTGTGTGATACTGTCTGCTGAGCCGTGTATCTAATCCTCTCCTGTGTGATACTGTCTGCTGAGCTGTGTATCTAATCCTCTCCTGTGTGATACTGACTGCTGAGCTGTGTATCTAATCCTCTCCTGTGTGATACTGTCTGCTGAGCCGTGTATCTAATCCTATCCTGTGTGATACTGTCTGATGAGCCGTGTATCTAATCCTATCCTGTGTGATACTGACTGCTGAGCCGTGTATCTAATCCTATCGTGTGTGATACTGTCTGCTGAGCCGTGTATCTAATCCTCTCCTGTGTGATACTGTCTGCTGAGCCGTGTATCTAATCCTCTCCTGTGTGATACTGGCTGCTGAACTGTGTATCTAATCCTCTCCTGTGTGATACTGTCTGCTGAGCCGTGTATCTAATCCTATCCTGTGTGATACTGTCTGATGAGCCGTGTATCTAATCCTATCCTGTGTGATACTGACTGCTGAGCCGTGTATCTAATCCTATCCTGTGTGATACTGACTGCTGAGCCGTGTATCTAATCCTATCCTGTGTGATACTGACTGCTGAGCTGTGTATCTAATCCTCTCCTGTGTGATACTGTCTGCTGAGCCGTGTATCTAATCCTATCCTGTGTGATACTGTCTGATGAGCCGTGTATCTAATCCTATCCTGTGTGATACTGTCTGCTGAGCCGTGTATCTAATCCTATCCTGTGTGATACTGTCTGCTGAGCCGTGTATCTAATCCTATCCTGTGTGATACTGTCTGCTGAGCCGTGTATCTAATCCTATCCTGTGTGATACTGACTGCTGAGCCGTGTATCTAATCCTATCCTGTGTGATACTGACTGCTGAGCTGTGTATCTAATCCTCTTCTGTGTGATACTGTCTGCTGAGCCGTGTATCTAATCCCATCCTGTGTGATATTGTCTGTTGAGCTGTGTATCTAATCCCATCCTGTGTGATACTGTCTGCTGAGCCGTGTATCTAATCCTATGTGATACTGTCTGCTGAGCTGTGTATCTAATCCTCTCCTGTGTGATACTGTCTGCTGAGCCGTGTATCTAATCCTCTCCTGTGTGATACTGTCTGCTGAGCCGTGTATCTAATCCTATCCTGTGTGGTACCATCTGCTGAGCCGTGTATCTAATCTTATCCTGTGTGATACTGTCTGCTGAGCCGTGTATCTAATCCTATCCTGTGTGATACTGACTGCTGAGCCGTGTATCTAATCCTATCCTGTGTGATACTGTCTGATGAGCTGTGTATCTAATCCTCTCCTGTGTGATACTGTCTGCTGAGCTGTGTATCTAATCCTATCCTGTGTGATACTGACTGCTGAGCCGTGTATCTAATCCTATCCTGTGTGATACCGTGTGCTGAGCCGTGTATCTAATCCTCTCCTGTGTGATACCATCTGCTGAGCCGTGTATCTAATCCTCTCCTGTGTGATACTGTCTGCTGAGCTGTGTATCTAATCCTATCGTGTGTGATACTGTCTGCTGAGCCGTGTATCTAATCCTCTCCTGTGTGATACTGTCTGCTGAGCCGTGTATCTAATCCTATCCTGTGTGATACTGTCTGCTGAGCCGTGTATCTAATCCTCTCCTGTGTGATACTGTCTGCTGAGCCGTGTATCTAATCCTCTCCTATGTGATGCTGTCTGCTGAGCCGTGTATCTAATCCTTTCCTGTGTGATACTGTCTGCTGAGCCGTGTATCTAATCCTATCCTGTGTGATACTGTCTGCTGAGCTGTGTATCTAATCATCTCCTGTGTGATACTGTCTGCTGAGCCGTGTATCTAAGCCTATCACGTGTGATACTGACTGCTGAGCTGTGTATCTAATCCTCTCCTGTGTGATACTGTCTGATGAGCCGTGTATCTAATCCTATCCTGTGTGATACTGTCTGCTGAGCCCTGTATCTAATCCTATCCTGTGTGATACTGTCTGGTGAGCCGTGTATCTAAGCCTGTCACGTGTGATACTGACTGCTGAGCCGTGTATCTAATCCTATCCTGTATGATACTGTCTGCTGAGCCGTGTATCTAATCCTATCCTGTGTGATACTGACTGCTGAGCTGTGTATCTAATCCTCTCCTGTGTGATACTGTCTGCTGAGCCGTGTATCTAATCCTATCCTGTGTGATACTGACTGCTGAGCTGTGTATCTAATCCTCTCCTGTGTGATACTGTCTGCTGAGCCGTGTATCTAATCCTCTCCTGTGTGATACTGTCTGCTGAGCCGTGTATCTAATCCTCTCCTGTGTGATACTGTCTGATGAGCCGTGTATCTAATCCTATCCTGTGTGATACTGACTGCTGAGCTGTGTATCTAATCCTCTTCTGTGTGATACTGTCTGCTGAGCCGTGTATCTAATCCTCTCCTGTGTGATACTGTCTGCTGAGCCGTGTATCTAATCCTATCCTGTGTGATACTGACTGCTGAGCTGTGTATCTAATCCTCTCCTGTGTGATACTGTCTGCTGAGCCGTGTATCTAATCCTATCCTGTGTGATACTGACTGCTGAGCCGTGTATCTAATCCTATCATGTATGATACTGTCTGCTGAGCTGTGTATCTAATCCTATCCTGTGTGATACTGTCTGATGAGCCGTGTATCTAATCCTATCCTGTGTGATACTGACTGCTGAGCCGTGTATCTAATCCTATCCTGTATGATACTGTCTGCTGAGCCGTGTATCTAATCCTATCCTGTGTGATACTGTCTGCTGAGCCGTGTATCTAATCCTCTCCTGTGTGATACTGTCTGCTGAGCCGTGTATCTAAGCCTGTCATGTGTGATACTGTCTGCTGAGCCGTGTATCTAATCCTGTCCTGTGATACTGTCTGCTGAGCTGTGTATCTAATCCTATCCTGTGTGATACTGTCGCTGAGCCGTGTATCTAAGCCTGTCATGTGTGATACTGTCTGATGAGCCGTGTATCTAATCCTATCCTGTGTGATACTGACTGCTGAGCCGTGTATCTAATCCTATCCTGTATGATACTGTCTGCTGAGCCGTGTATCTAATCCTATCCTGTGTGATACTGACTGCTGAGCTGTGTATCTAATCCTCTCCTGTGTGATACTGTCTGCTGAGCTGTGTATCTAATCCTATCCTGTGTGATACTGACTGCTGAGCTGTGTATCTAATCCTCTCCTGTGTGATACTGTCTGCTGAGCTGTGTATCTAAGCCTGTCATGTGTGATACTGTCTGCTGAGCCGTGTATCTAATCCTATCCTGTGTGATACTGTCTGCTGAGCCGTGTATCTAAGCCTGTCATGTGTGATACTGTCTGCTGAGCTGTGTATCTAATCCTCTCCTGTGTGATACTGTCTGATGAGCCGTGTATCTAATCCTATCCTGTGTGATAGCGACTGCTGAGCCGTGTATCTAATCCTATCCTGTGTGATACTGAATGCTGAGCTGTGTATCTAATCCTCTTCTGTGTGATACTGTCTGCTGAGCCGTGTATCTAATCCTATCCTGTATGATACTGTCTGCTGAGCCGTGTATCTAATCCTATCCTGTGTGATACTGACTGCTGAGCTGTGTATCTAATCCTATCCTGTGTGATACTGTCTGCTGAGCCGTGTATCTAATCCTATCCTGTGTGATACTGACTGCTGAGCTGTGTATCTAGTCCTCTCGTGTGTGATACTGTCTGCTGAGCTGTGTATCTAAGCCTGTCATGTGTGATACTGTCTGCTGAGCCGTGTATCTAATCCTATCCTGTGTGATACTGTCTGCTGAGCCGTGTATCTAAGCCTGTCATGTGTGATACTGTCTGCTGAGCTGTGTATCTAATCCTCTCCTGTGTGATACTGTCTGATGAGCCGTGTATCTAATCCTATCCTGTGTGATAGTGACTGCTGAGCTGTGTATCTAATCCTATCCTGTGTGATACTGAATGCTGAGCTGTGTATCTAATCCTCTTCTGTGTGATACTGTCTGCTGAGCCGTGTATCTAATCCTATCCTGTGTGATACTGTCTGCTGAGCCGCGTATCTAATCCTCTCCTGTGTGATACTGTCTGATGAGCCGTGTATCTAATCCTGTCCTGTGTGATACTGTCTGCTGAGCCGTGTATCTAATCCTCTCCTGTGTGATACTGTCTGCTGAGCCGTGTATCTAATCCTCTTCTGTGTGATACTGTCTGCTGAGCCGTGTATCTAATCCTATCCTGTGTGATACTGTCTGCTGAGCTGTGTATCTAATCCTATCCTTTGTGATACCGTCTGCTGAGCCGTGTATCTAATCCTCTCCTGTGTGATACTGACTGCTGAGCCGTGTATCTAATCCTCTTCTGTGTGATACTGTCTGCTGAGCTGTGTATCTAATCCTATCCTGTGTGATACCGTCTGCTGAGCCGTGTATCTAATCCTATCCTGTGTGATACTGTCTGCTGAGCCGTGTATCTAATCCTATCCTGTGTGTTACTGTCTGCTGAGCCGTGTATCTAATCCTCTTCTGTGTGATACCGTCTGCTGAGCTGCGTATATAATCCTATCCTGTGTGATACTGTCTGCTGAGCCGTGTATCTAATCCTATCCTGTGTGATACTGTCTGCTGAGCCGTGTATCTAATCCTCTCCTGTGTGATACTGTCTGCTGAGCCGTGTATCTAATCCTCTCCTGTGTGATACCGTCTGCTGAGCCGTGTATCTAAGCCTGTCATGTGTGATACTGACTGCTGAGCTGTGTATCTAATCCTCTTCTGTGTGATACTGCCTGCAGAGCCGTGTATCTAATCCTCTCCTGTGTGATACTGTCTGCTGAGCCGTGTATCTAATCCTATCCTGTGTGATACTGTCTGCTGAGCCGTGTATCTAAGCCTGTCATGTGCGATACTGTCTGCTGATCCGTGTATCTAATCCTATCCTGTGTGATACTGTCTGCTGAGCCGTGTATCTAATCCTATCCTGTGTGATACCGTCTGCTGAGCTGTGTATCTAATCCTCTCCTGTGTGATACTGTCTGCTGAGCCATGTATCTAAGCCTGTCACGTGTGATACTGACTGCTGAGCCGTGTATCTAATCCTCTCCTGTGTGATACTGTCTGCTGAGCCGTGTATCTAATCCTATCCTGTGTGATACTGTCTGCTGAGCAGTGTATCTAATCCTATCCTGTGTGATACTGTCTGCTGAGCCGTGTATCTAATCCTATCCTGTGTGATACCGTCTGCTGAGCTGTGTATCTAATCCTATCCTGTGTGATACTGTCTGCTGAGCCGTGTATCTAAGCCTGTCGCGTGTTACACTGACTGCTGAGCCGTGTATCTAATCCTATCCTGTGTGATACTGTCTGCTGAGCAGTGTATCTAATCCTCTCCTGTGTGATACTGTCTGATGAGCCGTGTATCTAATCCTCTCCTGTGTGTTACTGTCTGCTGAGCCGTGTATCTAATCCTTTCCTGTGTGATACTGTCTGCTGAGCCCTGTATCTAATCCTATCCTGTGTGATACTGTCTGCTGAGCCGTGTATCTAATCCTATCCTGTGTGATACTGTCTGCTGAGCCGTTTATCTAAGCCTATCCTGTGTGATACTGTCTGCTGAGCCGTGTATCTAATCCTATCCTGTGTGATACTGTCTGCTGAGCCGTGTATCTAATCCTATCCTGTGTGATACTGTCTGCTGAGTCGTGTATCTAATCCTATCCTGTGTGATACTGTCTGCTGAGCCCTGTATCTAATCCTATCCTGTGTGATACTGTCTGCTGAGCCGTGTATCTAAGCCTGTCATGTGTGATACTGACTGCTGAGCTGTGTATCTAATCCTATCCTGTGTGATACTGACTGCTGAGCCGTGTATCTAATCCTATCCTGTGTGACACTGACTGCTGAGCCGTGTATCTAATCCTATCCTGTATGATACTGTCTGCTGAGCCGTATCTAATCCTCTCCTGTGTGATACTGTCTGCTGAGCCGTGTATCTAAGCCTGTCATGTGTGATACTGTCTGCTGAGCCGTGTATCTAATCCTCTCCTGTGTGATACTGTCTGATGAGCCGTGTATCTAATCCTATCCTGTGTGATACTGACTGCTGAGCCGTGTATCTAATCCTATCCTGTGTGATACTGACTGCTGAGATGTGTATCTAATCCTCTTCTGTGTGATACTGTCTGCTGAGCCGTGTATCTAATCCCATCCTGTGTGATACTGTCTGTTGAGCTGTGTATCTAATCCCATCCTGTGTGATACTGTCTGCTGAGCCGTGTATCTAATCCTGTGTGATACTGTCTGCTGAGCCGTGTATCTAATCCTCTTCTGTGTGATACTGTCTGCTGAGCCGTGTATCTAATCCTATCCTGTGTGATACCGTGTGCTGAGCCGTGTATCTAATCCTCTCCTGTGTGATACCATCTGCTGAGCCGTGTATCTAATCCTCTCCTGTGTGATACTGACTGCTGAGCCGTGTATCTAATCCTATCGTGTGTGATACTGTCTGCTGAGCCGTGTATCTAATCCTCTCCTGTGTGATACTGTCTGCTGAGCCGTGTATCTAATCCTATCGTGTGTGATACTGTCTGCTGAGCCGTGTATCTAATCCTCTCCTGTGTGATACTGTCTGCTGAGCCGTGTATCTAATCCTATCCTGTGTGATACTGTCTGCTGAGCCGTGTATCTAATCCTATCCTGTGTGATACTGTCTGCTGAGCCGTGTATCTAAGCCTGTCATGTGTGATACTGACTGCTGAGCCGTGTATCTAATCCTATCCTGTGTGATACTGTCTGCTGAGCCGTGTATCTAATCCTATCCTGTGTGATACTGTCTGCTGAGCCCTGTATCTAATCCTATCCTGTGTGATACTGTCTGCTGAGCCGTGTATCTAAGCCTGTCATGTGTGATACTGACTGCTGAGCCGTGTATCTAATCCTATCCTGTGTGATACTGACTGCTGAGCCGTGTATCTAATCCTATCCTGTGTGATACCGTCTGCTGAGCTGTGTATCTAATCCTATCCTGTGTGATACTGTCTGCTGAGCCGTGTATCTAATCCTATCCTGTGTGATACTGTCTGCTGAGCAGTGTATCTAATCCTCTCCTGTGTGATACTGTCTGCTGAGCAGTGTATCTAATCCTCTCCTGTGTGATACTGTCTGCTGAGCAGTGTATCTAATCCTATCCTGTGTGATACCGTCTGCTGAGCTGTGTATCTAATCCTATCCTGTGTGATACTGACTGCTGAGCCGTGTATCTAATCCTATCCTGTGTGATACTGTCTGCTGAGCAGTGTATCTAATCCTCTCCTGTGTGATACTGTCTGATGAGCCGTGTATCTAATCCTCTCCTGTGTGTTACTGTCTGCTGAGCCGTGTATCTAATCCTATCCTGTGTGATACTGTCTGCTGAGCCCTGTATCTAATCCTATCCTGTGTGATACTGTCTGCTGAGCCGTGTATCTAATCCTATCCTGTGTGATACTGTCTGCTGAGCCGTGTATCTAAGCCTGTCATGTGTGATACTGACTGCTGAGCCGTGTATCTAATCCTATCCTGTGTGATACTGTCTGCTGAGCCGTGTATCTAATCCTATCCTGTGTGATACTGTCTGCTGAGCCCTGTATCTAATCCTATCCTGTGTGATACTGTCTGCTGAGCCGTGTATCTAAGCCTGTCATGTGTGATACTGACTGCTGAGCCGTGTATCTAATCCTATCCTGTGTGATACTGACTGCTGAGCCGTGTATCTAATCCTATCCTGTGTGATACTGACTGCTGAGCCGTGTATCTAATCCTATCCTGTATGATACTGTCTGCTGAGCCGTGTATCTAATCCTCTCCTGTGTGATACTGTCTGCTGAGCCGTGTATCTAAGCCTGTCATGTGTGATACTGTCTGCTGAGCCGTGTATCTAATCCTATCCTGTGTGATACTGTCTGCTGAGCCGTGTATCTAAGCCTATCCTGTGTGGTACCGTCTGCTGAGCCGTGTATCTAATCCTCTTCTGTGTGATACTGTCTGCTGAGCCGTGTATCTAATCCTCTCCTGTGTGATACTGTCTGCTGAGCCGTGTATCTAATCCTATCCTGTGTGATACTGTCTGCTGAGCCGTGTATCTAATCCTCTCCTGTGTGATACTGTCTGATGAGCCGTGTATCTAATCCTATCCTGTGTGATACTGACTGCTGAGCCGTGTATCTAATCCTATCCTGTGTGATACTGACTGCTGAGCTGTGTATCTAATCCTCTTCTGTGTGATACTGTCTGCTGAGCCGTGTATCTAATCCCATCCTGTGTGATACTGTCTGTTGAGCTGTGTATCTAATCCCATCCTGTGTGATACTGTCTGCTGAGCCGTGTATCTAATCCTGTGTGATACTGTCTGCTGAGCCGTGTATCTAATCCTCTTCTGTGTGATACTGTCTGCTGAGCCGTGTATCTAATCCTCTCCTGTGTGATACTGTCTGCTGAGCCGTGTATCTAATCCTATCCTGTGTGATACTGTCTGCTGAGCCGTGTATCTAATCCTATCCTGTGTGATACCGTGTGCTGAGCCGTGTATCTAATCCTCTCCTGTGTGATACCATCTGCTGAGCCGTGTATCTAATCCTCTCCTGTGTGATACTGACTGCTGAGCCGTGTATCTAATCCTTTCGTGTGTGATACTGTCTGCTGAGCCGTGTATCTAATCCTCTCCTGTGTGATACTGTCTGCTGAGCCATGTATCTAATCGTATCCTGTGTGATACTGTCTGCTGAGCCGTGTATCTAATCCTCTCCTGTGTGATACTGTCTGCTGAGCCGTGTATCTAATCCTCTCCTGTGTGATACTCTCTGCTGAGCCGTGTATCTAATCCTATCCTGTGTGATACTGTCTGCTGAGCCGTGTATCTAATCCTATCCTGTGTGATACTGTCTGCTGAGCCGTGTATCTAATCCTATCCTGTGTGATACTGTCTGCTGAGCTGTGTATCTAATCCTCTCCTGTGTGATACCATCTGCTGAGCCGTGTATCTAATCCTCTCCTGTGTGATACTGACTGCTGAGCCGTGTATCTAATCCTATCCTGTGTGATACTGACTGCTGAGCTGTGTATCTAATCCTGTCCTGTGTGATACTGTCTGCTGAGCCGTGTATCTAATCCTATCCTGTGTGATACTGTCTGCTGAGCCGTGTATCTAATCCTATCGTGTGTGATACTGTCTGCTGAGCTGTGTATCTAATCCTCTCCTGTGTGATACTGTCTGCTGAGCTGTGTACCTAAGCCTGTCACGTATGATACTGTCTGCTGAGCTGTGTATCTAATCCTCTCCTGTGTGATACTGACTGCTGAGCTGTGTATCTAATCCTCTCCTGTGTGATACTGACTGCTGAGCCGTGTATCTAATCCTCTCCTGTGTGATACCGTCTGCTGAGCCGTGTATCTAATCCTCTCCTGTGTGATACCGTCTGCTGAACTGTGTATCTAATCATCTCCTGTGTGATACCGTCTGCTGAGCTGTGTATCTAATCCTATCCTGTATGATACTGCCTGCAGAGCCGTGTATCTAATCATCTCCTGTGTGATACTGTCTGCTGAGCCGTGTATCTCATCCTCTCCTGTGTGATACTGTCTGCTGAGCCGTGTATCTAATCCTATCCTGTGTGATACTGTCTGCTGAGCCGTGTATCTAATCCTCTCCTGTGTGATGCTGTCTGATGAGCCGTGTATCTAATCCTATCCTGTGTGATACTGTCTGCTGAGCCGTGTATCTAAGCCTGTCATGTGTGATACTGACTGCTGAGCCGTGTATCTAATCCTATCCTGTGTGATACTGACTGCTGAGCCGTGTATCTAATCCTATCCTGTGTGATACTGTCTGCTGAGCCGTGTATCTAAGCCTATCCTGTGTGGTACCGTCTGCTGAGCCGTGTATCTAATCCTCTTCTGTGTGATACTGTCTGCTGAGCCGTGTATCTAATCCTCTCCTGTGTGATACTGTCTGCTGAGCCGTGTATCTAATCCTATCCTGTGTGATACTGTCTGCTGAGCCGTGTATCTAATCCTCTCCTGTGTGATACTGTCTGATGAGCCGTGTATCTAATCCTATCCTGTGTGATACTGACTGCTGAGCCGTGTATCTAATCCTATCCTGTGTGATACTGACTGCTGAGCTGTGTATCTAATCCTCTTCTGTGTGATACTGTCTGCTGAGCCGTGTATCTAATCCCATCCTGTGTGATACTGTCTGTTGAGCTGTGTATCTAATCCCATCCTGTGTGATACTGTCTGCTGAGCCGTGTATCTAATCCTGTGTGATACTGTCTGCTGAGCCGTGTATCTAATCCTCTTCTGTGTGATACTGTCTGCTGAGCCGTGTATCTAATCCTCTCCTGTGTGATACTGTCTGCTGAGCCGTGTATCTAATCCTATCCTGTGTGATACTGTCTGCTGAGCCGTGTATCTAATCCTATCCTGTGTGATAACGTGTGCTGAGCCGTGTATCTAATCCTCTCCTGTGTGATACCATCTGCTGAGCCGTGTATCTAATCCTCTCCTGTGTGATACTGACTGCTGAGCCGTGTATCTAATCCTTTCGTGTGTGATACTGTCTGCTGAGCCGTGTATCTAATCCTCTCCTGTGTGATACTGTCTGCTGAGCCATGTATCTAATCGTATCCTGTGTGATACTGTCTGCTGAGCCGTGTATCTAATCCTCTCCTGTGTGATACTGTCTGCTGAGCCGTGTATCTAATCCTCTCCTGTGTGATACTCTCTGCTGAGCCGTGTATCTAATCCTATCCTGTGTGATACTGTCTGCTGAGCCGTGTATCTAATCCTATCCTGTGTGATACTGTCTGCTGAGCCGTGTATCTAATCCTATCCTGTGTGATACTGTCTGCTGAGCTGTGTATCTAATCCTCTCCTGTGTGATACCATCTGCTGAGCCGTGTATCTAATCCTCTCCTGTGTGATACTGACTGCTGAGCCGTGTATCTAATCCTATCCTGTGTGATACTGACTGCTGAGCTGTGTATCTAATCCTGTCCTGTGTGATACTGTCTGCTGAGCCGTGTATCTAATCCTATCCTGTGTGATACTGTCTGCTGAGCCGTGTATCTAATCCTATCGTGTGTGATACTGTCTGCTGAGCTGTGTATCTAATCCTCTCCTGTGTGATACTGTCTGCTGAGCTGTGTACCTAAGCCTGTCACGTATGATACTGTCTGCTGAGCTGTGTATCTAATCCTCTCCTGTGTGATACTGACTGCTGAGCCGTGTATCTAATCCTCTCCTGTGTGATACCGTCTGCTGAGCCGTGTATCTAATCCTCTCCTGTGTGATACCGTCTGCTGAACTGTGTATCTAATCATCTCCTGTGTGATACCGTCTGCTGAGCTGTGTATCTAATCCTATCCTGTATGATACTGCCTGCAGAGCCGTGTATCTAATCATCTCCTGTGTGATACTGTCTGCTGAGCCGTGTATCTCATCCTCTCCTGTGTGATACTGTCTGCTGAGCCGTGTATCTAATCCTATCCTGTGTGATACTGTCTGCTGAGCCGTGTATCTAATCCTCTCCTGTGTGATGCTGTCTGATGAGCCGTGTATCTAATCCTATCCTGTGTGATACTGTCTGCTGAGCCGTGTATCTAATCCTCTCCTGTGTGATACTGACTGCTGAGCCGTGTATCTAATCATCTCCTGTGTGATACTGTCTGCTGAGCCGTGTATCTAATCCTATCCTGTGTGATACTGTCTGCTGAGCCGTGTATCTAATCCTATCCTGTGTGATACTGTCTGCTGAGCCGTGTATCTAATCCTCTCCTGTGTGATGCTGTCTGATGAGCCGTGTATCTAATCCTATCCTGTGTGATACTGTCTGCTGAGCCGTGTATCTAATCCTCTCCTGTGTGATACTGACTGCTGAGCCGTGTATCTAATCCTGGGCGATACTGAGCAGTATATCTAATCCTGGGTGATACTGAACCGTGTAGCTAATCCTGGGCGATACCGAGCCGTGTATCTAATCCTGGACGATACTGAGCCATGTATCTAATCCGGGCCATACCGAGCCGTGTATCTAATCCTGGGCGATACCGAATCGTGTATCTAATCCTTGGCGATACTGAGCCGTGTATCTAATCCTGGGCAATACCGAGCCGTGTATCTAATCCTGGGTGATACTGAGCCGTGTATCTAATCCTGGGTGATACTGAGCCATGTACCTAATCCTGGGTGATACTGAGCTGTGTATCTAATCCTGTTTGATACCGAGCCGTGTATCTAATACTTGGCAATACCGAGACGTGTATCTAATCCTGGGCGATACTGAGCCGTGTATCTAATCCTGGGCGATACCGAGCCATGTATCTAATCCTGGGCGATACCGAGCCGTATATCTAATCCTATCCTGTGTGATACTGACTGCTGAGCCGTGTATCTAATCCTGTCCTATACTATGCCGTGTATCTAATCCTGGGCGATACTGAGCCGTATATCTAATCCTGGGTGATACTGAACCGTGTAGCTAATCCTGGGCGATACCGAGCCGTGTATCTAATCCTGGACGATACTGAGCCGTGTATCTAATACTGGGCGATACCTCGCCGTGTATCTAATCCTGAGTGATACTGAGCCATGTATCTAATCCTGGGCGATACCGAGCCGTGTATCTAACCTTGGCGATGCTGAGCCATGTATCTAATCCTGGGCTTGTATCTAATTTTTGGCGATACTGAGCCGTGTATCTAATCCTGGGCGATACCGAGCCGTGTATCTAATCCTGGGCGATGCTGAGCCGTGTATCTAATACTGGGCGATACCTCGCCGTGTATCTAATCCTGAGTGATACTGAGCCATGTATCTAATCCTGTCCGATACTGAGCCGTGTATCTAATCCGGGCCATACCGAGCCGTGTATCTAATCCTGGGCGATGCTGAGCCGTGTATCTAATACTGGGCGATACCTCGCCGTGTATCTAATCCTGAGTGATACTGAGCCATGTATCTAATCCTGTCCGATACTACTGAGCCGTGTATCTAATCCGGGCCATACCGAGCCGTGTATCTAATCCTGGGCGATACCGAGCCGTGTATCTAATCCTGGGCGATACCGAACCGTGTATCTAATCCTTGGCGATACTGAGCCGTGTATCTAATCCTGGGTGATACTGAGCCGTGTATCTAATCCTGTTTGATACCGAGCCGTGTATCTAATACTTGGCAATACCGAGACGTGTATCTAATCCTGGGCGATACTGAGCCGTGTATCTAATCCTGGGCAATACCTCGCCGTGTATCTAATCCTGGGTGATACTGAGCCATGTACCTAATCCTGGGTGATACTGAGCCTTGTATCTAATCCTGTTTGATACCGAGCCGTGTATCTAATACTTGGCAATATCGAGACGTGTATCTAATCCTGGGCGATACCGAGCCATATATCTAATCCTGGGCGATACCGAGCCATATATCTAATCCTCTCCTGTGTGATACTGACTGCTGAGCCGTGTATCTAATCCTGGGCGATACTGAGCCGTATATCTAATCCTGGGTGATACTGAACCGTGTAGCTAATCCTGGGCGATACTGAGCCGTGTATTTAATACTGGGCGATACCTCGCCGTGTATCTAATCCTGAGTGATACTGAGCCATGTATCTAATCCTGGGTGATACCGAGCCGTGTATCTAACCTTGGCGATGCTGAGCCATGTATCTAATCCTGGGCTTGTATCTAATCCTGGGCGATACTGAGCCGTGTATCTAATCCTGGGCGATACCGAGCCGTATATCTAATCCTCTCCTGTGTGATACTGACTGCTGAGCCGTGTATCTAATCCTGTCCTATACTATGCCGTGTATCTAATCCTGGGCGATACTTAGCCGTATATCTAATCCTGGGTGATACTGAACCGTGTAGCTAATCCTGGGCGATACCGAGCCGTGTATCTAATCCTGGACGATACTGAGCCGTGTATCTAATCCTGAGTGATACTGAGCCGTGTATCTAACCTTGGCGATGTGAGCCATGTATCTAATCCTGGGCTTGTATCTAATTTTTGGCGATACTGAGCCGTGTATCTAATCCTGGGCGATACTGAGCCGTGTATCTAATCCTGGGCGATACCGAGCCGTGTATCTAATCCTGGGCGATGCTGAGCCGTGTATCTAATACTGCGCGATACCTCGCCGTGTATCTAATCCTGAGTGATACTGAGCCATGTATCTAATCCTGTCCGATACTGAGCCGTGTATCTAATCCGGGCCATACCGAGCCGTGTATCTAATCCTTGGCGATACTGAGCCGTGTATCTAATCCTGGGCAATACCGAGCCGTGTATCTAATCCTGGGTGATACTGAGCCGTGTATCTAATCCTGGGTGATACTGAGCCATGTACCTAATCCTGGGTGATACTGAGCCGTGTATCTAATCCTGTTTGATACCGAGCCGTGTATCTAATACTTGGCAATACTGAGACGTGTATCTAATCCTGGGCGATACTGAGCCGTGTATCTAATCCTGGGCGATACCGAGCCATGTATCTAATCCTGGGCGATACCGAGCCGTATATCTAATCCTCTCCTGTGTGATACTGACTGCTGAGACGTGTATCTAATCCTGTCCTATACTATGCCGTGTATCTAATCCTGGGCGATACTGAGCCGTATATCTAATCCTGGGTGATACTGAACCGTGTAGCTAATCCTGGGCGATACCGAGCCGTGTATCTAATCCTGGACGATACTGAGCCGTGTATCTAATACTGGGCGATACCTCGCCGTGTATCTAATCCTGAGTGATACTGAGCCATGTATCCAATCCTGGGCGATACCGAGCCGTGTATCTAACCTTGGCGATGCTGTGCCGTGTATCTAATCCTGTCTGATACTGAGCCGTGTATCTAATCCTGGGCGATACCGAGCCGTGTATCTAATCCTGGGCGATACTGAACCGTGTATCTAATCCTGGGCGATACTGAGCCGTGTATCTAATCCTGGGCTTGTATCTAATTTTTGGCGATATCTCCTGTGTGATACTGACTGCTGAGCCGTGTATCTAATCCTGGGCGATACCTCGCCGTGTATCTAATCCTGAGTGATACTGAGCCATGTATCTAATCCTGGACGATACCGAGCCGTGTATCTAACCTTGGCGATGCTGAGCCATGTATCTAATCCTGTCTGATACTGAGCCGTGTATCTAATCCTGGGCGATACCGAGCCGTGTATCTAATCCTGGGCGATACTGAACCGTGTATCTAATCCTGGGCGATACTGAGCCGTGTATCTAATCCTGGGCAATACCTAGCCGTGTATCTAATCCTGAGTGATACCGAGCCGTGTATCTAATCCTGGGCGATACTGAACCGTGTATCTAATCCTGGGTAATACCGAGCCGTGAATCTAATCCTGGGTGATACTGAGCCGTGTATCTAATCCTGGGTGATACTGAGCCATGTATCTAATCCTGTTTGATACGGAGCCGTGTATCTAATCCTTGGCAATACCGAGCTGTGTATCTAATCCTGGGCGATACCAAGCCATGTATCTAATTGTGGGTGATACTGAGCCGTGTATCTAATCCTGTTTGATACGGAGCCGTGTATCTAATCCTGGGTGATACCGAACCGTGTTTCTAATCATGGGTGATACCGAGCCGTGTTCCTAATCCTGGGTGATACTGAGCCGTGTATCTAATCCTGTTTGATACCGAGCCGTGTATCTAATACTTGGCAATACCGAGACGTGTATCTAATCCTGGGCGATACTGAGCCGTGTATCTAATCCTGGGCGATACCGAGCCATGTATGTAATCCTGGGCGATACCGAGCCGTGTATCTAATCCTCTCCTGTGTGATACTGACTGCTGAGCCGTGTATCTAATCCTGTCCTATACTATGCCGTGTATCTAATACTGGGCGATACTGAGCCATGTATCTAATCCTGGGCGATACTGAGCCGTGTCTAATCCTGTCCTATACTATGCCGTGTATCTAATCCTGGGTGATACTGAGCCGTGTATCTAATCCTGGGCGATATCGAGCCGTGTATCTAATCCTGGGTGATACCGAGCCGTGTATCTAATCCTGGGTGATAACTAGCCATGTATCTAATCCTGGGCGATACCGAACCGTGTATCTAATCCTGGGTGATACCGAGCCGTGTATCTAAACCTGGGCGATAACGATCCGTGTATCTAATCCTGTTTGATACCGAGCCGTGTATCTAATCCTGGGCGATACCGAGCCTGTATCTAATCCTGTGCGATACTGAACGGTGTATCTAATCCTGGGCTTGTATCTAATCTTTGACATTACTGAGCCATGTATCTAATCCTGGGCGATACCGAGCCGTGTATCTAATCCTGGGTGATACCGAGCCGTGTATCTAAACCTGGGCGATAACGATCCGTGTATCTAATCCTGTTTGATACCGAGCCGTGTATCTAATCCTGGGCGATACCGAGCTCTGTATCTAATCCTGGGCAATTCTGAACAGCGTATCTAATCCTGGGCTTGTATCTAATTTTTGGCGATACTGAGCCGTGTTTCTAATCCTGGGCGATACTGAGCCGTGTATCTAATACTGGGCGATACCTCGCCGTGTATCTAATCCTGAGTGATACTGAGCCATGTATCCAATCCTGGGCGATACCGAGCCGTGTATCTAACCTTGGCGATGCTGTGCCGTGTATCTAATCCTGTCTGATACTGAGCCGTGTATCTAATCCTGGGCGATACCGAGCCGTGTATCTAATCCTGGGCGATACTGAACCGTGTATCTAATCCTGGGCGATACTGAGCCGTGTATCTAATCCTGGGCTTGTATCTAATTTTTGGCAATATCTCCTGTGTGATACTGACTGCTGAGCCGTGTATCTAATCCTGGGCGATACCTCGCCGTGTATCTAATCCTGAGTGATACTGAGCCATGTATCTAATCCTGGACGATACCGAGCCGTGTATCTAACCTTGGCGATGCTGAGCCATGTATCTAATCCTGTCTGATACTGAGCCGTGTATCTAATCCTGGGCGATACCGAGCCGTGTATCTAATCCTGGGCGATACTGAACCGTGTATCTAATCCTGGGCGATACTGAGCCGTGTATCTAATCCTGGGCAATACCTAGCCGTGTATCTAATCCTGGGCGATACCGAACCGTGTATCTAATCCTGGGCGATGCTGAGCCATGTATCTAATCCTGTCCGATACTGAGCCGTGTATCTAATCCTTGGCAATACCGAGCCGTGTATCTAATCCTGGGCGATACCGAGCCGTGTATCTAATCCTGGGCGATACTGAGCCGTGTTTATAATCCTGGGTTATACTGAGCCATGTATCTAATCCTGGGCGATACCGAGCCGTGTATCTAATCCTGGGTGATACCGAGCCGTGTATCTAATCCTGGGCGATACCGAGCCGTGTATCTAATCCTCTCCTGGGCGATACTGTCTGTTGAGCTGTATCTAATCCTGTCCTGTGTGATACTGACTGCTGAGCCGTGTATCTAATCCTGGGCGATACCGAGCCGTGTATCTAACCTTGGCGATGCTGAGCAGTGTATCTAATCCTGCCCGATACTGAGCCGTGTATCTAATCCTGGGCGATACCGAGCCGTGTATCTAATCCTGGGTGATACCGAACAGTGTATCTAATCCTGTGCGATACTGAGCCGTGTATCTAATCCTGGGCAATACCGAGCCGTGTATCTAATCCTGGGTGATACTGAGCCGTGTATCTATTCCTGGGTGATACTGAGCCGTGTACCTAATCATGGGTGATACTGAGCCGTGTATCTAATCCTGCTTGATACCGATCCGTGTATCTAATACTTGACAATACTTAGCCGTGTATCTAATCCTGGGCGATACCGAACCGTGTATCTAATCCTGGGCGATGCTGAGCCATGTATCTAATCCTGTCCGATACTGAGCCGTGTATCTAATCCTGGGCGATACCGAGCCGTGTATCTAATCCTGGGCGATACTGAGCCGTGTATCTAATCCTGGGTAATACCAAGCCGTGTATCTAATCCTGGGTGATACTGAGCCGTGTATCTAATCCTGGGTGATACTGAGCCGTGTATCTAATCCTGTTTGATACGGAGCCGTGTATCTAATCCTTGGCAATACCGAGCCGTGTATCTAATCCTGGGCGATACCGAGCCGTGTATCTAATCCTGGGCGATACTGAGCCGTGTTTATAATCCTGGGTTATACTGAGCCATGTATCTAATCCTGGGCGATACCGAGCCGTGTATCTAATCCTGGGTGATACCGAGCCGTGTATCTAATTCTGGGCGATACCGAGCCGTGTATCTAATCCTCTCCTGGGCGATACTGTCTGTTGAGCTGTATCTAATCCTGTCCTGTGTGATACTGACTGCTGAGCCATGTATCTAATCCTGGGCGATACCGAGCCGTGTATCTAACCTTGGCGATGCTGAGCAGTGTATCTAATCCTGTCCGATACTGAGCCGTGTATCTAATCCTGGGCGATACCGAGCCGTGTATCTAATCCTGGGTGATACCGAACCGTGTATCTAATCCTGTGCGATACTGAACCGTGTATCTAATCCTGGGCAATACCGAGCCGTGTATCTAATCCTGAGTGATACTGAGCCATGTATCTAATCCTGGGCGATACCGAGCCGTGTATCTAATCCTGGGCGATACCGAACCGTGTATCTAATCCTTGGCGATACTGAGCCGTGTATCTAATCCTGGGCAATACCGAGCCGTGTATCTAATCCTGGGTGATACTGAGCCGTGTATCTAATCCTGGGTGATACTGAGCCATGTACCTAATCCTGGGTGATACTGAGCCGTGTATCTAATCCTGTTTGATACCGAGCCGTGTATCTAATACTTGGCAATACCGAGACGTGTATCTAATCCTGGGCGATACTGAGACGTGTATCTAATCCTGGGCGATACTGAGCCGTATATCTAATCCTCTCCTGGGCGATACTGTCTGCTGAGCTGTATCTAATCCTGTCCTGTGTGATACTGACTGTTAAGCCATGTATCTAATCCTGGGCGATACCGAGCCGTGTATCTAATCCTGGGCGATGCTGAGCCATGTATCTAATCCTGTCCGATACTGAGCCGTGTATCTAATCCTTGGTGATACCGAGCCGTGTATCTAATCCTGGGCGATACTGAACCGTGTATCTAATCCTGGGTAATACCGAGCCGTGAATCTAATCCTGGGTGATACTGAGCCGTGTATCTAATCCTGGGTGATACTGAGCCATGTATCTAATCCTGTTTGATACGGAGCCGTGTATCTAATCCTTGGCAATACCGAGCTGTGTATCTAATCCTGGGCGATACCAAGCCATGTATCTAATTGTGGGTGATACTGAGCCGTGTATCTAATCCTGTTTGATACGGAGCCGTGTATCTAATCCTGGGCGATACCGAGCCGTGTATCTAATCCTGGGTGATACCGAGCCGTGTATCTAATCCTGGGCGATACCGAGCCGTCTATCTAATCCTCTCCTGGGCGATACTGTCTGTTGAGCTGTATCTAATCCTGTCCTGTGTGATACTGACTGCTATGCCATGTATCTAATCCTGGGCGATACCGAGCCGTGTATCTAACCTTGGCGATGCTGAGCAGTGTATCTAATCCTGTCCGATACTAAGCCGTGTATCTAATCCTGGGCGATACCGAGCCGTGTATCTAATCCTGGGTGATACCGAACCGTGTTTCTAATCATGGGTGATACCGAGCCGTGTTCCTAATCCTGGGTGATACTGAGCCGTGTATCTAATCCTGTTTGATACCGAGCCGTGTATCTAATACTTGGCAATACCGAGACGTGTATCTAATCCTGGGCGATACTGAGCCGTGTATCTAATCCTGGGCGATACTGAGCCATGTATCTAATCCTGGGCGATACCGAGCCGTGTATCTAATCCTCTCCTGTGTGATACTGACTGCTGAGCCGTGTATCTAATCCTGTCCTATACTATGCCGTGTATCTAATACTGGGCGATACTGAGCCATGTATCTAATCCTGGGCGATACTGAGCCGTGTCTAATCCTGTCCTATACTATGCCGTGTATCTAATCCTGGGTGATACTGAGCCGTGTATCTAATCCTGGGCGATATCGAGCCGTGTATCTAATCCTGGGTGATACCGAGCCGTGTATCTAATCCTGGGTGATAACTAGCCATGTATCTAATCCTGGGCGATACCGAACCGTGTATCTAATCCTGGGTGATACCGAGCCGTGTATCTAAACCTGGGCGATAACGATCCATGTATCTAATCCTGTTTGATACCGAGCCGTGTATCTAATCCTGGGCGATACCGAGCCTGTATCTAATCCTGTGCGATACTGAACGGTGTATCTAATCCTGGGCTTGTATCTAATCTTTGACATTACTGAGCCATGTATCTAATCCTGGGCGATACCGAGCCGTGTATCTAATCCTGGGTGATACCGAGCCGTGTATCTAAACCTGGGCGATAACGATCCGTGTATCTAATCCTGTTTGATACCGAGCCGTGTATCTAATCCTGGGCGATACCGAGCTCTGTATCTAATCCTGGGCAATTCTGAACAGCGTATCTAATCCTGGGCTTGTATCTAATTTTTGGCGATACTGAGCCGTGTTTCTAATCCTGGGCGATACTGAGCCGTGTATCTAATCCTGGGCGATACCGAGCCGTGTATCTAATCCTGGGCGATACTGAGCCGTGTATCTAATCCTGGGTGATTCTGAGCCGTGTTTCTAATCCTGGGCGATACCGAGCCGTGTATCTAATCCTGGGCGATACTGAACCGTGTATCTAATCCTGGGCGATACCGAGCCGTGTATCTAATCCTGGGTGATACCGAGCCGTGTATCTAAACCTGGGCGATAACGATCCGTGTATCTAATCCTGTTTGATACCGAGCCGTGTATCTAATCCTGGGCGATACCGAGCTCTGTATCTAATCCTGGGCAATTCTGAACAGCGTATCTAATCCTGGGCTTGTATCTAATTTTTGGCGATACTGAGCCGTGTTTCTAATCCTGGGCGATACTGTTCCGTGTATCTAATCCTGGGCGATACCGAGCCGTGTATCTAATCCTGGGCGATACTGAGCCGTGTATCTAATCCTGGGTGATTCTGAGCCGTGTTTCTAATCCTGGGCGATACCGAGCCGTGTATCTAATCCTGGGCGATACTGAACCGTGTATCTAATCCTGGGCGATACTGAACCGTGTATCTAATCCTGGGCGATACCGAGCCGTGTATCTAATCCTGGACGATACTGAGCCGTGTATCTAATACTGGGCGATACCTCGCCGTGTATCTTATCCTGAGTGATACTGAGCCATGTATCTAATCCTGGGCGATACCGAGCCGTGTATCTAACCTTGGCGATACTGAGCCATGTATCTAATCCTGTCTGATACTGAGCCGTGTATCCTATCCTGTGTGATACTGTCTGCTGAGCCGTGTATCTAATCCTATCCTTTGTGATACTGTCTGCTGAGCTGTGTATCTAATCCTATCCTGTGTGATACTGTCTGCTGAGCTGTGTATCTAATCCTATCCTTTGTGATACTGTCTGCTGAGCCGTGTATCTAATCCTATCGTGTGTGATACTGTCTGCTGAGCAGTGTATCTAATCCTATCCTGTGTGATACTGTCTGCTGAGCCGTGTATCTAATCCTATCCTGTGTGATACTGTCTGCTGAGCCGTGTATCTAATCCTATCCTGTGTGATACTGTCTGCTGAGCCGTGTATCTAATCCTATCCTGTGTGATACTGTCTGCTGAGCCGTGTATCTAATCCTATCCTGTGTGATACTGTCTGCTGAGCGTGTATCTAATCCCTCCTGTGTGATACTGTCTGCTGAGCCGTGTATCTAATCCTATCCTGTGTGGTACTGTCTGCTGAGCCGTGTATCTAATCCTATCCTGTGTGATACTGTCTGCTGAGCTGTGTATCTAATCCTATCCTGTGTGATACTGTCTGCTGAGCTGTGTATCTAATCCTATCCTGTGTGATACTGTCTGCTGAGCTGTGTATCTAATCCTATCCTGTGTGATACTGTCTGCTGAGCCGTGTATCTAATCCTATCCTGTGTGATACTGTCTGCTGAGCCGTGTATCTAATCCTATCCTGTGTGATACTGTCTGCTGAGCCGTGTATCTAATCCCATCCTGTGTGATACCGTCTGCTGAGCCGTGTATCTAATCCTATCCTGTGTGATACTGTCTGATGATCCGTGTATCTAATCCTATCCTGTGTGATACTGTCTGCTGAGCCGTGTATCTAATCCTATCCTGTGTGATACTGTCTGATGATCCGTGTATCTAATCCTCTCCTTTGTGATACTGTCTGCTGAGCTGTGTATCTAATCCTCTCCTGTGTGATACTGTCTGCTGAGCAGTGTATCTAATCCTATCCTGTGTGATACTGTCTGCTGAGCCGTGTATCTAATCCTATCCTGTGTGATACTGTCTGCTGAGCCGTGTATCTAATCCTATCCTGTGTGATACTGTCTGCTGAGCCGTGTATCTAATCCTATCCTGTGTGATACTGTCTGCTGAGCCGTGTATCTAATACTATCCTGTGTGATACTGTCTGCTGAGCGTGTATCTAATCCCTCCTGTGTGATACTGTCTGCTGAGCCGTGTATCTAATCCTATCCTGTGTGGTACTGTCTGCTGAGCTGTGTATCTAATCCTATCCTGTGTGATACTGTCTGCTGAGCCGTGTATCTAATCCTATCCTGTGTGATACTGTCTGCTGAGCCGTGTATCTAATCCCATCCTGTGTGATACCGTCTGCTGAGCCGTGTATCTAATCCTATCCTGTGTGATACTGTCTGCTGAGCTGTGTATCTAATCCTATCCTGTGTGGTACTGTCTGCTGAGCTGTGTATCTAATCCTATCCTGTGTGATACTGTCTGCTGAGCTGTGTATCTAATCCTATCCTGTGTGATACTGTCTGCTGAGCTGTGTATCTAATCCTATCCTGTGTGGTACTGTCTGCTGAGCTGTGTATCTAATCCTATCCTGTGTGATACTGTCTGCTGAGCCGTGTATCTAATCCTCTCCTGTGTGATACCGTCTGCTGAGCTGTGTATCTAATCCCATCCTGTGTGGTACTGTCTGCTGAGCCGTGTATCTAATCCCATCCTGTGTGATACCGTCTGCTGAGCCGTGTATCTAATCCTATCCTGTGTGATACTGTCTGCTGAGCTGTGTATCTAATCCTATCCTGTGTGGTACTGTCTGCTGAGCTGTGTATCTAATCCTCTCCTGTGTGATACTGTCTGCTGAGCCGTGTATCTAATCCTCTCCTGTGTGATACTGTCTGCTGAGCCGTGTATCTAATACTCTCCTGTGTGATACTGTCTGCTGAGCCGTGTATCTAATCCTCTCCTGTGTGATACTGTCTGCTGAGCCGTGTATCTAAGCCTGTCACGTGTGATACTGTCTGCTGAGCCGTGTATCTAATCCTATCCTGTGTGATACTGTCTGCTGAGCCATGTATCTCATCCTCTCCTGTGTGATACTGTCTGCTGAGCTGTGTATCTAATCCTATCCTGTGTGATACTGTCTGCTGAGCCATGTATCTCATCCTCTCCTGTGTGATACTGTCTGCTGAGCTGTGTATCTAATCCTATCCTGAATGATACTGTCTGCTGAGCTGTGTATCTAATCCTATCCTGTGTGATACTGTCTGCTGAGCCGTGTATCTAATCCTATCCTGTGTGATACTGTCTGCTGAGCCGTGTATCTCATCCTCTCCTGTGTGATACTGACTGCTGAGCCGTGTATCTAATCCTATCCTGTGTGATACTGTCTGCTGAGCCGTGTATCTAATCCTATCCTGTGTGATACTGTCTGCTGAGCCGTGTATCTAATCCTCTCCTGTGTGATACTCTCTGATGAGCCGTGTATCTAATCCTCTCCTGTGTGATACTGTCTGCTGAGCCGTGTATCTAATCCTCTCCTGTGTGATACTGTCTGCTGAGCCGTGTATCTAATCCTATCCTGTGTGATACTGTCTGCTGAGCCGTGTATCTAATCCTCTCCTGTGTGATACTGTCTGCTGAGCCGTGTATGTAATCCTATCCTGTGTGATACTGTCTGCTGAGCCGTGTATCTAATCCTATCCTGTGTGATACTGTCTGCTGAGCCGTGTATCTAATCCTCTCCTGTGTGATACCGTCTGTTGAGCTGTGTATAATCCTATCCTGTGTGATACTGTCTGCTGAGCCGTGTATCTAATCCTCTCCTGGGTGATACCGTCTGCTGAGCCGTGTATCTAATCCTCTCCTGTGTGATACTGTCTGCTGAGCCGTGTATCTAATCCTATCCTGTGTGATACTGTCTGATGATCCGTGTATCTAATCCTATCCTGTGTGATACTGTGTGCTGAGCTGTGTATCTAATCCTATCCTGTGTGATACTGTCTGCTGAGCTGTGTATCTAATCCTCTCCTGTGTGATACTGTCTGCTGAGCCGTGTATCTAATCCTATCCTGTGTGATACTGTCTGATGATCCGTGTATCTAATCCTATCCTGTGTGATACTGTGTGCTGAGCTGTGTATCTAATCCTATCCTGTGTGATACTGTGTGCTGAGCCGTGTATCTAATCCTCTCCTGTGTGATACTGTCTGCTGAGCAGTGTATCTAATCCTATCCTGTGTGATACTGTCTGCTGAGCCGTGTATCTAATCCTATCCTGTGTGATACTGTCTGCTGAGCCGTGTATCTAATCCTCTCCTGTGTGATACTGTCTGCTGAGCCGTGTATCTAATCCTATCCTGTGTGATACTGTCTGCTGAGCCGTGTATCTAATCCTATCCTGTGTGATACTGTCTGCTGAGCCGTGTATCTAATCCTCTCCTGTGTGATACTGTCTGCTGAGCCGTGTATCTAATCCTCTCCTGTGTGATACTGTCTGCTGAGCTGTGTATCTAATCCTCTCCTGTGTGATACTGTCTGCTGAGCCGTGTATCTAATACTCTCCTGTGTGATACTGTCTGCTGAGCCGTGTATCTAATCCTATCCTGTGTGATACTGTCTGCTGAGCTGTGTATCTAATCCTATCCTGTGTGATATTGTCTGCTGAGCTGTGTATCTAATCCTATCCTGTATGATACTGTCTGCTGAGCTGTGTATCTAATCCTATCCTGTGTGATACTGTCTGCTGAGCCGTGTATCTAATCCTATCCTGTGTGATACTGTCTGCTGAGCCGTGTATCTCATCCTCTCCTGTGTGATACTGTCTGCTGAGCCGTGTATCTAATCCTATCCTGTGTGATACTGACTGCTGAGCTGTGTATCTAATCCTATCCTGTGTGATACTGTCTGCTGAGCCGTGTATCGAATCCTCTCCTGTGTGATACTGACTGCTGAGCTGTGTATCTAATCCTATCCTGTGTGATACTGTCTGCTGAGCCGTGTATCTAATCCTCTCCTGTGTGATACTCTCTGATGAGCCGTGTATCTAATCCTCTCCTGTGTGATACTGTCTGCTGAGCCGTGTATCTAATCCTCTCCTGTGTGATACTGTCTGCTGAGCCGTGTATCTAATCCTATCCTGTGTGATACTGTCTGCTGAGCCGTGTATCTAATCCTATCCTGTGTGATACTGACTGCTGAGCCGTGTATCTAATCCTATCCTGTGTGATACTGTCTGCTGAGCCATGTATCTAATCCTATCCTGTGTGATACTGTCTGCTGAGCCGTGTATCTAATCCTCTCCTGTGTGATACCGTCTTCTGAGCTGTGTATAATCCTATCCTGTGTGATACTGTCTGCTGAGTCGTGTATCTTATCCTATCCTGTGTGATACTGTCTGCTGAGCCGTGTATCTAATCCTATCCTGTGTGATACTGACTGCTGAGCCGTGTATCTAATCCTATCCTGGGTGATACTGTCTGCTGAGCCATGTATCTAATCCTATCCTGTGTGATACTGTCTGCTGAGCCGTGTATCTAATCCTCTCCTGTGTGATACCGTCTGCTGAGCTGTGTATAATCCTATCCTGTGTGATACTGTCTGCTGAGCCGTGTATCTAATCCTATCCTGTGTGATTCTTATGCTGAGCTGTGTATCTAATCCTCTCCTGTGTGATACTGTCTGCTGAGCCGTGTATCTAATCCTCTCCTGTGTGATACTGTCTGCTGAGCTGTGTATCTAATCCTATCCTGTGTGATACTGTCTGCTGAGCTGTGTATCTAATCCTATCCTGTGTGATACTGTCTGCTGAGCCATGTATCTAATCCTATCCTGTGTGATACTGTCTGCTGAGCTGTGTATCTAATCCTATCCTGTGTGATACCGTCTGCTGGCCGTGTATCTAATCCTATCCTGTGTGATACCGTCTGCTGAGCTGTGTATCTAAGCCTGTCATGTGTGATACTGACTGCTGAGCTGTGTATCTAATCCTCTTCTGTGTGATACTGTCTGCTGAGCCGTGTATCTAATCCTATCCTGTGTGATACTGTCTGCTGAGCCGTGTATCTAAGCCTGTCATGTGTGATACTGACTGCTGAGCTGTGTATCTAATCCTCTTCTGTGTGATACTGTCTGCTGAGCCATGTATCTAATCCTATCCTGTGTGATACTGTCTGCTGAGCCGTGTATCTAATCCTATCCTGTGTGATACTGACTGCTGAGCCGTGTATCTAATCCTCTCCTGTGTGATACTGTCTGCTGAGCCATGTATCTAATCCTCTCCTGTGTGATACTGTCTGCTGAGCCATGTATCTAAGCCTGTCACGTGTGATACTGACTGCTGAGCCGTGTATGTAATCCTCTCCTGTGTGATACTGTCTGATGAGCCGTGTATCTAATCCTATCCTGTGTGATACTGACTGCTGAGCCGTGTATCTAATCCTATCCTGTGTGATACTGTCTGCTGAGCCCTGTATCTAATCCTATCCTGTGTGATACTGTCTGCTGAGCCGTGTATCTAATCCTCTCCTGTGTGATACTGACTGCTGAGCCGTGTATCTAATCCTATCCTGTATGATACTGTCTGCTGAGCCGTGTATCTAATCCTCTCCTGTGTGATACTGTCTGCTGAGCCGTGTATCTAAGCCTGTCATGTGTGATACTGTCTGCTGAGCCGTGTATCTAATCCTATCCTGTGTGATACTGTCTGCTGAGCCGTGTATCTAAGCCTATCCTGTGTGGTACCGTCTGCTGAGCCGTGTATCTAATCCTCTCCTGTGTGATACTGTCTGCTGAGCCGTGTTTCTAATCCTCCCCTGTGTGATACTGTCTGCTGAGCCGTGTATCTAATCCTCTCCTGTGTGATACTGTCTGCTGAGTCGTGTATCTAATCCTATCCTGTGTGATACTGTCTGCTGAGCCGTGTATCTAATCCTCTCCTGTGTGATACTGTCTGATGAGCCGTGTATCTAATCTTATCCTGTGTGATACTGACTGCTGAGCCGTGTATCTAATCCTATCCTGTGTGATACTGACTGCTGAGCCGTGTATCTAATCCCATCCTGTGTGATACTGTCTGTTGAGCTGTGTATCTAATTCCATCCTGTGTGATACTGTCTGCTGAGCCATGTATCTAATCCTGTGTGATACTGTCTGCTGAGCTGTGTATCTAATCCTCTCCTGTGTGATACTGTCTGCTGAGCTGTGTATCTAATCCTATCCTGTGTGGTACCGTCTGCTGAGCCGTGTATCTAATCCTCTCCTGTGTGATACTGTCTGCTGAGCCGTGTATCTAATCCTATCCTGTGTGATACTGTCTGCTGAGCCGTGTATCTAATCCTCTCTTGTGTGATACTGACTGCTGAGCCGTGTATCTAATCCTATCCTGTGTGATACTGTCTGATGAGCCGTGTATCTAATCCTATCCTGTGTGATACTGACTGCTGAGCCGTGTATCTAATCCTATCCTGTATGATACTGTCTGCTGAGCCGTGTATCTAATCCTCTCCTGTGTGATACTGTCTGCTGAGCCGTGTATCTAAGCCTGTCATGTGTGATACTGTCTGCTGAGCCGTGTATCTAATCCTATCCTGTGTGATACTGTCTGCTGAGCCGTGTATCTAAGCCTATCCTGTGTGGTACCGTCTGCTGAGCCGTGTATCTAATCCTATCCTGTGTGATACTGTCTGCTGAGCTGTGTATCTAATCCTCTCCTGTGTGGTACCGTCTGCTGAGCCGTGTATCTAATCCTATCCTGTGTGATACTGTCTGCTGAGCTGTGTATCTAATCCTCTCCTGTGTGATACTGTCTGCTGAGCTGTGTATCTAATCCTCTCCTGTGTGATACTGTCTGCTGAGCCGTGTATCTAAGCCTATCCTGTGTGGTACCGTCTGCTGAGCCGTGTATCTAATCCTCTCCTGTGTGATACTGTCTGCTGAGCTGTGTATCTAATCCTCTCCTGTGTGATACTGTCTGCTGAGCCATGTATCTAAGCCTCTCCTGTGTGATACTGTCTGCTGAGCCGTGTATCTAATCCTATCCTGTGTGATACTGTCTGCTGAGCCGTGTATCTAATCCTCTCCTGTGTGATACTGTCTGCTGAGCCGTGTATCTAATCCTATCCTGTGTGATACTGTCTGCTGAGCCGTGTATCTAATCCTCTCCTGTGTGATACTGTCTGATGAGCCGTGTATCTAATCCTTTCCTGTGTGATACTGACTGCTGAGCCGTGTATCTAATCCTATCCTGTGTGATACTGACTGCTGAGATGTGTATCTAATCCTCTTCTGTGTGATACTGTCTGCTGAGCCGTGTATCTAATCCCATCCTGTGTGATACTGTCTGTTGAGCTGTGTATCTAATCCCATCCTGTGTGATACTGTCTGCTGAGCCGTGTATCTAATCCTGTGTGATACTGTCTGCTGAACTGTGTATCTAATCCTCTCCTGTGTGATACTGTCTGCTGAGCCGTGTATCTAATCCTATCCTGTGTGATACTGTCTGATGAGCCGTGTATCTAATCCTCTCCTGTGTGATACTGACTGCTGAGCCGTGTATCTAATCCTATCCTGTGTGATACTGTCTGATGAGCCGTGTATCTAATCCTATCCTGTGTGATACTGATTGCTGAGCCGTGTATCTAATCCTATCCTGTATGATACTGTCTGCTGAGCCGTGTATCTAATCCTCTCCTGTGTGATACTGTCTGCTGAGCCGTGTATCTAAGCCTGTCATGTGTGATACTGTCTGCTGAGCCGTGTATCTAATCCTATCCTGTGTGATACTGTCTGCTGAGCCGTGTATCTAAGCCTATCCTGTGTGATACTGTCTGCTGAGCCGTGTATCTAATCCTCTTCTGTGTGATACTGTCTGCTGAGCCGTGTATCTAATCCTCTCCTGTGTGATACTGTCTGCTGAGCTGTGTATCTAATCCTCTCCTGTGTGATACTGTCTGCTGAGCCGTGTATCTAATCCTATCCTGTGTGATACTGTCTGCTGAACCGTGTATCTAATCCTCTCCTGTGTGATACTGTCTGATGAGCCGTGTATATAATCCTTTCCTGTGTGATACTGACTGCTGAGCCGTGTATCTAATCCTATCCTGTGTGATACTGACTGCTGAGCTGTGTATCTAATCCTCTTCTGTGTGATACTGTCTGCTGAGCCGTGTATCTAATCCCATCCTGTGTGATACTGTCTGTTGAGCTGTGTATCTAATCCCATCCTGTGTGATACTGTCTGCTGAGCTGTGCATCTAATCCTGTGTGATACTGTCTGCTGAGCTGTGTATCTAATCCTCTCCTGTGTGATACTGTCTGCTGAGCCGTGTATCTAATCCTATCCTTTGTGATACTGTCTGATGAGCCGTGTATCTAATCCTCTCCTGGGTGATACTGTCTGCTGAGCTGTGTATCTAATCCTCTCCTGTGTGATACTGTCTGCTGAGCTGTGTATCTAATCCTATCCTGTGTGATACTGACTGCTGAGCCGTGTATCTAATCCTATCCTGTGTGATACCGTGTGCTGAGCCGTGTATCTAATCCTCTCCTGTGTGATACCATCTGCTGAGCCGTGTATCTAATCCTCTCCTGTGTGATACTGTCTGCTGAGCTGTGTATCTAATCCTATCGTGTGTGATACTGTCTGCTGAGCCGTGTATCTAATCCTCTCCTGTGTGATACTGTCTGCTGAGCCGTGTATCTAATCCTATCCTGTGTGATACTGTCTGCTGAGCCGTGTATCTAATCCTCTCCTGTGTGATACCATCTGCTGAGCCGTGTATCTAATCCTCTCCTGTGTGATACTGTCTGCTGAGCTGTGTATCTAATCCTATCGTGTGTGATACTGTCTGCTGAGCCGTGTATCTAATCCTCTCCTGTGTGATACTGTCTGCTGAACTGTGTATCTAATCCTATCCTGTGTGATACTGTCTGCTGAGCCGTGTATCTAATCCTCTCCTGTGTGATACTGTCTGCTGAGCCGTGTATCTAATCCTATCCTGTGTGATACTGTCTGCTGAGCCGTGTATCTAATACTCTCCTGTGTGATACTGTCTGCTGAGCCGTGTATCTAATCCTCTCCTGTGTGATACTGTCTGCTGAGCCGTGTATCTAATCCTATCCTGTGTGATACTGTCTGCTGAGCCGTGTATCTAAGCCTGTCACGTGTGATACTGTCTGCTGAGCTGTGTATCTAATCCTCTCCTGTGTGATACTGTCTGCTGAGCTGTGTATCTAATCCTATCCTGTGTGATACTGTCTGCTGATCCGTGTATCTAATCCTCTCCTGTGTGATACTGTCTGCTGAGCCGTGTATCTAATCCTCTCCTGTGTGATACTGTCTGCTGAGCCTTGTATCTAATCCTATCCTGTGTGATACTGTCTGCTGAGCCGTGTATCTAAGCCTGTCACGTGTGATACTGTCTGCTGAGCCGTGTATCTAATCCTCTCCTGTGTGATACTGTCTGCTGAGCCGTGTATCTAATCCTATCCTGTGTGATACTGTCTGCTGAGCCGTGTATCTAAGCCTGTCACGTGTGATACTGACTGCTGAGCCGTGTATCTAATCCTATCCTGTGTGATACTGTCTGCTGAGCTGTGTATCTAATCCTCTCCTGTGTGATACCGTCTGCTGAGCTGTGTATCTAATCCTCTCCTGTGTGATACCGTCTGCTGAGCTGTGTATCTAATCCTCTCCTGTGTGATACTGTCTGATGAGCCGTGTATCTAATCCTATCCTGTGTGATACTGTCTGCTGAGCCCTGTATCTAATCCTATCCTGTGTGATACTGTCTGGTGAGCCGTGTATCTAAGCCTGTCACGTGTGATACTGACTGCTGAGCCGTGTATCTAATCCTATCCTGTGTGATACTGTCTGATGAGCCGTGTATCTAATCCTATCCTGTGTGATAATGACTGCTGAGCCGTGTATCTAATCCTATCCTGTGTGATACTGACTGCTGAGTTGTGTATCTAATCCTCTCCTTTGTGATACTGTCTGCTGAGCCGTGTATCTAATCCTCTCCTGTGTGATACTGTCTGATGAGCCGTGTATCTAATCCTCTCCTGTGTGATACTGTCTGCTGAGCCGTGTATCTAATCCTCTCCTGTGTGATACTGTCTGATGAGCCGTGTATCTAATCCTATCCTGTGTGATACTGACTGCTGAGCTGTGTATCTAATCCTCTCCTGTGTGATACTGTCTGCTGAGCCGTGTATCTAATCCTTTCCTGTGTGATACTGTCTGCTGAGCCGTGTATCTAATCCTCTCCTGTGTGATACTGTCTGCTGAGCCGTGTATCTAATCCTATCCTGTGTGATACTGACTGCTGAGCCGTGTATCTAATCCTATCCTGTATGATACTGTCTGCTGAGCCGTGTATCTAATCCTCTCCTGTGTGATACTGTCTGCTGAGCTGTGTATCTAAGCCTGTGTGTGATACTGTCTGCTGAGCCGTGTATCTAATCCTATCCTGTGTGATACTGTCTGCTGAGCCGTGTATCTAAGCCTATCCTGTGTGGTACCGTCTGCTGAGCCGTGTATCTAATTCTCTCCTGTGTGATACTGTCTGCTGAGCCGTGTTTCTAATCCTCTCCTGTGTGATACTGTCTGCTGAGCCGTGTATCTAATCCTCTTCTGTGTGATACTGTCTGCTGAGCTGTGTATCTAATCCTCTTCTGTGTGATACTGTCTGCTGAGCTGTGTATCTAATCCTCTCCTGTGTGATACTGTCTGATGAGCCGTGTATCTAATCCTTTCCTGTGTGATACTGACTGCTGAGCCGTGTATCTAATCCTATCCTGTGTGATACTGACTGCTGAGCTGTGTATCTAATCCTCTTCTGTGTGATACTGTCTGCTGAGCCGTGTATCTAATCCCATCCTGTGTGATACTGTCTGCTGAACCGTGTATCTAATCCTGTGTGATACTGTCTGCTGAGCTGTGTATCTAATCCTCTCCTGTGTGATACTGTCTGCTGAGCCATGTATCTAATCCTATCCTGTGTGGTACCGTCTGCTGAGCCGTGTATCTAATCCTCTCCTGTGTGATACTGTCTGCTGAGCCGTGTATCTAATCCTATCCTGTGTGATACTGTCTGCTGAGCCGTGTATCTAATCTTATCCTGTGTGATACTGTCTGCTGAGCCGTGTATCTAATCCTCTCCTGGGTGATACTGTCTGCTGAGCTGTGTATCTAATCCTCTCCTGTGTGATACTGTCTGCTGAGCTGTGTATCTAATCCTATCCTGTGTGATACTGACTGCTGAGCCGTGTATCTAATCCTATCCTGTGTGATACCGTGTGCTGAGCCGTGTATCTAATCCTCTCCTGTGTGATACCATCTGCTGAGCCGTGTATCTAATCCTCTCCTGTGTAATACTGTCTGCTGAGCTGTGTATCTAATCCTATCGTGTGTGATACTGTCTGCTGAGCCGTGTATCTAATCCTCTCCTGTGTGATACTGTCTGCTGAGCCGTGTATCTAATCCTATCCTGTGTGATACTGTCTGCTGAGCCGTGTATCTAATCCTCTCCTGTGTGATACTGTCTGCTGAGCCGTGTATCTAATCCTCTCCTGTGTGATACTGTCTGCTGAGCCGTGTATCTAATCCTATCCTGTGTGATACTGTCTGCTGAGCCATGTATCTAAGCCTGTCACGTGTGATACTGTCTGCTGAGCCGTGTATCTAATCCTCTCCTGTGTGATACTGTCTGCTGAGCCGTGTATCTAATCCTATCCTGTGTGATACTGTCTGCTGAGCTGTGTATCTAATCATCTCCTGTGTGATACTGTCTGCTGAGCCGTGTATCTAAGCCTGTCCTGTGTGATACTGTCTGCTGAGCTGTGTATCTAATCCTCTCCTGTGTGATACCGTCTGCTGAGCTGTGTATCTAATCCTCTCCTGTGTGATACCGTCTGCTGAGCTGTGTATCTAATCCTCTCCTGTGTGATACCGTCTGCTGAGCTGTGTATCTAATCCTCTCCTGTGTGATACCGTCTGCTGAGATGTGTATCTAATCCTCTCCTGTGTGATACTGTCTGATGAGCCGTGTATCTAATCCTATCCTGTGTGATACTGTCTGCTGAGCCCTGTATCTAATCCTATCCTGTGTGATACTGTCTGGTGAGCCGTGTATCTAAGCCTGTCACGTGTGATACTGACTGCTGAGCCGTGTATCTAATCCTATCCTGTGTGATACTGTCTGATGAGCCGTGTATCTAATCCTATCCTGTGTGATACTGACTGTTGAGCCGTGTATCTAATCCTATCCTGTATGATACTGTCTGCTGAGCCGTGTATCTAATCCTATCCTGTGTGATACTGACTGCTGAGCTGTGTATCTAATCCTCTCCTGTGTGATACTGTCTGCTGAGCCGTGTATCTAATCCTCTCCTGTGTGATACTGTCTGCTGAGCCGTGTATCTAATCCTCTCCTGTGTGATACTGTCTGATGAGCTGTGTATCTAATCCTATCCTGTGTGATACTGACTGCTGAGCTGTGTATCTAATCCTCTCCTGTGTGATACTGTCTGCTGAGCCGTGTATCTAATCCTATCCTGTATGATACTGTCTGCTGAGCGGTGTATCTAATCCTATCCTGTGTGATACTGTCTGCTGAGCGGTGTATCTAATCCTATCCTGTGTGATACTGTCTGCTGAGCCGTGTATCTAATCCTCTCCTGTGTGATACTGTCTGCTGAGCTGTGTATCTAATCCTCTCCTGTGTGATACTGTCTGCTGAGCCGTGTATCTAATCCTATCCTGTGTGATACAGTCTGCTGAGCCGTGTATCTAATCCTCTCCTGTGTGATACTGTCTGCTGAGCCGTGTATCTAATCCCATCCTGTGTGATACTGACTGCTGAGCCGTGTATCTAATCCTATCCTGTGTGATACTGACTGCTGAGCTGTGTATCTAATCCTCTTCTGTGTGATACTGTCTGCTGAGCCGTGTATCTAATCCCATCCTGTGTGATACTGTCTGCTGAGCCGTGTATCTAATCCTGTGTGATACTGTCTGCTGAGCTGTGTATCTAATCCTCTCCTGTGTGATACTGTCTGCTGAGCCGTGTATCTAATCCTATCCTGTGTGGTACCGTCTGCTGAGCCATGTATCTAATCCTCTCCTGTGTGATACTGTCTGATGAGCCGTGTATCTAATCTTATCCTGTGTGATACTGTCTGCTGAGCCGTGTATCTAATCCTCTCCTGGGTGATACTGTCTGCTGAGCCGTGTATCTAATCCTCTCCTGTGTGATACTGTGTGCTGAGCCGTGTATCTAATCCTCTCCTGTGTGATACCATCTGCTGAGCCGTGTATCTAATCCTCTCCTGTGTGATACTGTCTGCTGAGCTGTGTATCTAATCCTCTCCTGTGTGATACTGTCTGCTGAGCCGTGTATCTAATCCTATCGTGTGTGATACTGTCTGCTGAGCCGTGTATCTAATCCTCTCCTGTGTGATACTGTCTGCTGAGCTGTGTATCTAATCCTCTCCTGTGTGATACTGTCTGCTGAGCTGTGTATCTAATCCTCTCCTGTGTGATACTGACTGCTGAGCTGTGTATCTAATCCTCTCCTGTGTGATACTGTCTGCTGAGCCATGTATCTAATCCTATCCTGTGTGATACTGTCTGATGAGCCGTGTATCTAATCCTATCCTGTGTGATACTGACTGCTGAGCCGTGTATCTAATCCTATCCTGTATGATACTGTCTGCTGAGCCATGTATCTAATCCTATCCTGTGTGATACTGACTGCTGAGCTGTGTATCTAATCCTCTCCTGTGTGATACTGTCTGCTGAGCCGTGTATCTAATCCTATCCTGTGTGATACTGTCTGATGAGCCGTGTATCTAATCCTATCCTGTGTGATACTGACTGCTGAGCCGTGTATCTAATCCTATCCTGTGTGATACTGTCTGCTGAGCCGTGTATCTAATCCTATCCTGTGTGATACTGACTGCTGAGCCGTGTATCTAATCCTATCCTGTGTGATACTGACTGCTGAGCTGTGTATCTAATCCTCTTCTGTGTGATACTGTCTGCTGAGCCGTGTATCTAATCCCATCCTGTGTGATACTGTCTGCTGAGCCGTGTATCTAATCCTGTGTGATACTGTCTGCTGAGCTGTGTATCTAATCCTCTCCTGTGTGATACTGTCTGCTGAGCCGTGTATCTAATCCTATCCTGCGTGGTACCGTCTGCTGAGCCGTGTATCTAATCTTATCCTGTGTGATACTGTCTGCTGAGCCGTGTATCTAATCCTCTCCTGGGTGATACTGTCTGCTGAGCTGTGTATCTAATCCTCTCCTGTGTGATACTGTCTGCTGAGCTGTGTATCTAATCCTATCCTGTGTGATACTGACTGCTGAGCCGTGTATCTAATCCTATCCTGTGTGATACCGTGTGCTGAGCCGTGTATCTAATCCTCTCCTGTGTGATACCATCTGCTGAGCCGTGTATCTAATCCTCTCCTGTGTGATACTGTCTGCTGAGCCGTGTATCTAATCCTATCCTGTGTGATACTGTCTGCTGAGCCGTGTATCTAATCCTCTCCTGTGTGATACTGTCTGCTGAGCCGTGTATCTAATCCTCTCCTATGTGATACTGTCTGCTGAGCCGTGTATCTAATCCTTTCCTGTGTGATACTGTCTGCTGAGCCGTGTATCTAATCCTATCCTGTGTGATACTGTCTGCTGAGCTGTGTATCTAATCATCTCCTGTGTGATACTGTCTGCTGAGCCGTGTATCTAATCCTCTCCTGTGTGATACTGTCTGCTGAGCCGTGTATCTAATCCTCTCCTGTGTGATACTGTCTGATGAGCCGTGTATCTAATCCTCTCCTGTGTGATACTGTCTGCTGAGCCGTGTATCTAATCCTCTCCTGTGTGATACTGTCTGATGAGCCGTGTATCTAATCCTATCCTGTGTGATACTGACTGCTGAGCTGTGTATCTAATCCTCTTCTGTGTGATACTGTCTGCTGAGCCGTGTGTCTAATCCTCTCCTGTGTGATACTGTCTGATGAGCCGTGTATCTAATCCTATCACGTGTGATACTGACTGCTGAGCTGTGTATCTAATCCTCTCCTGTGTGATACTGTCTGATGAGCCGTGTATCTAATCCTATCCTGTGTGATACTGACTGCTGAGCCGTGTATCTAATCCTATCCTGTATGATACTGTCTGCTGAGCCGTGTATCTAATCCTATCCTGTGTGATACTGACTGCTGAGCTGTGTATCTAATCCTCTCCTGTGTGATACTGTCTGCTGAGCCGTGTATCTAATCCTATCCTGTGTGATACTGTCTGATGAGCCGTGTATCTAATCCTATCCTGTGTGATACTGACTGCTGAGCCGTGTATCTAATCCTATCCTGTGTGATACTGTCTGCTGAGCCGTGTATCTAATCCTATCCTGTGTGATACTGACTGCTGAGCCGTGTATCTAATCCTATCCTGTGTGATACTGACTGCTGAGCTGTGTATCTAATCCTCTTCTGTGTGATACTGTCTGCTGAGCCGTGTATCTAATCCCATCCTGTGTGATACTGTCTGCTGAGCCGTGTATCTAATCCTGTGTGATACTGTCTGCTGAGCTGTGTATCTAATCCTCTCCTGTGTGATACTGTCTGCTGAGCCGTGTATCTAATCCTATCCTGTGTGGTACCGTCTGCTGAGCCGTGTATCTAATCTTATCCTGTGTGATACTGTCTGCTGAGCCGTGTATCTAATCCTCTCCTGGGTGATACTGTCTGCTGAGCTGTGTATCTAATCCTCTCCTGTGTGATACTGTCTGCTGAGCTGTGTATCTAATCCTATCCTGTGTGATACTGTCTGATGAGCCGTGTATCTAATCCTATCCTGTGTGATACTGTCTGATGAGCCGTGTATCTAATCCTATCCTGTGTGATACTGACTGCTGAGCCGTGTATCTAATCCTATCCTGTGTGATACTGTCTGCTGAGCCGTGTATCTAATCCTATCCTGTGTGATACTGACTGCTGAGCCGTGTATCTAATCCTATCCTGTGTGATACTGACTGCTGAGCTGTGTATCTAATCCTCTTCTGTGTGATACTGTCTGCTGAGCCGTGTATCTAATCCCATCCTGTGTGATACTGTCTGCTGAGCCGTGTATCTAATCCTGTGTGATACTGTCTGCTGAGCTGTGTATCTAATCCTCTCCTGTGTGATACTGTCTGCTGAGCCGTGTATCTAATCCTATCCTGTGTGGTACCGTCTGCTGAGCCGTGTATCTAATCTTATCCTGTGTGATACTGTCTGCTGAGCCGTGTATCTAATCCTCTCCTGGGTGATACTGTCTGCTGAGCTGTGTATCTAATCCTCTCCTGTGTGATACTGTCTGCTGAGCTGTGTATCTAATCCTATCCTGTGTGATACTGACTGCTGAGCCGTGTATCTAATCCTATCCTGTGTGATACCATGTGCTGAGCCGTGTATCTAATCCTCTCCTGTGTGATACCATCTGCTGAGCCGTGTATCTAATCCTCTCCTGTGTGATACTGTCTGCTGAGCCGTGTATCTAATCCTATCCTGTGTGATACTGTCTGCTGAGCCGTGTATCTAATCCTCTCCTGTGTGATACTGTCTGCTGAGCCGTGTATCTAATCCTCTCCTATGTGATACTGTCTGCTGAGCCGTGTATCTAATCCTTTCCTGTGTGATACTGTCTGCTGAGCTGTGTATCTAATCATCTCCTGTGTGATACCATCTGCTGAGCCGTGTATCTAATCCTCTCCTGTGTGATACTGTCTGCTGAACCGTGTATCTAATCCTATCCTGTGTGATACTGTCTGCTGAGCCGTGTATCTAATCCTCTCCTGTGTGATACTGTCTGCTGAGCCGTGTATCTAATCCTCTCCTGTGTGATACTGTCTGATGAGCCGTGTATCTAATCCTCTCCTGTGTGATACTGTCTGCTGAGCCGTGTATCTAATCCTCTCCTGTGTGATACTGTCTGATGAGCCGTGTATCTAATCCTATCCTGTGTGATACTGACTGCTGAGCTGTGTATCTAATCCTCTTCTGTGTGATACTGTCTGCTGAGCCGTGTGTCTAATCCTCTCCTGTGTGATACTGTCTGCTGAGCCGTGTATCTAATCCTATCACGTGTGATACTGACTGCTGAGCTGTGTATCTAATCCTCTCCTGTGTGATACTGTCTGATGAGCCGTGTATCTAATCCTATCCTGTGTGATACTGTCTGCTGAGCCCTGTATCTAATCCTATCCTGTGTGATACTGTCTGGTGAGCCGTGTATCTAAGCCTGTCACGTGTGATACTGACTGCTGAGCCGTGTATCTAATCCTATCCTGTATGATACTGTCTGCTGAGCCGTGTATCTAATCCTATCCTGTGTGATACTGACTGCTGAGCTGTGTATCTAATCCTCTCCTGTGTGATACTGTCTGCTGAGCCGTGTATCTAATCCTATCCTGTGTGATACTGACTGCTGAGCTGTGTATCTAATCCTCTCCTGTGTGATACTGTCTGCTGAGCCGTGTATCTAATCCTCTCCTGTGTGATACTGTCTGATGAGCCGTGTATCTAATCCTCTCCTGTGTGATACTGTCTGCTGAGCCGTGTATCTAATCCTCTCCTGTGTGATACTGTCTGATGAGCCGTGTATCTAATCCTATCCTGTGTGATACTGACTGCTGAGCTGTGTATCTAATCCTCTTCTGTGTGATACTGTCTGCTGAGCTGTGTGTCTAATCCTCTCCTGTGTGATACTGTCTGCTGAGCCGTGTATCTAATCCTATCCTGTGTGATACTGTCTGCTGAGCCGTGTATCTAATCCTATCCTGTGTGATACTGTCTGATGAGCCGTGTATCTAATCCTATCCTGTGTGATACTGACTGCTGAGCCGTGTATCTAATCCTATCCTGTATGATACTGTCTGCTGAGCCGTGTATCTAATCCTATCCTGTGTGATACTGACTGCTGAGCTGTGTATCTAATCCTATCCTGTGTGATACTGTCTGCTGAGCCGTGTATCTAATCCTATCCTGTGTGATACTGACTGCTGAGCTGTGTATCTAATCCTCTCCTGTGTGATACTGTCTGCTGAGCCGTGTATCTAATCCTCTCCTGTGTGATACTGTCTGCTGAGCCGTGTATCTAAGCCTGTCATGTGTGATACTGTCTGCTGAGCCGTGTATCTAATCCTGTCCTGTGATACTGTCTGCTGAGCTGTGTATCTAATCCTATCCTGTGTGATACTGTCGCTGAGCCGTGTATCTAAGCCTGTCATGTGTGATACTGTCTGATGAGCCGTGTATCTAATCCTATCCTGTGTGATACTGACTGCTGAGCCGTGTATCTAATCCTATCCTGTATGATACTGTCTGCTGAGCCGTGTATCTAATCCTATCCTGTGTGATACTGACTGCTGAGCTGTGTATCTAATCCTATCCTGTGTGATACTGTCTGCTGAGCCGTGTATCTAATCCTATCCTGTGTGATACTGACTGCTGAGCTGTGTATCTAATCCTCTCCTGTGTGATACTGTCTGCTGAGCTGTGTATCTAATCCTCTCCTGTGTGATACTGTCTGCTGAGCCGTGTATATAAGCCTGTCATGTGTGATACTGTCTGCTGAGCCGTGTATCTAATCCTATCCTGTGTGATACTGTCTGCTGAGCCGTGTATCTAAGCCTGTCATGTGTGATACTGTCTGCTGAGCTGTGTATCTAATCCTCTCCTGTGTGATACTGTCTGATGAGCCGTGTATCTAATCCTATCCTGTGTGATAGTGACTGCTGAGCCGTGTATCTAATCCTATCCTGTGTGATACTGAATGCTGAGCTGTGTATCTAATCCTCTTCTGTGTGATACTGTCTGCTGAGCCGTGTATCTAATCCTATCCTGTGTGATACTGTCTGCTGAGCCGTGTATCTAATCCTATCCTGTGTGATACCGTCTGCTGAGCCGTGTATCTAATCCTATCCTGTGTGATACTGTCTGATGAGCCGTGTATCTAATCCTATCCTGTGTGATACTGTCTGCTGAGCCGTGTATCTAATCCTCTCCTGTGTGATACTGTCTGCTGAGCCGTGTATCTAATCCTCTTCTGTGTGATACTGTCTGCTGAGCCGTGTATCTAATCCTATCCTGTGTGATACTGTCTGCTGAGCCGTGTATCTAATCCTATCCTGTGTGATACTGTCTGCTGAGCCGTGTATCTAATCCTCTCCTGTGTGATACTGTCTGCTGAGCCGTGTATCTAATCCTCTCCTGTGTGATACTGACTGCTGAGCCGTGTATCTAATCCTCTTCTGTGTGATACTGTCTGCTGAGCTGTGTATCTAATCCTATCCTGTGTGATACCGTCTGCTGAGCCGTGTATCTAATCCTATCCTGTGTGATACCGTCTGCTGAGCCGTGTATCTAATCCTCTCCTGTGTGATACTGACTGCTGAGCCGTGTATCTAATCCTCTTCTGTGTGATACTGTCTGCTGAGCTGCGTATATAATCCTATCCTGTGTGATACTGTCTGCTGAGCCGTGTATCTAATCCTATCCTGTGTGATACTGTCTGCTGAGCCGTGTATCTAATCCTATCCTGTGTGTTACTGTCTGCTGAGCCGTGTATCTAATCCTCTCCTGTGTGATACTGTCTGCTGAGCCGTGTATCTAATCCTCTCCTGTGTGATACTGTCTGCTGAGCCGTGTATCTAAGCCTGTCATGTGTGATACTGACTGCTGAGCTGTGTATCTAATCCTCTTCTGTGTGATACTGCCTGCAGAGCCGTGTATCTAATCCTCTCCTGTGTGATACTGTCTGCTGAGCCGTGTATCTAATCCTATCCTGTGTGATACTGTCTGCTGAGCCGTGTATCTAAGCCTGTCATGTGCGATACTGTCTGCTGATCCGTGTATCTAATCCTATCCTGTGTGATACTGTCTGCTGAGCCGTGTATCTAATCCTATCCTGTGTGATACCGTCTGCTGAGCTGTGTATCTAATCCTCTCCTGTGTGATACTGTCTGCTGAGCCATGTATCTAATCCTATCCTGTGTGATACAGTCTGCTGAGCTGTGTATCTAATCCTATCCTGTGTGATACTGTCTGCTGAGCCGTGTATCTAAGCCTGTCACGTGTGACACTGACTGCTGAGCCGTGTATCTAATCCTATCCTGTGTGATACTGTCTGCTGAGCAGTGTATCTAATCCTCTCCTGTGTGATACTGTCTGATGAGCCGTGTATCTAATCCTCTCCTGTGTGTTACTGTCTGCTGAGCCGTGTATCTAATCCTATCCTGTGTGATACTGTCTGCTGAGCCCTGTATCTAATCCTATCCTGTGTGATACTGTCTGCTGAGCCGTGTATCTAATCCTATCCTGTGTGATACTGTCTGCTGAGCCGTGTATCTAAGCCTGTCATGTGTGATACTGACTGCTGAGCCGTGTATCTAATCCTATCCTGTGTGATACTGTCTGCTGAGCCGTGTATCTAATCCTATCCTGTGTGATACTGTCTGCTGAGCCGTGTATCTAATCCTATCCTGTGTGATACTGTCTGCTGAGCCCTGTATCTAATCCTATCCTGTGTGATACTGTCTGCTGAGCCGTGTATCTAAGCCTGTCATGTGTGATACTGACTGCTGAGCCGTGTATCTAATCCTATCCTGTGTGATACTGTCTGCTGAGCTGTGTATCTAATCCTCTCCTGTGTGATACTGTCTGCTGAGCCGTGTATCTAATCCTCTCCTGTGTGATACTGTCTGCTGAGCCGTGTATCTAAGCCTGTCATGTGTGATACTGTCTGCTGAGCCGTGTATCTAATCCTATCCTGTGTGATACTGTCTGCTGAGCCGTGTATCTAAGCCTATCCTGTGTGGTACCGTCTGCTGAGCTGTGTATCTAATCCTCTTCTGTGTGATACTGTCTGCTGAGCCGTGTATCTAATCCTCTCCTGTGTGATACTGTCTGCTGAGCCGTGTATCTAATCCCATCCTGTGTGATACTGTCTGCTGAGCCGTGTATCTAATCCTATCCTGTGTGATACTGACTGCTGAGCCGTGTATCTAATCCTCTCCTGTGTGATACTGTCTGCTGAGCCGTGTATCTAATCCTATCCTGTGTGATACTGTCTGCTGAGCCGTGTATCTAATCCTCTCCTGTGTGATACTGTCTGATGAGCCGTGTATCTAATCCTATCCTGTGTGATACTGACTGCTGAGCCGTGTATCTAATCCTATCCTGTGTGATACTGACTGCTGAGCTGTGTATCTAATCCTCTTCTGTGTGATACTGTCTGCTGAGCCGTGTATCTAATCCCATCCTGTGTGATACTGTCTGTTGAGCTGTGTATCTAATCCCATCCTGTGTGATACTGTCTGCTGAGCCGTGTATCTAATCCTGTGTGATACTGTCTGCTGAGCCGTGTATCTAATCCTCTTCTGTGTGATACTGTCTGCTGAGCCGTGTATCTAATACTCTCCTGTGTGATACTGTCTGCTGAGCCGTGTATCTAATCCTATCCTGTGTGATACTGTCTGCTGAGCCGTGTATCTAATCCTATCCTGTGTGATACCGTGTGCTGAGCCGTGTATCTAATCCTCTCCTGTGTGATACCATCTGCTGAGCCGTGTATCTAATCCTCTCCTGTGTGATACTGACTGCTGAGCCGTGTATCTAATCCTATCGTGTGTGATACTGTCTGCTGAGCCGTGTATCTAATCCTCTCCTGTGTGATACTGTCTGCTGAGCCGTGTATCTAATCCTATCCTGTGTGATACTGTCTGCTGAGCCGTGTATCTAATCCTCTCCTGTGTGATACTGTCTGCTGAGCCGTGTATCTAATCCTATCCTGTGTGATACCGTCTGCTGAGCTGTGTATCTAATCCTATCCTGTGTGATACTGTCTGCTGAGCCGTGTATCTAAGCCTGTCACGTGTGACACTGACTGCTGAGCCGTGTATCTAATCCTATCCTGTGTGATACTGTCTGATGAGCCGTGTATCTAATCCTCTCCTGTGTGTTACTGTCTGCTGAGCCGTGTATCTAATCCTATCCTGTGTGATACTGTCTGCTGAGCCCTGTATCTAATCCTATCCTGTGTGATACTGTCTGCTGAGCCGTGTATCTAATCCTATCCTGTGTGATACTGTCTGCTGAGCCGTGTATCTAAGCCTGTCATGTGTGATACTGACTGCTGAGCCGTGTATCTAATCCTATCCTGTGTGATACTGTCTGCTGAGCCGTGTATCTAATCCTATCCTGTGTGATACTGTCTGCTGAGCCGTGTATCTAATCCTATCCTGTGTGATACTGTCTGCTGAGCCCTGTATCTAATCCTATCCTGTGTGATACTGTCTGCTGAGCCGTGTATCTAAGCCTGTCATGTGTGATACTGACTGCTGAGCCGTGTATCTAATCCTATCCTGTGTGATACTGACTGCTGAGCCGTGTATCTAATCCTGGGTGATACCGAGCCGTGTATCTAAACCTGGGCGATAACGATCCGTGTATCTAATCCTGTTTGATACCGAGCCGTGTATCTAATCCTGGGCGATACCGAGCTCTGTATCTAATCCTGGGCAATTCTGAACAGCGTATCTAATCCTGGGCTTGTATCTAATTTTTGGCGATACTGAGCCGTGTTTCTAATCCTGGGCGATACTGAGCCGTGTATCTAATCCTGGGCGATACCGAGCCGTGTATCTAATCCTGGGCGATACTGAGCCGTGTATCTAATCCTGGGTGATTCTGAGCCGTGTTTCTAATCCTGGGCGATACCGAGCCGTGTATCTAATCCTGGGCGATACTGAACCGTGTATCTAATCCTGGGCGATACCGAGCCGTGTATCTAATCCTGGGTGATACCGAGCCGTGTATCTAAACCTGGGCGATAACGATCCGTGTATCTAATCCTGTTTGATACCGAGCCGTGTATCTAATCCTGGGCGATACCGAGCTCTGTATCTAATCCTGGGCAATTCTGAACAGCGTATCTAATCCTGGGCTTGTATCTAATTTTTGGCGATACTGAGCCGTGTTTCTAATCCTGGGCGATACTGAGCCGTGTATCTAATCCTGGGCGATACCGAGCCGTGTATCTAATCCTGGGCGATACTGAGCCGTGTATCTAATCCTGGGTGATTCTGAGCCGTGTTTCTAATCCTGGGCGATACCGAGCCGTGTATCTAATCCTGGGCGATACTGAACCGTGTATCTAATCCTGGGCGATACCGAGCCGTGTATCTAATCCTGGACGATACTGAGCCGTGTATCTAATACTGGGCGATACCTCGCCGTGTATCTTATCCTGAGTGATACTGAGCCATGTATCTAATCCTGGGCGATACCGAGCCGTGTATCTAACCTTGGCGATACTGAGCCATGTATCTAATCCTGTCTGATACTGAGCCGTGTATCCTATCCTGTGTGATACTGTCTGCTGAGCCGTGTATCTAATCCTATCCTTTGTGATACTGTCTGCTGAGCTGTGTATCTAATCCTATCCTGTGTGATACTGTCTGCTGAGCTGTGTATCTAATCCTATCCTTTGTGATACTGTCTGCTGAGCCGTGTATCTAATCCTATCGTGTGTGATACTGTCTGCTGAGCAGTGTATCTAATCCTATCCTGTGTGATACTGTCTGCTGAGCCGTGTATCTAATCCTATCCTGTGTGATACTGTCTGCTGAGCCGTGTATCTAATCCTATCCTGTGTGATACTGTCTGCTGAGCCGTGTATCTAATCCTATCCTGTGTGATACTGTCTGCTGAGCCGTGTATCTAATCCTATCCTGTGTGATACTGTCTGCTGAGCGTGTATCTAATCCCTCCTGTGTGATACTGTCTGCTGAGCCGTGTATCTAATCCTATCCTGTGTGGTACTGTCTGCTGAGCCGTGTATCTAATCCTATCCTGTGTGATACTGTCTGCTGAGCTGTGTATCTAATCCTATCCTGTGTGATACTGTCTGCTGAGCTGTGTATCTAATCCTATCCTGTGTGATACTGTCTGCTGAGCTGTGTATCTAATCCTATCCTGTGTGATACTGTCTGCTGAGCCGTGTATCTAATCCTATCCTGTGTGATACTGTCTGCTGAGCTGTGTATCTAATCCTATCCTGTGTGATACTGTCTGCTGAGCCGTGTATCTAATCCCATCCTGTGTGATACCGTCTGCTGAGCCGTGTATCTAATCCTATCCTGTGTGATACTGTCTGATGATCCGTGTATCTAATCCTATCCTGTGTGATACTGTCTGCTGAGCCGTGTATCTAATCCTATCCTGTGTGATACTGTCTGATGATCCGTGTATCTAATCCTCTCCTTTGTGATACTGTCTGCTGAGCTGTGTATCTAATCCTCTCCTGTGTGATACTGTCTGCTGAGCAGTGTATCTAATCCTCTCCTGTGTGATACTGTCTGCTGAGCCGTGTATCTAATCCTATCCTGTGTGATACTGTCTGCTGAGCCGTGTATCTAATCCTATCCTGTGTGATACTGTCTGCTGAGCCGTGTATCTAATCCTATCCTGTGTGATACTGTCTGCTGAGCCGTGTATCTAATCCTATCCTGTGTGATACTGTCTGCTGAGCCGTGTATCTAATACTATCCTGTGTGATACTGTCTGCTGAGCGTGTATCTAATCCCTCCTGTGTGATACTGTCTGCTGAGCCGTGTATCTAATCCTATCCTGTGTGGTACTGTCTGCTGAGCTGTGTATCTAATCCTATCCTGTGTGATACTGTCTGCTGAGCTGTGTATCTAATCCTATCCTGTGTGATACTGTCTGCTGAGCCGTGTATCTAATCCCATCCTGTGTGATACCGTCTGCTGAGCCGTGTATCTAATCCTATCCTGTGTGATACTGTCTGCTGAGCTGTGTATCTAATCCTATCCTGTGTGGTACTGTCTGCTGAGCTGTGTATCTAATCCTATCCTGTGTGATACTGTCTGCTGAGCTGTGTATCTAATCCTATCCTGTGTGATACTGTCTGCTGAGCTGTGTATCTAATCCTATCCTGTGTGGTACTGTCTGCTGAGCTGTGTATCTAATCCTATCCTGTGTGATACTGTCTGCTGAGCCGTGTATCTAATCCTCTCCTGTGTGATACCGTCTGCTGAGCTGTGTATCTAATCCTATCCTGTGTGGTACTGTCTGCTGAGCCGTGTATCTAATCCCATCCTGTGTGATACCGTCTGCTGAGCCGTGTATCTAATCCTATCCTGTGTGATACTGTCTGCTGAGCTGTGTATCTAATCCTATCCTGTGTGGTACTGTCTGCTGAGCTGTGTATCTAATCCTCTCCTGTGTGATACTGTCTGCTGAGCCGTGTATCTAATCCTCTCCTGTGTGATACTGTCTGCTGAGCCGTGTATCTAATACTCTCCTGTGTGATACTGTCTGCTGAGCCGTGTATCTAATCCTCTCCTGTGTGATACTGTCTGCTGAGCCGTGTATCTAAGCCTGTCACGTGTGATACTGTCTGCTGAGCCGTGTATCTAATCCTATCCTGTGTGATACTGTCTGCTGAGCCATGTATCTCATCCTCTCCTGTGTGATACTGTCTGCTGAGCTGTGTATCTAATCCTATCCTGTGTGATACTGTCTGCTGAGCCATGTATCTCATCCTCTCCTGTGTGATACTGTCTGCTGAGCTGTGTATCTAATCCTATCCTGTGTGATACTGTCTGCTGAGCTGTGTATCTAATCCTATCCTGTGTGATACTGTCTGCTGAGCCGTGTATCTAATCCTATCCTGTGTGATACTGTCTGCTGAGCCGTGTATCTCATCCTCTCCTGTGTGATACTGACTGCTGAGCCGTGTATCTAATCCTATCCTGTGTGATACTGTCTGCTGAGCCGTGTATCTAATCCTATCCTGTGTGATACTGTCTGCTGAGCCGTGTATCTCATCCTCTCCTGTGTGATACTGACTTCTGAGCCGTGTATCTAATCCTATCCTGTGTGATACTGTCTGCTGAGCCGTGTATCTAATCCTATCCTGTGTGATACTGTCTGCTGAGCCGTGTATCTAATCCTCTCCTGTGTGATACTCTCTGATGAGCCGTGTATCTAATCCTCTCCTGTGTGATACTGTCTGCTGAGCCGTGTATCTAATCCTCTCCTGTGTGATACTGTCTGCTGAGCCATGTATCTAATCCTATCCTGTGTGATACTGTCTGCTGAGCCGTGTATCTAATCCTCTCCTGTGTGATACTGTCTGCTGAGCCGTGTATGTAATCCTATCCTGTGTGATACTGTCTGCTGAGCCGTGTATCTAATCCTATCCTGTGTGATACTGTCTGCTGAGCCGTGTATCTAATCCTCTCCTGTGTGATACCGTCTGCTGAGCTGTGTATAATCCTATCCTGTGTGATACTGTCTGCTGAGCCGTGTATCTAATCCTCTCCTGTGTGATACTGTCTGCTGAGCCGTGTATCTAATCCTATCCTTTGTGATACTGTCTGATGATCCGTGTATCTAATCCTATCCTGTGTGATACTGTGTGCTGAGCTGTGTATCTAATCCTATCCTGTGTGATACTGTCTGCTGAGCTGTGTATCTAATCCTCTCCTGTGTGATACTGTCTGCTGAGCCGTGTATCTAATCCTATCCTGTGTGATACTGTCTGATGATCCGTGTATCTAATCCTATCCTGTGTGATACTGTGTGCTGAGCTGTGTATCTAATCCTATCCTGTGTGATACTGTGTGCTGAGCCGTGTATCTAATCCTCTCCTGTGTGATACTGTCTGCTGAGCAGTGTATCTAATCCTATCCTGTGTGATACTGTCTGCTGAGCCGTGTATCTAATCCTATCCTGTGTGATACTGTCTGCTGAGCCGTGTATCTAATCCTCTCCTGTGTGATACTGTCTGCTGAACCGTGTATCTAATCCTATCCTGTGTGATACTGTCTGCTGAGCCGTGTATCTAATCCTATCCTGTGTGATACTGTCTGCTGAGCCGTGTATCTAATCCTCTCCTGTGTGATACTGTCTGCTGAGCCGTGTATCTAATCCTCTCCTGTGTGATACTGTCTGCTGAGCTGTGTATCTAATCCTCTCCTGTGTGATACTGTCTGCTGAGCCGTGTATCTAATACTCTCCTGTGTGATACTGTCTGCTGAGCCGTGTATCTAATCCTATCCTGTGTGATACTGTCTGCTGAGCTGTGTATCTAATCCTATCCTGTGTGATATTGTCTGCTGAGCTGTGTATCTAATCCTATCCTGTATGATACTGTCTGCTGAGCTGTGTATCTAATCCTATCCTGTGTGATACTGTCTGCTGAGCCGTGTATCTAATCCTATCCTGTGTGATACTGTCTGCTGAGCCGTGTATCTCATCCTCTCCTGTGTGATACTGTCTGCTGAGCCGTGTATCTAATCCTATCCTGTGTGATACTGACTGCTGAGCTGTGTATCTAATCCTATCCTGTGTGATACTGTCTGCTGAGCCGTGTATCGAATCCTCTCCTGTGTGATACTGACTGCTGAGCTGTGTATCTAATCCTATCCTGTGTGATACTGTCTGCTGAGCCGTGTATCTAATCCTCTCCTGTGTGATACTCTCTGATGAGCCGTGTATCTAATCCTCTCCTGTGTGATACTGTCTGCTGAGCCGTGTATCTAATCCTCTCCTGTGTGATACTGTCTGCTGAGCCGTGTATCTAATCCTATCCTGTGTGATACTGTCTGCTGAGCCGTGTATCTAATCCTATCCTGTGTGATACTGACTGCTGAGCCGTGTATCTAATCCTATCCTGTGTGATACTGTCTGCTGAGCCATGTATCTAATCCTATCCTGTGTGATACTGTCTGCTGAGCCGTGTATCTAATCCTCTCCTGTGTGATACCGTCTTCTGAGCTGTGTATAATCCTATCCTGTGTGATACTGTCTGCTGAGTCGTGTATCTTATCCTATCCTGTGTGATACTGTCTGCTGAGTCGTGTATCTAATCCTATCCTGTGTGATACTGACTGCTGAGCCGTGTATCTAATCCTATCCTGGGTGATACTGTCTGCTGAGCCATGTATCTAATCCTATCCTGTGTGATACTGTCTGCTGAGCCGTGTATCTAATCCTCTCCTGTGTGATACCGTCTGCTGAGCTGTGTATAATCCTATCCTGTGTGATACTGTCTGCTGAGCCGTGTATCTAATCCTATCCTGTGTGATTCTTATGCTGAGCTGTGTATCTAATCCTCTCCTGTGTGATACTGTCTGCTGAGCCGTGTATCTAATCCTCTCCTGTGTGATACTGTCTGCTGAGCTGTGTATCTAATCCTATCCTGTGTGATACTGTCTGCTGAGCTGTGTATCTAATCCTATCCTGTGTGATACTGTCTGCTGAGCCATGTATCTAATCCTATCCTGTGTGATACTGTCTGCTGAGCTGTGTATCTAATCCTATCCTGTGTGATACCGTCTGCTGGCCGTGTATCTAATCCTATCCTGTGTGATACCGTCTGCTGAGCTGTGTATCTAAGCCTGTCATGTGTGATACTGACTGCTGAGCTGTGTATCTAATCCTCTTCTGTGTGATACTGTCTGCTGAGCCGTGTATCTAATCCTATCCTGTGTGATACTGTCTGCTGAGCCGTGTATCTAAGCCTGTCATGTGTGATACTGACTGCTGAGCTGTGTATCTAATCCTCTTCTGTGTGATACTGTCTGCTGAGCCATGTATCTAATCCTATCCTGTGTGATACTGTCTGCTGAGCCGTGTATCTAATCCTATCCTGTGTGATACTGACTGCTGAGCCGTGTATCTAATCCTCTCCTGTGTGATACTGTCTGCTGAGCCGTGTATCTAATCCTCTCCTGTGTGATACTGTCTGCTGAGCCATGTATCTAAGCCTGTCACGTGTGATACTGACTGCTGAGCCGTGTATGTAATCCTCTCCTGTGTGATACTGTCTGATGAGCCGTGTATCTAATCCTATCCTGTGTGATACTGACTGCTGAGCCGTGTATCTAATCCTATCCTGTGTGATACTGTCTGCTGAGCCCTGTATCTAATCCTATCCTGTGTGATACTGTCTGCTGAGCCGTGTATCTAATCCTCTCCTGTGTGATACTGACTGCTGAGCCGTGTATCTAATCCTATCCTGTATGATACTGTCTGCTGAGCCGTGTATCTAATCCTCTCCTGTGTGATACTGTCTGCTGAGCCGTGTATCTAAGCCTGTCATGTGTGATACTGTCTGCTGAGCCGTGTATCTAATCCTATCCTGTGTGATACTGTCTGCTGAGCCGTGTATCTAAGCCTATCCTGTGTGGTACCGTCTGCTGAGCCGTGTATCTAATCCTCTCCTGTGTGATACTGTCTGCTGAGCCGTGTTTCTAATCCTCCCCTGTGTGATACTGTCTGCTGAGCCGTGTATCTAATCCTCTCCTGTGTGATACTGTCTGCTGAGTCGTGTATCTAATCCTATCCTGTGTGATACTGTCTGCTGAGCCGTGTATCTAATCCTCTCCTGTGTGATACTGTCTGATGAGCCGTGTATCTAATCTTATCCTGTGTGATACTGACTGCTGAGCCGTGTATCTAATCCTATCCTGTGTGATACTGACTGCTGAGCCGTGTATCTAATCCCATCCTGTGTGATACTGTCTGTTGAGCTGTGTATCTAATTCCATCCTGTGTGATACTGTCTGCTGAGCCATGTATCTAATCCTGTGTGATACTGTCTGCTGAGCTGTGTATCTAATCCTCTCCTGTGTGATACTGTCTGCTGAGCTGTGTATCTAATCCTATCCTGTGTGGTACCGTCTGCTGAGCCGTGTATCTAATCCTCTCCTGTGTGATACTGTCTGCTGAGCCGTGTATCTAATCCTATCCTGTGTGATACTGTCTGCTGAGCCGTGTATCTAATCCTCTCTTGTGTGATACTGACTGCTGAGCCGTGTATCTAATCCTATCCTGTGTGATACTGTCTGATGAGCCGTGTATCTAATCCTATCCTGTGTGATACTGACTGCTGAGCCGTGTATCTAATCCTATCCTGTATGATACTGTCTGCTGAGCCGTGTATCTAATCCTCTCCTGTGTGATACTGTCTGCTGAGCCGTGTATCTAAGCCTGTCATGTGTGATACTGTCTGCTGAGCCGTGTATCTAATCTTATCCTGTGTGATACTGTCTGCTGAGCCGTGTATCTAAGCCTATCCTGTGTGGTTCCGTCTGCTGAGCCGTGTATCTAATCCTATCCTGTGTGATACTGTCTGCTGAGCTGTGTATCTAATCCTCTCCTGTGTGATACTGTCTGCTGAGCTGTGTATCTAATCCTCTCCTGTGTGATACTGTCTGCTGAGCCGTGTATCTAAGCCTATCCTGTGTGGTACCGTCTGCTGAGCCGTGTATCTAATCCTCTCCTGTGTGATACTGTCTGCTGAGCTGTGTATCTAATCCTCTCCTGTGTGATACTGTCTGCTGAGCCATGTATCTAAGCCTCTCCTGTGTGATACTGTCTGCTGAGCCGTGTATCTAATCCTCTCCTGTGTGATACTGTCTGATGAGCCGTGTATCTAATCCTCTCCTGTGTGATACTGTCTGCTGAGCCGTGTATCTAATCCTATCCTGTGTGATACTGTCTGCTGAGCCGTGTATCTAATCCTCTCCTGTGTGATACTGTCTGATGAGCCGTGTATCTAATCCTTTCCTGTGTGATACTGACTGCTGAGCCGTGTATCTAATCCTATCCTGTGTGATACTGTCTGATGAGCTGTGTATCTAATCCTCTTCTGTGTGATACTGTCTGCTGAGCCGTGTATCTAATCCCATCCTGTGTGATACTGTCTGTTGAGCTGTGTATCTAATCCCATCCTGTGTGATACTGTCTGCTGAGCCGTGTATCTAATCCTGTGTGATACTGTCTGCTGAACTGTGTATCTAATCCTCTCCTCTGTGATACTGTCTGCTGAGCCGTGTATCTAATCCTATCCTGTGTGATACTGTCTGATGAGCCGTGTATCTAATCCTCTCCTGTGTGATACTGACTGCTGAGCCGTGTATCTAATCCTATCCTGTGTGATACTGTCTGATGAGCCGTGTATCTAATCCTATCCTGTGTGATACTGATTGCTGAGCCGTGTATCTAATCCTATCCTGTATGATACTGTCTGCTGAGCCGTGTATCTAATCCTCTCCTGTGTGATACTGTCTGCTGAGCCGTGTATCTAAGCCTGTCATGTGTGATACTGTCTGCTGAGCCGTGTATCTAATCCTATCCTGTGTGATACTGTCTGCTGAGCCGTGTATCTAAGCCTATCCTGTGTGATACTGTCTGCTGAGCCGTGTATCTAATCCTCTTCTGTGTGATACTGTCTGCTGAGCTGTGTATCTAATCCTCTTCTGTGTGATACTGTCTGCTGAGCTGTGTATCTAATCCTCTCCTGTGTGATACTGTCTGCTGAGCCGTGTATCTAATCCTATCCTGTGTGATACTGTCTGCTGAACCGTGTATATAATCCTTTCCTGTGTGATACTGACTGCTGAGCCGTGTATCTAATCCTATCCTGTGTGATACTGACTGCTGAGCTGTGTATCTAATCCTCTTCTGTGTGATACTGTCTGCTGAGCCGTGTATCTAATCCCATCCTGTGTGATACTGTCTGTTGAGCTGTGTATCTAATCCCATCCTGTGTGATACTGTCTGCTGAGCTGTGCATCTAATCCTGTGTGATACTGTCTGCTGAGCTGTGTATCTAATCCTCTCCTGTGTGATACTGTCTGCTGAGCCGTGTATCTAATCCTATCCTTTGTGATACTGTCTGAGGAGCCGTGTATCTAATCTTATCCTGTGTGATACTGTCTGCTGAGCCGTGTATCTAATCCTCTCCTGGGTGATACTGTCTGCTGAGCTGTGTATCTAATCCTCTCCTGTGTGATACTGTCTGCTGAGCTGTGTATCTAATCCTATCCTGTGTGATACTGACTGCTGAGCCGTGTATCTAATCCTATCCTGTGTGATACCGTGTGCTGAGCCGTGTATCTAATCCTCTCCTGTGTGATACCATCTGCTGAGCCGTGTATCTAATCCTCTCCTGTGTGATACTGTCTGCTGAGCTGTGTATCTAATCCTATCGTGTGTGATACTGTCTGCTGAGCCGTGTATCTAATCCTCTCCTGTGTGATACTGTCTGCTGAGCCGTGTATCTAATCCTATCCTGTGTGATACTGTCTGCTGAGCCGTGTATCTAATCCTCTCCTGTGTGATACCATCTGCTGAGCCGTGTATCTAATCCTCTCCCGTGTGATACTGTCTGCTGAGCTGTGTATCTAATCCTATCGTGTGTGATACTGTCTGCTGAGCCGTGTATCTAATCCTCTCCTGTGTGATACTGTCTGCTGAGCTGTGTATCTAATCCTATCCTGTGTGATACTGTCTGCTGAGCCGTGTATCTAATCCTCTCCTGTGTGATACTGTCTGCTGAGCCGTGTATATAATCCTATCCTGTGTGATACTGTCTGCTGAGCCGTGTATCTAATACTCTCCTGTGTGATACTGTCTGCTGAGCCGTGTATCTAATCCTCTCCTGTGTGATACTGTCTGCTGAGCCGTGTATCTAATCCTATCCTGTGTGATACTGTCTGCTGAGCCGTGTATCTAAGCCTGTCACGTGTGATACTGTCTGCTGAGCCGTGTATCTAATCCTCTCCTGTGTGATACTGTCTGCTGAGCCGTGTATCTAATCCTATCCTGTGTGATACTGTCTGCTGAGCTGTGTATCTAATCCTCTCCTGTGTGATACTGTCTGCTGAGCCGTGTATCTAATCCTATCCTGTGTGATACTGTCTGCTGAGCCATGTATCTAAGCCTGTCACGTGTGATACTGTCTTCTGAGCCGTGTATCTAATCCTCTCCTGTGTGATACTGTCTGCTGAGCCGTGTATCTAATCCTATCCTGTGTGATACTGTCTGCTGAGCCTTGTATCTAATCCTATCCTGTGTGATACTGTCTGCTGAGCCGTGTATCTAAGCCTGTCACGTGTGATACTGTCTGCTGAGCTGTGTATCTAATCCTCTCCTGTGTGATACTGTCTGCTGAGCTGTGTATCTAATCCTATCCTGTGTGATACTGTCTGCTGATCCGTGTATCTAATCCTCTCCTGTGTGATACTGTCTGCTGAGCCGTGTATCTAATCCTCTCCTGTGTGATACTGTCTGCTGAGCCTTGTATCTAATCCTATCCTGTGTGATACTGTCTGCTGAGCCGTGTATCTAAGCCTGTCACGTGTGATACTGTCTGCTGAGCCGTGTATCTAATCCTCTCCTGTGTGATACTGTCTGCTGAGCCGTGTATCTAATCCTATCCTGTGTGATACTGTCTGCTGAGCCGTGTATCTAAGCCTGTCACGTGTGATACTGACTGCTGAGCCGTGTATCTAATCCTATCCTGTGTGATACTGTCTGCTGAGCTGTGTATCTAATCCTCTCCTGTGTGATACCGTCTGCTGAGCTGTGTATCTAATCCTCTCCTGTGTGATACCGTCTGCTGAGCTGTGTATCTAATCCTCTCCTGTGTGATACTGTCTGATGAGCCGTGTATCTAATCCTATCCTGTGTGATACTGTCTGCTGAGCCCTGTATCTAATCCTATCCTGTGTGATACTGTCTGGTGAGCCGTGTATCTAAGCCTGTCACGTGTGATACTGACTGCTGAGCCGTGTATCTAATCCTATCCTGTGTGATACTGTCTGATGAGCCGTGTATCTAATCCTATCCTGTGTGATAATGACTGCTGAGCCGTGTATCTAATCCTATCCTGTGTGATACTGACTGCTGAGCTGTGTATCTAATCCTCTCCTTTGTGATACTGTCTGCTGAGCCGTGTATCTAATCCTCTCCTGTGTGATACTGTCTGATGAGCCGTGTATCTAATCCTCTCCTGTGTGATACTGTCTGCTGAGCCGTGTATCTAATCCTCTCCTGTGTGATACTGTCTGATGAGCCGTGTATCTAATCCTATCCTGTGTGATACTGACTGCTGAGCTGTGTATCTAATCCTCTCCTGTGTGATACTGTCTGCTGAGCCGTGTATCTAATCCTTTCCTGTGTGATACTGTCTGCTGAGCCGTGTATCTAATCCTCTCCTGTGTGATACTGTCTGCTGAGCCGTGTATCTAATCCTATCCTGTGTGATACTGACTGCTGAGCCGTGTATCTAATCCTATCCTGTATGATACTGTCTGCTGAGCCGTGTATCTAATCCTCTCCTGTGTGATACTGTCTGCTGAGCTGTGTATCTAAGCCTGTGTGTGATACTGTCTGCTGAGCCGTGTATCTAATCCTATCCTGTGTGATACTGTCTGCTGAGCCGTGTATCTAAGCCTATCCTGTGTGGTACCGTCTGCTGAGCCGTGTATCTAATTCTCTCCTGTGTGATACTGTCTGCTGAGCCGTGTTTCTAATCCTCTCCTGTGTGATACTGTCTGCTGAGCCGTGTATCTAATCCTCTTCTGTGTGATACTGTCTGCTGAGCTGTGTATCTAATCCTCTTCTGTGTGATACTGTCTGCTGAGCTGTGTATCTAATCCTCTCCTGTGTGATACTGTCTGCTGAGCCGTGTATCTAATCCTATCCTGTGTGATACTGTCTGCTGAGCCGTGTATCTAATCCTCTCCTGTGTGATACTGTCTGATGAGCCGTGTATCTAATCCTTTCCTGTGTGATACTGACTGCTGAGCCGTGTATCTAATCCTATCCTGTGTGATACTGACTGCTGAGCTGTGTATCTAATCCTCTTCTGTGTGATACTGTCTGCTGAGCCGTGTATCTAATCCCATCCTGTGTGATACTGTCTGCTGAACCGTGTATCTAATCCTGTGTGATACTGTCTGCTGAGCTGTGTATCTAATCCTCTCCTGTGTGATACTGTCTGCTGAGCCGTGTATCTAATCCTATCCTGTGTGGTACCGTCTGCTGAGCCGTGTATCTAATCCTCTCCTGTGTGATACTGTCTGCTGAGCCGTGTATCTAATCCTATCCTGTGTGATACTGTCTGCTGAGCCGTGTATCTAATCTTATCCTGTGTGATACTGTCTGCTGAGCCGTGTATCTAATCCTCTCCTGGGTGATACTGTCTGCTGAGCTGTGTATCTAATCCTCTCCTGTGTGATACTGTCTGCTGAGCTGTGTATCTAATCCTATCCTGTGTGATACTGACTGCTGAGCCGTGTATCTAATCCTATCCTGTGTGATACCGTGTGCTGAGCCGTGTATCTAATCCTCTCCTGTGTGATACCATCTGCTGAGCCGTGTATCTAATCCTCTCCTGTGTAATACTGTCTGCTGAGCTGTGTATCTAATCCTATCGTGTGTGATACTGTCTGCTGAGCCGTGTATCTAATCCTCTCCTGTGTGATACTGTCTGCTGAGCCGTGTATCTAATCCTATCCTGTGTGATACTGTCTGCTGAGCCGTGTATCTAATCCTCTCCTGTGTGATACTGTCTGCTGAGCCGTGTATCTAATCCTCTCCTGTGTGATACTGTCTGCTGAGCCGTGTATCTAATCCTATCCTGTGTGATACTGTCTGCTGAGCCATGTATCTAAGCCTGTCACGTGTGATACTGTCTGCTGAGCCGTGTATCTAATCCTCTCCTGTGTGATACTGTCTGCTGAGCCGTGTATCTAATCCTATCCTGTGTGATACTGTCTGCTGAGCTGTGTATCTAATCATCTCCTGTGTGATACTGTCTGCTGAGCCGTGTATCTAAGCCTGTCCTGTGTGATACTGTCTGCTGAGCTGTGTATCTAATCCTCTCCTGTGTGATACCGTCTGCTGAGCTGTGTATCTAATCCTCTCCTGTGTGATACCGTCTGCTGAGCTGTGTATCTAATCCTCTCCTGTGTGATACCGTCTGCTGAGATGTGTATCTAATCCTCTCCTGTGTGATACTGTCTGATGAGCCGTGTATCTAATCCTATCCTGTGTGATACTGTCTGCTGAGCCCTGTATCTAATCCTATCCTGTGTGATACTGTCTGGTGAGCCGTGTATCTAAGCCTGTCACGTGTGATACTGACTGCTGAGCCGTGTATCTAATCCTATCCTGTGTGATACTGTCTGATGAGCCGTGTATCTAATCCTATCCTGTGTGATACTGACTGTTGAGCCGTGTATCTAATCCTATCCTGTATGATACTGTCTGCTGAGCCGTGTATCTAATCCTATCCTGTGTGATACTGACTGCTGAGCTGTGTATCTAATCCTCTCCTGTGTGATACTGTCTGCTGAGCCGTGTATCTAATCCTCTCCTGTGTGATACTGTCTGCTGAGCCGTGTATCTAATCCTCTCCTGTGTGATACTGTCTGATGAGCTGTGTATCTAATCCTATCCTGTGTGATACTGACTGCTGAGCTGTGTATCTAATCCTCTCCTGTGTGATACTGTCTGCTGAGCCGTGTATCTAATCCTATCCTGTATGATACTGTCTGCTGAGCGGTGTATCTAATCCTATCCTGTGTGATACTGTCTGCTGAGCGGTGTATCTAATCCTATCCTGTGTGATACTGTCTGCTGAGCCGTGTATCTAATCCTCTCCTGTGTGATACTGTCTGCTGAGCTGTGTATCTAATCCTCTCCTGTGTGATACTGTCTGCTGAGCCGTGTATCTAATCCTATCCTGTGTGATACAGTCTGCTGAGCCGTGTATCTAATCCTCTCCTGTGTGATACTGTCTGCTGAGCCGTGTATCTAATCCCATCCTGTGTGATACTGACTGCTGAGCCGTGTATCTAATCCTATCCTGTGTGATACTGACTGCTGAGCTGTGTATCTAATCCTCTTCTGTGTGATACTGTCTGCTGAGCCGTGTATCTAATCCCATCCTGTGTGATACTGTCTGCTGAGCCGTGTATCTAATCCTGTGTGATACTGTCTGCTGAGCTGTGTATCTAATCCTCTCCTGTGTGATACTGTCTGCTGAGCCGTGTATCTAATCCTATCCTGTGTGGTACCGTCTGCTGAGCCATGTATCTAATCCTCTCCTGTGTGATACTGTCTGATGAGCCGTGTATCTAATCTTATCCTGTGTGATACTGTCTGCTGAGCCGTGTATCTAATCCTCTCCTGGGTGATACTGTCTGCTGAGCTGTGTATCTAATCCTCTCCTGTGTGATACTGTGTGCTGAGCCGTGTATCTAATCCTCTCCTGTGTGATACCATCTGCTGAGCCGTGTATCTAATCCTCTCCTGTGTGATACTGTCTGCTGAGCTGTGTATCTAATCCTCTCCTGTGTGATACTGTCTGCTGAGCCGTGTATCTAATCCTATCGTGTGTGATACTGTCTGCTGAGCCGTGTATCTAATCCTCTCCTGTGTGATACTGTCTGCTGAGCTGTGTATCTAATCCTCTCCTGTGTGATACTGTCTGCTGAGCTGTGTATCTAATCCTCTCCTGTGTGATACTGACTGCTGAGCTGTGTATCTAATCCTGTCCTGTGTGATACTGTCTGCTGAGCCGTGTATCTAATCCTATCCTGTGTGATACTGTCTGATGAGCCGTGTATCTAATCCTCTCCTGTGTGATACTGTCTGCTGAGCCGTGTATCTAATCCTATCCTGTGTGATACTGTCTGCTGAGCCGTGTATCTAATCCTATCCTGTGTGATACTGACTGCTGAGCCGTGTATCTAATCCTATCCTGTATGATACTGTCTGCTGAGCCATGTATCTAATCCTATCCTGTGTGATACTGACTGCTGAGCTGTGTATCTAATCCTCTCCTGTGTGATACTGTCTGCTGAGCCGTGTATCTAATCCTATCCTGTGTGATACTGTCTGATGAGCCGTGTATCTAATCCTATCCTGTGTGATACTGACTGCTGAGCCGTGTATCTAATCCTATCCTGTGTGATACTGTCTGCTGAGCCGTGTATCTAATCCTATCCTGTGTGATACTGACTGCTGAGCCGTGTATCTAATCCTATCCTGTGTGATACTGACTGCTGAGCTGTGTATCTAATCCTCTTCTGTGTGATACTGTCTGCTGAGCCGTGTATCTAATCCCATCCTGTGTGATACTGTCTGCTGAGCCGTGTATCTAATCCTGTGTGATACTGTCTGCTGAGCTGTGTATCTAATCCTCTCCTGTGTGATACTGTCTGCTGAGCCGTGTATCTAATCCTATCCTGTGTGGTACCGTCTGCTGAGCCGTGTATCTAATCTTATCCTGTGTGATACTGTCTGCTGAGCCGTGTATCTAATCCTCTCCTGGGTGATACTGTCTGCTGAGCTGTGTATCTAATCCTCTCCTGTGTGATACTGTCTGCTGAGCTGTGTATCTAATCCTATCCTGTGTGATACTGACTGCTGAGCCGTGTATCTAATCCTATCCTGTGTGATACCGTGTGCTGAGCCGTGTATCTAATCCTCTCCTGTGTGATACCATCTGCTGAGCCGTGTATCTAATCCTCTCCTGTGTGATACTGTCTGCTGAGCCGTGTATCTAATCCTATCCTGTGTGATACTGTCTGCTGAGCCGTGTATCTAATCCTCTCCTGTGTGATACTGTCTGCTGAGCCGTGTATCTAATCCTCTCCTATGTGATACTGTCTGCTGAGCCGTGTATCTAATCCTTTCCTGTGTGATACTGTCTGCTGAGCCTTGTATCTAATCCTATCCTGTGTGATACTGTCTGCTGAGCTGTGTATCTAATCATCTCCTGTGTGATACTGTCTGCTGAGCCGTGTATCTAATCCTCTCCTGTGTGATACTGTCTGCTGAGCCGTGTATCTAATCCTCTCCTGTGTGATACTGTCTGATGAGCCGTGTATCTAATCCTCTCCTGTGTGATACTGTCTGCTGAGCCGTGTATCTAATCCTCTCCTGTGTGATACTGTCTGATGAGCCGTGTATCTAATCCTATCCTGTGTGATACTGACTGCTGAGCTGTGTATCTAATCCTCTTCTGTGTGATACTGTCTGCTGAGCCGTGTATCTAATCCTATCACGTGTGATACTGACTGCTGAGCTGTGTATCTAATCCTCTCCTGTGTGATACTGTCTGATGAGCCGTGTATCTAATCCTATCCTGTGTGATACTGACTGCTGAGCCGTGTATCTAATCCTATCCTGTATGATACTGTCTGCTGAGCCATGTATCTAATCCTATCCTGTGTGATACTGACTGCTGAGCTGTGTATCTAATCCTCTCCTGTGTGATACTGTCTGCTGAGCCGTGTATCTAATCCTATCCTGTGTGATACTGTCTGATGAGCCGTGTATCTAATCCTATCCTGTGTGATACTGACTGCTGAGCCGTGTATCTAATCCTATCCTGTGTGATACTGTCTGCTGAGCCGTGTATCTAATCCTATCCTGTGTGATACTGACTGCTGAGCCGTGTATCTAATCCTATCCTGTGTGATACTGACTGCTGAGCTGTGTATCTAATCCTCTTCTGTGTGATACTGTCTGCTGAGCCGTGTATCTAATCCCATCCTGTGTGATACTGTCTGCTGAGCCGTGTATCTAATCCTGTGTGATACTGTCTGCTGAGCTGTGTATCTAATCCTCTCCTGTGTGATACTGTCTGCTGAGCCGTGTATCTAATCCTATCCTGTGTGGTACCGTCTGCTGAGCCGTGTATCTAATCTTATCCTGTGTGATACTGTCTGCTGAGCCGTGTATCTAATCCTCTCCTGGGTGATACTGTCTGCTGAGCTGTGTATCTAATCCTCTCCTGTGTGATACTGTCTGCTGAGCTGTGTATCTAATCCTATCCTGTGTGATACTGTCTGATGAGCCGTGTATCTAATCCTATCCTGTGTGATACTGTCTGATGAGCCGTGTATCTAATCCTATCCTGTGTGATACTGACTGCTGAGCCGTGTATCTAATCCTATCCTGTGTGATACTGTCTGCTGAGCCGTGTATCTAATCCTATCCTGTGTGATACTGACTGCTGAGCCGTGTATCTAATCCTATCCTGTGTGATACTGACTGCTGAGCTGTGTATCTAATCCTCTTCTGTGTGATACTGTCTGCTGAGCCGTGTATCTAATCCCATCCTGTGTGATACTGTCTGCTGAGCCGTGTATCTAATCCTGTGTGATACTGTCTGCTGAGCTGTGTATCTAATCCTCTCCTGTGTGATACTGTCTGCTGAGCCGTGTATCTAATCCTATCCTGTGTGGTACCGTCTGCTGAGCCGTGTATCTAATCTTATCCTGTGTGATACTGTCTGCTGAGCCGTGTATCTAATCCTCTCCTGGGTGATACTGTCTGCTGAGCTGTGTATCTAATCCTCTCCTGTGTGATACTGTCTGCTGAGCTGTGTATCTAATCCTATCCTGTGTGATACTGACTGCTGAGCCGTGTATCTAATCCTATCCTGTGTGATACCGTGTGCTGAGCCGTGTATCTAATCCTCTCCTGTGTGATACCATCTGCTGAGCCGTGTATCTAATCCTCTCCTGTGTGATACTGTCTGCTGAGCCGTGTATCTAATCCTATCCTGTGTGATACTGTCTGCTGAGCCGTGTATCTAATCCTCTCCTGTGTGATACTGTCTGCTGAGCCGTGTATCTAATCCTCTCCTATGTGATACTGTCTGCTGAGCCGTGTATCTAATCCTTTCCTGTGTGATACTGTCTGCTGAGCCGTGTATCTAATCCTCTCCTATGTGATACTGTCTGCTGAGCCGTGTATCTAATCCTTTCCTGTGTGATACTGTCTGCTGAGCCGTGTATCTAATCCTATCCTGTGTGATACTGTCTGCTGAGCCGTGTATCTAATCCTGTGTGATACTGTCTGCTGAGCTGTGTATCTAATCCTCTCCTGTGTGATACTGTCTGCTGAGCCGTGTATCTAATCCTATCCTGTGTGGTACCGTCTGCTGAGCCATGTATCTAATCCTCTCCTGTGTGATACTGTCTGATGAGCCGTGTATCTAATCTTATCCTGTGTGATACTGTCTGCTGAGCCGTGTATCTAATCCTCTCCTGGGTGATACTGTCTGCTGAGCTGTGTATCTAATCCTCTCCTGTGTGATACTGTGTGCTGAGCCGTGTATCTAATCCTCTCCTGTGTGATACCATCTGCTGAGCCGTGTATCTAATCCTCTCCTGTGTGATACTGTCTGCTGAGCTGTGTATCTAATCCTCTCCTGTGTGATACTGTCTGCTGAGCCGTGTATCTAATCCTATCGTGTGTGATACTGTCTGCTGAGCCGTGTATCTAATCCTCTCCTGTGTGATACTGTCTGCTGAGCTGTGTATCTAATCCTCTCCTGTGTGATACTGTCTGCTGAGCTGTGTATCTAATCCTCTCCTGTGTGATACTGACTGCTGAGCTGTGTATCTAATCCTCTCCTGTGTGATACTGTCTGCTGAGCCGTGTATCTAATCCTATCCTGTGTGATACTGTCTGATGAGCCGTGTATCTAATCCTCTCCTGTGTGATACTGTCTGCTGAGCCGTGTATCTAATCCTATCCTGTGTGATACTGTCTGCTGAGCCGTGTATCTAATCCTATCCTGTGTGATACTGACTGCTGAGCCGTGTATCTAATCCTATCCTGTATGATACTGTCTGCTGAGCCATGTATCTAATCCTATCCTGTGTGATACTGACTGCTGAGCTGTGTATCTAATCCTCTCCTGTGTGATACTGTCTGCTGAGCCGTGTATCTAATCCTATCCTGTGTGATACTGTCTGATGAGCCGTGTATCTAATCCTATCCTGTGTGATACTGACTGCTGAGCCGTGTATCTAATCCTATCCTGTGTGATACTGTCTGCTGAGCCGTGTATCTAATCCTATCCTGTGTGATACTGACTGCTGAGCCGTGTATCTAATCCTATCCTGTGTGATACTGACTGCTGAGCTGTGTATCTAATCCTCTTCTGTGTGATACTGTCTGCTGAGCCGTGTATCTAATCCCATCCTGTGTGATACTGTCTGCTGAGCCGTGTATCTAATCCTGTGTGATACTGTCTGCTGAGCTGTGTATCTAATCCTCTCCTGTGTGATACTGTCTGCTGAGCCGTGTATCTAATCCTATCCTGTGTGGTACCGTCTGCTGAGCCGTGTATCTAATCTTATCCTGTGTGATACTGTCTGCTGAGCCGTGTATCTAATCCTCTCCTGGGTGATACTGTCTGCTGAGCTGTGTATCTAATCCTCTCCTGTGTGATACTGTCTGCTGAGCTGTGTATCTAATCCTATCCTGTGTGATACTGACTGCTGAGCCGTGTATCTAATCCTATCCTGTGTGATACCGTGTGCTGAGCCGTGTATCTAATCCTCTCCTGTGTGATACCATCTGCTGAGCCGTGTATCTAATCCTCTCCTGTGTGATACTGTCTGCTGAGCCGTGTATCTAATCCTATCCTGTGTGATACTGTCTGCTGAGCCGTGTATCTAATCCTCTCCTGTGTGATACTGTCTGCTGAGCCGTGTATCTAATCCTCTCCTATGTGATACTGTCTGCTGAGCCGTGTATCTAATCCTTTCCTGTGTGATACTGTCTGCTGAGCCGTGTATCTAATCCTATCCTGTGTGATACTGTCTGCTGAGCTGTGTATCTAATCATCTCCTGTGTGATACTGTCTGCTGAGCCGTGTATCTAATCCTCTCCTGTGTGATACTGTCTGCTGAGCCGTGTATCTAATCCTCTCCTGTGTGATACTGTCTGATGAGCCGTGTATCTAATCCTCTCCTGTGTGATACTGTCTGCTGAGCCGTGTATCTAATCCTCTCCTGTGTGATACTGTCTGATGAGCCGTGTATCTAATCCTATCCTGTGTGATACTGACTGCTGAGCTGTGTATCTAATCCTCTTCTGTGTGATACTGTCTGCTGAGCCGTGTATCTAATCCTATCACGTGTGATACTGACTGCTGAGCTGTGTATCTAATCCTCTCCTGTGTGATACTGTCTGATGAGCCGTGTATCTAATCCTATCCTGTGTGATACTGACTGCTGAGCCGTGTATCTAATCCTATCCTGTATGATACTGTCTGCTGAGCCATGTATCTAATCCTATCCTGTGTGATACTGACTGCTGAGCTGTGTATCTAATCCTCTCCTGTGTGATACTGTCTGCTGAGCCGTGTATCTAATCCTATCCTGTGTGATACTGTCTGATGAGCCGTGTATCTAATCCTATCCTGTGTGATACTGACTGCTGAGCCGTGTATCTAATCCTATCCTGTGTGATACTGTCTGCTGAGCCGTGTATCTAATCCTATCCTGTGTGATACTGACTGCTGAGCCGTGTATCTAATCCTATCCTGTGTGATACTGACTGCTGAGCTGTGTATCTAATCCTCTTCTGTGTGATACTGTCTGCTGAGCCGTGTATCTAATCCCATCCTGTGTGATACTGTCTGCTGAGCCGTGTATCTAATCCTGTGTGATACTGTCTGCTGAGCTGTGTATCTAATCCTCTCCTGTGTGATACTGTCTGCTGAGCCGTGTATCTAATCCTATCCTGTGTGGTACCGTCTGCTGAGCCGTGTATCTAATCTTATCCTGTGTGATACTGTCTGCTGAGCCGTGTATCTAATCCTCTCCTGGGTGATACTGTCTGCTGAGCTGTGTATCTAATCCTCTCCTGTGTGATACTGTCTGCTGAGCTGTGTATCTAATCCTATCCTGTGTGATACTGTCTGATGAGCCGTGTATCTAATCCTATCCTGTGTGATACTGTCTGATGAGCCGTGTATCTAATCCTATCCTGTGTGATACTGACTGCTGAGCCGTGTATCTAATCCTATCCTGTGTGATACTGTCTGCTGAGCCGTGTATCTAATCCTATCCTGTGTGATACTGACTGCTGAGCCGTGTATCTAATCCTATCCTGTGTGATACTGACTGCTGAGCCGTGTATCTAATCCTCTTCTGTGTGATACTGTCTGCTGAGCCGTGTATCTAATCCTATCCTGTGTGATACTGTCTGATGAGCCGTGTATCTAATCCTCTTCTGTGTGATACTGTCTGCTGAGCCGTGTATCTAATCCCATCCTGTGTGATACTGTCTGCTGAGCCGTGTATCTAATCCTGTGTGATACTGTCTGCTGAGCTGTGTATCTAATCCTCTCCTGTGTGATACTGTCTGCTGAGCCGTGTATCTAATCCTATCCTGTGTGGTACCGTCTGCTGAGCCGTGTATCTAATCTTATCCTGTGTGATACTGTCTGCTGAGCCGTGTATCTAATCCTCTCCTGGGTGATACTGTCTGCTGAGCTGTGTATCTAATCCTCTCCTGTGTGATACTGTCTGCTGAGCTGTGTATCTAATCCTATCCTGTGTGATACTGACTGCTGAGCCGTGTATCTAATCCTATCCTGTGTGATACCGTGTGCTGAGCCGTGTATCTAATCCTCTCCTGTGTGATACCATCTGCTGAGCCGTGTATCTAATCCTCTCCTGTGTGATACTGTCTGCTGAGCCGTGTATCTAATCCTATCCTGTGTGATACTGTCTGCTGAGCCGTGTATCTAATCCTCTCCTGTGTGATACTGTCTGCTGAGCCGTGTATCTAATCCTCTCCTATGTGATACTGTCTGCTGAGCCGTGTATCTAATCCTTTCCTGTGTGATACTGTCTGCTGAGCCGTGTATCTAATCCTATCCTGTGTGATACTGTCTGCTGAGCTGTGTATCTAATCATCTCCTGTGTGATACCATCTGCTGAGCCGTGTATCTAATCCTATCCTGTGTGATACTGTCTGCTGAGCCGTGTATCTAATCCTCTCCTGTGTGATACTGTCTGCTGAGCCGTGTATCTAATCCTCTCCTGTGTGATACTGTCTGATGAGCCGTGTATCTAATCCTCTCCTGTGTGATACTGTCTGCTGAGCCGTGTATCTAATCCTCTCCTGTGTGATACTGTCTGATGAGCCGTGTATCTAATCCTATCCTGTGTGATACTGACTGCTGAGCTGTGTATCTAATCCTCTTCTGTGTGATACTGTCTGCTGAGCCGTGTGTCTAATCCTCTCCTGTGTGATACTGTCTGCTGAGCCGTGTATCTAATCCTATCACGTGTGATACTGACTGCTGAGCTGTGTATCTAATCCTCTCCTGTGTGATACTGTCTGATGAGCCGTGTATCTAATCCTATCCTGTGTGATACTGTCTGCTGAGCCCTGTATCTAATCCTATCCTGTGTGATACTGTCTGGTGAGCCGTGTATCTAAGCCTGTCACGTGTGATACTGACTGCTGAGCCGTGTATCTAATCCTATCCTGTATGATACTGTCTGCTGAGCCGTGTATCTAATCCTATCCTGTGTGATACTGACTGCTGAGCTGTGTATCTAATCCTCTCCTGTGTGATACTGTCTGCTGAGCCGTGTATCTAATCCTATCCTGTGTGATACTGACTGCTGAGCTGTGTATCTAATCCTCTCCTGTGTGATACTGTCTGCTGAGCCGTGTATCTAATCCTCTCCTGTGTGATACTGTCTGATGAGCCGTGTATCTAATCCTATCCTGTGTGATACTGACTGCTGAGCTGTGTATCTAATCCTCTTCTGTGTGATACTGTCTGCTGAGCCGTGTGTCTAATCCTCTCCTGTGTGATACTGTCTGCTGAGCCGTGTATCTAATCCTATCCTGTGTGATACTGTCTGCTGAGCCGTGTATCTAATCCTATCCTGTGTGATACTGTCTGATGAGCCGTGTATCTAATCCTATCCTGTGTGATACTGACTGCTGAGCCGTGTATCTAATCCTATCCTGTATGATACTGTCTGCTGAGCCGTGTATCTAATCCTATCCTGTGTGATACTGACTGCTGAGCTGTGTATCTAATCCTATCCTGTGTGATACTGTCTGCTGAGCCGTGTATCTAATCCTATCCTGTGTGATACTGACTGCTGAGCTGTGTATCTAATCCTCTCCTGTGTGATACTGTCTGCTGAGCCGTGTATCTAATCCTCTCCTGTGTGATACTGTCTGCTGAGCCGTGTATCTAAGCCTGTCATGTGTGATACTGTCTGCTGAGCCGTGTATCTAATCCTGTCCTGTGATACTGTCTGCTGAGCTGTGTATCTAATCCTATCCTGTGTGATACTGTCGCTGAGCCGTGTATCTAAGCCTGTCATGTGTGATACTGTCTGATGAGCCGTGTATCTAATCCTATCCTGTGTGATACTGACTGCTGAGCCGTGTATCTAATCCTATCCTGTATGATACTGTCTGCTGAGCCGTGTATCTAATCCTATCCTGTGTGATACTGACTGCTGAGCTGTGTATCTAATCCTATCCTGTGTGATACTGTCTGCTGAGCCGTGTATCTAATCCTATCCTGTGTGATACTGACTGCTGAGCTGTGTATCTAATCCTCTCCTGTGTGATACTGTCTGCTGAGCTGTGTATCTAATCCTCTCCTGTGTGATACTGTCTGCTGAGCCGTGTATATAAGCCTGTCATGTGTGATACTGTCTGCTGAGCCGTGTATCTAATCCTATCCTGTGTGATACTGTCTGCTGAGCCGTGTATCTAAGCCTGTCATGTGTGATACTGTCTGCTGAGCTGTGTATCTAGTCCTCTCCTGTGTGATACTGTCTGATGAGCCGTGTATCTAATCCTATCCTGTGTGATAGTGACTGCTGAGCCGTGTATCTAATCCTATCCTGTGTGATACTGAATGCTGAGCTGTGTATCTAATCCTCTTCTGTGTGATACTGTCTGCTGAGCCGTGTATCTAATCCTATCCTGTGTGATACTGTCTGCTGAGCCGTGTATCTAATCCTATCCTGTGTGATACCGTCTGCTGAGCCGTGTATCTAATCCTATCCTGTGTGATACTGTCTGATGAGCCGTGTATCTAATCCTATCCTGTGTGATACTGTCTGCTGAGCCGTGTATCTAATCCTCTCCTGTGTGATACTGTCTGCTGAGCCGTGTATCTAATCCTCTTCTGTGTGATACTGTCTGCTGAGCCGTGTATCTAATCCTATCCTGTGTGATACTGTCTGCTGAGCCGTGTATCTAATCCTCTCCTGTGTGATACTGTCTGCTGAGCCGTGTATCTAATCCTCTCCTGTGTGATACTGACTGCTGAGCCGTGTATCTAATCCTCTTCTGTGTGATACTGTCTGCTGAGCTGTGTATCTAATCCTATCCTGTGTGATACCGTCTGCTGAGCCGTGTATCTAATCCTATCCTGTGTGATACCGTCTGCTGAGCCGTGTATCTAATCCTCTCCTGTGTGATACTGACTGCTGAGCCGTGTATCTAATCCTGTTCTGTGTGATACTGTCTGCTGAGCTGCGTATATAATCCTATCCTGTGTGATACTGTCTGCTGAGCCGTGTATCTAATCCTATCCTGTGTGATACTGTCTGCTGAGCCGTGTATCTAATCCTATCCTGTGTGTTACTGTCTGCTGAGCCGTGTATCTAATCCTCTCCTGTGTGATACTGTCTGCTGAGCCGTGTATCTAATCCTCTCCTGTGTGATACTGTCTGCTGAGCCGTGTATCTAAGCCTGTCATGTGTGATACTGACTGCTGAGCTGTGTATCTAATCCTCTTCTGTGTGATACTGCCTGCAGAGCCGTGTATCTAATCCTCTCCTGTGTGATACTGTCTGCTGAGCCGTGTATCTAATCCTATCCTGTGTGATACTGTCTGCTGAGCCGTGTATCTAAGCCTGTCATGTGCGATACTGTCTGCTGATCCGTGTGTCTAATCCTATCCTGTGTGATACTGTCTGCTGAGCCGTGTATCTAATCCTATCCTGTGTGATACCGTCTGCTGAGCTGTGTATCTAATCCTCTCCTGTGTGATACTGTCTGCTGAGCCATGTATCTAATCCTATCCTGTGTGATACAGTCTGCTGAGCTGTGTATCTAATCCTATCCTGTGTGATACTGTCTGCTGAGCCGTGTATCTAAGCCTGTCACGTGTGACACTGACTGCTGAGCCGTGTATCTAATCCTATCCTGTGTGATACTGTCTGCTGAGCAGTGTATCTAATCCTCTCCTGTGTGATACTGTCTGATGAGCCGTGTATCTAATCCTCTCCTGTGTGTTACTGTCTGCTGAGCCGTGTATCTAATCCTATCCTGTGTGATACTGTCTGCTGAGCCCTGTATCTAATCCTATCCTGTGTGATACTGTCTGCTGAGCCGTGTATCTAATCCTATCCTGTGTGATACTGTCTGCTGAGCCGTGTATCTAAGCCTGTCATGTGTGATACTGACTGCTGAGCCGTGTATCTAATCCTATCCTGTGTGATACTGTCTGCTGAGCCGTGTATCTAATCCTATCCTGTGTGATACTGTCTGCTGAGCCGTGTATCTAATCCTATCCTGTGTGATACTGTCTGCTGAGCCCTGTATCTAATCCTATCCTGTGTGATACTGTCTGCTGAGCCGTGTATCTAAGCCTGTCATGTGTGATACTGACTGCTGAGCCGTGTATCTAATCCTATCCTGTGTGATACTGACTGCTGAGCCGTGTATCTAATCCTATCCTGTGTGATACTGTCTGCTGAGCTGTGTATCTAATCCTCTCCTGTGTGATACTGTCTGCTGAGCCGTGTATCTAATCCTCTCCTGTGTGATACTGTCTGCTGAGCCGTGTATCTAAGCCTGTCATGTGTGATACTGTCTGCTGAGCCGTGTATCTAATCCTATCCTGTGTGATACTGTCTGCTGAGCCGTGTATCTAAGCCTATCCTGTGTGGTACCGTCTGCTGAGCTGTGTATCTAATCCTCTTCTGTGTGATACTGTCTGCTGAGCCGTGTATCTAATCCTCTCCTGTGTGATACTGTCTGCTGAGCCGTGTATCTAATCCCATCCTGTGTGATACTGTCTGCTGAGCCGTGTATCTAATCCTATCCTGTGTGATACTGACTGCTGAGCCGTGTATCTAATCCTCTCCTGTGTGATACTGTCTGCTGAGCCGTGTATCTAATCCTATCCTGTGTGATACTGTCTGCTGAGCCGTGTATCTAATCCTATCCTGTGTGATACTGTCTGCTGAGCCGTGTATCTAAGCCTGTCATGTGTGATACTGTCTGATGAGCCGTGTATCTAATCCTATCATGTGTGATACTGACTGCTGAGCCGTGTATCTAATCCTATCCTGTGTGATACTGACTGCTGAGCTGTGTATCTAATCCTCTTCTGTGTGATACTGTCTGCTGAGCCGTGTATCTAATCCCATCCTGTGTGATACTGTCTGTTGAGCTGTGTATCTAATCCCATCCTGTGTGATACTGTCTGCTGAGCCGTGTATCTAATCCTGTGTGATACTGTCTGCTGAGCCGTGTATCTAATCCTCTTCTGTGTGATACTGTCTGCTGAGCCGTGTATCTAATACTCTCCTGTGTGATACTGTCTGCTGAGCCGTGTATCTAATCCTATCCTGTGTGATACTGTCTGCTGAGCCGTGTATCTAATCCTATCCTGTGTGATACCGTGTGCTGAGCCGTGTATCTAATCCTCTCCTGTGTGATACCATCTGCTGAGCCGTGTATCTAATCCTCTCCTGTGTGATACTGACTGCTGAGCCGTGTATCTAATCCTATCGTGTGTGATACTGTCTGCTGAGCCGTGTATCTAATCCTCTCCTGTGTGATACTGTCTGCTGAGCCGTGTATCTAATCCTATCCTGTGTGATACTGTCTGCTGAGCCGTGTATCTAATCCTCTCCTGTGTGATACTGTCTGCTGAGCCGTGTATCTAATCCTATCCTGTGTGATACCGTCTGCTGAGCTGTGTATCTAATCCTATCCTGTGTGATACTGTCTGCTGAGCCGTGTATCTAAGCCTGTCACGTGTGACACTGACTGCTGAGCCGTGTATCTAATCCTATCCTGTGTGATACTGTCTGATGAGCCGTGTATCTAATCCTCTCCTGTGTGTTACTGTCTGCTGAGCCGTGTATCTAATCCTATCCTGTGTGATACTGTCTGCTGAGCCCTGTATCTATTCCTATCCTGTGTGATACTGTCTGCTGAGCCGTGTATCTAATCCTATCCTGTGTGATACTGTCTGCTGAGCCGTGTATCTAAGCCTGTCATGTGTGATACTGACTGCTGAGCCGTGTATCTAATCCTATCCTGTGTGATACTGTCTGCTGAGCCGTGTATCTAATCCTATCCTGTGTGATACTGTCTGCTGAGCCGTGTATCTAATCCTATCCTGTGTGATACTGTCTGCTGAGCCCTGTATCTAATCCTATCCTGTGTGATACTGTCTGCTGAGCCGTGTATCTAAGCCTGTCATGTGTGATACTGACTGCTGAGCCGTGTATCTAATCCTATCCTGTGTGATACTGACTGCTGAGCCGTGTATCTAATCCTATCCTGTGTGATACTGACTGCTGAGCCGTGTATCTAATCCTATCCTGTATGATACTGTCTGCTGAGCCGTGTATCTAATCCTCTCCTGTGTGATACTGTCTGCTGAGCCGTGTATCTAAGCCTGTCATGTGTGATACTGTCTGCTGAGCCGTGTATCTAATCCTATCCTGTGTGATACTGTCTGCTGAGCCGTGTATCTAAGCCTATCCTGTGTGGTACCGTCTGCTGAGCTGTGTATCTAATCCTCTTCTGTGTGATACTGTCTGCTGAGCCGTGTATCTAATCCTCTCCTGTGTGATACTGTCTGCTGAGCCGTGTATCTAATCCTATCCTGTGTGATACTGTCTGCTGAGCCGTGTATCTAATCCTCTCCTGTGTGATACTGTCTGATGAGCCGTGTATCTAATCCTATCCTGTGTGATGCTGACTGCTGAGCCGTGTATCTAATCCTATCCTGTGTGATACTGACTGCTGAGCTGTGTATCTAATCCTCTTCTGTGTGATACTGTCTGCTGAGCCGTGTATCTAATCCCATCCTGTGTGATACTGTCTGTTGAGCTGTGTATCTAATCCCATCCTGTGTGATACTGTCTGCTGAGCCGTGTATCTAATCCTGTGTGATACTGTCTGCTGAGCCGTGTATCTAATCCTCTTCTGTGTGATACTGTCTGCTGAGCCGTGTATCTAATCCTCTTCTGTGTGATACTGTCTGCTGAGCCGTGTATCTAATCCTCTCCTGTGTGATACTGTCTGCTGAGCCGTGTATCTAATCCTATCCTGTGTGACACTGTCTGCTGAGCCGTGTATCTAATCCTATCCTGTGTGATACTGTGTGCTGAGCCGTGTATCTAATCCTCTCCTGTGTGATACCATCTGCTGAGCCGTGTATCTAATCCTCTCCTGTGTGATACTGACTGCTGAGCCGTGTATCTAATCCTATCGTGTGTGATACTGTCTGCTGAGCCGTGTATCTAATCCTCTCCTGTGTGATACTGTCTGCTGAGCCGTGTATCTAATCCTATCCTGTGTGATACTGTCTGCTGAGCCGTGTATCTAATCCTCTCCTGTGTGATACTGTCTGCTGAGCCGTGTATCTAATCCTCTCCTGTGTGATACTGTCTGCTGAGCCGTGTATCTAATCCTATCCTGTGTGATACTGTCTGCTGAGCCGTGTATCTAATCCTATCCTGTGTGATACTGTCTGCTGAGCCGTGTATCTAATCCTATCCTGTGTGATACTGTCTGCTGAGCTGTGTATCTAATCCTCTCCTGTGTGATACCATCTGCTGAGCCGTGTATCTAATCCTATCCTGTGTGATACTGTCTGCTGAGCCGTGTATCTAATCCTATCCTGTGTGATGCTGTCTGCTGAGCCGTGTATCTAATCCCATCCTGTGTGATACTGTCTGCTGAGCCGTGTATCTAATCCCATCCTATGTGATACTGTCTGCTGAGCTGTGTATCTAATCCTCTCCTGTGTGATACTGTCTGCTGATCTGTGTATCTAATCCTCTTCTGTGTGATACTGACTGCTGAGCTGTGTATCTAATCCTCTCCTGTGTGATACTGTCTGCTGAGCTGTGTACCTAAGCCTGTCACGTATGATACTGTCTGCTGAGCTGTGTATCTAATCCTCTCCTGTGTGATACTGACTGCTGAGCTGTGTATCTAATCCTCTCCTGTGTGATACTGACTGCTGAGCCGTGTATCTAATCCTCTCCTGTGTGATACCGTCTGCTGAACTGTGTATCTAATCATCTCCTGTGTGATACCGTCTGCTGAGCTGTGTATCTAATCCTATCCTGTATGATACTGCCTGCAGAGCCGTGTATCTAATCATCTCCTGTGTGATACCGTCTGCTGAGCTGTGTATCTAATCCTATCCTGTGTGATACTGTCTTCTGAGCCGTGTATCTAATCCTCTCCTGTGTGATACCGTCTGCTGAACTGTGTATCTAATCATCTCCTGTGTGATACCGTCTGCTGAGCTGTGTATCTAATCCTATCCTGTATGATACTGCCTGCAGAGCCGTGTATCTAATCATCTCCTGTGTGATACTGTCTGCTGAGCCGTGTATCTAATCCTCTCCTGTGTGATGCTGTCTGATGAGCCGTGTATCTAATCCTATCCTGTGTGATACTGTCTGCTGAGCCGTGTATCTAATCCTCTCCTGTGTGATACTGACTGCTGAGCCGTGTATCTAATCCTGGGCGATACTGAGCAGTATATCTAATCCTGGGTGATACTGAACCGCGTAGCTAATCCTGGGCGATACCGAGCCGTGTATCTAATCCTGGACGATACTGAGCCGTGTATCTAATCCGGGCCATACCGAGCCGTGTATCTAATCCTGGGCGATACCGAATCGTGTATCTAATCCTTGGCGATACTGAGCCGTGTATCTAATCCTGGGCAATACCGAGCCGTGTATCTAATCCTGGGTGATACTGAGCCGTGTATCTAATCCTGGTTGATACTGAGCCATGTACCTAATCCTGGGTGATACTGAGCTGTGTATCTAATCCTGTTTGATACCGAGCCGTGTATCTAATACTTGGCAATACCGAGACGTGTATCTAATCCTGGGCGATACTGAGCCGTGTATCTAATCCTGGGCGATACCGAGCCATGTATCTAATCCTGGGCGATACCGAGCCGTATATCTAATCCTATCCTGTGTGATACTGACTGCTGAGCCGTGTATCTAATCCTGTCCTATACTATGCCGTGTATCTAATCCTGGGCGATACTGAGCCGTATATCTAATCCTGGGTGATACTGAACCGTGTAGCTAATCCTGGGCGATACCGAGCCGTGTATCTAATCCTGGACGATACTGAGCCGTGTATCTAATACTGGGCGATACCTCGCCGTGTATCTAATCCTGAGTGATACTGAGCCATGTATCTAATCCTGGGCGATACCGAGCCGTGTATCTAACCTTGGCGATGCTGAGCCATGTATCTAATCCTGGGCTTGTATCTAATTTTTGGCGATACTGAGCCGTGTATCTAATCCTGGGCGATACCGAGCCGTGTATCTAATCCTGGGCGATGCTGAGCCGTGTATCTAATACGGGGCGATACCTCGCCGTGTATCTAATCCTGAGTGATACTGAGCCATGTATCTAATCCTGTCCGATACTGAGCCGTGTATCTAATCCGGGCCATACCGAGCCGTGTATCTAATACTGGGCGATACCTCGCCGTGTATCTAATCCTGAGTGATACTGAGCCATGTATCTAATCCTGTCCGATACTACTGAGCCGTGTATCTAATCGGGGCCATACCGAGCCGTGTATCTAATCCTGGGCGATACCGAGCCGTGTATCTAATCCTGGGCGATACCGAACCGTGTATCTAATCCTTGGCGATACTGAGCCGTGTATCTAATCCTGGGCAATACCGAGCCGTGTATCTAATCCTGGGTGATACTGAGCCGTGTATCTAATCCTGTTTGATACCGAGCCGTGTATCTAATACTTGGCAATACCGAGACGTGTATCTAATCCTGGGCGATACTGAGCCGTGTATCTAATCCTGGGCAATACCTCGCCGTGTATCTAATCCTGGGTGATACTGAGCCGTGTATCTAATCCTGTTTGATACCGAGCCGTGTATCTAATACTTGGCAATATCGAGACGTGTATCTAATCCTGGGCGATACCGAGCCATATATCTAATCCTGGGCGATACCGAGCCGTATATCTAATCCTCTCCTGTGTGATACTGACTGCTGAGCCGTGTATCTAATCCTGGGCGATACTGAGCCGTATATCTAATCCTGGGTGATACTGAACCGTGTAGCTAATCCTGGGCGATACCGAGCCGTGTATCTAATCCTGGACGATACTGAGCCGTGTATTTAATACTGGGCGATACCTCGCCGTGTATCTAATCCTGAGTGATACTGAGCCATGTATCTAATCCTGGGTGATACCGAGCCGTGTATCTAACCTTGGCGATGCTGAGCCATGTATCTAATCCTGGGCTTGTATCTAATTTTTGGCGATACTGAGCCGTGTTTCTAATCCTGGGCGATACTGAGCCGTGTATCTAATCCTGGGCGATACCGAGCCGTATATCTAATCCTCTCCTGTGTGATACTGACTGCTGAGCCGTGTATCTAATCCTGTCCTATACTATGCCGTGTATCTAATCCTGGGCGATACTTAGCCGTATATCTAATCCTGGGTGATACTGAACCGTGTAGCTAATCCTGGGCGATACCGAGCCGTGTATCTAATCCTGGACGATACTGAGCCGTGTATCTAATCCTGAGTGATACTGAGCCGTGTATCTAACCTTGGCGATGTGAGCCATGTATCTAATCCTGGGCTTGTATCTAATTTTTGGCGATACTGAGCCGTGTATCTAATCCTGGGCGATACTGAGCCGTGTATCTAATCCTGGGCGATACCGAGCCGTGTATCTAATCCTGGGCGATGCTGAGCCGTGTATCTAATACTGCGCGATACCTCGCCGTGTATCTAATCCTGAGTGATACTGAGCCATGTATCTAATCCTGTCCGATACTGAGCCGTGTATCTAATCCGGGCCATACCGAGCCGTGTATCTAATCCTGGGCGATACCGAACCGTGTATCTAATCCTGGGCGATACCGAACCGTGTATCTAATCCTGGGCGATACTGAGCCGTGTATCTAATCCTGGGCAATACCGAGCCGTGTATCTAATCCTGGGTGATACTGAGCCGTGTATCTAATCCTGGGTGATACTGAGCCATGTACCTAATCCTGGGTGATACTGAGCCGTGTATCTAATCCTGTTTGATACCGAGCCGTGTATCTAATACTTGGCAATACTGAGACGTGTATCTAATCCTGGGCGATACTGAGCCGTGTATCTAATCCTGGGCGATACCGAGCCATGTATCTAATCCTGGGCGATACCGAGCCGTATATCTAATCCTCTCCTGTGTGATACTGACTGCTGAGACGTGTATCTAATCCTGTCCTATACTATGCCGTGTATCTAATCCTGGGCGATACTGAGCCGTATATCTAATCCTGGGTGATACTGAACCGTGTAGCTAATCCTGGGCGATACCGAGCCGTGTATCTAATCCTGGACGATACTGAGCCGTGTATCTAATACTGGGCGATACCTCGCCGTGTATCTAATCCTGAGTGATACTGAGCCATGTATCCAATCCTGGGCGATACCGAGCCGTGTATCTAACCTTGGCGATGCTGTGCCATGTATCTAATCCTGGGCTTGTATCTAATTTTTGGCGATATCTCCTGTGTGATACTGACTGCTGAGCCGTGTATCTAATCCTGGGCGATACCTCGCCGTGTATCTAATCCTGAGTGATACTGAGCCATGTATCTAATCCTGGACGATACCGAGCCGTGTATCTAACCTTGGCGATGCTGAGCCATGTATCTAATCCTGTCTGATACTGAGCCGTGTATCTAATCCTGGGCGATACCGAGCCGTGTATCTAATCCTGGGCGATACTGAACCGTGTATCTAATCCTGGGCGATACTGACCCGTGTATCTAATCCTGGGCAATACCTAGCCGTGTATCTAATCCTGGGCGATACCGAACCGTGTATCTAATCCTGGGCGATGCTGAGCCATGTATCTAATCCTGTCCGATACTGAGCCGTGTATCTAATCCTGGGCGATACCGAGCCGTGTATCTAATCCTGGGCGATACTGAGCCGTGTATCTAATCCTGGGTAATACCAAGCCGTGTATCTAATCCTGGGTGATACTGAGCCGTGTATCTAATCCTGGGTGATACTGAGCCGTGTATCTAATCCTGTTTGATACGGAGCCGTGTATCTAATCCTTGGCAATACCGAGCCGTGTATCTAATCCTGGGCGATACCGAGCCGTGTATCTAATCCTGGGCGATACTGAGCCGTGTTTATAATCCTGGGTTATACTTAGCCATGTATCTAATCCTGGGCGATACCGAGCCGTGTATCTAATCCTGGGTGATACCGAGCCGTGTATCTAATCCTGGGCGATACCGAGCCGTGTATCTAATCCTCTCCTGGGCGATACTGTCTGTTGAGCTGTATCTAATCCTGTCCTGTGTGATACTGACTGCTGAGCCGTGTATCTAATCCTGGGCGATACCGAGCCGTGTATCTAACCTTGGCGATGCTGAGCAGTGTATCTAATCCTGTGCGATACTGAGCCGTGTATCTAATCCTGGGCAATACCGAGCCGTGTATCTAATCCTGGGTGATACTGAGCCGTGTATCTATTCCTGGGTGATACTGAGCCGTGTACCTAATCCTGGGTGATACTGAGCCGTGTATCTAATCCTGCTTGATACCGATCCGTGTATCTAATACTTGACAATACTTAGCCGTGTATCTAATCCTGGGCGATACCGAACCGTGTATCTAATCCTGGGCGATGCTGAGCCATGTATCTAATCCTGTCCGATACTGAGCCGTGTATCTAATCCTGGGCGATACCGAGCCGTGTATCTAATCCTGGGCGATACTGAGCCGTGTATCTAATCCTGGGTAATACCAAGCCGTGTATCTAATCCTGGGTGATACTGAGCCGTGTATCTAATCCTGGGTGATACTGAGCCGTGTATCTAATCCTGTTTGATACGGAGCCGTGTATCTAATCCTTGGCAATACCGAGCCGTGTATCTAATCCTGGGCGATACCGAGCCGTGTATCTAATCCTGGGCGATACTGAGCCGTGTTTATAATCCTGGGTTATACTGAGCCATGTATCTAATCCTGGGCGATACCGAGCCGTGTATCTAATCCTGGGTGATACCGAGCCGTGTATCTAATTCTGGGCGATACCGAGCCGTGTATCTTATCCTCTCCTGGGCGATACTGTCTGTTGAGCTGTATCTAATCCTTTCCTGTGTGATACTGACTGCTGAGCCATGTATCTAATCCTGGGCGATACCGAGCCGTGTATCTAACCTTGGCGATGCTGAGCAGTGTATCTAATCCTGTCCGATACTGAGCCGTGTATCTAATCCTGGGCGATACCGAGCCGTGTATCTAATCCTGGGTGATACCGAACCGTGTATCTAATCCTGTGCGATACTGAACCGTGTATCTAATCCTGGGCAATACCGAGCCGTGTATCTAATCCTGAGTGATACTGAGCCATGTATCTAATCCTGGGCGATACCGAGCCGTGTATCTAATCCTGGGCGATACCGAACCGAGTATCTAATCCTTGGCGATACTGAGCCGTGTATCTAATCCTGGGCAATACCGAGCCGTGTATCTAATCCTGGGTGATACTGAGCCGTGTATCTAATCCTGGGTGATACTGAGCCATGTACCTAATCCTGGGTGATACTGAGCCGTGTATCTAATCCTGTTTGATACCGAGCCGTGTATCTAATACTTGGCAATACCGAGACGTGTATCTAATCCTGGGCGATACTGAGCCGTGTATCTAATCCTGGGCGATACCGAGCCGTGTATCTAATCCTGGGCGATACCGAGCCGTGTATCTAATCCTGGGCGATACCGAGCCGTATATCTAATCCTCTCCTGGGCGATACTGTCTGCTGAGCTGTATCTAATCCTGTCCTGTGTGATACTGACTGTTAAGCCATGTATCTAATCCTGGGCGATACCGAGCCGTGTATCTAATCCTGGGCGATGCTGAGCCATGTATCTAATCCTGTCCGATACTGAGCCGTGTATCTAATCCTTGGTGGTACCGAGCCGTGTATCTAATCCTGGGCGATACTGAGCCGTGTATCTAATCCTGGGTAATACCGAGCCGTGAATCTAATCCTGGGTGATACTGAGCCGTGTATCTAATCCTGGGTGATACTGAGCCATGTATCTAATCCTTTTTGATACGGAGCCGTGTATCTAATCCTTGGCAATACCGAGCTGTGTATCTAATTCTGGGCGATACCAAGCCATGTATCTAATTGTGGGTGATACTGAGCCGTGTATCTAATCCTGTTTGATACGGAGCCGTGTATCTAATCCTGGGCGATACCGAGCCGTGTATCTAATCCTGGGTGATACCGAGCCGTGTATCTAATCCTGGGCGATACCGAGCCGTGTATCTAATCCTCTCCTGGGCGATACTGTCTGTTGAGCTGTATCTAATCCTGTCCTGTGTGATACTGACTGTTAAGCCATGTATCTAATCCTGGGCGATACCGAGCCGTGTATCTAATCCTGGGCGATGCTGAGCCATGTATCTAATCCTGTCCGATACTGAGCCGTGTATCTAATCCTTGGTGATACCGAGCCGTGTATCTAATCCTGGGCGATACTGAACCGTGTATCTAATCCTGGGTAATACCGAGCCGTGAATCTAATCCTGGGTGATACTGAGCCGTGTATCTAATCCTGGGTGATACTGAGCCATGTATCTAATCCTGTTTGATACGGAGCCGTGTATCTAATCCTTGGCAATACCGAGCTGTGTATCTAATCCTGGGCGATACCAAGCCATGTATTTAATTGTGGGTGATACTGAGCCGTGTATCTAATCCTGTTTGATACGGAGCCGTGTATCTAATCCTGGGCGATACCGAGCCGTGTATCTAATCCTGGGTGATACCGAGCCGTGTATCTAATCCTGGGCGATACCGAGCCGTCTATCTAATCCTCTCCTGGGCGATACTGTCTGGTGAGCTGTATCTAATCCTGTCCTGTGTGATACTGACTGCTATGCCATGTATCTAATCCTGGGCGATACCGAGCCGTGTATCTAACCTTGGCGATGCTGAGCAGTGTATCTAATCCTGTCCGATACTAAGCCGTGTATCTAATCCTGGGCGATACCGAGCCGTGTATCTAATCCTGGATGATACCGAACCGTGTTTCTAATCATGGGTGATACCGAGCCGTGTTCCTAATCCTGGGTGATACTGAGCCGTGTATCTAATCCTGTTTGATACCGAGCCGTGTATCTAATACTTGGCAATACCGAGACGTGTATCTAATCCTGGGCGATACTGAGCCGTGTATCTAATCCTGGGCGATACCGAGCCATGTATCTAATCCTGGGCGATACCGAGCCGTGTATCTAATCCTCTCCTGTGTGATACTGACTGCTGAGCCGTGTATCTAATCCTGTCCTATACTATGCCGTGTATCTAATACTGGGCGATACTGAGCCATGTATCTAATCCTGGGCGATACTGAGCCGTGTCTAATCCTGTCCTATACTATGCCGTGTATCTAATCCTGGGTGATACTGAGCCGTGTATCTAATCCTGGGCGATATCGAGCCGTGTATCTAATCCTGGGTGATACCGAGCCGTGTATCTAATCCTGGGTGATAACTAGCCATGTATCTAATCCTGGGCGATACCGAACCGTGTATCTAATCCTGGGTGATACCGAGCCGTGTATCTAAACCTGGGCGATAACGATCCGTGTATCTAATCCTGTTTGATACCGAGCCGTGTATCTAATCCTGGGCGATACCGAGCCTGTATCTAATCCTGTGCGATACTGAACGGTGTATCTAATCCTGGGCTTGTATCTAATCTTTGACATTACTGAGCCATGTATCTAATCCTGGGCGATACCGAGCCGTGTATCTAATCCTGGGTGATACCGAGCCGTGTATCTAAACCTGGGCGATAACGATCCGTGTATCTAATCCTGTTTGATACCGAGCCGTGTATCTAATCCTGGGCGATACCGAGCTCTGTATCTAATCCTGGGCAATTCTGAACAGCGTATCTAATCCTGGGCTTGTATCTAATTTTTGGCGATACTGAGCCGTGTTTCTAATCCTGGGCGATACTGAGCCGTGTATCTAATCCTGGGCGATACCGAGCCGTGTATCTAATCCTGGGCGATACTGAGCCGTGTATCTAATCCTGGGTGATTCTGAGCCGTGTTTCTAATCCTGGGCGATACCGAGCCGTGTATCTAATCCTGGGCGATACTGAACCGTGTATCTAATCCTGGGCGATACCGAGCCGTGTATCTAATCCTGGGTGATACCGAGCCGTGTATCTAAACCTGGGCGATAACGATCCGTGTATCTAATCCTGTTTGATACCGAGCCGTGTATCTAATCCTGGGCGATACCGAGCTCTGTATCTAATCCTGGGCAATTCTGAACAGCGTATCTAATCCTGGGCTTGTATCTAATTTTTGGCGATACTGAGCCGTGTTTCTAATCCTGGGCGATACTGAGCCGTGTATCTAATCCTGGGCGATACCGAGCCGTGTATCTAATCCTGGGCGATACTGAGCCGTGTATCTAATCCTGGGTGATTCTGAGCCGTGTTTCTAATCCTGGGCGATACCGAGCCGTGTATCTAATCCTGGGCGATACTGAACCGTGTATCTAATCCTGGGCGATACCGAGCCGTGTATCTAATCCTGGACGATACTGAGCCGTGTATCTAATACTGGGCGATACCTCGCCGTGTATCTTATCCTGAGTGATACTGAGCCATGTATCTAATCCTGGGCGATACCGAGCCGTGTATCTAACCTTGGCGATACTGAGCCATGTATCTAATCCTGTCTGATACTGAGCCGTGTATCCTATCCTGTGTGATACTGTCTGCTGAGCCGTGTATCTAATCCTATCCTTTGTGATACTGTCTGCTGAGCTGTGTATCTAATCCTATCCTGTGTGATACTGTCTGCTGAGCTGTGTATCTAATCCTATCCTTTGTGATACTGTCTGCTGAGCCGTGTATCTAATCCTATCGTGTGTGATACTGTCTGCTGAGCAGTGTATCTAATTTTATCCTGTGTGATACTGTCTGCTGAGCCGTGTATCTAATCCTATCCTGTGTGATACTGTCTGCTGAGCCGTGTATCTAATCCTATCCTGTGTGATACTGTCTGCTGAGCCGTGTATCTAATCCTATCCTGTGTGATACTGTCTGCTGAGCCGTGTATCTAATCCTATCCTGTGTGATACTGTCTGCTGAGCGTGTATCTAATCCCTCCTGTGTGATACTGTCTGCTGAGCCGTGTATCTAATCCTATCCTGTGTGGTACTGTCTGCTGAGCTGTGTATCTAATCCTATCCTGTGTGATACCGTCTGCTGAGCTGTGTATCTAATCCTCTCCTGTGTGATACTGTCTGCTGAGCTGTGTATCTAATCCTATCCTGTGTGATACCGTCTGCTGAGCTGTGTATCTAATCCTCTCCTGTGTGATACTGTCTGCTGAGCCGTGTGTCTAATCCTTTCCTGTGTGATACTGTCTGCTGAGCTGTGTATCTAATCCTATCCTGTGTGATACTGTCTGCTGAGCCGTGTATCTAATCCTCTCCTGTGTGATACTGTCTGCTGAGCTGTGTATCTAATCCTATCCTGTGTGATACTGTCTGCTGAGCCGTGTATCTAATCCTATCCTGTGTGATACTGTCTGCTGAGCTGTGTATCTAATCCTCTCCTGTGCGATACTGTCTGCTGAGCCGTGTATCTAATCCTATCCTGTGTGATACTGTCTGCTGAGCCGTGTATCTAATCCTATCCTGTGTGATACTGTCTGCTGAGCCGTGTATCTAATCCCATCCTGTGTGTTACCGTCTGCTGAGCTGTGTATCTAATCCTCTCCTGTGCGATACTGTCTGCTGAGCCGTGTATCTAATCCTCTCCTGTGTGATACTGTCTGCTGAGCAGTATATCTAATCCTATCCTGTGTGATACTGTCTGCTGAGCTGTGTATCTAATCGCATCCTGTGTGATACTGTCTGCTGAGCCGTGTATCTAATCCTATCCTGTGTGATACTGTCTGCTGAGCTGTGTATCTAATCGCATCCTGTGTGATACTGTCTGCTGAGCCGTGTATCTAATCCTATCCTGTGTGATACTGTCTGCTGAGCTGTGTATCTAATCCCATCCTGTGTGATACTGTCTGCTGAGCTGTGTATATAATCCTATCCTGTGTGATACTGACTGCTGAGCTGTGTATCTAATCGCATCCTGTGTGATACTGTCTGCTGAGCCGTGTATCTAATCCTATCCTGTGTGATACTGTCTGCTGAGCTGTGTATCTAATCCTATCCTGTGTGATGATGTCTGCTGAGCCGTGTATCTAATCCTATCCTGTGTGATACTGTCTGCTGAGCAGTGTATCTAATCCCATCCTGTGTGATACCGTCTGCTGAGCCGTGTATCTAATCCTATCCTGTGTGATACTGTCTGCTGAGCAGTGTATCTAATCCCATCCTGTGTGATACCGTCTGCTGAGCTGTGTATCTAATCCTCTCCTGTGCGATACTGTCTGCTGAGCCGTGTATCTAATCCTCTCCTGTGTGATACTGTCTGCTGAGCCGTGTATCTAATCCTCTCCTGTGTGATACTGTCTGCTGAGCCGTGTATCTAATCCTCTCCTGTGGGGTACTGTCTGCTGAGCCGTGTATCTAATCCTCTCCTGTGTGATACTGTCTGCTGAGCTGTGTATCTAATCCTATCCTGTGTGATACTGTCTGCTGAGCCGTGTATCTAATCCTCTCCTGTGTGATACTGTCTGCTGAGCTGTGTATCTAATCCTATCCTGTGTGATACTGTCTGCTGAGCCGTGTATCTAATCCTATCCTGTGTGATACTGTCTGCTGAGCCGTGTATCTAATCCTATCCTGTGTGATACTGTCTGCTGAGCCGTGTATCTAATCCTCTCCTGTGTGATACTGTCTGCTGAGCCGTGTATCTAATCCTATCCTGTGTGATACTGTCTGATGATCCGTGTATCTAATCCTATCCTGTGTGATACTGTCTGCTGAGCCGTGTATCTAATCCTATCCTGTGTGATACTGTCTGCTGAGCCGTGTATCTAATCCTATCCTGTGTGATACTGTCTGCTGAGCCGTGTATCTAATCCTATCCTGTGTGATACTGTCTGCTGAGCCGTGTATCTAATCCTCTCCTGTGTGATACTGTCTGCTGAGCGTGTATCTAATCCCTCCTGTGTGATACTGTCTGCTGAGCTGTGTATCTAATCCTATCCTGTGTGGTACTGTCTGCTGAGCTGTGTATCTAATCCTCTCCTGTGTGATACTGTCTGCTGAGCCGTGTATCTAATCCTCTCCTGTGTGATACTGTCTGCTGAGCCGTGTATCTAATACTCTCCTGTGTGATACTGTCTGCTGAGCCGTGTATCTAATCCTATCCTGTGTGATACTGTCTGCTGAGCTGTGTATCTAATCCTCTCCTGTGTGATACTGTCTGCTGAGCCGTGTATCTAATACTCTCCTGTGTGATACTGTTTGCTGAGCCGTGTATCTAATCCTCTCCTGTGTGATGCCGTGTATCTCATCCTCTCCTGTGTGATACTGTCTGCTGAGCTGTGTATCTAATCCTATCCTGTGTGATACTGTCTGCTGAGCCGTGTATCTAATCCTATCCTGTGTGATACTGTCTGCTGAGCCGTGTATCTCATCCTCTCCTGTGTGATACTGTCTGCTGAGCCGTGTATCTAATCCTCTCCTGTGTGATACTGTCTGCTGAGCCGTGTATCTAATCCTATCCTGTGTGATACTGACTGCTGAGCTGTGTATCTAATCCTATTCTGTGTGATACTGTCTGCTGAGCCGTGTATCTAATCCTCTCCTGTGTGATACTCTCTGATTAGCCGTGTATCTAATCCTCTCCTGTGTGATACTGTCTGCTGAGCCGTGTATCTAATCTTCTCCTGTGTGATACTGTCTGCTGAGCCGTGTATCTAATCCTATCCTGTGTGATACTGTCTGCAGAGCCGTGTATCTAATCCTATCCTGTGTGATACTGACTGCTGAGCTGTGTATCTAATCCTATTCTGTGTGATACTGTCTGCTGAGCCGTGTATCTAATCCTCTCCTGTGTGATACTCTCTGATTAGCCGTGTATCTAATCCTCTCCTGTGTGATACTGTCTGCTGAGCCGTGTATCTAATCTTCTCCTGTGTGATACTGTCTGCTGAGCCGTGTATCTAATCCTATCCTGTGTGATACTGTCTGCTGAGCCGTGTATCTAATCCTATCCTGTGTGATACCGTCTGCTGAGCCGTGTATCTAATCCTATCCTGTGTGATACTGTCTGCTGAGCCGTGTATCTAATCCTATCCTGTGTGATACTGTCTGCTGAGCTGTGTATAATCCTATCCTGTGTGATACTGTCTGCTGAGCCATGTATCTAATCCTCTCCTGTGTGATACTGTCTGCTGAGCCGTGTATCTAATCCTATCCTGTGTGATACTGACTGCTGAGCTGTGTATCTAATCCTATCCTGTGTGATACTGTCTGATGATCCGTGTATCTAATCCTATCCTGTGTGATACTGTCTGCTGAGCCGTGTATCTAATCCTATCCTTTGTGATACTGTCTGCTGAGCTGTGTATCTAATCCTATCCTGTGTGATACTGTCTGCTGAGCTGTGTATCTAATCCTATCCTTTGTGATACTGTCTGCTGAGCCGTGTATCTAATCCTATCGTGTGTGATACTGTCTGCTGAGCAGTGTATCTAATCCTATCCTGTGTGATACTGTCTGCTGAGCCGTGTATCTAATCCTATCCTGTGTGATACTGTCTGCTGAGCCGTGTATCTAATCCTATCCTGTGTGATACTGTCTGCTGAGCCGTGTATCTAATCCTATCCTGTGTGATACTGTCTGCTGAGCTGTGTATAATCCTATCCTGTGTGATACTGTCTGCTGAGCCATGTATCTAATCCTCTCCTGTGTGATACTGTCTGCTGAGCCGTGTATCTAATCCTATCCTGTGTGATACTGACTGCTGAGCTGTGTATCTAATCCTATCCTGTGTGATACTGTCTGCTGAGCCGTGTATCTAATCCTATCCTATGTGATACTGTCTGCTGAGCCGTGTATCTAATCCTATCCTGTGTGACACTGACTGCTGAGCCGTGTATCTAATCCTCTCCTGTGTGATACTGTCTGCTGAGCTGTGTATCTAATCCTATCCTGTGTGATACTGTCTGCTGAGCCGTGTATCTAATCCTATCCTGTGTGATTCTTATGCTGAGCTGTGTATCTAATCCTCTCCTGTGTGATACTGTCTGCTGAGCCATGTATCTAATCCTATCCTGTGTGATACTGTCTGCTGAGCCGTGTATCTAATCCTATCCTGTGTGACACTGACTGCTGAGCCGTGTATCTAATCCTCTCCTGTGTGATACTGTCTGCTGAGCCGTGTATCTAATCCTCTCCTGTGTGATACTGTCTGCTGAGCCATGTATCTAATCCTATCCTGTGTGATACTGTCTGCTGAGCCGTGTATCTAATCCTATCCTGTGTGACACTGACTGCTGAGCCGTGTATCTAATCCTCTCCTGTGTGATACTGTCTGCTGAGCTGTGTATCTAATCCTCTCCTGTGTGATACTGTCTGCTGAGCCATGTATCTAATCCTCTCCTGTGTGATACCGTCTGCTGAGCTGTGTATCTTATCCTATCCTGTGTGATACTGTCTGCTGAGCAGTGTATCTAATCCCATCCTGTGTGATACCGTCTGCTGAACCGTGTATCTAATCCTATCCTGTGTGATACTGTCTGCTGAGCAGTGTATCTAATCCCATCCTGTGTGATACCGTCTGCTGAGCTGTGTATCTAATCCTATCCTGTGTGATACTGTCTGCTGAGCAGTGTATCTAATCCCATCCTGTGTGATACCGTCTGCTGAGCTGTGTATCTAATCCTCTCCTGTGCGATACTGTCTGCTGAGCCGTGTATCTAATCCTCTCCTGTGTGATACTGTCTGCTGAGCCGTGTATCTAATCCTCTCCTGTGTGATACTGTCTGCTGAGCCGTGTATCTAATCCTCTCCTGTGTGGTACTGTCTGCTGAGCCGTGTATCTAATCCTATCCTGTGTGATACTGTCTGCTGAGCCGTGTATCTAATCTTCTCCTGTGTGATACTGTCTGCTGAGCCGTGTATCTAATCCTATCCTGTGTGATACTGTCTGATGATCCGTGTATCTAATCCTATCCTGTGTGATACTGTCTGCTGAGCCGTGTATCTAATCCTATCCTGTGTGATACTGTCTGCTGAGCCGTGTATCTAATCCTCTCCTGTGTGATACTGTCTGCTGAGCCGTGTATCTAATCCTATCCTGTGTGATACTGTCTGATGATCCGTGTATCTAATCCTATCCTGTGTGATACTGTCTGCTGAGCCGTGTATCTAATCCTATCCTTTGTGATACTGTCTGCTGAGCTGTGTATCTAATCCTATCCTGTGTGATACTGTCTGCTGAGCTGTGTATCTAATCCTATCCTTTGTGATACTGTCTGCTGAGCCGTGTATCTAATCCTATCGTGTGTGATACTGTCTGCTGAGCAGTGTATCTAATCCTATCCTGTGTGATACTGTCTGCTGAGCCGTGTATCTAATCCTATCCTGTGTGATGCTGTCTGCTGAGCCGTGTATCTAATCCTATCCTGTGTGATACTGTCTGCTGAGCCGTGTATCTAATCCTATCCTGTGTGATACTGTCTGCTGAGCCGTGTATCTAATCCTATCCTGTGTGATACTGTCTGCTGAGCGTGTATCTAATCCCTCCTGTGTGATACTGTCTGCTGAGCCGTGTATCTAATCCTATCCTGTGTGGTACTGTCTGCTGAGCCGTGTATCTAATCCTATCCTGTGTGATACTGTCTGCTGAGCTGTGTATCTAATCCTATCCTGTGTGATACTGTCTGCTGAGCTGTGTATCTAATCCTATCCTGTGTGATACTGTCTGCTGAGCTGTGTATCTAATCCTATCCTGTGTGATACTGTCTGCTGAGCCGTGTATCTAATCCTATCCTGTGTGATACTGTCTGCTGAGCTGTGTATCTAATCCTATCCTGTGTGATACTGTCTGCTGAGCCGTGTATCTAATCCCATCCTGTGTGATACCGTCTGCTGAGCCGTGTATCTAATCCTATCCTGTGTGATACTGTCTGATGATCCGTGTATCTAATCCTATCCTGTGTGATACTGTCTACTGAGCCGTGTATCTAATCCTATCCTTTGTGATACTGTCTGCTGAGCTGTGTATCTAATCCTCTCCTGTGTGATACTGTCTGCTGAGCAGTGTATCTAATCATATCCTGTGTGATACTGTCTGCTGAGCCGTGTATCTAATCCTATCCTGTGTGATACTGTCTGCTGAGCCGTGTATCTAATCCTATCCTGTGTGATACTGTCTGCTGAGCCGTGTATCTAATCCTATCCTGTGTGATACTGTCTGCTGAGGCGTGTATCTAATACTATCCTGTGTGATACTGTCTGCTGAGCGTGTATCTAATCCCTCCTGTGTGATACTGTCTGCTGAGCCGTGTATCTAATCCTATCCTGTGTGGTACTGTCTGCTGAGCTGTGTATCTAATCCTATCCTGTGTGATACTGTCTGCTGAGCTGTGTATCTAATCCTATCCTGTGTGATACTGTCTGCTGAGCCGTGTATCTAATCCCATCCTGTGTGATACCGTCTGCTGAGCCGTGTATCTAATCCTATCCTGTGTGATACTGTCTGCTGAGCTGTGTATCTAATCCTATCCTGTGTGGTACTGTCTGCTGAGCTGTGTATCTAATCCTATCCTGTGTGATACTGTCTGCTGAGCTGTGTATCTAATCCTATCCTGTGTGATACTGTCTGCTGAGCCGTGTATCTAATCCCATCCTGTGTCATACCGTCTGCTGAGCCGTGTATCTAATCCTATCCTGTGTGATACTGTCTGCTGAGCTGTGTATCTAATCCTATCCTGTGTGGTACTGTCTGCTGAGCTGTGTATCTAATCCTATCCTGTGTGATACTGTCTGCTGAGCCGTGTATCTAATCCTCTCCTGTGTGATACTGTCTGCTGAGCCGTGTATCTAATACTCTCCTGTGTGATACTGTTTGCTGAGCCGTGTATCTAATCCTCTCCTGTGTGATGCCGTGTATCTCATCCTCTCCTGTGTGATACTGTCTGCTGAGCTGTGTATCTAATCCTATCCTGTGTGATACTGTCTGCTGAGCCGTGTATCTAATCCTATCCTGTGTGATACTGTCTGCTGAGCCGTGTATCTCATCCTCTCCTGTGTGATACTGTCTGCTGAGCCGTGTATCTAATCCTCTCCTGTGTGATACTGTCTGCTGAGCCGTGTATCTAATCCTATCCTGTGTGATACTGACTGCTGAGCTGTGTATCTAATCCTATTCTGTGTGATACTGTCTGCTGAGCCGTGTATCTAATCCTCTCCTGTGTGATACTCTCTGATTAGCCGTGTATCTAATCCTCTCCTGTGTGATACTGTCTGCTGAGCCGTGTATCTAATCTTCTCCTGTGTGATACTGTCTGCTGAGCCGTGTATCTAATCCTATCCTGTGTGATACTGTCTGCAGAGCCGTGTATCTAATCCTATCCTGTGTGATACTGACTGCTGAGCCGTGTATCTAATCCTATCCTGTGTGATACTGTCTGCTGAGCCGTGTATCTAATCCTATCCTGTGTGATACTGTCTGCTGAGCTGTGTATAATCCTATCCTGTGTGATACTGTCTGCTGAGCCATGTATCTAATCCTCTCCTGTGTGATACTGTCTGCTGAGCCGTGTATCTAATCCTATCCTGTGTTATACTGACTGCTGAGCTGTGTATCTAATCCTATCCTGTGTGATACTGTCTGCTGAGCCGTGTATCTAATCCTATCCTATGTGATACTGTCTGCTGAGCCGTGTATCTAATCCTATCCTGTGTGACACTGACTGCTGAGCCGTGTATCTAATCCTCTCCTGTGTGATACTGTCTGCTGAGCTGTGTATCTAATCCTATCCTGTGTGATACTGTCTGCTGAGCCGTGTATCTAATCCTATCCTGTGTGATTCTTATGCTGAGCTGTGTATCTAATCCTCTCCTGTGTGATACTGTCTGCTGAGCCATGTATCTAATCCTATCCTGTGTGATACTGTCTGCTGAGCCGTGTATCTAATCCTATCCTGTGTGACACTGACTGCTGAGCCGTGTATCTAATCCTCTCCTGTGTGATACTGTCTGCTGAGCCGTGTATCTAATCCTCTCCTGTGTGATACTGTCTGCTGAGCCATGTATCTAATCCTATCCTGTGTGATACTGTCTGCTGAGCCGTGTATCTAATCCTATCCTGTGTGACACTGACTGCTGAGCCGTGTATCTAATCCTCTCCTGTGTGATACTGTCTGCTGAGCTGTGTATCTAATCCTCTCCTGTGTGATACTGTCTGCTGAGCCATGTATCTAATCCTCTCCTGTGTGATACCGTCTGCTGAGCTGTGTATCTTATCCTATCCTGTGTGATACTGTCTGCTGAGCAGTGTATCTAATCCCATCCTGTGTGATACCGTCTGCTGAACCGTGTATCTAATCCTATCCTGTGTGATACTGTCTGCTGAGCAGTGTATCTAATCCCATCCTGTGTGATACCGTCTGCTGAGCTGTGTATCTAATCCTATCCTGTGTGATACTGTCTGCTGAGCAGTGTATCTAATCCCATCCTGTGTGATACCGTCTGCTGAGCTGTGTATCTAATCCTCTCCTGTGCGATACTGTCTGCTGAGCCGTGTATCTAATCCTCTCCTGTGTGATACTGTCTGCTGAGCCGTGTATCTAATCCTCTCCTGTGTGATACTGTCTGCTGAGCCGTGTATCTAATCCTCTCCTGTGTGGTACTGTCTGCTGAGCCGTGTATCTAATCCTATCCTGTGTGATACTGTCTGCTGAGCCGTGTATCTAATCTTCTCCTGTGTGATACTGTCTGCTGAGCCGTGTATCTAATCCTATCCTGTGTGATACTGTCTGATGATCCGTGTATCTAATCCTATCCTGTGTGATACTGTCTGCTGAGCCGTGTATCTAATCCTATCCTGTGTGATACTGTCTGCTGAGCCGTGTATCTAATCCTCTCCTGTGTGATACTGTCTGCTGAGCCGTGTATCTAATCCTATCCTGTGTGATACTGTCTGATGATCCGTGTATCTAATCCTATCCTGTGTGATACTGTCTGCTGAGCCGTGTATCTAATCCTATCCTTTGTGATACTGTCTGCTGAGCTGTGTATCTAATCCTATCCTGTGTGATACTGTCTGCTGAGCTGTGTATCTAATCCTATCCTTTGTGATACTGTCTGCTGAGCCGTGTATCTAATCCTATCGTGTGTGATACTGTCTGCTGAGCAGTGTATCTAATCCTATCCTGTGTGATACTGTCTGCTGAGCCGTGTATCTAATCCTATCCTGTGTGATACTGTCTGCTGAGCCGTGTATCTAATCCTATCCTGTGTGATACTGTCTGCTGAGCCGTGTATCTAATCCTATCCTGTGTGATACTGTCTGCTGAGCCGTGTATCTAATCCTATCCTGTGTGATACTGTCTGCTGAGCGTGTATCTAATCCCTCCTGTGTGATACTGTCTGCTGAGCCGTGTATCTAATCCTATCCTGTGTGGTACTGTCTGCTGAGCCGTGTATCTAATCCTATCCTGTGTGATACTGTCTGCTGAGCTGTGTATCTAATCCTATCCTGTGTGATACTGTCTGCTGAGCTGTGTATCTAATCCTATCCTGTGTGATACTGTCTGCTGAGCTGTGTATCTAATCCTATCCTGTGTGATACTGTCTGCTGAGCCGTGTATCTAATCCTATCCTGTGTGATACTGTCTGCTGAGCTGTGTATCTAATCCTATCCTGTGTGATACTGTCTGCTGAGCCGTGTATCTAATCCCATCCTGTGTGATACCGTCTGCTGAGCCGTGTATCTAATCCTATCCTGTGTGATACTGTCTGATGATCCGTGTATCTAATCCTATCCTGTGTGATACTGTCTACTGAGCCGTGTATCTAATCCTATCCTTTGTGATACTGTCTGCTGAGCTGTGTATCTAATCCTCTCCTGTGTGATACTGTCTGCTGAGCAGTGTATCTAATCCTATCCTGTGTGATACTGTCTGCTGAGCCGTGTATCTAATCCTATCCTGTGTGATACTGTCTGCTGAGCCGTGTATCTAATCCTATCCTGTGTGATACTGTCTGCTGAGCCGTGTATCTAATCCTATCCTGTGTGATACTGTCTGCTGAGCCGTGTATCTAATACTATCCTGTGTGATACTGTCTGCTGAGCGTGTATCTAATCCCTCCTGTGTGATACTGTCTGCTGAGCCGTGTATCTAATCCTATCCTGTGTGGTACTGTCTGCTGAGCTGTGTATCTAATCCTATCCTGTGTGATACTGTCTGCTGAGCTGTGTATCTAATCCTATCCTGTGTGATACTGTCTGCTGAGCCGTGTATCTAATCCCATCCTGTGTGATACCGTCTGCTGAGCCGTGTATCTAATCCTATCCTGTGTGATACTGTCTGCTGAGCTGTGTATCTAATCCTATCCTGTGTGGTACTGTCTGCTGAGCTGTGTATCTAATCCTATCCTGTGTGATACTGTCTGCTGAGCTGTGTATCTAATCCTATCCTGTGTGATACTGTCTGCTGAGCCGTGTATCTAATCCCATCCTGTGTCATACCGTCTGCTGAGCCGTGTATCTAATCCTATCCTGTGTGATACTGTCTGCTGAGCTGTGTATCTAATCCTATCCTGTGTGGTACTGTCTGCTGAGCTGTGTATCTAATCCTATCCTGTGTGATACTGTCTGCTGAGCCGTGTATCTAATCCTCTCCTGTGTGATACTGTCTGCTGAGCCGTGTATCTAATCCCATCCTGTGTGATACCGTCTGCTGAGCCGTGTATCTAATCCTCTCCTGTGTGATACTGTCTGCTGAGCCGTGTATCTAATCCTCTCCTGTGTGATACTGTCTGCTGAGCTGTGTATCTAATCCTCTCCTGTGTGATACTGTCTGCTGAGCCGTGTATCTAATACTCTCCTGTGTGATACTGTCTGCTGAGCCGTGTATCTAATCCTCTCCTGTGTGATGCCGTGTATCTCATCCTCTCCTGTGTGATACTGTCTGCTGAGCTGTGTATCTAATCCTATCCTGTATGATACTGTCTGCTGAGCTGTGTATCTAATCCTATCCTGTGTGATACTGTCTGCTGAGCCGTGTATCTAATCCTATCCTGTGTGATACTGTCTGCTGAGCCGTGTATCTCATCCTCTCCTGTGTGATACTGTCTGCTGAGCCGTGTATCTAATCCTATCCTGTGTGATACTGGCTGCTGAGCTGTGTATCTAATCCTATCCTGTGTGATACTGTCTGCTGAGCCGTGTATCTAATCCTCTCCTGTGTGATACTCTCTGATGAGCCGTGTATCTAATCCTCTCCTGTGTGATACTGTCTGCTGAGCCGTGTATCTAATCCTCTCCTGTGTGATACTGTCTGCTGAGCCGTGTATCTAATCCTATCCTGTGTGATACTGTCTGCTGAGCCGTGTATCTAATCCTATCCTGTGTGATACTGACTGCTGAGCCGTGTATCTAATCCTATCCTGTGTGATACTGTCTGCTGAGCCGTGTATCTAATCCTATCCTGTGTGATACTGTCTGCTGAGCCGTGTATCTAATCCTATCCTGTGTGATACTGTCTGCTGAGCCGTGTATCTAATCCTCTCCTGTGTAATACTGTCTGATGATCCGTGTATCTAATCCTATCCTGTGTGATACTGTCTGCTGAGCCGTGTATCTAATCCTATCCTGTGTGATACTGTCTGATGATCCGTGTATCTAATCCTCTCCTGTGTGATACTGTCTGATGATCCGTGTATCTAATCCTATCCTGTGTGATACTGTCTGCTGAGCCGTGTATCTAATCCTATCCTGTGTGATACTGTCTGCTGAGCTGTGTATAATCCTATCCTGTGTGATACTGTCTGCTGAGCCGTGTATCTAATCCTCTCCTGTGTGATACCGTCTGCTGAGCTGTGTATTATCCTATCCTGTGTGATACTGTCTGCTGAGCCGTGTATCTAATCCTATCCTGTGTGATACTGTCTGCTGAGCCGTGTATCTAATCCTATCCTGTGTGATACTGTCTGCTGAGCCGTGTATCTAATCCTATCCTGTGTGATACTGTCTGCTGAGCGTGTATCTAATCCCTCCTGTGTGATACTGTCTGCTGAGCCGTGTATCTAATCCTATCCTGTGTGGTACTGTCTGCTGAGCCGTGTATCTAATCCTATCCTGTGTGATACTGTCTGCTGAGCTGTGTATCTAATCCTATCCTGTGTGATACTGTCTGCTGAGCTGTGTATCTAATCCTATCCTGTGTGATACTGTCTGCTGAGCTGTGTATCTAATCCTATCCTGTGTGATACTGTCTGCTGAGCCGTGTATCTAATCCTATCCTGTGTGATACTGTCTGCTGAGCTGTGTATCTAATCCTATCCTGTGTGATACTGTCTGCTGAGCCGTGTATCTAATCCCATCCTGTGTGATACCGTCTGCTGAGCCGTGTATCTAATCCTATCCTGTGTGATACTGTCTGATGATCCGTGTATCTAATCCTATCCTGTGTGATACTGTCTGCTGAGCTGTGTATCTAATCCTATCCTGTGTGATACTGTCTGCTGAGCCGTGTATCTAATCCCATCCTGTGTGATACCGTCTGCTGAGCCGTGTATCTAATCCTATCCTGTGTGATACTGTCTGATGATCCGTGTATCTAATCCTCTCCTGTGTGATACTGTCTGCTGAGCTGTGTATCTAATCCTATCCTTTGTGATACTGTCTGCTGAGCTGTGTATCTAATCCTCTCCTGTGTGATACTGTCTGCTGAGCAGTGTATCTAATCCTATCCTGTGTGATACTGTCTGCTGAGCCGTGTATCTAATCCTATCCTGTGTGATACTGTCTGCTGAGCTGTGTATCTAATCCTCTCCTGTGTGATACTGACTGCTGAGCCGTGTATCTAATCCTCTCCTGTGTGATACTGACTGCTGAGCCGTGTATCTAATCCTATCCTGTGTGATACTGTCTGCTGAGCCGTGTATCTAATCCTATCCTGTGTGATACTGTCTGCTGAGCCGTGTATCTAATACTATCCTGTGTGATACTGTCTGCTGAGCGTGTATCTAATCCCTCCTGTGTGATACTGTCTGCTGAGCCGTGTATCTAATCCTATCCTGTGTGGTACTGTCTGCTGAGCTGTGTATCTAATCCTATCCTGTGTGATACTGTCTGCTGAGCTGTGTATCTAATCCTATCCTGTGTGATACTGTCTGCTGAGCCGTGTATCTAATCCCATCCTGTGTGATACCGTCTGCTGAGCCGTGTATCTAATCCTATCCTGTGTGATACTGTCTGCTGAGCTGTGTATCTAATCCTATCCTGTGTGGTACTGTCTGCTGAGCTGTGTATCTAATCCTATCCTGTGTGATACTGTCTGCTGAGCCGTGTATCTAATCCTCTCCTGTGTGATACTGTCTGCTGAGCCGTGTATCTAATCCCATCCTGTGTGATACCGTCTGCTGAGCCGTGTATCTAATCCTCTCCTGTGTGATACTGTCTGCTGAGCCGTGTATCTAATCCCATCCTGTGTGATACCGTCTGCTGAGCCGTGTATCTAATCCTCTCCTGTGTGATACTGTCTGCTGAGCCGTGTATCTAATCCTCTCCTGTGTGATACTGTCTGCTGAGCCGTGTATCTAATCCTATCCTGTGTGATACTGTCTGATGATCCGTGTATCTAATCCTATCCTGTGTGATACTGTGTGCTGAGCTGTGTATCTAATCCTATCCTGTGTGATACTGTCTGCTGAGCTGTGTATCTAATCCTCTCCTGTGTGATACTGTCTGCTGAGCTGTGTATCTAATCCTATCCTGTGTGATACTGTGTGCTGAGCCGTGTATCTAATCCTATCCTGTGTGATACTGTCTGCTGAGCTGTGTATCTAATCCTCTCCTGTGTGATACTGTCTGCTGAGCAGTGTATCTAATCCTATCCTGTGTGATACTGTCTGCTGAGCAGTGTATCTAATCCTATCCTGTGTGATACTGTCTGCTGAGCCGTGTATCTAATCCTATCCTGTGTGATACTGTCTGCTGAGCCGTGTATCTAATCCTATCCTGTGTGATACTGTCTGCTGAGCCGTGTATCTAATCCTATCCTGTGTGATACTGTCTGCTGAGCTGTGTATCTAATCCTATCCTGTATGATACCGTCTGCTGAGCTGTGTATCTAAGCCTGTCATGTGTGATACTGACTGCTGAGCTGTGTATCTAATCCTCTTCTGTGTGATACTGTCTGCTGAGCCATGTATCTAATCCTATCCTGTGTGATACTGTCTGCTGAGCCGTGTATCTAATCCTATCCTGTGTGATACTGTCTGCAGAGCCGTGTATCTAATCCTCTCCTGTGTGATACTGTCTGCTGAGCCGTGTATCTAATCGTATCCTGTGTGATACTGTCTGCTGAGCCGTGTATCTAAGCCTGTCATGTGTGATACTGACTGCTGAGCTGTGTATCTAATCCTCTTCTGTGTGATACTGTCTGCTGAGCCATGTATCTAATCCTATCCTGTGTGATACTGTCTGCTGAGCCGTGTATCTAATCCTATCCTGTGTGATACTGACTGCTGAGCCGTGTATCTAATCCTCTCCTGTGTGATACTGTCTGCTGAGCCATGTATCTAATCCTCTCCTGTGTGATACTGTCTGCTGAGCCATGTATCTAAGCCTGTCACGTGTGATACTGACTGCTGAGCCGTGTATTTAATCCTATCCTGTGTGATACTGTCTGCTGAGCCGTGTATCTAATCCTATCCTGTGTGGTACCGTCTGCTGAGCCGTGTATCTAATCCTCTCCTGTGTGATACTGTCTGCTGAGCCGTGTATCTAATCCTATCCTGTGTGATACTGTCTGCTGAGCCGTGTATCTAATCCTCTCTTGTGTGATACTGACTGCTGAGCCGTGTATCTAATCCTATCCTGTGTGATACTGTCTGATGAGCCGTGTATCTAATCCTCTCCTGTGTGATACTGTCTGCTGAGCCGTGTATCTAAGCCTGTCATGTGTGATACTGTCTGCTGAGCCGTGTATCTAATCCTATCCTGTGTGATACTGTCTGCTGAGCCGTGTATCTAAGCCTATCCTGTGTGGTACCGTCTGCTGAGCCGTGTATCTAATCCTATCCTGTGTGATACTGTCTGCTGAGCTGTGTATCTAATCCTCTCCTGTGTGATACTGTCTGCTGAGCTGTGTATCTAATCCTCTCCTGTGTGATACTGTCTGCTGAGCCGTGTATCTAAGCCTATCCTGTGTGGTACCGTCTGCTGAGCCGTGTATCTAATCCTCTCCTGTGTGATACTGACTGCTGAGCCGTGTATCTAATCCTATCCTGTATGATACTGTCTGCTGAGCCGTGTATCTAATCCTCTCCTGTGTGATACTGTCTGCTGAGCCGTGTATCTAAGCCTGTCATGTGTGATACTGTCTGCTGAGCCGTGTATCTAATCCTATCCTGTGTGATACTGTCTGCTGAGCCGTGTATCTAAGCCTATCCTGTGTGGTACCGTCTGCTGAGCCGTGTATATAATCCTATCCTGTGTGATACTGTCTGCTGAGCTGTGTATCTAATCCTCTCCTGTGTGATACTGTCTGCTGAGCTGTGTATCTAATCCTCTCCTGTGTGATACTGTCTGCTGAGCCGTGTATCTAAGCCTATCCTGTGTGGTACCGTCTGCTGAGCCGTGTATCTAATCCTCTCCTGTGTGATACTGTCTGCTGAGCTGTGTATCTAATCCTCTCCTGTGTGATACTGTCTGCTGAGCCATGTATCTAAGCCTCTCCTGTGTGATACTGTCTGCTGAGCCGTGTATCTAATCCTCTCCTGTGTGATACTGTCTGATGAGCCGTGTATCTAATCCTCTCCTGTGTGATACTGTCTGCTGAGCCGTGTATCTAATCCTATCCTGTGTGATACTGTCTGCTGAGCCGTGTATCTAATCCTCTCCTGTGTGATACTGTCTGATGAGCCGTGTATCTAATCCTTTCCTGTGTGATACTGACTGCTGAGCCGTGTATCTAATCCTATCCTGTGTGATACTGACTGCTGAGCTGTGTATCTAATCCTCTTCTGTGTGATACTGTCTGTTGAGCTGTGTATCTAATCCTGTGTGATACTGTCTGCTGAGCTGTGTATCTAATCCTCTCCTGTGTGATACTGTCTGCTGAGCCGTGTATCTAATCCTCTCCTGTGTGATACTGTCTGATGAGCCGTGTATCTAATCCTCTCCTGTGTGATACTGTCTGCTGAGCCGTGTATCTAATCCTATCCTGTGTGATACTGTCTGCTGAGCCGTGTATCTAATCCTCTCCTGTGTGATACTGTCTGATGAGCCGTGTATCTAATCCTTTCCTGTGTGATACTGACTGCTGAGCCGTGTATCTAATCCTATCCTGTGTGATACTGACTGCTGAGCTGTGTATCTAATCCTCTTCTGTGTGATACTGTCTGTTGAGCTGTGTATCTAATCCTGTGTGATACTGTCTGCTGAGCTGTGTATCTAATCCTCTCCTGTGTGATACTGTCTGATGAGCCGTGTATCTAATCCTTTCCTGTGTGATACTGACTGCTGAGCCGTGTATCTAATCCCATCCTGTGTGATACTGTCTGCTGAGCTGTGTATCTAATCCCATCCTGTGTGATACTGTCTGCTGAGCTGTGTATCTAATCCTGTGTGATACTGTCTGCTGAGCTGTGTATCTAATCCTCTCCTGTGTGATACTGTCTGCTGAGCCGTGTATCTAATCCTATCCTGTGTGATACTGTCTGATGAGCCGTGTATGTAATCTTATCCTGTGTGATACTGTCTGCTGAGCCGTGTATCTAATCCTCTCCTGGGTGATACTGTCTGCTGAGCTGTGTATCTAATCCTCTCCTGTGTGATACTGTCTGCTGAGCTGTGTATCTAATCCTATCCTGTGTGATACTGACTGCTGAGCCGTGTATCTAATCCTATCCTGTGTGATACCGTGTGCTGAGCCGTGTATCTAATCCTCTCCTGTGTGATACCATCTGCTGAGCCGTGTATCTAATCCTCTCCTGTGTGATACTGTCTGCTGAGCTGTGTATCTAATCCTATCGTGTGTGATACTGTCTGCTGAGCCGTGTATCTAATCCTCTCCTGTGTGATACTGTCTGCTGAGCCGTGTATCTAATCCTATCCTGTGTGATACTGTCTGCTGAGCCGTGTATCTAAGCCTGTCACGTGTGATACTGTCTGCTGAGCCGTGTATCTAATCCTCTCCTGTGTGATACTGTCTGCTGAGCCGTGTATCTAATACTCTCCTGTGTGATACTGTCTGCTGAGCTGTATCTAATACTCTCCTGTGTGATACTGTCTGCTGAGCCGTGTATCTAATCCTCTCCTGTGTGATACTGTCTGCTGAGCCGTGTATCTAATCCTATCCTGTGTGATACTGTCTGCTGAGCCGTGTATCTAAGCCTGTCACGTGTGATACTGTCTGCTGAGCCGTGTATCTAATCCTCTCCTGTGTGATACTGTCTGCTGAGCCGTGTATCTAATCCTATCCTGTGTGATACTGTCTGCTGAGCTGTGTATCTAATCCTCTCCTGTGTGATACTGTCTGCTGAGCCGTGTATCTAATCCTATCCTGTGTGATACTGTCTGCTGAGCCGTGTATCTAAGCCTGTCACGTGTGATACTGTCTTCTGAGCCGTGTATCTAATCCTCTCCTGTGTGATACTGTCTGCTGAGCCGTGTATCTAATCCTATCCTGTGTGATACTGTCTGCTGAGCCGTGTATCTAATCCTCTCCTGTGTGATACTGTCTGCTGAGCCGTGTATCTAATCCTCTCCTGTGTGATACTGTCTGCTGAGCCGTGTATCTAATCCTATCCTGTGTGATACTGTCTGCTGAGCCGTGTATCTAAGCCTGTCACGTGTGATACTGTCTGCTGAGCCGTGTATCTAATCCTCTCCTGTGTGATACTGTCTGCTGAGCCGTGTATCTAATCCTATCCTGTGTGATACTGTCTGCTGAGCCGTGTATCTAAGCCTGTCACGTGTGATACTGACTGCTGAGCCGTGTATCTAATCCTATCCTGTGTGATACTGTCTGCTGAGCTGTGTATCTAATCCTCTCCTGTGTGATACCGTCTGCTGAGCTGTGTATCTAATCCTCTCCTGTGTGATACCGTCTGCTGAGCTGTGTATCTAATCCTCTCCTGTGTGATACTGTCTGATGAGCCGTGTATCTAATCCTATCCTGTGTGATACTGTCTGCTGAGCCCTGTATCTAATCCTATCCTGTGTGATACTGTCTGGTGAGCCGTGTATCTAAGCCTGTCACGTGTGATACTGACTGCTGAGCCGTGTATCTAATCCTATCCTGTGTGATACTGTCTGATGAGCCGTGTATCTAATCCTATCCTGTGTGATACTGACTGCTGAGCCGTGTATCTAATCCTATCCTGTATGATACTGTCTGCTGAGCCGTGTATCTAATCCTGTCCTGTGTGATACTGACTGCTGAGCTGTGTATCTAATCCTCTCCTGTGTGATACTGTCTGCTGAGCCGTGTATCTAATCCTCTCCTGTGTGATACTGTCTGATGAGCCGTGTATCTAATCCTCTCCTGTGTGATACTGTCTGCTGAGCCGTGTATCTAATCCTCTCCTGTGTGATACTGTCTGATGAGCCGTGTATCTAATCCTATCCTGTGTGATACTGACTGCTGAGCTGTGTATCTAATCCTCTCCTGTGTGATACTGTCTGCTGAGCCGTGTATCTAATCCTCTCCTGTGTGATACTGTCTGCTGAGCCGTGTATCTAATCCTCTCCTGTGTGATACTGTCTGCTGAGCCGTGTATCTAATCCTATCCTGTGTGATACTGACTGCTGAGCCGTGTATCTAATCCTATCCTGTGTGATACTGTCTGATGAGCCGTGTATCTAATCCTATCCTGTGTGATACTGACTGCTGAGCCGTGTATCTAATCCTATCCTGTATGATACTGTCTGCTGAGCCGTGTATCTAATCCTCTCCTGTGTGATACTGTCTGCTGAGCCGTGTATCTAAGCCTGTGTGTGATACTGTCTGCTGAGCCGTGTATCTAATCCTATCCTGTGTGATACTGTCTGCTGAGCCGTGTATCTAAGCCTATCCTGTGTGGTACCGTCTGCTGAGCCGTGTATCTAATTCTCTCCTGTGTGATACTGTCTGCTGAGCCGTGTTTCTAATCCTCTCCTGTGTGATACTGTCTGCTGAGCCGTGTATCTAATCCTCTTCTGTGTGATACTGTCTGCTGAGCTGTGTATCTAATCCTCTTCTGTGTGATACTGTCTGCTGAGCTGTGTATCTAATCCTCTCCTGTGTGATACTGTCTGCTGAGCCGTGTATCTAATCCTATCCTGTGTGATACTGTCTGCTGAGCCGTGTATCTAATCCTCTCCTGTGTGATACTGTCTGATGAGCCGTGTATCTAATCCTTTCCTGTGTGATACTGACTGCTGAGCCATGTATCTAATCCAATCCTGTGTGATACTGACTGCTGAGCTGTGTATCTAATCCTCTTCTGTGTGATACTGTCTGCTGAGCCGTGTATCTAATCCCATCCTGTGTGATACTGTCTGCTGAGCCGTGTATCTAATCCTGTGTGATACTGTCTGCTGAGCTGTGTATCTAATCCTCTCCTGTGTGATACTGTCTGCTGAGCCGTGTATCTAATCCTATCCTGTGTGGTACCGTCTGCTGAGCCGTGTATCTAATCCTCTCCTGTGTGATACTGTCTGCTGAGCCGTGTATCTAATCCTATCCTGTGTGATACTGTCTGCTGAGCCGTGTATCTAATCTTATCCTGTGTGATACTGTCTGCTGAGCCGTGTATCTAATCCTCTCCTGGGTGATACTGTCTGCTGAGCTGTGTATCTAATCCTCTCCTGTGTGATACTGTCTGCTGAGCTGTGTATCTAATCCTATCCTGTGTGATACTGACTGCTGAGCCGTGTATCTAATCCTATCCTGTGTGATACTGTCTGCTGAGCCATGTATCTAATCCTATCCTGTGTGATACCGTGTGCTGAGCCGTGTATCTAATCCTCTCCTGTGTGATACTGTCTGCTGAGCTGTGTATCTAATCCTCTCCTGTGTGATACTGTCTGCTGAGCCGTGTATCTAATCCTCTCCTGTGTGATACTGTCTGCTGAGCTGTGTATCTAATCCTCTCCTGTGTGATACCATCTGCTGAGCCGTGTATCTAATCCTCTCCTGTGTGATACTGTCTGCTGAGCTGTGTATCTAATCCTATCGTGTGTGATACTGTCTGCTGAGCCGTGTATCTAATCCTCTCCTGTGTGATACTGTCTGCTGAGCCGTGTATCTAATCCTATCCTGTGTGATACTGTCTGCTGAGCCGTGTATCTAATCCTCTCCTGTGTGATACTGTCTGCTGAGCCGTGTATCTAATCCTCTCCTGTGTGATACTGTCTGCTGAGCCGTGTATCTAATCCTATCCTGTGTGATACTGTCTGCTGAGCCATGTATCTAAGCCTGTCACGTGTGATACTGTCTGCTGAGCCGTGTATCTAATCCTCTCCTGTGTGATACTGTCTGCTGAGCCGTGTATCTAATCCTATCCTGTGTGATACTGTCTGCTGAGCTGTGTATCTAATCATCTCCTGTGTGATACCATCTGCTGAGCCGTGTATCTAATCCTCTCCTGTGTGATACTGTCTGCTGAGCTGTGTATCTAATCCTATCGTGTGTGATACTGTCTGCTGAGCCGTGTATCTAATCCTCTCCTGTGTGATACTGTCTGCTGAGCCGTGTATCTAATCCTATCCTGTGTGATACTGTCTGCTGAGCCGTGTATCTAATCCTCTCCTGTGTGATACTGTCTGCTGAGCCGTGTATCTAATCCTCTCCTGTGTGATACTGTCTGCTGAGCCGTGTATCTAATCCTATCCTGTGTGATACTGTCTGCTGAGCCATGTATCTAAGCCTGTCACGTGTGATACTGTCTGCTGAGCCGTGTATCTAATCCTCTCCTGTGTGATACTGTCTGCTGAGCCGTGTATCTAAGCCTGTCCTGTGTGATACTGTCTGCTGAGCTGTGTATCTAATCCTCTCCTGTGTGATACCGTCTGCTGAGCTGTGTATCTAATCCTCTCCTGTGTGATACCGTCTGCTGAGCTGTGTATCTAATCCTCTCCTGTGTGATACCGTCTGCTGAGCTGTGTATCTAATCCTCTCCTGTGTGATACTGTCTGATGAGCCGTGTATCTAATCCTATCCTGTGTGATACTGTCTGCTGAGCCCTGTATCTAATCCTATCCTGTGTGATACTGTCTGGTGAGCCGTGTATCTAAGCCTGTCACGTGTGATACTGACTGCTGAGCCGTGTATCTAATCCTATCCTGTGTGATACTGTCTGATGAGCCGTGTATCTAATCCTATCCTGTGTGATACTGACTGTTGAGCCGTGTATCTAATCCTATCCTGTATGATACTGTCTGCTGAGCCGTGTATCTAATCCTATCCTGTGTGATACTGACTGCTGAGCTGTGTATCTAATCCTCTCCTGTGTGATACTGTCTGCTGAGCCGTGTATCTAATCCTCTCCTGTGTGATACTGTCTGATGAGCCGTGTATCTAATCCTCTCCTGTGTGATACTGTCTGCTGAGCCGTGTATCTAATCCTCTCCTGTGTGATACTGTCTGATGAGCTGTGTATCTAATCCTATCCTGTGTGATACTGACTGCTGAGCTGTGTATCTAATCCTCTCCTGTGTGATACTGTCTGCTGAGCCGTGTATCTAATCCTCTCCTGTGTGATACTGTCTGCTGAGCCGTGTATCTAATCCTCTCCTGTGTGATACTGTCTGCTGAGCCGTGTATCTAATCCTATCCTGTGTGATACTGTCTGATGAGCCGTGTATCTAATCCTATCCTGTGTGATACTGTCTGCTGAGCGGTGTATCTAATCCTATCCTGTGTGATACTGTCTGCTGAGCGGTGTATCTAATCCTATCCTGTGTGATACTGTCTGCTGAGCCGTGTATCTAATCCTCTCCTGTGTGATACTGTCTGCTGAGCTGTGTATCTAATCCTCTCCTGTGTGATACTGTCTGCTGAGCCGTGTATCTAATCCTATCCTGTGTGATACAGTCTGCTGAGCCGTGTATCTAATCCTCTCCTGTGTGATACTGTCTGCTGAGCCGTGTATCTAATCCCATCCTGTGTGATACTGACTGCTGAGCCGTGTATCTAATCCTATCCTGTGTGATACTGACTGCTGAGCTGTGTATCTAATCCTCTTCTGTGTGATACTGTCTGCTGAGCCGTGTATCTAATCCCATCCTGTGTGATACTGTCTGTTGAGCTGTGTATCTAATCCCATCCTGTGTGATACTGTCTGCTGAGCCGTGTATCTAATCCTGTGTGATACTGTCTGCTGAGCTGTGTATCTAATCCTCTCCTGTGTGATACTGTCTGCTGAGCCGTGTATCTAATCCTATCCTGTGTGGTACCGTCTGCTGAGCCGTGTATCTAATCCTCTCCTGTGTGATACTGTCTGCTGAGCCGTGTATCTAATCCTATCCTGTGTGATACTGTCTGCTGAGCCGTGTATCTAATCTTATCCTGTGTGATACTGTCTGCTGAGCCGTGTATCTAATCCTCTCCTGGGTGATACTGTCTGCTGAGCTGTGTATCTAATCCTCTCCTGTGTGATACTGTGTGCTGAGCCGTGTATCTAATCCTATCCTGTGTGATACCATCTGCTGAGCCGTGTATCTAATCCTCTCCTGTGTGATACTGTCTGCTGAGCTGTGTATCTAATCCTCTCCTGTGTGATACTGTCTGCTGAGCCGTGTATCTAATCCTCTCCTGTGTGATACTGTCTGCTGAGCCGTGTATCTAATCCTCTCCTGTGTGATACTGTCTGCTGAGCTGTGTATCTAATCCTCTCCTGTGTGATACTGACTGCTGAGCTGTGTATCTAATCCTCTCCTGTGTGATACTGTCTGCTGAGCCGTGTATCTAATCCTATCCTGTGTGATACTGTCTGATGAGCCGTGTATCTAATCCTATCCTGTGTGATACTGACTGCTGAGCCGTGTATCTAATCCTATCGTGTGTGATACTGTCTGCTGAGCCGTGTATCTAATCCTCTCCTGTGTGATACTGTCTGCTGAGCCGTGTATCTAATCCTCTCCTGTGTGATACTGGCTGCTGAGCTGTGTATCTAATCCTCTCCTGTGTGATACTGTCTGCTGAGCCGTGTATCTAATCCTATCCTGTGTGATACTGTCTGATGAGCCGTGTATCTAATCCTATCCTGTGTGATACTGACTGCTGAGCCGTGTATCTAATCCTATCCTGTGTGATACTGACTGCTGAGCCGTGTATCTAATCCTATCCTGTGTGATACTGACTGCTGAGCTGTGTATCTAATCCTCTCCTGTGTGATACTGTCTGCTGAGCCGTGTATCTAATCCTATCCTGTGTGATACTGTCTGATGAGCCGTGTATCTAATCCTATCCTGTGTGATACTGTCTGCTGAGCCGTGTATCTAATCCTATCCTGTGTGATACTGTCTGCTGAGCCGTGTATCTAATCCTATCCTGTGTGATACTGTCTGCTGAGCCGTGTATCTAATCCTATCCTGTGTGATACTGACTGCTGAGCCGTGTATCTAATCCTATCCTGTGTGATACTGACTGCTGAGCTGTGTATCTAATCCTCTTCTGTGTGATACTGTCTGCTGAGCCGTGTATCTAATCCCATCCTGTGTGATATTGTCTGTTGAGCTGTGTATCTAATCCCATCCTGTGTGATACTGTCTGCTGAGCCGTGTATCTAATCCTATGTGATACTGTCTGCTGAGCTGTGTATCTAATCCTCTCCTGTGTGATACTGTCTGCTGAGCCGTGTATCTAATCCTCTCCTGTGTGATACTGTCTGCTGAGCCGTGTATCTAATCCTATCCTGTGTGGTACCATCTGCTGAGCCGTGTATCTAATCTTATCCTGTGTGATACTGTCTGCTGAGCCGTGTATCTAATCCTATCCTGTGTGATACTGACTGCTGAGCCGTGTATCTAATCCTATCCTGTGTGATACTGTCTGATGAGCTGTGTATCTAATCCTCTCCTGTGTGATACTGTCTGCTGAGCTGTGTATCTAATCCTATCCTGTGTGATACTGACTGCTGAGCCGTGTATCTAATCCTATCCTGTGTGATACCGTGTGCTGAGCCGTGTATCTAATCCTCTCCTGTGTGATACCATCTGCTGAGCCGTGTATCTAATCCTCTCCTGTGTGATACTGTCTGCTGAGCTGTGTATCTAATCCTATCGTGTGTGATACTGTCTGCTGAGCCGTGTATCTAATCCTCTCCTGTGTGATACTGTCTGCTGAACCGTGTATCTAATCCTATCCTGTGTGATACTGTCTGCTGAGCCGTGTATCTAATCCTCTCCTGTGTGATACTGTCTGCTGAGCCGTGTATCTAATCCTCTCCTATGTGATGCTGTCTGCTGAGCCGTGTATCTAATCCTTTCCTGTGTGATACTGTCTGCTGAGCCGTGTATCTAATCCTATCCTGTGTGATACTGTCTGCTGAGCTGTGTATCTAATCATCTCCTGTGTGATACTGTCTGCTGAGCCGTGTATCTAAGCCTATCACGTGTGATACTGACTGCTGAGCTGTGTATCTAATCCTCTCCTGTGTGATACTGTCTGATGAGCCGTGTATCTAATCCTATCCTGTGTGATACTGTCTGCTGAGCCCTGTATCTAATCCTATCCTGTGTGATACTGTCTGGTGAGCCGTGTATCTAAGCCTGTCACGTGTGATACTGACTGCTGAGCCGTGTATCTAATCCTATCCTGTATGATACTGTCTGCTGAGCCGTGTATCTAATCCTATCCTGTGTGATACTGACTGCTGAGCTGTGTATCTAATCCTCTCCTGTGTGATACTGTCTGCTGAGCCGTGTATCTAATCCTATCCTGTGTGATACTGACTGCTGAGCTGTGTATCTAATCCTCTCCTGTGTGATACTGTCTGCTGAGCCGTGTATCTAATCCTCTCCTGTGTGATACTGTCTGCTGAGCCGTGTATCTAATCCTCTCCTGTGTGATACTGTCTGATGAGCCGTGTATCTAATCCTATCCTGTGTGATACTGACTGCTGAGCTGTGTATCTAATCCTCTTCTGTGTGATACTGTCTGCTGAGCCGTGTATCTAATCCTCTCCTGTGTGATACTGTCTGCTGAGCCGTGTATCTAATCCTATCCTGTGTGATACTGACTGCTGAGCTGTGTATCTAATCCTCTCCTGTGTGATACTGTCTGCTGAGCCGTGTATCTAATCCTATCCTGTGTGATACTGACTGCTGAGCCGTGTATCTAATCCTATCATGTATGATACTGTCTGCTGAGCTGTGTATCTAATCCTATCCTGTGTGATACTGTCTGATGAGCCGTGTATCTAATCCTATCCTGTGTGATACTGACTGCTGAGCCGTGTATCTAATCCTATCCTGTATGATACTGTCTGCTGAGCCGTGTATCTAATCCTATCCTGTGTGATACTGTCTGCTGAGCCGTGTATCTAATCCTCTCCTGTGTGATACTGTCTGCTGAGCCGTGTATCTAAGCCTGTCATGTGTGATACTGTCTGCTGAGCCGTGTATCTAATCCTGTCCTGTGATACTGTCTGCTGAGCTGTGTATCTAATCCTATCCTGTGTGATACTGTCGCTGAGCCGTGTATCTAAGCCTGTCATGTGTGATACTGTCTGATGAGCCGTGTATCTAATCCTATCCTGTGTGATACTGACTGCTGAGCCGTGTATCTAATCCTATCCTGTATGATACTGTCTGCTGAGCCGTGTATCTAATCCTATCCTGTGTGATACTGACTGCTGAGCTGTGTATCTAATCCTCTCCTGTGTGATACTGTCTGCTGAGCTGTGTATCTAATCCTATCCTGTGTGATACTGACTGCTGAGCTGTGTATCTAATCCTCTCCTGTGTGATACTGTCTGCTGAGCTGTGTATCTAAGCCTGTCATGTGTGATACTGTCTGCTGAGCCGTGTATCTAATCCTATCCTGTGTGATACTGTCTGCTGAGCCGTGTATCTAAGCCTGTCATGTGTGATACTGTCTGCTGAGCTGTGTATCTAATCCTCTCCTGTGTGATACTGTCTGATGAGCCGTGTATCTAATCCTATCCTGTGTGATAGCGACTGCTGAGCCGTGTATCTAATCCTATCCTGTGTGATACTGAATGCTGAGCTGTGTATCTAATCCTCTTCTGTGTGATACTGTCTGCTGAGCCGTGTATCTAATCCTATCCTGTATGATACTGTCTGCTGAGCCGTGTATCTAATCCTATCCTGTGTGATACTGACTGCTGAGCTGTGTATCTAATCCTATCCTGTGTGATACTGTCTGCTGAGCCGTGTATCTAATCCTATCCTGTGTGATACTGACTGCTGAGCTGTGTATCTAGTCCTCTCGTGTGTGATACTGTCTGCTGAGCTGTGTATCTAAGCCTGTCATGTGTGATACTGTCTGCTGAGCCGTGTATCTAATCCTATCCTGTGTGATACTGTCTGCTGAGCCGTGTATCTAAGCCTGTCATGTGTGATACTGTCTGCTGAGCTGTGTATCTAATCCTCTCCTGTGTGATACTGTCTGATGAGCCGTGTATCTAATCCTATCCTGTGTGATAGTGACTGCTGAGCTGTGTATCTAATCCTATCCTGTGTGATACTGAATGCTGAGCTGTGTATCTAATCCTCTTCTGTGTGATACTGTCTGCTGAGCCGTGTATCTAATCCTATCCTGTGTGATACTGTCTGCTGAGCCGCGTATCTAATCCTCTCCTGTGTGATACTGTCTGATGAGCCGTGTATCTAATCCTGTCCTGTGTGATACTGTCTGCTGAGCCGTGTATCTAATCCTCTCCTGTGTGATACTGTCTGCTGAGCCGTGTATCTAATCCTCTTCTGTGTGATACTGTCTGCTGAGCCGTGTATCTAATCCTATCCTGTGTGATACTGTCTGCTGAGCTGTGTATCTAATCCTATCCTTTGTGATACCGTCTGCTGAGCCGTGTATCTAATCCTCTCCTGTGTGATACTGACTGCTGAGCCGTGTATCTAATCCTCTTCTGTGTGATACTGTCTGCTGAGCTGTGTATCTAATCCTATCCTGTGTGATACCGTCTGCTGAGCCGTGTATCTAATCCTATCCTGTGTGATACTGTCTGCTGAGCCGTGTATCTAATCCTATCCTGTGTGTTACTGTCTGCTGAGCCGTGTATCTAATCCTCTTCTGTGTGATACCGTCTGCTGAGCTGCGTATATAATCCTATCCTGTGTGATACTGTCTGCTGAGCCGTGTATCTAATCCTATCCTGTGTGATACTGTCTGCTGAGCCGTGTATCTAATCCTCTCCTGTGTGATACTGTCTGCTGAGCCGTGTATCTAATCCTCTCCTGTGTGATACTGTCTGCTGAGCCGTGTATCTAATCCTCTCCTGTGTGATACCGTCTGCTGAGCCGTGTATCTAAGCCTGTCATGTGTGATACTGACTGCTGAGCTGTGTATCTAATCCTCTTCTGTGTGATACTGCCTGCAGAGCCGTGTATCTAATCCTCTCCTGTGTGATACTGTCTGCTGAGCCGTGTATCTAATCCTATCCTGTGTGATACTGTCTGCTGAGCCGTGTATCTAAGCCTGTCATGTGCGATACTGTCTGCTGATCCGTGTATCTAATCCTATCCTGTGTGATACTGTCTGCTGAGCCGTGTATCTAATCCTATCCTGTGTGATACCGTCTGCTGAGCTGTGTATCTAATCCTCTCCTGTGTGATACTGTCTGCTGAGCCATGTATCTAAGCCTGTCACGTGTGATACTGACTGCTGAGCCGTGTATCTAATCCTCTCCTGTGTGATACTGTCTGCTGAGCCGTGTATCTAATCCTATCCTGTGTGATACTGTCTGCTGAGCAGTGTATCTAATCCTATCCTGTGTGATACTGTCTGCTGAGCCGTGTATCTAATCCTATCCTGTGTGATACCGTCTGCTGAGCTGTGTATCTAATCCTATCCTGTGTGATACTGTCTGCTGAGCCGTGTATCTAAGCCTGTCACGTGTTACACTGACTGCTGAGCCGTGTATCTAATCCTATCCTGTGTGATACTGTCTGCTGAGCAGTGTATCTAATCCTCTCCTGTGTGATACTGTCTGATGAGCCGTGTATCTAATCCTCTCCTGTGTGTTACTGTCTGCTGAGCCGTGTATCTAATCCTTTCCTGTGTGATACTGTCTGCTGAGCCCTGTATCTAATCCTATCCTGTGTGATACTGTCTGCTGAGCCGTGTATCTAATCCTATCCTGTGTGATACTGTCTGCTGAGCCGTTTATCTAAGCCTATCCTGTGTGATACTGTCTGCTGAGCCGTGTATCTAATCCTATCCTGTGTGATACTGTCTGCTGAGCCGTGTATCTAATCCTATCCTGTGTGATACTGTCTGCTGAGTCGTGTATCTAATCCTATCCTGTGTGATACTGTCTGCTGAGCCCTGTATCTAATCCTATCCTGTGTGATACTGTCTGCTGAGCCGTGTATCTAAGCCTGTCATGTGTGATACTGACTGCTGAGCTGTGTATCTAATCCTATCCTGTGTGATACTGACTGCTGAGCCGTGTATCTAATCCTATCCTGTGTGACACTGACTGCTGAGCCGTGTATCTAATCCTATCCTGTATGATACTGTCTGCTGAGCCGTATCTAATCCTCTCCTGTGTGATACTGTCTGCTGAGCCGTGTATCTAAGCCTGTCATGTGTGATACTGTCTGCTGAGCCGTGTATCTAATCCTCTCCTGTGTGATACTGTCTGATGAGCCGTGTATCTAATCCTATCCTGTGTGATACTGACTGCTGAGCCGTGTATCTAATCCTATCCTGTGTGATACTGACTGCTGAGATGTGTATCTAATCCTCTTCTGTGTGATACTGTCTGCTGAGCCGTGTATCTAATCCCATCCTGTGTGATACTGTCTGTTGAGCTGTGTATCTAATCCCATCCTGTGTGATACTGTCTGCTGAGCCGTGTATCTAATCCTGTGTGATACTGTCTGCTGAGCCGTGTATCTAATCCTCTTCTGTGTGATACTGTCTGCTGAGCCGTGTATCTAATCCTATCCTGTGTGATACCGTGTGCTGAGCCGTGTATCTAATCCTCTCCTGTGTGATACCATCTGCTGAGCCGTGTATCTAATCCTCTCCTGTGTGATACTGACTGCTGAGCCGTGTATCTAATCCTATCGTGTGTGATACTGTCTGCTGAGCCGTGTATCTAATCCTCTCCTGTGTGATACTGTCTGCTGAGCCGTGTATCTAATCCTATCGTGTGTGATACTGTCTGCTGAGCCGTGTATCTAATCCTCTCCTGTGTGATACTGTCTGCTGAGCCGTGTATCTAATCCTATCCTGTGTGATACTGTCTGCTGAGCCGTGTATCTAATCCTATCCTGTGTGATACTGTCTGCTGAGCCGTGTATCTAAGCCTGTCATGTGTGATACTGACTGCTGAGCCGTGTATCTAATCCTATCCTGTGTGATACTGTCTGCTGAGCCGTGTATCTAATCCTATCCTGTGTGATACTGTCTGCTGAGCCCTGTATCTAATCCTATCCTGTGTGATACTGTCTGCTGAGCCGTGTATCTAAGCCTGTCATGTGTGATACTGACTGCTGAGCCGTGTATCTAATCCTATCCTGTGTGATACTGACTGCTGAGCCGTGTATCTAATCCTATCCTGTGTGATACCGTCTGCTGAGCTGTGTATCTAATCCTATCCTGTGTGATACTGTCTGCTGAGCCGTGTATCTAATCCTATCCTGTGTGATACTGTCTGCTGAGCAGTGTATCTAATCCTCTCCTGTGTGATACTGTCTGCTGAGCAGTGTATCTAATCCTCTCCTGTGTGATACTGTCTGCTGAGCAGTGTATCTAATCCTATCCTGTGTGATACCGTCTGCTGAGCTGTGTATCTAATCCTATCCTGTGTGATACTGACTGCTGAGCCGTGTATCTAATCCTATCCTGTGTGATACTGTCTGCTGAGCAGTGTATCTAATCCTCTCCTGTGTGATACTGTCTGATGAGCCGTGTATCTAATCCTCTCCTGTGTGTTACTGTCTGCTGAGCCGTGTATCTAATCCTATCCTGTGTGATACTGTCTGCTGAGCCCTGTATCTAATCCTATCCTGTGTGATACTGTCTGCTGAGCCGTGTATCTAATCCTATCCTGTGTGATACTGTCTGCTGAGCCGTGTATCTAAGCCTGTCATGTGTGATACTGACTGCTGAGCCGTGTATCTAATCCTATCCTGTGTGATACTGTCTGCTGAGCCGTGTATCTAATCCTATCCTGTGTGATACTGTCTGCTGAGCCCTGTATCTAATCCTATCCTGTGTGATACTGTCTGCTGAGCCGTGTATCTAAGCCTGTCATGTGTGATACTGACTGCTGAGCCGTGTATCTAATCCTATCCTGTGTGATACTGACTGCTGAGCCGTGTATCTAATCCTATCCTGTGTGATACTGACTGCTGAGCCGTGTATCTAATCCTATCCTGTATGATACTGTCTGCTGAGCCGTGTATCTAATCCTCTCCTGTGTGATACTGTCTGCTGAGCCGTGTATCTAAGCCTGTCATGTGTGATACTGTCTGCTGAGCCGTGTATCTAATCCTATCCTGTGTGATACTGTCTGCTGAGCCGTGTATCTAAGCCTATCCTGTGTGGTACCGTCTGCTGAGCCGTGTATCTAATCCTCTTCTGTGTGATACTGTCTGCTGAGCCGTGTATCTAATCCTCTCCTGTGTGATACTGTCTGCTGAGCCGTGTATCTAATCCTATCCTGTGTGATACTGTCTGCTGAGCCGTGTATCTAATCCTCTCCTGTGTGATACTGTCTGATGAGCCGTGTATCTAATCCTATCCTGTGTGATACTGACTGCTGAGCCGTGTATCTAATCCTATCCTGTGTGATACTGACTGCTGAGCTGTGTATCTAATCCTCTTCTGTGTGATACTGTCTGCTGAGCCGTGTATCTAATCCCATCCTGTGTGATACTGTCTGTTGAGCTGTGTATCTAATCCCATCCTGTGTGATACTGTCTGCTGAGCCGTGTATCTAATCCTGTGTGATACTGTCTGCTGAGCCGTGTATCTAATCCTCTTCTGTGTGATACTGTCTGCTGAGCCGTGTATCTAATCCTCTCCTGTGTGATACTGTCTGCTGAGCCGTGTATCTAATCCTATCCTGTGTGATACTGTCTGCTGAGCCGTGTATCTAATCCTATCCTGTGTGATACCGTGTGCTGAGCCGTGTATCTAATCCTCTCCTGTGTGATACCATCTGCTGAGCCGTGTATCTAATCCTCTCCTGTGTGATACTGACTGCTGAGCCGTGTATCTAATCCTTTCGTGTGTGATACTGTCTGCTGAGCCGTGTATCTAATCCTCTCCTGTGTGATACTGTCTGCTGAGCCATGTATCTAATCGTATCCTGTGTGATACTGTCTGCTGAGCCGTGTATCTAATCCTCTCCTGTGTGATACTGTCTGCTGAGCCGTGTATCTAATCCTCTCCTGTGTGATACTCTCTGCTGAGCCGTGTATCTAATCCTATCCTGTGTGATACTGTCTGCTGAGCCGTGTATCTAATCCTATCCTGTGTGATACTGTCTGCTGAGCCGTGTATCTAATCCTATCCTGTGTGATACTGTCTGCTGAGCTGTGTATCTAATCCTCTCCTGTGTGATACCATCTGCTGAGCCGTGTATCTAATCCTCTCCTGTGTGATACTGACTGCTGAGCCGTGTATCTAATCCTATCCTGTGTGATACTGACTGCTGAGCTGTGTATCTAATCCTGTCCTGTGTGATACTGTCTGCTGAGCCGTGTATCTAATCCTATCCTGTGTGATACTGTCTGCTGAGCCGTGTATCTAATCCTATCGTGTGTGATACTGTCTGCTGAGCTGTGTATCTAATCCTCTCCTGTGTGATACTGTCTGCTGAGCTGTGTACCTAAGCCTGTCACGTATGATACTGTCTGCTGAGCTGTGTATCTAATCCTCTCCTGTGTGATACTGACTGCTGAGCTGTGTATCTAATCCTCTCCTGTGTGATACTGACTGCTGAGCCGTGTATCTAATCCTCTCCTGTGTGATACCGTCTGCTGAGCCGTGTATCTAATCCTCTCCTGTGTGATACCGTCTGCTGAACTGTGTATCTAATCATCTCCTGTGTGATACCGTCTGCTGAGCTGTGTATCTAATCCTATCCTGTATGATACTGCCTGCAGAGCCGTGTATCTAATCATCTCCTGTGTGATACTGTCTGCTGAGCCGTGTATCTCATCCTCTCCTGTGTGATACTGTCTGCTGAGCCGTGTATCTAATCCTATCCTGTGTGATACTGTCTGCTGAGCCGTGTATCTAATCCTCTCCTGTGTGATGCTGTCTGATGAGCCGTGTATCTAATCCTATCCTGTGTGATACTGTCTGCTGAGCCGTGTATCTAAGCCTGTCATGTGTGATACTGACTGCTGAGCCGTGTATCTAATCCTATCCTGTGTGATACTGACTGCTGAGCCGTGTATCTAATCCTATCCTGTGTGATACTGTCTGCTGAGCCGTGTATCTAAGCCTATCCTGTGTGGTACCGTCTGCTGAGCCGTGTATCTAATCCTCTTCTGTGTGATACTGTCTGCTGAGCCGTGTATCTAATCCTCTCCTGTGTGATACTGTCTGCTGAGCCGTGTATCTAATCCTATCCTGTGTGATACTGTCTGCTGAGCCGTGTATCTAATCCTCTCCTGTGTGATACTGTCTGATGAGCCGTGTATCTAATCCTATCCTGTGTGATACTGACTGCTGAGCCGTGTATCTAATCCTATCCTGTGTGATACTGACTGCTGAGCTGTGTATCTAATCCTCTTCTGTGTGATACTGTCTGCTGAGCCGTGTATCTAATCCCATCCTGTGTGATACTGTCTGTTGAGCTGTGTATCTAATCCCATCCTGTGTGATACTGTCTGCTGAGCCGTGTATCTAATCCTGTGTGATACTGTCTGCTGAGCCGTGTATCTAATCCTCTTCTGTGTGATACTGTCTGCTGAGCCGTGTATCTAATCCTCTCCTGTGTGATACTGTCTGCTGAGCCGTGTATCTAATCCTATCCTGTGTGATACTGTCTGCTGAGCCGTGTATCTAATCCTATCCTGTGTGATACCGTGTGCTGAGCCGTGTATCTAATCCTCTCCTGTGTGATACCATCTGCTGAGCCGTGTATCTAATCCTCTCCTGTGTGATACTGACTGCTGAGCCGTGTATCTAATCCTTTCGTGTGTGATACTGTCTGCTGAGCCGTGTATCTAATCCTCTCCTGTGTGATACTGTCTGCTGAGCCATGTATCTAATCGTATCCTGTGTGATACTGTCTGCTGAGCCGTGTATCTAATCCTCTCCTGTGTGATACTGTCTGCTGAGCCGTGTATCTAATCCTCTCCTGTGTGATACTCTCTGCTGAGCCGTGTATCTAATCCTATCCTGTGTGATACTGTCTGCTGAGCCGTGTATCTAATCCTATCCTGTGTGATACTGTCTGCTGAGCCGTGTATCTAATCCTATCCTGTGTGATACTGTCTGCTGAGCTGTGTATCTAATCCTCTCCTGTGTGATACCATCTGCTGAGCCGTGTATCTAATCCTCTCCTGTGTGATACTGACTGCTGAGCCGTGTATCTAATCCTATCCTGTGTGATACTGACTGCTGAGCTGTGTATCTAATCCTGTCCTGTGTGATACTGTCTGCTGAGCCGTGTATCTAATCCTATCCTGTGTGATACTGTCTGCTGAGCCGTGTATCTAATCCTATCGTGTGTGATACTGTCTGCTGAGCTGTGTATCTAATCCTCTCCTGTGTGATACTGTCTGCTGAGCTGTGTACCTAAGCCTGTCACGTATGATACTGTCTGCTGAGCTGTGTATCTAATCCTCTCCTGTGTGATACTGACTGCTGAGCCGTGTATCTAATCCTCTCCTGTGTGATACCGTCTGCTGAGCCGTGTATCTAATCCTCTCCTGTGTGATACCGTCTGCTGAACTGTGTATCTAATCATCTCCTGTGTGATACCGTCTGCTGAGCTGTGTATCTAATCCTATCCTGTATGATACTGCCTGCAGAGCCGTGTATCTAATCATCTCCTGTGTGATACTGTCTGCTGAGCCGTGTATCTCATCCTCTCCTGTGTGATACTGTCTGCTGAGCCGTGTATCTAATCCTATCCTGTGTGATACTGTCTGCTGAGCCGTGTATCTAATCCTCTCCTGTGTGATGCTGTCTGATGAGCCGTGTATCTAATCCTATCCTGTGTGATACTGTCTGCTGAGCCGTGTATCTAATCCTCTCCTGTGTGATACTGACTGCTGAGCCGTGTATCTAATCCTGGGCGATACTGAGCAGTATATCTAATCCTGGGTGATACTGAACCGTGTAGCTAATCCTGGGCGATACCGAGCCGTGTATCTAATCCTGGACGATACTGAGCCATGTATCTAATCCGGGCCATACCGAGCCGTGTATCTAATCCTGGGCGATACCGAATCGTGTATCTAATCCTTGGCGATACTGAGCCGTGTATCTAATCCTGGGCAATACCGAGCCGTGTATCTAATCCTGGGTGATACTGAGCCGTGTATCTAATCCTGGGTGATACTGAGCCATGTACCTAATCCTGGGTGATACTGAGCTGTGTATCTAATCCTGTTTGATACCGAGCCGTGTATCTAATACTTGGCAATACCGAGACGTGTATCTAATCCTGGGCGATACTGAGCCGTGTATCTAATCCTGGGCGATACCGAGCCATGTATCTAATCCTGGGCGATACCGAGCCGTATATCTAATCCTATCCTGTGTGATACTGACTGCTGAGCCGTGTATCTAATCCTGTCCTATACTATGCCGTGTATCTAATCCTGGGCGATACTGAGCCGTATATCTAATCCTGGGTGATACTGAACCGTGTAGCTAATCCTGGGCGATACCGAGCCGTGTATCTAATCCTGGACGATACTGAGCCGTGTATCTAATACTGGGCGATACCTCGCCGTGTATCTAATCCTGAGTGATACTGAGCCATGTATCTAATCCTGGGCGATACCGAGCCGTGTATCTAACCTTGGCGATGCTGAGCCATGTATCTAATCCTGGGCTTGTATCTAATTTTTGGCGATACTGAGCCGTGTATCTAATCCTGGGCGATACCGAGCCGTGTATCTAATCCTGGGCGATGCTGAGCCGTGTATCTAATACTGGGCGATACCTCGCCGTGTATCTAATCCTGAGTGATACTGAGCCATGTATCTAATCCTGTCCGATACTGAGCCGTGTATCTAATCCGGGCCATACCGAGCCGTGTATCTAATCCTGGGCGATGCTGAGCCGTGTATCTAATACTGGGCGATACCTCGCCGTGTATCTAATCCTGAGTGATACTGAGCCATGTATCTAATCCTGTCCGATACTACTGAGCCGTGTATCTAATCCGGGCCATACCGAGCCGTGTATCTAATCCTGGGCGATACCGAGCCGTGTATCTAATCCTGGGCGATACCGAACCGTGTATCTAATCCTTGGCGATACTGAGCCGTGTATCTAATCCTGGGTGATACTGAGCCGTGTATCTAATCCTGTTTGATACCGAGCCGTGTATCTAATACTTGGCAATACCGAGACGTGTATCTAATCCTGGGCGATACTGAGCCGTGTATCTAATCCTGGGCAATACCTCGCCGTGTATCTAATCCTGGGTGATACTGAGCCATGTACCTAATCCTGGGTGATACTGAGCCTTGTATCTAATCCTGTTTGATACCGAGCCGTGTATCTAATACTTGGCAATATCGAGACGTGTATCTAATCCTGGGCGATACCGAGCCATATATCTAATCCTGGGCGATACCGAGCCATATATCTAATCCTCTCCTGTGTGATACTGACTGCTGAGCCGTGTATCTAATCCTGGGCGATACTGAGCCGTATATCTAATCCTGGGTGATACTGAACCGTGTAGCTAATCCTGGGCGATACTGAGCCGTGTATTTAATACTGGGCGATACCTCGCCGTGTATCTAATCCTGAGTGATACTGAGCCATGTATCTAATCCTGGGTGATACCGAGCCGTGTATCTAACCTTGGCGATGCTGAGCCATGTATCTAATCCTGGGCTTGTATCTAATCCTGGGCGATACTGAGCCGTGTATCTAATCCTGGGCGATACCGAGCCGTATATCTAATCCTCTCCTGTGTGATACTGACTGCTGAGCCGTGTATCTAATCCTGTCCTATACTATGCCGTGTATCTAATCCTGGGCGATACTTAGCCGTATATCTAATCCTGGGTGATACTGAACCGTGTAGCTAATCCTGGGCGATACCGAGCCGTGTATCTAATCCTGGACGATACTGAGCCGTGTATCTAATCCTGAGTGATACTGAGCCGTGTATCTAACCTTGGCGATGTGAGCCATGTATCTAATCCTGGGCTTGTATCTAATTTTTGGCGATACTGAGCCGTGTATCTAATCCTGGGCGATACTGAGCCGTGTATCTAATCCTGGGCGATACCGAGCCGTGTATCTAATCCTGGGCGATGCTGAGCCGTGTATCTAATACTGCGCGATACCTCGCCGTGTATCTAATCCTGAGTGATACTGAGCCATGTATCTAATCCTGTCCGATACTGAGCCGTGTATCTAATCCGGGCCATACCGAGCCGTGTATCTAATCCTTGGCGATACTGAGCCGTGTATCTAATCCTGGGCAATACCGAGCCGTGTATCTAATCCTGGGTGATACTGAGCCGTGTATCTAATCCTGGGTGATACTGAGCCATGTACCTAATCCTGGGTGATACTGAGCCGTGTATCTAATCCTGTTTGATACCGAGCCGTGTATCTAATACTTGGCAATACTGAGACGTGTATCTAATCCTGGGCGATACTGAGCCGTGTATCTAATCCTGGGCGATACCGAGCCATGTATCTAATCCTGGGCGATACCGAGCCGTATATCTAATCCTCTCCTGTGTGATACTGACTGCTGAGACGTGTATCTAATCCTGTCCTATACTATGCCGTGTATCTAATCCTGGGCGATACTGAGCCGTATATCTAATCCTGGGTGATACTGAACCGTGTAGCTAATCCTGGGCGATACCGAGCCGTGTATCTAATCCTGGACGATACTGAGCCGTGTATCTAATACTGGGCGATACCTCGCCGTGTATCTAATCCTGAGTGATACTGAGCCATGTATCCAATCCTGGGCGATACCGAGCCGTGTATCTAACCTTGGCGATGCTGTGCCGTGTATCTAATCCTGTCTGATACTGAGCCGTGTATCTAATCCTGGGCGATACCGAGCCGTGTATCTAATCCTGGGCGATACTGAACCGTGTATCTAATCCTGGGCGATACTGAGCCGTGTATCTAATCCTGGGCTTGTATCTAATTTTTGGCGATATCTCCTGTGTGATACTGACTGCTGAGCCGTGTATCTAATCCTGGGCGATACCTCGCCGTGTATCTAATCCTGAGTGATACTGAGCCATGTATCTAATCCTGGACGATACCGAGCCGTGTATCTAACCTTGGCGATGCTGAGCCATGTATCTAATCCTGTCTGATACTGAGCCGTGTATCTAATCCTGGGCGATACCGAGCCGTGTATCTAATCCTGGGCGATACTGAACCGTGTATCTAATCCTGGGCGATACTGAGCCGTGTATCTAATCCTGGGCAATACCTAGCCGTGTATCTAATCCTGAGTGATACCGAGCCGTGTATCTAATCCTGGGCGATACTGAACCGTGTATCTAATCCTGGGTAATACCGAGCCGTGAATCTAATCCTGGGTGATACTGAGCCGTGTATCTAATCCTGGGTGATACTGAGCCATGTATCTAATCCTGTTTGATACGGAGCCGTGTATCTAATCCTTGGCAATACCGAGCTGTGTATCTAATCCTGGGCGATACCAAGCCATGTATCTAATTGTGGGTGATACTGAGCCGTGTATCTAATCCTGTTTGATACGGAGCCGTGTATCTAATCCTGGGTGATACCGAACCGTGTTTCTAATCATGGGTGATACCGAGCCGTGTTCCTAATCCTGGGTGATACTGAGCCGTGTATCTAATCCTGTTTGATACCGAGCCGTGTATCTAATACTTGGCAATACCGAGACGTGTATCTAATCCTGGGCGATACTGAGCCGTGTATCTAATCCTGGGCGATACCGAGCCATGTATGTAATCCTGGGCGATACCGAGCCGTGTATCTAATCCTCTCCTGTGTGATACTGACTGCTGAGCCGTGTATCTAATCCTGTCCTATACTATGCCGTGTATCTAATACTGGGCGATACTGAGCCATGTATCTAATCCTGGGCGATACTGAGCCGTGTCTAATCCTGTCCTATACTATGCCGTGTATCTAATCCTGGGTGATACTGAGCCGTGTATCTAATCCTGGGCGATATCGAGCCGTGTATCTAATCCTGGGTGATACCGAGCCGTGTATCTAATCCTGGGTGATAACTAGCCATGTATCTAATCCTGGGCAATACCGAACCGTGTATCTAATCCTGGGTGATACCGAGCCGTGTATCTAAACCTGGGCGATAACGATCCGTGTATCTAATCCTGTTTGATACCGAGCCGTGTATCTAATCCTGGGCGATACCGAGCCTGTATCTAATCCTGTGCGATACTGAACGGTGTATCTAATCCTGGGCTTGTATCTAATCTTTGACATTACTGAGCCATGTATCTAATCCTGGGCGATACCGAGCCGTGTATCTAATCCTGGGTGATACCGAGCCGTGTATCTAAACCTGGGCGATAACGATCCGTGTATCTAATCCTGTTTGATACCGAGCCGTGTATCTAATCCTGGGCGATACCGAGCTCTGTATCTAATCCTGGGCAATTCTGAACAGCGTATCTAATCCTGGGCTTGTATCTAATTTTTGGCGATACTGAGCCGTGTTTCTAATCCTGGGCGATACTGAGCCGTGTATCTAATACTGGGCGATACCTCGCCGTGTATCTAATCCTGAGTGATACTGAGCCATGTATCCAATCCTGGGCGATACCGAGCCGTGTATCTAACCTTGGCGATGCTGTGCCGTGTATCTAATCCTGTCTGATACTGAGCCGTGTATCTAATCCTGGGCGATACCGAGCCGTGTATCTAATCCTGGGCGATACTGAACCGTGTATCTAATCCTGGGCGATACTGAGCCGTGTATCTAATCCTGGGCTTGTATCTAATTTTTGGCGATATCTCCTGTGTGATACTGACTGCTGAGCCGTGTATCTAATCCTGGGCGATACCTCGCCGTGTATCTAATCCTGAGTGATACTGAGCCATGTATCTAATCCTGGACGATACCGAGCCGTGTATCTAACCTTGGCGATGCTGAGCCATGTATCTAATCCTGTCTGATACTGAGCCGTGTATCTAATCCTGGGCGATACCGAGCCGTGTATCTAATCCTGGGCGATACTGAACCGTGTATCTAATCCTGGGCGATACTGAGCCGTGTATCTAATCCTGGGCAATACCTAGCCGTGTATCTAATCCTGGGCGATACCGAACCGTGTATCTAATCCTGGGCGATGCTGAGCCATGAATCTAATCCTGTCCGATACTGAGCCGTGTATCTAATCCTTGGCAATACCGAGCCGTGTATCTAATCCTGGGCGATACCGAGCCGTGTATCTAATCCTGGGCGATACTGAGCCGTGTTTATAATCCTGGGTTATACTGAGCCATGTATCTAATCCTGGGCGATACCGAGCCGTGTATCTAATCCTGGGTGATACCGAGCCGTGTATCTAATCCTGGGCGATACCGAGCCGTGTATCTAATCCTCTCCTGGGCGATACTGTCTGTTGAGCTGTATCTAATCCTGTCCTGTGTGATACTGACTGCTGAGCCGTGTATCTAATCCTGGGCGATACCGAGCCGTGTATCTAACCTTGGCGATGCTGAGCAGTGTATCTAATCCTGCCCGATACTGAGCCGTGTATCTAATCCTGGGCGATACCGAGCCGTGTATCTAATCCTGGGTGATACCGAACAGTGTATCTAATCCTGTGCGATACTGAGCCGTGTATCTAATCCTGGGCAATACCGAGCCGTGTATCTAATCCTGGGTGATACTGAGCCGTGTATCTATTCCTGGGTGATACTGAGCCGTGTACCTAATCATGGGTGATACTGAGCCGTGTATCTAATCCTGCTTGATACCGATCCGTGTATCTAATACTTGACAATACTTAGCCGTGTATCTAATCCTGGGCGATACCGAACCGTGTATCTAATCCTGGGCGATGCTGAGCCATGTATCTAATCCTGTCCGATACTGAGCCGTGTATCTAATCCTGGGCGATACCGAGCCGTGTATCTAATCCTGGGCGATACTGAGCCGTGTATCTAATCCTGGGTAATACCAAGCCGTGTATCTAATCCTGGGTGATACTGAGCCGTGTATCTAATCCTGGGTGATACTGAGCCGTGTATCTAATCCTGTTTGATACGGAGCCGTGTATCTAATCCTTGGCAATACCGAGCCGTGTATCTAATCCTGGGCGATACCGAGCCGTGTATCTAATCCTGGGCGATACTGAGCCGTGTTTATAATCCTGGGTTATACTGAGCCATGTATCTAATCCTGGGCGATACCGAGCCGTGTATCTAATCCTGGGTGATACCGAGCCGTGTATCTAATTCTGGGCGATACCGAGCCGTGTATCTAATCCTCTCCTGGGCGATACTGTCTGTTGAGCTGTATCTAATCCTGTCCTGTGTGATACTGACTGCTGAGCCATGTATCTAATCCTGGGCGATACCGAGCCGTGTATCTAACCTTGGCGATGCTGAGCAGTGTATCTAATCCTGTCCGATACTGAGCCGTGTATCTAATCCTGGGCGATACCGAGCCGTGTATCTAATCCTGGGTGATACCGAACCGTGTATCTAATCCTGTGCGATACTGAACCGTGTATCTAATCCTGGGCAATACCGAGCCGTGTATCTAATCCTGAGTGATACTGAGCCATGTATCTAATCCTGGGCGATACCGAGCCGTGTATCTAATCCTGGGCGATACCGAACCGTGTATCTAATCCTTGGCGATACTGAGCCGTGTATCTAATCCTGGGCAATACCGAGCCGTGTATCTAATCCTGGGTGATACTGAGCCGTGTATCTAATCCTGGGTGATACTGAGCCATGTACCTAATCCTGGGTGATACTGAGCCGTGTATCTAATCCTGTTTGATACCGAGCCGTGTATCTAATACTTGGCAATACCGAGACGTGTATCTAATCCTGGGCGATACTGAGACGTGTATCTAATCCTGGGCGATACTGAGCCGTATATCTAATCCTCTCCTGGGCGATACTGTCTGCTGAGCTGTATCTAATCCTGTCCTGTGTGATACTGACTGTTAAGCCATGTATCTAATCCTGGGCGATACCGAGCCGTGTATCTAATCCTGGGCGATGCTGAGCCATGTATCTAATCCTGTCCGATACTGAGCCGTGTATCTAATCCTTGGTGATACCGAGCCGTGTATCTAATCCTGGGCGATACTGAACCGTGTATCTAATCCTGGGTAATACCGAGCCGTGAATCTAATCCTGGGTGATACTGAGCCGTGTATCTAATCCTGGGTGATACTGAGCCATGTATCTAATCCTGTTTGATACGGAGCCGTGTATCTAATCCTTGGCAATACCGAGCTGTGTATCTAATCCTGGGCGATACCAAGCCATGTATCTAATTGTGGGTGATACTGAGCCGTGTATCTAATCCTGTTTGATACGGAGCCGTGTATCTAATCCTGGGCGATACCGAGCCGTGTATCTAATCCTGGGTGATACCGAGCCGTGTATCTAATCCTGGGCGATACCGAGCCGTCTATCTAATCCTCTCCTGGGCGATACTGTCTGTTGAGCTGTATCTAATCCTGTCCTGTGTGATACTGACTGCTATGCCATGTATCTAATCCTGGGCGATACCGAGCCGTGTATCTAACCTTGGCGATGCTGAGCAGTGTATCTAATCCTGTCCGATACTAAGCCGTGTATCTAATCCTGGGCGATACCGAGCCGTGTATCTAATCCTGGGTGATACCGAACCGTGTTTCTAATCATGGGTGATACCGAGCCGTGTTCCTAATCCTGGGTGATACTGAGCCGTGTATCTAATCCTGTTTGATACCGAGCCGTGTATCTAATACTTGGCAATACCGAGACGTGTATCTAATCCTGGGCGATACTGAGCCGTGTATCTAATCCTGGGCGATACTGAGCCATGTATCTAATCCTGGGCGATACCGAGCCGTGTATCTAATCCTCTCCTGTGTGATACTGACTGCTGAGCCGTGTATCTAATCCTGTCCTATACTATGCCGTGTATCTAATACTGGGCGATACTGAGCCATGTATCTAATCCTGGGCGATACTGAGCCGTGTCTAATCCTGTCCTATACTATGCCGTGTATCTAATCCTGGGTGATACTGAGCCGTGTATCTAATCCTGGGCGATATCGAGCCGTGTATCTAATCCTGGGTGATACCGAGCCGTGTATCTAATCCTGGGTGATAACTAGCCATGTATCTAATCCTGGGCGATACCGAACCGTGTATCTAATCCTGGGTGATACCGAGCCGTGTATCTAAACCTGGGCGATAACGATCCGTGTATCTAATCCTGTTTGATACCGAGCCGTGTATCTAATCCTGGGCGATACCGAGCCTGTATCTAATCCTGTGCGATACTGAACGGTGTATCTAATCCTGGGCTTGTATCTAATCTTTGACATTACTGAGCCATGTATCTAATCCTGGGCGATACCGAGCCGTGTATCTAATCCTGGGTGATACCGAGCCGTGTATCTAAACCTGGGCGATAACGATCCGTGTATCTAATCCTGTTTGATACCGAGCCGTGTATCTAATCCTGGGCGATACCGAGCTCTGTATCTAATCCTGGGCAATTCTGAACAGCGTATCTAATCCTGGGCTTGTATCTAATTTTTGGCGATACTGAGCCGTGTTTCTAATCCTGGGCGATACTGAGCCGTGTATCTAATCCTGGGCGATACCGAGCCGTGTATCTAATCCTGGGCGATACTGAGCCGTGTATCTAATCCTGGGTGATTCTGAGCCGTGTTTCTAATCCTGGGCGATACCGAGCCGTGTATCTAATCCTGGGCGATACTGAACCGTGTATCTAATCCTGGGCGATACCGAGCCGTGTATCTAATCCTGGGTGATACCGAGCCGTGTATCTAAACCTGGGCGATAACGATCCGTGTATCTAATCCTGTTTGATACCGAGCCGTGTATCTAATCCTGGGCGATACCGAGCTCTGTATCTAATCCTGGGCAATTCTGAACAGCGTATCTAATCCTGGGCTTGTATCTAATTTTTGGCGATACTGAGCCGTGTTTCTAATCCTGGGCGATACTGTTCCGTGTATCTAATCCTGGGCGATACCGAGCCGTGTATCTAATCCTGGGCGATACTGAGCCGTGTATCTAATCCTGGGTGATTCTGAGCCGTGTTTCTAATCCTGGGCGATACCGAGCCGTGTATCTAATCCTGGGCGATACTGAACCGTGTATCTAATCCTGGGCGATACTGAACCGTGTATCTAATCCTGGGCGATACCGAGCCGTGTATCTAATCCTGGACGATACTGAGCCGTGTATCTAATACTGGGCGATACCTCGCCGTGTATCTTATCCTGAGTGATACTGAGCCATGTATCTAATCCTGGGCGATACCGAGCCGTGTATCTAACCTTGGCGATACTGAGCCATGTATCTAATCCTGTCTGATACTGAGCCGTGTATCCTATCCTGTGTGATACTGTCTGCTGAGCCGTGTATCTAATCCTATCCTTTGTGATACTGTCTGCTGAGCTGTGTATCTAATCCTATCCTGTGTGATACTGTCTGCTGAGCTGTGTATCTAATCCTATCCTTTGTGATACTGTCTGCTGAGCCGTGTATCTAATCCTATCGTGTGTGATACTGTCTGCTGAGCAGTGTATCTAATCCTATCCTGTGTGATACTGTCTGCTGAGCCGTGTATCTAATCCTATCCTGTGTGATACTGTCTGCTGAGCCGTGTATCTAATCCTATCCTGTGTGATACTGTCTGCTGAGCCGTGTATCTAATCCTATCCTGTGTGATACTGTCTGCTGAGCCGTGTATCTAATCCTATCCTGTGTGATACTGTCTGCTGAGCGTGTATCTAATCCCTCCTGTGTGATACTGTCTGCTGAGCCGTGTATCTAATCCTATCCTGTGTGGTACTGTCTGCTGAGCCGTGTATCTAATCCTATCCTGTGTGATACTGTCTGCTGAGCTGTGTATCTAATCCTATCCTGTGTGATACTGTCTGCTGAGCTGTGTATCTAATCCTATCCTGTGTGATACTGTCTGCTGAGCTGTGTATCTAATCCTATCCTGTGTGATACTGTCTGCTGAGCCGTGTATCTAATCCTATCCTGTGTGATACTGTCTGCTGAGCCGTGTATCTAATCCTATCCTGTGTGATACTGTCTGCTGAGCCGTGTATCTAATCCCATCCTGTGTGATACCGTCTGCTGAGCCGTGTATCTAATCCTATCCTGTGTGATACTGTCTGATGATCCGTGTATCTAATCCTATCCTGTGTGATACTGTCTGCTGAGCCGTGTATCTAATCCTATCCTGTGTGATACTGTCTGATGATCCGTGTATCTAATCCTCTCCTTTGTGATACTGTCTGCTGAGCTGTGTATCTAATCCTCTCCTGTGTGATACTGTCTGCTGAGCAGTGTATCTAATCCTATCCTGTGTGATACTGTCTGCTGAGCCGTGTATCTAATCCTATCCTGTGTGATACTGTCTGCTGAGCCGTGTATCTAATCCTATCCTGTGTGATACTGTCTGCTGAGCCGTGTATCTAATCCTATCCTGTGTGATACTGTCTGCTGAGCCGTGTATCTAATACTATCCTGTGTGATACTGTCTGCTGAGCGTGTATCTAATCCCTCCTGTGTGATACTGTCTGCTGAGCCGTGTATCTAATCCTATCCTGTGTGGTACTGTCTGCTGAGCTGTGTATCTAATCCTATCCTGTGTGATACTGTCTGCTGAGCCGTGTATCTAATCCTATCCTGTGTGATACTGTCTGCTGAGCCGTGTATCTAATCCCATCCTGTGTGATACTGTCTGCTGAGCCGTGTATCTAATCCCATCCTGTGTGATACCGTCTGCTGAGCCGTGTATCTAATCCTATCCTGTGTGATACTGTCTGCTGAGCTGTGTATCTAATCCTATCCTGTGTGATACTGTCTGCTGAGCCGTGTATCTAATCCTATCCTGTGTGATACTGTCTGCTGAGCCGTGTATCTAATCCCATCCTGTGTGATACCGTCTGCTGAGCCGTGTATCTAATCCTATCCTGTGTGATACTGTCTGCTGAGCTGTGTATCTAATCCTATCCTGTGTGGTACTGTCTGCTGAGCTGTGTATCTAATCCTATCCTGTGTGATACTGTCTGCTGAGCTGTGTATCTAATCCTATCCTGTGTGATACTGTCTGCTGAGCTGTGTATCTAATCCTATCCTGTGTGGTACTGTCTGCTGAGCTGTGTATCTAATCCTATCCTGTGTGATACTGTCTGCTGAGCCGTGTATCTAATCCTCTCCTGTGTGATACCGTCTGCTGAGCTGTGTATCTAATCCCATCCTGTGTGGTACTGTCTGCTGAGCCGTGTATCTAATCCCATCCTGTGTGATACCGTCTGCTGAGCCGTGTATCTAATCCTATCCTGTGTGATACTGTCTGCTGAGCTGTGTATCTAATCCTATCCTGTGTGGTACTGTCTGCTGAGCTGTGTATCTAATCCTCTCCTGTGTGATACTGTCTGCTGAGCCGTGTATCTAATCCTCTCCTGTGTGATACTGTCTGCTGAGCCGTGTATCTAATACTCTCCTGTGTGATACTGTCTGCTGAGCCGTGTATCTAATCCTCTCCTGTGTGATACTGTCTGCTGAGCCGTGTATCTAAGCCTGTCACGTGTGATACTGTCTGCTGAGCCGTGTATCTAATCCTATCCTGTGTGATACTGTCTGCTGAGCCATGTATCTCATCCTCTCCTGTGTGATACTGTCTGCTGAGCTGTGTATCTAATCCTATCCTGTGTGATACTGTCTGCTGAGCCATGTATCTCATCCTCTCCTGTGTGATACTGTCTGCTGAGCTGTGTATCTAATCCTATCCTGTATGATACTGTCTGCTGAGCTGTGTATCTAATCCTATCCTGTGTGATACTGTCTGCTGAGCCGTGTATCTAATCCTATCCTGTGTGATACTGTCTGCTGAGCCGTGTATCTCATCCTCTCCTGTGTGATACTGACTGCTGAGCCGTGTATCTAATCCTATCCTGTGTGATACTGTCTGCTGAGCCGTGTATCTAATCCTATCCTGTGTGATACTGTCTGCTGAGCCGTGTATCTAATCCTCTCCTGTGTGATACTCTCTGATGAGCCGTGTATCTAATCCTCTCCTGTGTGATACTGTCTGCTGAGCCGTGTATCTAATCCTCTCCTGTGTGATACTGTCTGCTGAGCCGTGTATCTAATCCTATCCTGTGTGATACTGTCTGCTGAGCCGTGTATCTAATCCTCTCCTGTGTGATACTGTCTGCTGAGCCGTGTATGTAATCCTATCCTGTGTGATACTGTCTGCTGAGCCGTGTATCTAATCCTATCCTGTGTGATACTGTCTGCTGAGCCGTGTATCTAATCCTCTCCTGTGTGATACCGTCTGTTGAGCTGTGTATAATCCTATCCTGTGTGATACTGTCTGCTGAGCCGTGTATCTAATCCTCTCCTGGGTGATACCGTCTGCTGAGCCGTGTATCTAATCCTCTCCTGTGTGATACTGTCTGCTGAGCCGTGTATCTAATCCTATCCTGTGTGATACTGTCTGATGATCCGTGTATCTAATCCTATCCTGTGTGATACTGTGTGCTGAGCTGTGTATCTAATCCTATCCTGTGTGATACTGTCTGCTGAGCTGTGTATCTAATCCTCTCCTGTGTGATACTGTCTGCTGAGCCGTGTATCTAATCCTATCCTGTGTGATACTGTCTGATGATCCGTGTATCTAATCCTATCCTGTGTGATACTGTGTGCTGAGCTGTGTATCTAATCCTATCCTGTGTGATACTGTGTGCTGAGCCGTGTATCTAATCCTCTCCTGTGTGATACTGTCTGCTGAGCAGTGTATCTAATCATATCCTGTGTGATACTGTCTGCTGAGCCGTGTATCTAATCCTATCCTGTGTGATACTGTCTGCTGAGCCGTGTATCTAATCCTCTCCTGTGTGATACTGTCTGCTGAGCCGTGTATCTAATCCTATCCTGTGTGATACTGTCTGCTGAGCCGTGTATCTAATCCTATCCTGTGTGATACTGTCTGCTGAGCCGTGTATCTAATCCTCTCCTGTGTGATACTGTCTGCTGAGCCGTGTATCTAATCCTCTCCTGTGTGATACTGTCTGCTGAGCTGTGTATCTAATCCTCTCCTGTGTGATACTGTCTGCTGAGCCGTGTATCTAATACTCTCCTGTGTGATACTGTCTGCTGAGCCGTGTATCTAATCCTATCCTGTGTGATACTGTCTGCTGAGCTGTGTATCTAATCCTATCCTGTGTGATATTGTCTGCTGAGCTGTGTATCTAATCCTATCCTGTATGATACTGTCTGCTGAGCTGTGTATCTAATCCTATCCTGTGTGATACTGTCTGCTGAGCCGTGTATCTAATCCTATCCTGTGTGATACTGTCTGCTGAGCCGTGTATCTCATCCTCTCCTGTGTGATACTGTCTGCTGAGCCGTGTATCTAATCCTATCCTGTGTGATACTGACTGCTGAGCTGTGTATCTAATCCTATCCTGTGTGATACTGTCTGCTGAGCCGTGTATCGAATCCTCTCCTGTGTGATACTGACTGCTGAGCTGTGTATCTAATCCTATCCTGTGTGATACTGTCTGCTGAGCCGTGTATCTAATCCTCTCCTGTGTGATACTCTCTGATGAGCCGTGTATCTAATCCTCTCCTGTGTGATACTGTCTGCTGAGCCGTGTATCTAATCCTCTCCTGTGTGATACTGTCTGCTGAGCCGTGTATCTAATCCTATCCTGTGTGATACTGTCTGCTGAGCCGTGTATCTAATCCTATCCTGTGTGATACTGACTGCTGAGCCGTGTATCTAATCCTATCCTGTGTGATACTGTCTGCTGAGCCATGTATCTAATCCTATCCTGTGTGATACTGTCTGCTGAGCCGTGTATCTAATCCTCTCCTGTGTGATACCGTCTTCTGAGCTGTGTATAATCCTATCCTGTGTGATACTGTCTGCTGAGTCGTGTATCTTATCCTATCCTGTGTGATACTGTCTGCTGAGCCGTGTATCTAATCCTATCCTGTGTGATACTGACTGCTGAGCCGTGTATCTAATCCTATCCTGGGTGATACTGTCTGCTGAGCCATGTATCTAATCCTATCCTGTGTGATACTGTCTGCTGAGCCGTGTATCTAATCCTCTCCTGTGTGATACCGTCTGCTGAGCTGTGTATAATCCTATCCTGTGTGATACTGTCTGCTGAGCCGTGTATCTAATCCTATCCTGTGTGATTCTTATGCTGAGCTGTGTATCTAATCCTCTCCTGTGTGATACTGTCTGCTGAGCCGTGTATCTAATCCTCTCCTGTGTGATACTGTCTGCTGAGCTGTGTATCTAATCCTATCCTGTGTGATACTGTCTGCTGAGCTGTGTATCTAATCCTATCCTGTGTGATACTGTCTGCTGAGCCATGTATCTAATCCTATCCTGTGTGATACTGTCTGCTGAGCTGTGTATCTAATCCTCTTCTGTGTGATACTGTCTGCTGAGCCGTGTATCTAATCCTATCCTGTGTGATACTGTCTGCTGAGCCGTGTATCTAAGCCTGTCATGTGTGATACTGACTGCTGAGCTGTGTATCTAATCCTCTTCTGTGTGATACTGTCTGCTGAGCCATGTATCTAATCCTATCCTGTGTGATACTGTCTGCTGAGCCGTGTATCTAATCCTATCCTGTGTGATACTGACTGCTGAGCCGTGTATCTAATCCTCTCCTGTGTGATACTGTCTGCTGAGCCATGTATCTAATCCTCTCCTGTGTGATACTGTCTGCTGAGCCATGTATCTAAGCCTGTCACGTGTGATACTGACTGCTGAGCCGTGTATGTAATCCTCTCCTGTGTGATACTGTCTGATGAGCCGTGTATCTAATCCTATCCTGTGTGATACTGACTGCTGAGCCGTGTATCTAATCCTATCCTGTGTGATACTGTCTGCTGAGCCCTGTATCTAATCCTATCCTGTGTGATACTGTCTGCTGAGCCGTGTATCTAATCCTCTCCTGTGTGATACTGACTGCTGAGCCGTGTATCTAATCCTATCCTGTATGATACTGTCTGCTGAGCCGTGTATCTAATCCTCTCCTGTGTGATACTGTCTGCTGAGCCGTGTATCTAAGCCTGTCATGTGTGATACTGTCTGCTGAGCCGTGTATCTAATCCTATCCTGTGTGATACTGTCTGCTGAGCCGTGTATCTAAGCCTATCCTGTGTGGTACCGTCTGCTGAGCCGTGTATCTAATCCTCTCCTGTGTGATACTGTCTGCTGAGCCGTGTTTCTAATCCTCCCCTGTGTGATACTGTCTGCTGAGCCGTGTATCTAATCCTCTCCTGTGTGATACTGTCTGCTGAGTCGTGTATCTAATCCTATCCTGTGTGATACTGTCTGCTGAGCCGTGTATCTAATCCTCTCCTGTGTGATACTGTCTGATGAGCCGTGTATCTAATCTTATCCTGTGTGATACTGACTGCTGAGCCGTGTATCTAATCCTATCCTGTGTGATACTGACTGCTGAGCCGTGTATCTAATCCCATCCTGTGTGATACTGTCTGTTGAGCTGTGTATCTAATTCCATCCTGTGTGATACTGTCTGCTGAGCCATGTATCTAATCCTGTGTGATACTGTCTGCTGAGCTGTGTATCTAATCCTCTCCTGTGTGATACTGTCTGCTGAGCTGTGTATCTAATCCTATCCTGTGTGGTACCGTCTGCTGAGCCGTGTATCTAATCCTCTCCTGTGTGATACTGTCTGCTGAGCCGTGTATCTAATCCTATCCTGTGTGATACTGTCTGCTGAGCCGTGTATCTAATCCTCTCTTGTGTGATACTGACTGCTGAGCCGTGTATCTAATCCTATCCTGTGTGATACTGTCTGATGAGCCGTGTATCTAATCCTATCCTGTGTGATACTGACTGCTGAGTCGTGTATCTAATCCTATCCTGTATGATACTGTCTGCTGAGCCGTGTATCTAATCCTCTCCTGTGTGATACTGTCTGCTGAGCCGTGTATCTAAGCCTGTCATGTGTGATACTGTCTGCTGAGCCGTGTATCTAATCCTATCCTGTGTGATACTGTCTGCTGAGCCGTGTATCTAAGCCTATCCTGTGTGGTACCGTCTGCTGAGCCGTGTATCTAATCCTATCCTGTGTGATACTGTCTGCTGAGCTGTGTATCTAATCCTCTCCTGTGTGGTACCGTCTGCTGAGCCGTGTATCTAATCCTATCCTGTGTGATACTGTCTGCTGAGCTGTGTATCTAATCCTCTCCTGTGTGATACTGTCTGCTGAGCTGTGTATCTAATCCTCTCCTGTGTGATACTGTCTGCTGAGCCGTGTATCTAAGCCTATCCTGTGTGGTACCGTCTGCTGAGCCGTGTATCTAATCCTCTCCTGTGTGATACTGTCTGCTGAGCTGTGTATCTAATCCTCTCCTGTGTGATACTGTCTGCTGAGCCATGTATCTAAGCCTCTCCTGTGTGATACTGTCTGCTGAGCCGTGTATCTAATCCTATCCTGTGTGATACTGTCTGCTGAGCCGTGTATCTAATCCTCTCCTGTGTGATACTGTCTGCTGAGCCGTGTATCTAATCCTATCCTGTGTGATACTGTCTGCTGAGCCGTGTATCTAATCCTCTCCTGTGTGATACTGTCTGATGAGCCGTGTATCTAATCCTTTCCTGTGTGATACTGACTGCTGAGCCGTGTATCTAATCCTATCCTGTGTGATACTGACTGCTGAGATGTGTATCTAATCCTCTTCTGTGTGATACTGTCTGCTGAGCCGTGTATCTAATCCCATCCTGTGTGATACTGTCTGTTGAGCTGTGTATCTAATCCCATCCTGTGTGATACTGTCTGCTGAGCCGTGTATCTAATCCTGTGTGATACTGTCTGCTGAACTGTGTATCTAATCCTCTCCTGTGTGATACTGTCTGCTGAGCCGTGTATCTAATCCTATCCTGTGTGATACTGTCTGATGAGCCGTGTATCTAATCCTCTCCTGTGTGATACTGACTGCTGAGCCGTGTATCTAATCCTATCCTGTGTGATACTGTCTGATGAGCCGTGTATCTAATCCTATCCTGTGTGATACTGATTGCTGAGCCGTGTATCTAATCCTATCCTGTATGATACTGTCTGCTGAGCCGTGTATCTAATCCTCTCCTGTGTGATACTGTCTGCTGAGCCGTGTATCTAAGCCTGTCATGTGTGATACTGTCTGCTGAGCCGTGTATCTAATCCTATCCTGTGTGATACTGTCTGCTGAGCCGTGTATCTAAGCCTATCCTGTGTGATACTGTCTGCTGAGCCGTGTATCTAATCCTCTTCTGTGTGATACTGTCTGCTGAGCCGTGTATCTAATCCTCTCCTGTGTGATACTGTCTGCTGAGCTGTGTATCTAATCCTCTCCTGTGTGATACTGTCTGCTGAGCCGTGTATCTAATCCTATCCTGTGTGATACTGTCTGCTGAACCGTGTATCTAATCCTCTCCTGTGTGATACTGTCTGATGAGCCGTGTATATAATCCTTTCCTGTGTGATACTGACTGCTGAGCCGTGTATCTAATCCTATCCTGTGTGATACTGACTGCTGAGCTGTGTATCTAATCCTCTTCTGTGTGATACTGTCTGCTGAGCCGTGTATCTAATCCCATCCTGTGTGATACTGTCTGTTGAGCTGTGTATCTAATCCCATCCTGTGTGATACTGTCTGCTGAGCTGTGCATCTAATCCTGTGTGATACTGTCTGCTGAGCTGTGTATCTAATCCTCTCCTGTGTGATACTGTCTGCTGAGCCGTGTATCTAATCCTATCCTTTGTGATACTGTCTGATGAGCCGTGTATCTAATCCTCTCCTGGGTGATACTGTCTGCTGAGCTGTGTATCTAATCCTCTCCTGTGTGATACTGTCTGCTGAGCTGTGTATCTAATCCTATCCTGTGTGATACTGACTGCTGAGCCGTGTATCTAATCCTATCCTGTGTGATACCGTGTGCTGAGCCGTGTATCTAATCCTCTCCTGTGTGATACCATCTGCTGAGCCGTGTATCTAATCCTCTCCTGTGTGATACTGTCTGCTGAGCTGTGTATCTAATCCTATCGTGTGTGATACTGTCTGCTGAGCCGTGTATCTAATCCTCTCCTGTGTGATACTGTCTGCTGAGCCGTGTATCTAATCCTATCCTGTGTGATACTGTCTGCTGAGCCGTGTATCTAATCCTCTCCTGTGTGATACCATCTGCTGAGCCGTGTATCTAATCCTCTCCTGTGTGATACTGTCTGCTGAGCTGTGTATCTAATCCTATCGTGTGTGATACTGTCTGCTGAGCCGTGTATCTAATCCTCTCCTGTGTGATACTGTCTGCTGAACTGTGTATCTAATCCTATCCTGTGTGATACTGTCTGCTGAGCCGTGTATCTAATCCTCTCCTGTGTGATACTGTCTGCTGAGCCGTGTATCTAATCCTATCCTGTGTGATACTGTCTGCTGAGCCGTGTATCTAATACTCTCCTGTGTGATACTGTCTGCTGAGCCGTGTATCTAATCCTCTCCTGTGTGATACTGTCTGCTGAGCCGTGTATCTAATCCTATCCTGTGTGATACTGTCTGCTGAGCCGTGTATCTAAGCCTGTCACGTGTGATACTGTCTGCTGAGCCGTGTATCTAATCCTCTCCTGTGTGATACTGTCTGCTGAGCCGTGTATCTAATCCTATCCTGTGTGATACTGTCTGCTGAGCTGTGTATCTAATCCTCTCCTGTGTGATACTGTCTGCTGAGCCGTGTATCTAATCCTATCCTGTGTGATACTGTCTGCTGAGCCGTGTATCTAAGCCTGTCACGTGTGATACTGTCTGCTGAGCCGTGTATCTAATCCTATCCTGTGTGATACTGTCTGCTGAGCCGTGTATCTAATCCTATCCTGTGTGATACTGTCTGCTGAGCCGTGTATCTAATCCTATCCTGTGTGATACTGTCTGCTGAGCTGTGTATCTAATCCTCTCCTGTGTGATACTGTCTTCTGAGCCGTGTATCTAATCCTCTCCTGTGTGATACTGTCTGCTGAGCCGTGTATCTAATCCTATCCTGTGTGATACTGTCTGCTGAGCCTTGTATCTAATCCTATCCTGTGTGATACTGTCTGCTGAGCCGTGTATCTAAGCCTGTCACGTGTGATACTGTCTGCTGAGCTGTGTATCTAATCCTCTCCTGTGTGATACTGTCTGCTGAGCTGTGTATCTAATCCTATCCTGTGTGATACTGTCTGCTGATCCGTGTATCTAATCCTCTCCTGTGTGATACTGTCTGCTGAGCCGTGTATCTAATCCTCTCCTGTGTGATACTGTCTGCTGAGCCTTGTATCTAATCCTATCCTGTGTGATACTGTCTGCTGAGCCGTGTATCTAAGCCTGTCACGTGTGATACTGTCTGCTGAGCCGTGTATCTAATCCTCTCCTGTGTGATACTGTCTGCTGAGCCGTGTATCTAATCCTATCCTGTGTGATACTGTCTGCTGAGCCGTGTATCTAAGCCTGTCACGTGTGATACTGACTGCTGAGCCGTGTATCTAATCCTATCCTGTGTGATACTGTCTGCTGAGCTGTGTATCTAATCCTCTCCTGTGTGATACCGTCTGCTGAGCTGTGTATCTAATCCTCTCCTGTGTGATACCGTCTGCTGAGCTGTGTATCTAATCCTCTCCTGTGTGATACTGTCTGATGAGCCGTGTATCTAATCCTATCCTGTGTGATACTGTCTGCTGAGCCCTGTATCTAATCCTATCCTGTGTGATACTGTCTGGTGAGCCGTGTATCTAAGCCTGTCACGTGTGATACTGACTGCTGAGCCGTGTATCTAATCCTATCCTGTGTGATACTGTCTGATGAGCCGTGTATCTAATCCTATCCTGTGTGATAATGACTGCTGAGCCGTGTATCTAATCCTATCCTGTGTGATACTGACTGCTGAGTTGTGTATCTAATCCTCTCCTTTGTGATACTGTCTGCTGAGCCGTGTATCTAATCCTCTCCTGTGTGATACTGTCTGATGAGCCGTGTATCTAATCCTCTCCTGTGTGATACTGTCTGCTGAGCCGTGTATCTAATCCTCTCCTGTGTGATACTGTCTGATGAGCCGTGTATCTAATCCTATCCTGTGTGATACTGACTGCTGAGCTGTGTATCTAATCCTCTCCTGTGTGATACTGTCTGCTGAGCCGTGTATCTAATCCTTTCCTGTGTGATACTGTCTGCTGAGCCGTGTATCTAATCCTCTCCTGTGTGATACTGTCTGCTGAGCCGTGTATCTAATCCTATCCTGTGTGATACTGACTGCTGAGCCGTGTATCTAATCCTATCCTGTATGATACTGTCTGCTGAGCCGTGTATCTAATCCTCTCCTGTGTGATACTGTCTGCTGAGCTGTGTATCTAAGCCTGTGTGTGATACTGTCTGCTGAGCCGTGTATCTAATCCTATCCTGTGTGATACTGTCTGCTGAGCCGTGTATCTAAGCCTATCCTGTGTGGTACCGTCTGCTGAGCCGTGTATCTAATTCTCTCCTGTGTGATACTGTCTGCTGAGCCGTGTTTCTAATCCTCTCCTGTGTGATACTGTCTGCTGAGCCGTGTATCTAATCCTCTTCTGTGTGATACTGTCTGCTGAGCTGTGTATCTAATCCTCTTCTGTGTGATACTGTCTGCTGAGCTGTGTATCTAATCCTCTCCTGTGTGATACTGTCTGATGAGCCGTGTATCTAATCCTTTCCTGTGTGATACTGACTGCTGAGCCGTGTATCTAATCCTATCCTGTGTGATACTGACTGCTGAGCTGTGTATCTAATCCTCTTCTGTGTGATACTGTCTGCTGAGCCGTGTATCTAATCCCATCCTGTGTGATACTGTCTGCTGAACCGTGTATCTAATCCTGTGTGATACTGTCTGCTGAGCTGTGTATCTAATCCTCTCCTGTGTGATACTGTCTGCTGAGCCATGTATCTAATCCTATCCTGTGTGGTACCGTCTGCTGAGCCGTGTATCTAATCCTCTCCTGTGTGATACTGTCTGCTGAGCCGTGTATCTAATCCTATCCTGTGTGATACTGTCTGCTGAGCCGTGTATCTAATCTTATCCTGTGTGATACTGTCTGCTGAGCCGTGTATCTAATCCTCTCCTGGGTGATACTGTCTGCTGAGCTGTGTATCTAATCCTCTCCTGTGTGATACTGTCTGCTGAGCTGTGTATCTAATCCTATCCTGTGTGATACTGACTGCTGAGCCGTGTATCTAATCCTATCCTGTGTGATACCGTGTGCTGAGCCGTGTATCTAATCCTCTCCTGTGTGATACCATCTGCTGAGCCGTGTATCTAATCCTCTCCTGTGTAATACTGTCTGCTGAGCTGTGTATCTAATCCTATCGTGTGTGATACTGTCTGCTGAGCCGTGTATCTAATCCTCTCCTGTGTGATACTGTCTGCTGAGCCGTGTATCTAATCCTATCCTGTGTGATACTGTCTGCTGAGCCGTGTATCTAATCCTCTCCTGTGTGATACTGTCTGCTGAGCCGTGTATCTAATCCTCTCCTGTGTGATACTGTCTGCTGAGCCGTGTATCTAATCCTATCCTGTGTGATACTGTCTGCTGAGCCATGTATCTAAGCCTGTCACGTGTGATACTGTCTGCTGAGCCGTGTATCTAATCCTCTCCTGTGTGATACTGTCTGCTGAGCCGTGTATCTAATCCTATCCTGTGTGATACTGTCTGCTGAGCTGTGTATCTAATCATCTCCTGTGTGATACTGTCTGCTGAGCCGTGTATCTAAGCCTGTCCTGTGTGATACTGTCTGCTGAGCTGTGTATCTAATCCTCTCCTGTGTGATACCGTCTGCTGAGCTGTGTATCTAATCCTCTCCTGTGTGATACCGTCTGCTGAGCTGTGTATCTAATCCTCTCCTGTGTGATACCGTCTGCTGAGATGTGTATCTAATCCTCTCCTGTGTGATACTGTCTGATGAGCCGTGTATCTAATCCTATCCTGTGTGATACTGTCTGCTGAGCCCTGTATCTAATCCTATCCTGTGTGATACTGTCTGGTGAGCCGTGTATCTAAGCCTGTCACGTGTGATACTGACTGCTGAGCCGTGTATCTAATCCTATCCTGTGTGATACTGTCTGATGAGCCGTGTATCTAATCCTATCCTGTGTGATACTGACTGTTGAGCCGTGTATCTAATCCTATCCTGTATGATACTGTCTGCTGAGCCGTGTATCTAATCCTATCCTGTGTGATACTGACTGCTGAGCTGTGTATCTAATCCTCTCCTGTGTGATACTGTCTGCTGAGCCGTGTATCTAATCCTCTCCTGTGTGATACTGTCTGCTGAGCCGTGTATCTAATCCTCTCCTGTGTGATACTGTCTGATGAGCTGTGTATCTAATCCTATCCTGTGTGATACTGACTGCTGAGCTGTGTATCTAATCCTCTCCTGTGTGATACTGTCTGCTGAGCCGTGTATCTAATCCTATCCTGTATGATACTGTCTGCTGAGCGGTGTATCTAATCCTATCCTGTGTGATACTGTCTGCTGAGCGGTGTATCTAATCCTATCCTGTGTGATACTGTCTGCTGAGCCGTGTATCTAATCCTCTCCTGTGTGATACTGTCTGCTGAGCTGTGTATCTAATCCTCTCCTGTGTGATACTGTCTGCTGAGCCGTGTATCTAATCCTATCCTGTGTGATACAGTCTGCTGAGCCGTGTATCTAATCCTCTCCTGTGTGATACTGTCTGCTGAGCCGTGTATCTAATCCCATCCTGTGTGATACTGACTGCTGAGCCGTGTATCTAATCCTATCCTGTGTGATACTGACTGCTGAGCTGTGTATCTAATCCTCTTCTGTGTGATACTGTCTGCTGAGCCGTGTATCTAATCCCATCCTGTGTGATACTGTCTGCTGAGCCGTGTATCTAATCCTGTGTGATACTGTCTGCTGAGCTGTGTATCTAATCCTCTCCTGTGTGATACTGTCTGCTGAGCCGTGTATCTAATCCTATCCTGTGTGGTACCGTCTGCTGAGCCATGTATCTAATCCTCTCCTGTGTGATACTGTCTGATGAGCCGTGTATCTAATCTTATCCTGTGTGATACTGTCTGCTGAGCCGTGTATCTAATCCTCTCCTGGGTGATACTGTCTGCTGAGCTGTGTATCTAATCCTCTCCTGTGTGATACTGTGTGCTGAGCCGTGTATCTAATCCTCTCCTGTGTGATACCATCTGCTGAGCCGTGTATCTAATCCTCTCCTGTGTGATACTGTCTGCTGAGCTGTGTATCTAATCCTCTCCTGTGTGATACTGTCTGCTGAGCCGTGTATCTAATCCTATCGTGTGTGATACTGTCTGCTGAGCCGTGTATCTAATCCTCTCCTGTGTGATACTGTCTGCTGAGCTGTGTATCTAATCCTCTCCTGTGTGATACTGTCTGCTGAGCTGTGTATCTAATCCTCTCCTGTGTGATACTGACTGCTGAGCTGTGTATCTAATCCTCTCCTGTGTGATACTGTCTGCTGAGCCATGTATCTAATCCTATCCTGTGTGATACTGTCTGATGAGCCGTGTATCTAATCCTATCCTGTGTGATACTGACTGCTGAGCCGTGTATCTAATCCTATCCTGTATGATACTGTCTGCTGAGCCATGTATCTAATCCTATCCTGTGTGATACTGACTGCTGAGCTGTGTATCTAATCCTCTCCTGTGTGATACTGTCTGCTGAGCCGTGTATCTAATCCTATCCTGTGTGATACTGTCTGATGAGCCGTGTATCTAATCCTATCCTGTGTGATACTGACTGCTGAGCCGTGTATCTAATCCTATCCTGTGTGATACTGTCTGCTGAGCCGTGTATCTAATCCTATCCTGTGTGATACTGACTGCTGAGCCGTGTATCTAATCCTATCCTGTGTGATACTGACTGCTGAGCTGTGTATCTAATCCTCTTCTGTGTGATACTGTCTGCTGAGCCGTGTATCTAATCCCATCCTGTGTGATACTGTCTGCTGAGCCGTGTATCTAATCCTGTGTGATACTGTCTGCTGAGCTGTGTATCTAATCCTCTCCTGTGTGATACTGTCTGCTGAGCCGTGTATCTAATCCTATCCTGCGTGGTACCGTCTGCTGAGCCGTGTATCTAATCTTATCCTGTGTGATACTGTCTGCTGAGCCGTGTATCTAATCCTCTCCTGGGTGATACTGTCTGCTGAGCTGTGTATCTAATCCTCTCCTGTGTGATACTGTCTGCTGAGCTGTGTATCTAATCCTATCCTGTGTGATACTGACTGCTGAGCCGTGTATCTAATCCTATCCTGTGTGATACCGTGTGCTGAGCCGTGTATCTAATCCTCTCCTGTGTGATACCATCTGCTGAGCCGTGTATCTAATCCTCTCCTGTGTGATACTGTCTGCTGAGCCGTGTATCTAATCCTATCCTGTGTGATACTGTCTGCTGAGCCGTGTATCTAATCCTCTCCTGTGTGATACTGTCTGCTGAGCCGTGTATCTAATCCTCTCCTATGTGATACTGTCTGCTGAGCCGTGTATCTAATCCTTTCCTGTGTGATACTGTCTGCTGAGCCGTGTATCTAATCCTATCCTGTGTGATACTGTCTGCTGAGCTGTGTATCTAATCATCTCCTGTGTGATACTGTCTGCTGAGCCGTGTATCTAATCCTCTCCTGTGTGATACTGTCTGCTGAGCCGTGTATCTAATCCTCTCCTGTGTGATACTGTCTGATGAGCCGTGTATCTAATCCTCTCCTGTGTGATACTGTCTGCTGAGCCGTGTATCTAATCCTCTCCTGTGTGATACTGTCTGATGAGCCGTGTATCTAATCCTATCCTGTGTGATACTGACTGCTGAGCTGTGTATCTAATCCTCTTCTGTGTGATACTGTCTGCTGAGCCGTGTATCTAATCCTATCACGTGTGATACTGACTGCTGAGCTGTGTATCTAATCCTCTCCTGTGTGATACTGTCTGATGAGCCGTGTATCTAATCCTATCCTGTGTGATACTGACTGCTGAGCCGTGTATCTAATCCTATCCTGTATGATACTGTCTGCTGAGCCATGTATCTAATCCTATCCTGTGTGATACTGACTGCTGAGCTGTGTATCTAATCCTCTCCTGTGTGATACTGTCTGCTGAGCCGTGTATCTAATCCTATCCTGTGTGATACTGTCTGATGAGCCGTGTATCTAATCCTATCCTGTGTGATACTGACTGCTGAGCCGTGTATCTAATCCTATCCTGTGTGATACTGTCTGCTGAGCCGTGTATCTAATCCTATCCTGTGTGATACTGACTGCTGAGCCGTGTATCTAATCCTATCCTGTGTGATACTGACTGCTGAGCTGTGTATCTAATCCTCTTCTGTGTGATACTGTCTGCTGAGCCGTGTATCTAATCCCATCCTGTGTGATACTGTCTGCTGAGCCGTGTATCTAATCCTGTGTGATACTGTCTGCTGAGCTGTGTATCTAATCCTCTCCTGTGTGATACTGTCTGCTGAGCCGTGTATCTAATCCTATCCTGTGTGGTACCGTCTGCTGAGCCGTGTATCTAATCTTATCCTGTGTGATACTGTCTGCTGAGCCGTGTATCTAATCCTCTCCTGGGTGATACTGTCTGCTGAGCTGTGTATCTAATCCTCTCCTGTGTGATACTGTCTGCTGAGCTGTGTATCTAATCCTATCCTGTGTGATACTGTCTGATGAGCCGTGTATCTAATCCTATCCTGTGTGATACTGTCTGATGAGCCGTGTATCTAATCCTATCCTGTGTGATACTGACTGCTGAGCCGTGTATCTAATCCTATCCTGTGTGATACTGTCTGCTGAGCCGTGTATCTAATCCTATCCTGTGTGATACTGACTGCTGAGCCGTGTATCTAATCCTATCCTGTGTGATACTGACTGCTGAGCTGTGTATCTAATCCTCTTCTGTGTGATACTGTCTGCTGAGCCGTGTATCTAATCCCATCCTGTGTGATACTGTCTGCTGAGCCGTGTATCTAATCCTGTGTGATACTGTCTGCTGAGCTGTGTATCTAATCCTCTCCTGTGTGATACTGTCTGCTGAGCCGTGTATCTAATCCTATCCTGTGTGGTACCGTCTGCTGAGCCGTGTATCTAATCTTATCCTGTGTGATACTGTCTGCTGAGCCGTGTATCTAATCCTCTCCTGGGTGATACTGTCTGCTGAGCTGTGTATCTAATCCTCTCCTGTGTGATACTGTCTGCTGAGCTGTGTATCTAATCCTATCCTGTGTGATACTGACTGCTGAGCCGTGTATCTAATCCTATCCTGTGTGATACCATGTGCTGAGCCGTGTATCTAATCCTCTCCTGTGTGATACCATCTGCTGAGCCGTGTATCTAATCCTCTCCTGTGTGATACTGTCTGCTGAGCCGTGTATCTAATCCTATCCTGTGTGATACTGTCTGCTGAGCCGTGTATCTAATCCTCTCCTGTGTGATACTGTCTGCTGAGCCGTGTATCTAATCCTCTCCTATGTGATACTGTCTGCTGAGCCGTGTATCTAATCCTTTCCTGTGTGATACTGTCTGCTGAGCTGTGTATCTAATCATCTCCTGTGTGATACCATCTGCTGAGCCGTGTATCTAATCCTCTCCTGTGTGATACTGTCTGCTGAACCGTGTATCTAATCCTATCCTGTGTGATACTGTCTGCTGAGCCGTGTATCTAATCCTCTCCTGTGTGATACTGTCTGCTGAGCCGTGTATCTAATCCTCTCCTGTGTGATACTGTCTGATGAGCCGTGTATCTAATCCTCTCCTGTGTGATACTGTCTGCTGAGCCGTGTATCTAATCCTCTCCTGTGTGATACTGTCTGATGAGCCGTGTATCTAATCCTATCCTGTGTGATACTGACTGCTGAGCTGTGTATCTAATCCTCTTCTGTGTGATACTGTCTGCTGAGCCGTGTGTCTAATCCTCTCCTGTGTGATACTGTCTGCTGAGCCGTGTATCTAATCCTATCACGTGTGATACTGACTGCTGAGCTGTGTATCTAATCCTCTCCTGTGTGATACTGTCTGATGAGCCGTGTATCTAATCCTATCCTGTGTGATACTGTCTGCTGAGCCCTGTATCTAATCCTATCCTGTGTGATACTGTCTGGTGAGCCGTGTATCTAAGCCTGTCACGTGTGATACTGACTGCTGAGCCGTGTATCTAATCCTATCCTGTATGATACTGTCTGCTGAGCCGTGTATCTAATCCTATCCTGTGTGATACTGACTGCTGAGCTGTGTATCTAATCCTCTCCTGTGTGATACTGTCTGCTGAGCCGTGTATCTAATCCTATCCTGTGTGATACTGACTGCTGAGCTGTGTATCTAATCCTCTCCTGTGTGATACTGTCTGCTGAGCCGTGTATCTAATCCTCTCCTGTGTGATACTGTCTGATGAGCCGTGTATCTAATCCTCTCCTGTGTGATACTGTCTGCTGAGCCGTGTATCTAATCCTCTCCTGTGTGATACTGTCTGATGAGCCGTGTATCTAATCCTATCCTGTGTGATACTGACTGCTGAGCTGTGTATCTAATCCTCTTCTGTGTGATACTGTCTGCTGAGCTGTGTGTCTAATCCTCTCCTGTGTGATACTGTCTGCTGAGCCGTGTATCTAATCCTATCCTGTGTGATACTGTCTGCTGAGCCGTGTATCTAATCCTATCCTGTGTGATACTGTCTGATGAGCCGTGTATCTAATCCTATCCTGTGTGATACTGACTGCTGAGCCGTGTATCTAATCCTATCCTGTATGATACTGTCTGCTGAGCCGTGTATCTAATCCTATCCTGTGTGATACTGACTGCTGAGCTGTGTATCTAATCCTATCCTGTGTGATACTGTCTGCTGAGCCGTGTATCTAATCCTATCCTGTGTGATACTGACTGCTGAGCTGTGTATCTAATCCTCTCCTGTGTGATACTGTCTGCTGAGCCGTGTATCTAATCCTCTCCTGTGTGATACTGTCTGCTGAGCCGTGTATCTAAGCCTGTCATGTGTGATACTGTCTGCTGAGCCGTGTATCTAATCCTGTCCTGTGATACTGTCTGCTGAGCTGTGTATCTAATCCTATCCTGTGTGATACTGTCGCTGAGCCGTGTATCTAAGCCTGTCATGTGTGATACTGTCTGATGAGCCGTGTATCTAATCCTATCCTGTGTGATACTGACTGCTGAGCCGTGTATCTAATCCTATCCTGTATGATACTGTCTGCTGAGCCGTGTATCTAATCCTATCCTGTGTGATACTGACTGCTGAGCTGTGTATCTAATCCTATCCTGTGTGATACTGTCTGCTGAGCCGTGTATCTAATCCTATCCTGTGTGATACTGACTGCTGAGCTGTGTATCTAATCCTCTCCTGTGTGATACTGTCTGCTGAGCTGTGTATCTAATCCTCTCCTGTGTGATACTGTCTGCTGAGCCGTGTATATAAGCCTGTCATGTGTGATACTGTCTGCTGAGCCGTGTATCTAATCCTATCCTGTGTGATACTGTCTGCTGAGCCGTGTATCTAAGCCTGTCATGTGTGATACTGTCTGCTGAGCTGTGTATCTAATCCTCTCCTGTGTGATACTGTCTGATGAGCCGTGTATCTAATCCTATCCTGTGTGATAGTGACTGCTGAGCCGTGTATCTAATCCTATCCTGTGTGATACTGAATGCTGAGCTGTGTATCTAATCCTCTTCTGTGTGATACTGTCTGCTGAGCCGTGTATCTAATCCTATCCTGTGTGATACTGTCTGCTGAGCCGTGTATCTAATCCTATCCTGTGTGATACCGTCTGCTGAGCCGTGTATCTAATCCTATCCTGTGTGATACTGTCTGATGAGCCGTGTATCTAATCCTATCCTGTGTGATACTGTCTGCTGAGCCGTGTATCTAATCCTCTCCTGTGTGATACTGTCTGCTGAGCCGTGTATCTAATCCTCTTCTGTGTGATACTGTCTGCTGAGCCGTGTATCTAATCCTATCCTGTGTGATACTGTCTGCTGAGCCGTGTATCTAATCCTATCCTGTGTGATACTGTCTGCTGAGCCGTGTATCTAATCCTCTCCTGTGTGATACTGTCTGCTGAGCCGTGTATCTAATCCTCTCCTGTGTGATACTGACTGCTGAGCCGTGTATCTAATCCTCTTCTGTGTGATACTGTCTGCTGAGCTGTGTATCTAATCCTATCCTGTGTGATACCGTCTGCTGAGCCGTGTATCTAATCCTATCCTGTGTGATACCGTCTGCTGAGCCGTGTATCTAATCCTCTCCTGTGTGATACTGACTGCTGAGCCGTGTATCTAATCCTCTTCTGTGTGATACTGTCTGCTGAGCTGCGTATATAATCCTATCCTGTGTGATACTGTCTGCTGAGCCGTGTATCTAATCCTATCCTGTGTGATACTGTCTGCTGAGCCGTGTATCTAATCCTATCCTGTGTGTTACTGTCTGCTGAGCCGTGTATCTAATCCTCTCCTGTGTGATACTGTCTGCTGAGCCGTGTATCTAATCCTCTCCTGTGTGATACTGTCTGCTGAGCCGTGTATCTAAGCCTGTCATGTGTGATACTGACTGCTGAGCTGTGTATCTAATCCTCTTCTGTGTGATACTGCCTGCAGAGCCGTGTATCTAATCCTCTCCTGTGTGATACTGTCTGCTGAGCCGTGTATCTAATCCTATCCTGTGTGATACTGTCTGCTGAGCCGTGTATCTAAGCCTGTCATGTGCGATACTGTCTGCTGATCCGTGTATCTAATCCTATCCTGTGTGATACTGTCTGCTGAGCCGTGTATCTAATCCTATCCTGTGTGATACCGTCTGCTGAGCTGTGTATCTAATCCTCTCCTGTGTGATACTGTCTGCTGAGCCATGTATCTAATCCTATCCTGTGTGATACAGTCTGCTGAGCTGTGTATCTAATCCTATCCTGTGTGATACTGTCTGCTGAGCCGTGTATCTAAGCCTGTCACGTGTGACACTGACTGCTGAGCCGTGTATCTAATCCTATCCTGTGTGATACTGTCTGCTGAGCAGTGTATCTAATCCTCTCCTGTGTGATACTGTCTGATGAGCCGTGTATCTAATCCTCTCCTGTGTGTTACTGTCTGCTGAGCCGTGTATCTAATCCTATCCTGTGTGATACTGTCTGCTGAGCCCTGTATCTAATCCTATCCTGTGTGATACTGTCTGCTGAGCCGTGTATCTAATCCTATCCTGTGTGATACTGTCTGCTGAGCCGTGTATCTAAGCCTGTCATGTGTGATACTGACTGCTGAGCCGTGTATCTAATCCTATCCTGTGTGATACTGTCTGCTGAGCCGTGTATCTAATCCTATCCTGTGTGATACTGTCTGCTGAGCCGTGTATCTAATCCTATCCTGTGTGATACTGTCTGCTGAGCCCTGTATCTAATCCTATCCTGTGTGATACTGTCTGCTGAGCCGTGTATCTAAGCCTGTCATGTGTGATACTGACTGCTGAGCCGTGTATCTAATCCTATCCTGTGTGATACTGTCTGCTGAGCTGTGTATCTAATCCTCTCCTGTGTGATACTGTCTGCTGAGCCGTGTATCTAATCCTCTCCTGTGTGATACTGTCTGCTGAGCCGTGTATCTAAGCCTGTCATGTGTGATACTGTCTGCTGAGCCGTGTATCTAATCCTATCCTGTGTGATACTGTCTGCTGAGCCGTGTATCTAAGCCTATCCTGTGTGGTACCGTCTGCTGAGCTGTGTATCTAATCCTCTTCTGTGTGATACTGTCTGCTGAGCCGTGTATCTAATCCTCTCCTGTGTGATACTGTCTGCTGAGCCGTGTATCTAATCCCATCCTGTGTGATACTGTCTGCTGAGCCGTGTATCTAATCCTATCCTGTGTGATACTGACTGCTGAGCCGTGTATCTAATCCTCTCCTGTGTGATACTGTCTGCTGAGCCGTGTATCTAATCCTATCCTGTGTGATACTGTCTGCTGAGCCGTGTATCTAATCCTCTCCTGTGTGATACTGTCTGATGAGCCGTGTATCTAATCCTATCCTGTGTGATACTGACTGCTGAGCCGTGTATCTAATCCTATCCTGTGTGATACTGACTGCTGAGCTGTGTATCTAATCCTCTTCTGTGTGATACTGTCTGCTGAGCCGTGTATCTAATCCCATCCTGTGTGATACTGTCTGTTGAGCTGTGTATCTAATCCCATCCTGTGTGATACTGTCTGCTGAGCCGTGTATCTAATCCTGTGTGATACTGTCTGCTGAGCCGTGTATCTAATCCTCTTCTGTGTGATACTGTCTGCTGAGCCGTGTATCTAATACTCTCCTGTGTGATACTGTCTGCTGAGCCGTGTATCTAATCCTATCCTGTGTGATACTGTCTGCTGAGCCGTGTATCTAATCCTATCCTGTGTGATACCGTGTGCTGAGCCGTGTATCTAATCCTCTCCTGTGTGATACCATCTGCTGAGCCGTGTATCTAATCCTCTCCTGTGTGATACTGACTGCTGAGCCGTGTATCTAATCCTATCGTGTGTGATACTGTCTGCTGAGCCGTGTATCTAATCCTCTCCTGTGTGATACTGTCTGCTGAGCCGTGTATCTAATCCTATCCTGTGTGATACTGTCTGCTGAGCCGTGTATCTAATCCTCTCCTGTGTGATACTGTCTGCTGAGCCGTGTATCTAATCCTATCCTGTGTGATACCGTCTGCTGAGCTGTGTATCTAATCCTATCCTGTGTGATACTGTCTGCTGAGCCGTGTATCTAAGCCTGTCACGTGTGACACTGACTGCTGAGCCGTGTATCTAATCCTATCCTGTGTGATACTGTCTGATGAGCCGTGTATCTAATCCTCTCCTGTGTGTTACTGTCTGCTGAGCCGTGTATCTAATCCTATCCTGTGTGATACTGTCTGCTGAGCCCTGTATCTAATCCTATCCTGTGTGATACTGTCTGCTGAGCCGTGTATCTAATCCTATCCTGTGTGATACTGTCTGCTGAGCCGTGTATCTAAGCCTGTCATGTGTGATACTGACTGCTGAGCCGTGTATCTAATCCTATCCTGTGTGATACTGTCTGCTGAGCCGTGTATCTAATCCTATCCTGTGTGATACTGTCTGCTGAGCCGTGTATCTAATCCTATCCTGTGTGATACTGTCTGCTGAGCCCTGTATCTAATCCTATCCTGTGTGATACTGTCTGCTGAGCCGTGTATCTAAGCCTGTCATGTGTGATACTGACTGCTGAGCCGTGTATCTAATCCTATCCTGTGTGATACTGACTGCTGAGCCGTGTATCTAATCCTGGGTGATACCGAGCCGTGTATCTAAACCTGGGCGATAACGATCCGTGTATCTAATCCTGTTTGATACCGAGCCGTGTATCTAATCCTGGGCGATACCGAGCTCTGTATCTAATCCTGGGCAATTCTGAACAGCGTATCTAATCCTGGGCTTGTATCTAATTTTTGGCGATACTGAGCCGTGTTTCTAATCCTGGGCGATACTGAGCCGTGTATCTAATCCTGGGCGATACCGAGCCGTGTATCTAATCCTGGGCGATACTGAGCCGTGTATCTAATCCTGGGTGATTCTGAGCCGTGTTTCTAATCCTGGGCGATACCGAGCCGTGTATCTAATCCTGGGCGATACTGAACCGTGTATCTAATCCTGGGCGATACCGAGCCGTGTATCTAATCCTGGGTGATACCGAGCCGTGTATCTAAACCTGGGCGATAACGATCCGTGTATCTAATCCTGTTTGATACCGAGCCGTGTATCTAATCCTGGGCGATACCGAGCTCTGTATCTAATCCTGGGCAATTCTGAACAGCGTATCTAATCCTGGGCTTGTATCTAATTTTTGGCGATACTGAGCCGTGTTTCTAATCCTGGGCGATACTGAGCCGTGTATCTAATCCTGGGCGATACCGAGCCGTGTATCTAATCCTGGGCGATACTGAGCCGTGTATCTAATCCTGGGTGATTCTGAGCCGTGTTTCTAATCCTGGGCGATACCGAGCCGTGTATCTAATCCTGGGCGATACTGAACCGTGTATCTAATCCTGGGCGATACCGAGCCGTGTATCTAATCCTGGGCGATACCTCGCCGTGTATCTTATCCTGAGTGATACTGAGCCATGTATCTAATCCTGGGCGATACCGAGCCGTGTATCTAACCTTGGCGATACTGAGCCATGTATCTAATCCTGTCTGATACTGAGCCGTGTATCCTATCCTGTGTGATACTGTCTGCTGAGCCGTGTATCTAATCCTATCCTTTGTGATACTGTCTGCTGAGCTGTGTATCTAATCCTATCCTGTGTGATACTGTCTGCTGAGCTGTGTATCTAATCCTATCCTTTGTGATACTGTCTGCTGAGCCGTGTATCTAATCCTATCGTGTGTGATACTGTCTGCTGAGCAGTGTATCTAATCCTATCCTGTGTGATACTGTCTGCTGAGCCGTGTATCTAATCCTATCCTGTGTGATACTGTCTGCTGAGCCGTGTATCTAATCCTATCCTGTGTGATACTGTCTGCTGAGCCGTGTATCTAATCCTATCCTGTGTGATACTGTCTGCTGAGCCGTGTATCTAATCCTATCCTGTGTGATACTGTCTGCTGAGCGTGTATCTAATCCCTCCTGTGTGATACTGTCTGCTGAGCCGTGTATCTAATCCTATCCTGTGTGGTACTGTCTGCTGAGCCGTGTATCTAATCCTATCCTGTGTGATACTGTCTGCTGAGCTGTGTATCTAATCCTATCCTGTGTGATACTGTCTGCTGAGCTGTGTATCTAATCCTATCCTGTGTGATACTGTCTGCTGAGCTGTGTATCTAATCCTATCCTGTGTGATACTGTCTGCTGAGCCGTGTATCTAATCCTATCCTGTGTGATACTGTCTGCTGAGCTGTGTATCTAATCCTATCCTGTGTGATACTGTCTGCTGAGCCGTGTATCTAATCCCATCCTGTGTGATACCGTCTGCTGAGCCGTGTATCTAATCCTATCCTGTGTGATACTGTCTGATGATCCGTGTATCTAATCCTATCCTGTGTGATACTGTCTGCTGAGCCGTGTATCTAATCCTATCCTGTGTGATACTGTCTGATGATCCGTGTATCTAATCCTCTCCTTTGTGATACTGTCTGCTGAGCTGTGTATCTAATCCTCTCCTGTGTGATACTGTCTGCTGAGCAGTGTATCTAATCCTCTCCTGTGTGATACTGTCTGCTGAGCCGTGTATCTAATCCTATCCTGTGTGATACTGTCTGCTGAGCCGTGTATCTAATCCTATCCTGTGTGATACTGTCTGCTGAGCCGTGTATCTAATCCTATCCTGTGTGATACTGTCTGCTGAGCCGTGTATCTAATCCTATCCTGTGTGATACTGTCTGCTGAGCCGTGTATCTAATACTATCCTGTGTGATACTGTCTGCTGAGCGTGTATCTAATCCCTCCTGTGTGATACTGTCTGCTGAGCCGTGTATCTAATCCTATCCTGTGTGGTACTGTCTGCTGAGCTGTGTATCTAATCCTATCCTGTGTGATACTGTCTGCTGAGCTGTGTATCTAATCCTATCCTGTGTGATACTGTCTGCTGAGCCGTGTATCTAATCCCATCCTGTGTGATACCGTCTGCTGAGCCGTGTATCTAATCCTATCCTGTGTGATACTGTCTGCTGAGCTGTGTATCTAATCCTATCCTGTGTGGTACTGTCTGCTGAGCTGTGTATCTAATCCTATCCTGTGTGATACTGTCTGCTGAGCTGTGTATCTAATCCTATCCTGTGTGATACTGTCTGCTGAGCTGTGTATCTAATCCTATCCTGTGTGGTACTGTCTGCTGAGCTGTGTATCTAATCCTATCCTGTGTGATACTGTCTGCTGAGCCGTGTATCTAATCCTCTCCTGTGTGATACCGTCTGCTGAGCTGTGTATCTAATCCTATCCTGTGTGGTACTGTCTGCTGAGCCGTGTATCTAATCCCATCCTGTGTGATACCGTCTGCTGAGCCGTGTATCTAATCCTATCCTGTGTGATACTGTCTGCTGAGCTGTGTATCTAATCCTATCCTGTGTGGTACTGTCTGCTGAGCTGTGTATCTAATCCTCTCCTGTGTGATACTGTCTGCTGAGCCGTGTATCTAATCCTCTCCTGTGTGATACTGTCTGCTGAGCCGTGTATCTAATACTCTCCTGTGTGATACTGTCTGCTGAGCCGTGTATCTAATCCTCTCCTGTGTGATACTGTCTGCTGAGCCGTGTATCTAAGCCTGTCACGTGTGATACTGTCTGCTGAGCCGTGTATCTAATCCTATCCTGTGTGATACTGTCTGCTGAGCCATGTATCTCATCCTCTCCTGTGTGATACTGTCTGCTGAGCTGTGTATCTAATCCTATCCTGTGTGATACTGTCTGCTGAGCCATGTATCTCATCCTCTCCTGTGTGATACTGTCTGCTGAGCTGTGTATCTAATCCTATCCTGTGTGATACTGTCTGCTGAGCTGTGTATCTAATCCTATCCTGTGTGATACTGTCTGCTGAGCCGTGTATCTAATCCTATCCTGTGTGATACTGTCTGCTGAGCCGTGTATCTCATCCTCTCCTGTGTGATACTGACTGCTGAGCCGTGTATCTAATCCTATCCTGTGTGATACTGTCTGCTGAGCCGTGTATCTAATCCTATCCTGTGTGATACTGTCTGCTGAGCCGTGTATCTCATCCTCTCCTGTGTGATACTGACTTCTGAGCCGTGTATCTAATCCTATCCTGTGTGATACTGTCTGCTGAGCCGTGTATCTAATCCTATCCTGTGTGATACTGTCTGCTGAGCCGTGTATCTAATCCTCTCCTGTGTGATACTCTCTGATGAGCCGTGTATCTAATCCTCTCCTGTGTGATACTGTCTGCTGAGCCGTGTATCTAATCCTCTCCTGTGTGATACTGTCTGCTGAGCCATGTATCTAATCCTATCCTGTGTGATACTGTCTGCTGAGCCGTGTATCTAATCCTCTCCTGTGTGATACTGTCTGCTGAGCCGTGTATGTAATCCTATCCTGTGTGATACTGTCTGCTGAGCCGTGTATCTAATCCTATCCTGTGTGATACTGTCTGCTGAGCCGTGTATCTAATCCTCTCCTGTGTGATACCGTCTGCTGAGCTGTGTATAATCCTATCCTGTGTGATACTGTCTGCTGAGCCGTGTATCTAATCCTCTCCTGTGTGATACTGTCTGCTGAGCCGTGTATCTAATCCTATCCTTTGTGATACTGTCTGATGATCCGTGTATCTAATCCTATCCTGTGTGATACTGTGTGCTGAGCTGTGTATCTAATCCTATCCTGTGTGATACTGTCTGCTGAGCTGTGTATCTAATCCTCTCCTGTGTGATACTGTCTGCTGAGCCGTGTATCTAATCCTATCCTGTGTGATACTGTCTGATGATCCGTGTATCTAATCCTATCCTGTGTGATACTGTGTGCTGAGCTGTGTATCTAATCCTATCCTGTGTGATACTGTGTGCTGAGCCGTGTATCTAATCCTCTCCTGTGTGATACTGTCTGCTGAGCAGTGTATCTAATCCTATCCTGTGTGATACTGTCTGCTGAGCCGTGTATCTAATCCTATCCTGTGTGATACTGTCTGCTGAGCCGTGTATCTAATCCTCTCCTGTGTGATACTGTCTGCTGAACCGTGTATCTAATCCTATCCTGTGTGATACTGTCTGCTGAGCCGTGTATCTAATCCTATCCTGTGTGATACTGTCTGCTGAGCCGTGTATCTAATCCTCTCCTGTGTGATACTGTCTGCTGAGCCGTGTATCTAATCCTCTCCTGTGTGATACTGTCTGCTGAGCTGTGTATCTAATCCTCTCCTGTGTGATACTGTCTGCTGAGCCGTGTATCTAATACTCTCCTGTGTGATACTGTCTGCTGAGCCGTGTATCTAATCCTATCCTGTGTGATACTGTCTGCTGAGCTGTGTATCTAATCCTATCCTGTGTGATATTGTCTGCTGAGCTGTGTATCTAATCCTATCCTGTATGATACTGTCTGCTGAGCTGTGTATCTAATCCTATCCTGTGTGATACTGTCTGCTGAGCCGTGTATCTAATCCTATCCTGTGTGATACTGTCTGCTGAGCCGTGTATCTCATCCTCTCCTGTGTGATACTGTCTGCTGAGCCGTGTATCTAATCCTATCCTGTGTGATACTGACTGCTGAGCTGTGTATCTAATCCTATCCTGTGTGATACTGTCTGCTGAGCCGTGTATCGAATCCTCTCCTGTGTGATACTGACTGCTGAGCTGTGTATCTAATCCTATCCTGTGTGATACTGTCTGCTGAGCCGTGTATCTAATCCTCTCCTGTGTGATACTCTCTGATGAGCCGTGTATCTAATCCTCTCCTGTGTGATACTGTCTGCTGAGCCGTGTATCTAATCCTCTCCTGTGTGATACTGTCTGCTGAGCCGTGTATCTAATCCTATCCTGTGTGATACTGTCTGCTGAGCCGTGTATCTAATCCTATCCTGTGTGATACTGACTGCTGAGCCGTGTATCTAATCCTATCCTGTGTGATACTGTCTGCTGAGCCATGTATCTAATCCTATCCTGTGTGATACTGTCTGCTGAGCCGTGTATCTAATCCTCTCCTGTGTGATACCGTCTTCTGAGCTGTGTATAATCCTATCCTGTGTGATACTGTCTGCTGAGTCGTGTATCTTATCCTATCCTGTGTGATACTGTCTGCTGAGTCGTGTATCTAATCCTATCCTGTGTGATACTGACTGCTGAGCCGTGTATCTAATCCTATCCTGGGTGATACTGTCTGCTGAGCCATGTATCTAATCCTATCCTGTGTGATACTGTCTGCTGAGCCGTGTATCTAATCCTCTCCTGTGTGATACCGTCTGCTGAGCTGTGTATAATCCTATCCTGTGTGATACTGTCTGCTGAGCCGTGTATCTAATCCTATCCTGTGTGATTCTTATGCTGAGCTGTGTATCTAATCCTCTCCTGTGTGATACTGTCTGCTGAGCCGTGTATCTAATCCTCTCCTGTGTGATACTGTCTGCTGAGCTGTGTATCTAATCCTATCCTGTGTGATACTGTCTGCTGAGCTGTGTATCTAATCCTATCCTGTGTGATACTGTCTGCTGAGCCATGTATCTAATCCTATCCTGTGTGATACTGTCTGCTGAGCTGTGTATCTAATCCTATCCTGTGTGATACCGTCTGCTGGCCGTGTATCTAATCCTATCCTGTGTGATACCGTCTGCTGAGCTGTGTATCTAAGCCTGTCATGTGTGATACTGACTGCTGAGCTGTGTATCTAATCCTCTTCTGTGTGATACTGTCTGCTGAGCCGTGTATCTAATCCTATCCTGTGTGATACTGTCTGCTGAGCCGTGTATCTAAGCCTGTCATGTGTGATACTGACTGCTGAGCTGTGTATCTAATCCTCTTCTGTGTGATACTGTCTGCTGAGCCATGTATCTAATCCTATCCTGTGTGATACTGTCTGCTGAGCCGTGTATCTAATCCTATCCTGTGTGATACTGACTGCTGAGCCGTGTATCTAATCCTCTCCTGTGTGATACTGTCTGCTGAGCCGTGTATCTAATCCTCTCCTGTGTGATACTGTCTGCTGAGCCATGTATCTAAGCCTGTCACGTGTGATACTGACTGCTGAGCCGTGTATGTAATCCTCTCCTGTGTGATACTGTCTGATGAGCCGTGTATCTAATCCTATCCTGTGTGATACTGACTGCTGAGCCGTGTATCTAATCCTATCCTGTGTGATACTGTCTGCTGAGCCCTGTATCTAATCCTATCCTGTGTGATACTGTCTGCTGAGCCGTGTATCTAATCCTCTCCTGTGTGATACTGACTGCTGAGCCGTGTATCTAATCCTATCCTGTATGATACTGTCTGCTGAGCCGTGTATCTAATCCTCTCCTGTGTGATACTGTCTGCTGAGCCGTGTATCTAAGCCTGTCATGTGTGATACTGTCTGCTGAGCCGTGTATCTAATCCTATCCTGTGTGATACTGTCTGCTGAGCCGTGTATCTAAGCCTATCCTGTGTGGTACCGTCTGCTGAGCCGTGTATCTAATCCTCTCCTGTGTGATACTGTCTGCTGAGCCGTGTTTCTAATCCTCCCCTGTGTGATACTGTCTGCTGAGCCGTGTATCTAATCCTCTCCTGTGTGATACTGTCTGCTGAGTCGTGTATCTAATCCTATCCTGTGTGATACTGTCTGCTGAGCCGTGTATCTAATCCTCTCCTGTGTGATACTGTCTGATGAGCCGTGTATCTAATCTTATCCTGTGTGATACTGACTGCTGAGCCGTGTATCTAATCCTATCCTGTGTGATACTGACTGCTGAGCCGTGTATCTAATCCCATCCTGTGTGATACTGTCTGTTGAGCTGTGTATCTAATTCCATCCTGTGTGATACTGTCTGCTGAGCCATGTATCTAATCCTGTGTGATACTGTCTGCTGAGCTGTGTATCTAATCCTCTCCTGTGTGATACTGTCTGCTGAGCTGTGTATCTAATCCTATCCTGTGTGGTACCGTCTGCTGAGCCGTGTATCTAATCCTCTCCTGTGTGATACTGTCTGCTGAGCCGTGTATCTAATCCTATCCTGTGTGATACTGTCTGCTGAGCCGTGTATCTAATCCTCTCTTGTGTGATACTGACTGCTGAGCCGTGTATCTAATCCTATCCTGTGTGATACTGTCTGATGAGCCGTGTATCTAATCCTATCCTGTGTGATACTGACTGCTGAGCCGTGTATCTAATCCTATCCTGTATGATACTGTCTGCTGAGCCGTGTATCTAATCCTCTCCTGTGTGATACTGTCTGCTGAGCCGTGTATCTAAGCCTGTCATGTGTGATACTGTCTGCTGAGCCGTGTATCTAATCTTATCCTGTGTGATACTGTCTGCTGAGCCGTGTATCTAAGCCTATCCTGTGTGGTTCCGTCTGCTGAGCCGTGTATCTAATCCTATCCTGTGTGATACTGTCTGCTGAGCTGTGTATCTAATCCTCTCCTGTGTGATACTGTCTGCTGAGCTGTGTATCTAATCCTCTCCTGTGTGATACTGTCTGCTGAGCCGTGTATCTAAGCCTATCCTGTGTGGTACCGTCTGCTGAGCCGTGTATCTAATCCTCTCCTGTGTGATACTGTCTGCTGAGCTGTGTATCTAATCCTCTCCTGTGTGATACTGTCTGCTGAGCCATGTATCTAAGCCTCTCCTGTGTGATACTGTCTGCTGAGCCGTGTATCTAATCCTCTCCTGTGTGATACTGTCTGATGAGCCGTGTATCTAATCCTCTCCTGTGTGATACTGTCTGCTGAGCCGTGTATCTAATCCTATCCTGTGTGATACTGTCTGCTGAGCCGTGTATCTAATCCTCTCCTGTGTGATACTGTCTGATGAGCCGTGTATCTAATCCTTTCCTGTGTGATACTGACTGCTGAGCCGTGTATCTAATCCTATCCTGTGTGATACTGTCTGATGAGCTGTGTATCTAATCCTCTTCTGTGTGATACTGTCTGCTGAGCCGTGTATCTAATCCCATCCTGTGTGATACTGTCTGTTGAGCTGTGTATCTAATCCCATCCTGTGTGATACTGTCTGCTGAGCCGTGTATCTAATCCTGTGTGATACTGTCTGCTGAACTGTGTATCTAATCCTCTCCTCTGTGATACTGTCTGCTGAGCCGTGTATCTAATCCTATCCTGTGTGATACTGTCTGATGAGCCGTGTATCTAATCCTCTCCTGTGTGATACTGACTGCTGAGCCGTGTATCTAATCCTATCCTGTGTGATACTGTCTGATGAGCCGTGTATCTAATCCTATCCTGTGTGATACTGATTGCTGAGCCGTGTATCTAATCCTATCCTGTATGATACTGTCTGCTGAGCCGTGTATCTAATCCTCTCCTGTGTGATACTGTCTGCTGAGCCGTGTATCTAAGCCTGTCATGTGTGATACTGTCTGCTGAGCCGTGTATCTAATCCTATCCTGTGTGATACTGTCTGCTGAGCCGTGTATCTAAGCCTATCCTGTGTGATACTGTCTGCTGAGCCGTGTATCTAATCCTCTTCTGTGTGATACTGTCTGCTGAGCTGTGTATCTAATCCTCTTCTGTGTGATACTGTCTGCTGAGCTGTGTATCTAATCCTCTCCTGTGTGATACTGTCTGCTGAGCCGTGTATCTAATCCTATCCTGTGTGATACTGTCTGCTGAACCGTGTATATAATCCTTTCCTGTGTGATACTGACTGCTGAGCCGTGTATCTAATCCTATCCTGTGTGATACTGACTGCTGAGCTGTGTATCTAATCCTCTTCTGTGTGATACTGTCTGCTGAGCCGTGTATCTAATCCCATCCTGTGTGATACTGTCTGTTGAGCTGTGTATCTAATCCCATCCTGTGTGATACTGTCTGCTGAGCTGTGCATCTAATCCTGTGTGATACTGTCTGCTGAGCTGTGTATCTAATCCTCTCCTGTGTGATACTGTCTGCTGAGCCGTGTATCTAATCCTATCCTTTGTGATACTGTCTGAGGAGCCGTGTATCTAATCTTATCCTGTGTGATACTGTCTGCTGAGCCGTGTATCTAATCCTCTCCTGGGTGATACTGTCTGCTGAGCTGTGTATCTAATCCTCTCCTGTGTGATACTGTCTGCTGAGCTGTGTATCTAATCCTATCCTGTGTGATACTGACTGCTGAGCCGTGTATCTAATCCTATCCTGTGTGATACCGTGTGCTGAGCCGTGTATCTAATCCTCTCCTGTGTGATACCATCTGCTGAGCCGTGTATCTAATCCTCTCCTGTGTGATACTGTCTGCTGAGCTGTGTATCTAATCCTATCGTGTGTGATACTGTCTGCTGAGCCGTGTATCTAATCCTCTCCTGTGTGATACTGTCTGCTGAGCCGTGTATCTAATCCTATCCTGTGTGATACTGTCTGCTGAGCCGTGTATCTAATCCTCTCCTGTGTGATACCATCTGCTGAGCCGTGTATCTAATCCTCTCCCGTGTGATACTGTCTGCTGAGCTGTGTATCTAATCCTATCGTGTGTGATACTGTCTGCTGAGCCGTGTATCTAATCCTCTCCTGTGTGATACTGTCTGCTGAGCTGTGTATCTAATCCTATCCTGTGTGATACTGTCTGCTGAGCCGTGTATCTAATCCTCTCCTGTGTGATACTGTCTGCTGAGCCGTGTATCTAATCCTATCCTGTGTGATACTGTCTGCTGAGCCGTGTATCTAATACTCTCCTGTGTGATACTGTCTGCTGAGCCGTGTATCTAATCCTCTCCTGTGTGATACTGTCTGCTGAGCCGTGTATCTAATCCTATCCTGTGTGATACTGTCTGCTGAGCCGTGTATCTAAGCCTGTCACGTGTGATACTGTCTGCTGAGCCGTGTATCTAATCCTCTCCTGTGTGATACTGTCTGCTGAGCCGTGTATCTAATCCTATCCTGTGTGATACTGTCTGCTGAGCTGTGTATCTAATCCTCTCCTGTGTGATACTGTCTGCTGAGCCGTGTATCTAATCCTATCCTGTGTGATACTGTCTGCTGAGCCATGTATCTAAGCCTGTCACGTGTGATACTGTCTTCTGAGCCGTGTATCTAATCCTCTCCTGTGTGATACTGTCTGCTGAGCCGTGTATCTAATCCTATCCTGTGTGATACTGTCTGCTGAGCCTTGTATCTAATCCTATCCTGTGTGATACTGTCTGCTGAGCCGTGTATCTAAGCCTGTCACGTGTGATACTGTCTGCTGAGCTGTGTATCTAATCCTCTCCTGTGTGATACTGTCTGCTGAGCTGTGTATCTAATCCTATCCTGTGTGATACTGTCTGCTGATCCGTGTATCTAATCCTCTCCTGTGTGATACTGTCTGCTGAGCCGTGTATCTAATCCTCTCCTGTGTGATACTGTCTGCTGAGCCTTGTATCTAATCCTATCCTGTGTGATACTGTCTGCTGAGCCGTGTATCTAAGCCTGTCACGTGTGATACTGTCTGCTGAGCCGTGTATCTAATCCTCTCCTGTGTGATACTGTCTGCTGAGCCGTGTATCTAATCCTATCCTGTGTGATACTGTCTGCTGAGCCGTGTATCTAAGCCTGTCACGTGTGATACTGACTGCTGAGCCGTGTATCTAATCCTATCCTGTGTGATACTGTCTGCTGAGCTGTGTATCTAATCCTCTCCTGTGTGATACCGTCTGCTGAGCTGTGTATCTAATCCTCTCCTGTGTGATACCGTCTGCTGAGCTGTGTATCTAATCCTCTCCTGTGTGATACTGTCTGATGAGCCGTGTATCTAATCCTATCCTGTGTGATACTGTCTGCTGAGCCCTGTATCTAATCCTATCCTGTGTGATACTGTCTGGTGAGCCGTGTATCTAAGCCTGTCACGTGTGATACTGACTGCTGAGCCGTGTATCTAATCCTATCCTGTGTGATACTGTCTGATGAGCCGTGTATCTAATCCTATCCTGTGTGATAATGACTGCTGAGCCGTGTATCTAATCCTATCCTGTGTGATACTGACTGCTGAGCTGTGTATCTAATCCTCTCCTTTGTGATACTGTCTGCTGAGCCGTGTATCTAATCCTCTCCTGTGTGATACTGTCTGATGAGCCGTGTATCTAATCCTCTCCTGTGTGATACTGTCTGCTGAGCCGTGTATCTAATCCTCTCCTGTGTGATACTGTCTGATGAGCCGTGTATCTAATCCTATCCTGTGTGATACTGACTGCTGAGCTGTGTATCTAATCCTCTCCTGTGTGATACTGTCTGCTGAGCCGTGTATCTAATCCTTTCCTGTGTGATACTGTCTGCTGAGCCGTGTATCTAATCCTCTCCTGTGTGATACTGTCTGCTGAGCCGTGTATCTAATCCTATCCTGTGTGATACTGACTGCTGAGCCGTGTATCTAATCCTATCCTGTATGATACTGTCTGCTGAGCCGTGTATCTAATCCTCTCCTGTGTGATACTGTCTGCTGAGCTGTGTATCTAAGCCTGTGTGTGATACTGTCTGCTGAGCCGTGTATCTAATCCTATCCTGTGTGATACTGTCTGCTGAGCCGTGTATCTAAGCCTATCCTGTGTGGTACCGTCTGCTGAGCCGTGTATCTAATTCTCTCCTGTGTGATACTGTCTGCTGAGCCGTGTTTCTAATCCTCTCCTGTGTGATACTGTCTGCTGAGCCGTGTATCTAATCCTCTTCTGTGTGATACTGTCTGCTGAGCTGTGTATCTAATCCTCTTCTGTGTGATACTGTCTGCTGAGCTGTGTATCTAATCCTCTCCTGTGTGATACTGTCTGCTGAGCCGTGTATCTAATCCTATCCTGTGTGATACTGTCTGCTGAGCCGTGTATCTAATCCTCTCCTGTGTGATACTGTCTGATGAGCCGTGTATCTAATCCTTTCCTGTGTGATACTGACTGCTGAGCCGTGTATCTAATCCTATCCTGTGTGATACTGACTGCTGAGCTGTGTATCTAATCCTCTTCTGTGTGATACTGTCTGCTGAGCCGTGTATCTAATCCCATCCTGTGTGATACTGTCTGCTGAACCGTGTATCTAATCCTGTGTGATACTGTCTGCTGAGCTGTGTATCTAATCCTCTCCTGTGTGATACTGTCTGCTGAGCCGTGTATCTAATCCTATCCTGTGTGGTACCGTCTGCTGAGCCGTGTATCTAATCCTCTCCTGTGTGATACTGTCTGCTGAGCCGTGTATCTAATCCTATCCTGTGTGATACTGTCTGCTGAGCCGTGTATCTAATCTTATCCTGTGTGATACTGTCTGCTGAGCCGTGTATCTAATCCTCTCCTGGGTGATACTGTCTGCTGAGCTGTGTATCTAATCCTCTCCTGTGTGATACTGTCTGCTGAGCTGTGTATCTAATCCTATCCTGTGTGATACTGACTGCTGAGCCGTGTATCTAATCCTATCCTGTGTGATACCGTGTGCTGAGCCGTGTATCTAATCCTCTCCTGTGTGATACCATCTGCTGAGCCGTGTATCTAATCCTCTCCTGTGTAATACTGTCTGCTGAGCTGTGTATCTAATCCTATCGTGTGTGATACTGTCTGCTGAGCCGTGTATCTAATCCTCTCCTGTGTGATACTGTCTGCTGAGCCGTGTATCTAATCCTATCCTGTGTGATACTGTCTGCTGAGCCGTGTATCTAATCCTCTCCTGTGTGATACTGTCTGCTGAGCCGTGTATCTAATCCTCTCCTGTGTGATACTGTCTGCTGAGCCGTGTATCTAATCCTATCCTGTGTGATACTGTCTGCTGAGCCATGTATCTAAGCCTGTCACGTGTGATACTGTCTGCTGAGCCGTGTATCTAATCCTCTCCTGTGTGATACTGTCTGCTGAGCCGTGTATCTAATCCTATCCTGTGTGATACTGTCTGCTGAGCTGTGTATCTAATCATCTCCTGTGTGATACTGTCTGCTGAGCCGTGTATCTAAGCCTGTCCTGTGTGATACTGTCTGCTGAGCTGTGTATCTAATCCTCTCCTGTGTGATACCGTCTGCTGAGCTGTGTATCTAATCCTCTCCTGTGTGATACCGTCTGCTGAGCTGTGTATCTAATCCTCTCCTGTGTGATACCGTCTGCTGAGATGTGTATCTAATCCTCTCCTGTGTGATACTGTCTGATGAGCCGTGTATCTAATCCTATCCTGTGTGATACTGTCTGCTGAGCCCTGTATCTAATCCTATCCTGTGTGATACTGTCTGGTGAGCCGTGTATCTAAGCCTGTCACGTGTGATACTGACTGCTGAGCCGTGTATCTAATCCTATCCTGTGTGATACTGTCTGATGAGCCGTGTATCTAATCCTATCCTGTGTGATACTGACTGTTGAGCCGTGTATCTAATCCTATCCTGTATGATACTGTCTGCTGAGCCGTGTATCTAATCCTATCCTGTGTGATACTGACTGCTGAGCTGTGTATCTAATCCTCTCCTGTGTGATACTGTCTGCTGAGCCGTGTATCTAATCCTCTCCTGTGTGATACTGTCTGCTGAGCCGTGTATCTAATCCTCTCCTGTGTGATACTGTCTGATGAGCTGTGTATCTAATCCTATCCTGTGTGATACTGACTGCTGAGCTGTGTATCTAATCCTCTCCTGTGTGATACTGTCTGCTGAGCCGTGTATCTAATCCTATCCTGTATGATACTGTCTGCTGAGCGGTGTATCTAATCCTATCCTGTGTGATACTGTCTGCTGAGCGGTGTATCTAATCCTATCCTGTGTGATACTGTCTGCTGAGCCGTGTATCTAATCCTCTCCTGTGTGATACTGTCTGCTGAGCTGTGTATCTAATCCTCTCCTGTGTGATACTGTCTGCTGAGCCGTGTATCTAATCCTATCCTGTGTGATACAGTCTGCTGAGCCGTGTATCTAATCCTCTCCTGTGTGATACTGTCTGCTGAGCCGTGTATCTAATCCCATCCTGTGTGATACTGACTGCTGAGCCGTGTATCTAATCCTATCCTGTGTGATACTGACTGCTGAGCTGTGTATCTAATCCTCTTCTGTGTGATACTGTCTGCTGAGCCGTGTATCTAATCCCATCCTGTGTGATACTGTCTGCTGAGCCGTGTATCTAATCCTGTGTGATACTGTCTGCTGAGCTGTGTATCTAATCCTCTCCTGTGTGATACTGTCTGCTGAGCCGTGTATCTAATCCTATCCTGTGTGGTACCGTCTGCTGAGCCATGTATCTAATCCTCTCCTGTGTGATACTGTCTGATGAGCCGTGTATCTAATCTTATCCTGTGTGATACTGTCTGCTGAGCCGTGTATCTAATCCTCTCCTGGGTGATACTGTCTGCTGAGCTGTGTATCTAATCCTCTCCTGTGTGATACTGTGTGCTGAGCCGTGTATCTAATCCTCTCCTGTGTGATACCATCTGCTGAGCCGTGTATCTAATCCTCTCCTGTGTGATACTGTCTGCTGAGCTGTGTATCTAATCCTCTCCTGTGTGATACTGTCTGCTGAGCCGTGTATCTAATCCTATCGTGTGTGATACTGTCTGCTGAGCCGTGTATCTAATCCTCTCCTGTGTGATACTGTCTGCTGAGCTGTGTATCTAATCCTCTCCTGTGTGATACTGTCTGCTGAGCTGTGTATCTAATCCTCTCCTGTGTGATACTGACTGCTGAGCTGTGTATCTAATCCTCTCCTGTGTGATACTGTCTGCTGAGCCGTGTATCTAATCCTATCCTGTGTGATACTGTCTGATGAGCCGTGTATCTAATCCTCTCCTGTGTGATACTGTCTGCTGAGCCGTGTATCTAATCCTATCCTGTGTGATACTGTCTGCTGAGCCGTGTATCTAATCCTATCCTGTGTGATACTGACTGCTGAGCCGTGTATCTAATCCTATCCTGTATGATACTGTCTGCTGAGCCATGTATCTAATCCTATCCTGTGTGATACTGACTGCTGAGCTGTGTATCTAATCCTCTCCTGTGTGATACTGTCTGCTGAGCCGTGTATCTAATCCTATCCTGTGTGATACTGTCTGATGAGCCGTGTATCTAATCCTATCCTGTGTGATACTGACTGCTGAGCCGTGTATCTAATCCTATCCTGTGTGATACTGTCTGCTGAGCCGTGTATCTAATCCTATCCTGTGTGATACTGACTGCTGAGCCGTGTATCTAATCCTATCCTGTGTGATACTGACTGCTGAGCTGTGTATCTAATCCTCTTCTGTGTGATACTGTCTGCTGAGCCGTGTATCTAATCCCATCCTGTGTGATACTGTCTGCTGAGCCGTGTATCTAATCCTGTGTGATACTGTCTGCTGAGCTGTGTATCTAATCCTCTCCTGTGTGATACTGTCTGCTGAGCCGTGTATCTAATCCTATCCTGTGTGGTACCGTCTGCTGAGCCGTGTATCTAATCTTATCCTGTGTGATACTGTCTGCTGAGCCGTGTATCTAATCCTCTCCTGGGTGATACTGTCTGCTGAGCTGTGTATCTAATCCTCTCCTGTGTGATACTGTCTGCTGAGCTGTGTATCTAATCCTATCCTGTGTGATACTGACTGCTGAGCCGTGTATCTAATCCTATCCTGTGTGATACCGTGTGCTGAGCCGTGTATCTAATCCTCTCCTGTGTGATACCATCTGCTGAGCCGTGTATCTAATCCTCTCCTGTGTGATACTGTCTGCTGAGCCGTGTATCTAATCCTATCCTGTGTGATACTGTCTGCTGAGCCGTGTATCTAATCCTCTCCTGTGTGATACTGTCTGCTGAGCCGTGTATCTAATCCTCTCCTATGTGATACTGTCTGCTGAGCCGTGTATCTAATCCTTTCCTGTGTGATACTGTCTGCTGAGCCTTGTATCTAATCCTATCCTGTGTGATACTGTCTGCTGAGCTGTGTATCTAATCATCTCCTGTGTGATACTGTCTGCTGAGCCGTGTATCTAATCCTCTCCTGTGTGATACTGTCTGCTGAGCCGTGTATCTAATCCTCTCCTGTGTGATACTGTCTGATGAGCCGTGTATCTAATCCTCTCCTGTGTGATACTGTCTGCTGAGCCGTGTATCTAATCCTCTCCTGTGTGATACTGTCTGATGAGCCGTGTATCTAATCCTATCCTGTGTGATACTGACTGCTGAGCTGTGTATCTAATCCTCTTCTGTGTGATACTGTCTGCTGAGCCGTGTATCTAATCCTATCACGTGTGATACTGACTGCTGAGCTGTGTATCTAATCCTCTCCTGTGTGATACTGTCTGATGAGCCGTGTATCTAATCCTATCCTGTGTGATACTGACTGCTGAGCCGTGTATCTAATCCTATCCTGTATGATACTGTCTGCTGAGCCATGTATCTAATCCTATCCTGTGTGATACTGACTGCTGAGCTGTGTATCTAATCCTCTCCTGTGTGATACTGTCTGCTGAGCCGTGTATCTAATCCTATCCTGTGTGATACTGTCTGATGAGCCGTGTATCTAATCCTATCCTGTGTGATACTGACTGCTGAGCCGTGTATCTAATCCTATCCTGTGTGATACTGTCTGCTGAGCCGTGTATCTAATCCTATCCTGTGTGATACTGACTGCTGAGCCGTGTATCTAATCCTATCCTGTGTGATACTGACTGCTGAGCTGTGTATCTAATCCTCTTCTGTGTGATACTGTCTGCTGAGCCGTGTATCTAATCCCATCCTGTGTGATACTGTCTGCTGAGCCGTGTATCTAATCCTGTGTGATACTGTCTGCTGAGCTGTGTATCTAATCCTCTCCTGTGTGATACTGTCTGCTGAGCCGTGTATCTAATCCTATCCTGTGTGGTACCGTCTGCTGAGCCGTGTATCTAATCTTATCCTGTGTGATACTGTCTGCTGAGCCGTGTATCTAATCCTCTCCTGGGTGATACTGTCTGCTGAGCTGTGTATCTAATCCTCTCCTGTGTGATACTGTCTGCTGAGCTGTGTATCTAATCCTATCCTGTGTGATACTGTCTGATGAGCCGTGTATCTAATCCTATCCTGTGTGATACTGTCTGATGAGCCGTGTATCTAATCCTATCCTGTGTGATACTGACTGCTGAGCCGTGTATCTAATCCTATCCTGTGTGATACTGTCTGCTGAGCCGTGTATCTAATCCTATCCTGTGTGATACTGACTGCTGAGCCGTGTATCTAATCCTATCCTGTGTGATACTGACTGCTGAGCTGTGTATCTAATCCTCTTCTGTGTGATACTGTCTGCTGAGCCGTGTATCTAATCCCATCCTGTGTGATACTGTCTGCTGAGCCGTGTATCTAATCCTGTGTGATACTGTCTGCTGAGCTGTGTATCTAATCCTCTCCTGTGTGATACTGTCTGCTGAGCCGTGTATCTAATCCTATCCTGTGTGGTACCGTCTGCTGAGCCGTGTATCTAATCTTATCCTGTGTGATACTGTCTGCTGAGCCGTGTATCTAATCCTCTCCTGGGTGATACTGTCTGCTGAGCTGTGTATCTAATCCTCTCCTGTGTGATACTGTCTGCTGAGCTGTGTATCTAATCCTATCCTGTGTGATACTGACTGCTGAGCCGTGTATCTAATCCTATCCTGTGTGATACCGTGTGCTGAGCCGTGTATCTAATCCTCTCCTGTGTGATACCATCTGCTGAGCCGTGTATCTAATCCTCTCCTGTGTGATACTGTCTGCTGAGCCGTGTATCTAATCCTATCCTGTGTGATACTGTCTGCTGAGCCGTGTATCTAATCCTCTCCTGTGTGATACTGTCTGCTGAGCCGTGTATCTAATCCTCTCCTATGTGATACTGTCTGCTGAGCCGTGTATCTAATCCTTTCCTGTGTGATACTGTCTGCTGAGCCGTGTATCTAATCCTCTCCTATGTGATACTGTCTGCTGAGCCGTGTATCTAATCCTTTCCTGTGTGATACTGTCTGCTGAGCCGTGTATCTAATCCTATCCTGTGTGATACTGTCTGCTGAGCCGTGTATCTAATCCTGTGTGATACTGTCTGCTGAGCTGTGTATCTAATCCTCTCCTGTGTGATACTGTCTGCTGAGCCGTGTATCTAATCCTATCCTGTGTGGTACCGTCTGCTGAGCCATGTATCTAATCCTCTCCTGTGTGATACTGTCTGATGAGCCGTGTATCTAATCTTATCCTGTGTGATACTGTCTGCTGAGCCGTGTATCTAATCCTCTCCTGGGTGATACTGTCTGCTGAGCTGTGTATCTAATCCTCTCCTGTGTGATACTGTGTGCTGAGCCGTGTATCTAATCCTCTCCTGTGTGATACCATCTGCTGAGCCGTGTATCTAATCCTCTCCTGTGTGATACTGTCTGCTGAGCTGTGTATCTAATCCTCTCCTGTGTGATACTGTCTGCTGAGCCGTGTATCTAATCCTATCGTGTGTGATACTGTCTGCTGAGCCGTGTATCTAATCCTCTCCTGTGTGATACTGTCTGCTGAGCTGTGTATCTAATCCTCTCCTGTGTGATACTGACTGCTGAGCTGTGTATCTAATCCTCTCCTGTGTGATACTGTCTGCTGAGCCGTGTATCTAATCCTATCCTGTGTGATACTGTCTGATGAGCCGTGTATCTAATCCTCTCCTGTGTGATACTGTCTGCTGAGCCGTGTATCTAATCCTATCCTGTGTGATACTGTCTGCTGAGCCGTGTATCTAATCCTATCCTGTGTGATACTGACTGCTGAGCCGTGTATCTAATCCTATCCTGTATGATACTGTCTGCTGAGCCATGTATCTAATCCTATCCTGTGTGATACTGACTGCTGAGCTGTGTATCTAATCCTCTCCTGTGTGATACTGTCTGCTGAGCCGTGTATCTAATCCTATCCTGTGTGATACTGTCTGATGAGCCGTGTATCTAATCCTATCCTGTGTGATACTGACTGCTGAGCCGTGTATCTAATCCTATCCTGTGTGATACTGTCTGCTGAGCCGTGTATCTAATCCTATCCTGTGTGATACTGACTGCTGAGCCGTGTATCTAATCCTATCCTGTGTGATACTGACTGCTGAGCTGTGTATCTAATCCTCTTCTGTGTGATACTGTCTGCTGAGCCGTGTATCTAATCCCATCCTGTGTGATACTGTCTGCTGAGCCGTGTATCTAATCCTGTGTGATACTGTCTGCTGAGCTGTGTATCTAATCCTCTCCTGTGTGATACTGTCTGCTGAGCCGTGTATCTAATCCTATCCTGTGTGGTACCGTCTGCTGAGCCGTGTATCTAATCTTATCCTGTGTGATACTGTCTGCTGAGCCGTGTATCTAATCCTCTCCTGGGTGATACTGTCTGCTGAGCTGTGTATCTAATCCTCTCCTGTGTGATACTGTCTGCTGAGCTGTGTATCTAATCCTATCCTGTGTGATACTGACTGCTGAGCCGTGTATCTAATCCTATCCTGTGTGATACCGTGTGCTGAGCCGTGTATCTAATCCTCTCCTGTGTGATACCATCTGCTGAGCCGTGTATCTAATCCTCTCCTGTGTGATACTGTCTGCTGAGCCGTGTATCTAATCCTATCCTGTGTGATACTGTCTGCTGAGCCGTGTATCTAATCCTCTCCTGTGTGATACTGTCTGCTGAGCCGTGTATCTAATCCTCTCCTATGTGATACTGTCTGCTGAGCCGTGTATCTAATCCTTTCCTGTGTGATACTGTCTGCTGAGCCGTGTATCTAATCCTATCCTGTGTGATACTGTCTGCTGAGCTGTGTATCTAATCATCTCCTGTGTGATACTGTCTGCTGAGCCGTGTATCTAATCCTCTCCTGTGTGATACTGTCTGCTGAGCCGTGTATCTAATCCTCTCCTGTGTGATACTGTCTGATGAGCCGTGTATCTAATCCTCTCCTGTGTGATACTGTCTGCTGAGCCGTGTATCTAATCCTCTCCTGTGTGATACTGTCTGATGAGCCGTGTATCTAATCCTATCCTGTGTGATACTGACTGCTGAGCTGTGTATCTAATCCTCTTCTGTGTGATACTGTCTGCTGAGCCGTGTATCTAATCCTATCACGTGTGATACTGACTGCTGAGCTGTGTATCTAATCCTCTCCTGTGTGATACTGTCTGATGAGCCGTGTATCTAATCCTATCCTGTGTGATACTGACTGCTGAGCCGTGTATCTAATCCTATCCTGTATGATACTGTCTGCTGAGCCATGTATCTAATCCTATCCTGTGTGATACTGACTGCTGAGCTGTGTATCTAATCCTCTCCTGTGTGATACTGTCTGCTGAGCCGTGTATCTAATCCTATCCTGTGTGATACTGTCTGATGAGCCGTGTATCTAATCCTATCCTGTGTGATACTGACTGCTGAGCCGTGTATCTAATCCTATCCTGTGTGATACTGTCTGCTGAGCCGTGTATCTAATCCTATCCTGTGTGATACTGACTGCTGAGCCGTGTATCTAATCCTATCCTGTGTGATACTGACTGCTGAGCTGTGTATCTAATCCTCTTCTGTGTGATACTGTCTGCTGAGCCGTGTATCTAATCCCATCCTGTGTGATACTGTCTGCTGAGCCGTGTATCTAATCCTGTGTGATACTGTCTGCTGAGCTGTGTATCTAATCCTCTCCTGTGTGATACTGTCTGCTGAGCCGTGTATCTAATCCTATCCTGTGTGGTACCGTCTGCTGAGCCGTGTATCTAATCTTATCCTGTGTGATACTGTCTGCTGAGCCGTGTATCTAATCCTCTCCTGGGTGATACTGTCTGCTGAGCTGTGTATCTAATCCTCTCCTGTGTGATACTGTCTGCTGAGCTGTGTATCTAATCCTATCCTGTGTGATACTGTCTGATGAGCCGTGTATCTAATCCTATCCTGTGTGATACTGTCTGATGAGCCGTGTATCTAATCCTATCCTGTGTGATACTGACTGCTGAGCCGTGTATCTAATCCTATCCTGTGTGATACTGTCTGCTGAGCCGTGTATCTAATCCTATCCTGTGTGATACTGACTGCTGAGCCGTGTATCTAATCCTATCCTGTGTGATACTGACTGCTGAGCCGTGTATCTAATCCTCTTCTGTGTGATACTGTCTGCTGAGCCGTGTATCTAATCCTATCCTGTGTGATACTGTCTGATGAGCCGTGTATCTAATCCTCTTCTGTGTGATACTGTCTGCTGAGCCGTGTATCTAATCCCATCCTGTGTGATACTGTCTGCTGAGCCGTGTATCTAATCCTGTGTGATACTGTCTGCTGAGCTGTGTATCTAATCCTCTCCTGTGTGATACTGTCTGCTGAGCCGTGTATCTAATCCTATCCTGTGTGGTACCGTCTGCTGAGCCGTGTATCTAATCTTATCCTGTGTGATACTGTCTGCTGAGCCGTGTATCTAATCCTCTCCTGGGTGATACTGTCTGCTGAGCTGTGTATCTAATCCTCTCCTGTGTGATACTGTCTGCTGAGCTGTGTATCTAATCCTATCCTGTGTGATACTGACTGCTGAGCCGTGTATCTAATCCTATCCTGTGTGATACCGTGTGCTGAGCCGTGTATCTAATCCTCTCCTGTGTGATACCATCTGCTGAGCCGTGTATCTAATCCTCTCCTGTGTGATACTGTCTGCTGAGCCGTGTATCTAATCCTATCCTGTGTGATACTGTCTGCTGAGCCGTGTATCTAATCCTCTCCTGTGTGATACTGTCTGCTGAGCCGTGTATCTAATCCTCTCCTATGTGATACTGTCTGCTGAGCCGTGTATCTAATCCTTTCCTGTGTGATACTGTCTGCTGAGCCGTGTATCTAATCCTATCCTGTGTGATACTGTCTGCTGAGCTGTGTATCTAATCATCTCCTGTGTGATACCATCTGCTGAGCCGTGTATCTAATCCTATCCTGTGTGATACTGTCTGCTGAGCCGTGTATCTAATCCTCTCCTGTGTGATACTGTCTGCTGAGCCGTGTATCTAATCCTCTCCTGTGTGATACTGTCTGCTGAGCCGTGTATCTAATCCTATCACGTGTGATACTGACTGCTGAGCTGTGTATCTAATCCTCTCCTGTGTGATACTGTCTGATGAGCCGTGTATCTAATCCTATCCTGTGTGATACTGTCTGCTGAGCCCTGTATCTAATCCTATCCTGTGTGATACTGTCTGGTGAGCCGTGTATCTAAGCCTGTCACGTGTGATACTGACTGCTGAGCCGTGTATCTAATCCTATCCTGTATGATACTGTCTGCTGAGCCGTGTATCTAATCCTATCCTGTGTGATACTGACTGCTGAGCTGTGTATCTAATCCTCTCCTGTGTGATACTGTCTGCTGAGCCGTGTATCTAATCCTATCCTGTGTGATACTGACTGCTGAGCTGTGTATCTAATCCTCTCCTGTGTGATACTGTCTGCTGAGCCGTGTATCTAATCCTCTCCTGTGTGATACTGTCTGATGAGCCGTGTATCTAATCCTATCCTGTGTGATACTGACTGCTGAGCTGTGTATCTAATCCTCTTCTGTGTGATACTGTCTGCTGAGCCGTGTGTCTAATCCTCTCCTGTGTGATACTGTCTGCTGAGCCGTGTATCTAATCCTATCCTGTGTGATACTGTCTGCTGAGCCGTGTATCTAATCCTATCCTGTGTGATACTGTCTGATGAGCCGTGTATCTAATCCTATCCTGTGTGATACTGACTGCTGAGCCGTGTATCTAATCCTATCCTGTATGATACTGTCTGCTGAGCCGTGTATCTAATCCTATCCTGTGTGATACTGACTGCTGAGCTGTGTATCTAATCCTATCCTGTGTGATACTGTCTGCTGAGCCGTGTATCTAATCCTATCCTGTGTGATACTGACTGCTGAGCTGTGTATCTAATCCTCTCCTGTGTGATACTGTCTGCTGAGCCGTGTATCTAATCCTCTCCTGTGTGATACTGTCTGCTGAGCCGTGTATCTAAGCCTGTCATGTGTGATACTGTCTGCTGAGCCGTGTATCTAATCCTGTCCTGTGATACTGTCTGCTGAGCTGTGTATCTAATCCTATCCTGTGTGATACTGTCGCTGAGCCGTGTATCTAAGCCTGTCATGTGTGATACTGTCTGATGAGCCGTGTATCTAATCCTATCCTGTGTGATACTGACTGCTGAGCCGTGTATCTAATCCTATCCTGTATGATACTGTCTGCTGAGCCGTGTATCTAATCCTATCCTGTGTGATACTGACTGCTGAGCTGTGTATCTAATCCTATCCTGTGTGATACTGTCTGCTGAGCCGTGTATCTAATCCTATCCTGTGTGATACTGACTGCTGAGCTGTGTATCTAATCCTCTCCTGTGTGATACTGTCTGCTGAGCTGTGTATCTAATCCTCTCCTGTGTGATACTGTCTGCTGAGCCGTGTATATAAGCCTGTCATGTGTGATACTGTCTGCTGAGCCGTGTATCTAATCCTATCCTGTGTGATACTGTCTGCTGAGCCGTGTATCTAAGCCTGTCATGTGTGATACTGTCTGCTGAGCTGTGTATCTAGTCCTCTCCTGTGTGATACTGTCTGATGAGCCGTGTATCTAATCCTATCCTGTGTGATAGTGACTGCTGAGCCGTGTATCTAATCCTATCCTGTGTGATACTGAATGCTGAGCTGTGTATCTAATCCTCTTCTGTGTGATACTGTCTGCTGAGCCGTGTATCTAATCCTATCCTGTGTGATACTGTCTGCTGAGCCGTGTATCTAATCCTATCCTGTGTGATACCGTCTGCTGAGCCGTGTATCTAATCCTATCCTGTGTGATACTGTCTGATGAGCCGTGTATCTAATCCTATCCTGTGTGATACTGTCTGCTGAGCCGTGTATCTAATCCTCTCCTGTGTGATACTGTCTGCTGAGCCGTGTATCTAATCCTCTTCTGTGTGATACTGTCTGCTGAGCCGTGTATCTAATCCTATCCTGTGTGATACTGTCTGCTGAGCCGTGTATCTAATCCTCTCCTGTGTGATACTGTCTGCTGAGCCGTGTATCTAATCCTCTCCTGTGTGATACTGACTGCTGAGCCGTGTATCTAATCCTCTTCTGTGTGATACTGTCTGCTGAGCTGTGTATCTAATCCTATCCTGTGTGATACCGTCTGCTGAGCCGTGTATCTAATCCTATCCTGTGTGATACCGTCTGCTGAGCCGTGTATCTAATCCTCTCCTGTGTGATACTGACTGCTGAGCCGTGTATCTAATCCTGTTCTGTGTGATACTGTCTGCTGAGCTGCGTATATAATCCTATCCTGTGTGATACTGTCTGCTGAGCCGTGTATCTAATCCTATCCTGTGTGATACTGTCTGCTGAGCCGTGTATCTAATCCTATCCTGTGTGTTACTGTCTGCTGAGCCGTGTATCTAATCCTCTCCTGTGTGATACTGTCTGCTGAGCCGTGTATCTAATCCTCTCCTGTGTGATACTGTCTGCTGAGCCGTGTATCTAAGCCTGTCATGTGTGATACTGACTGCTGAGCTGTGTATCTAATCCTCTTCTGTGTGATACTGCCTGCAGAGCCGTGTATCTAATCCTCTCCTGTGTGATACTGTCTGCTGAGCCGTGTATCTAATCCTATCCTGTGTGATACTGTCTGCTGAGCCGTGTATCTAAGCCTGTCATGTGCGATACTGTCTGCTGATCCGTGTATCTAATCCTATCCTGTGTGATACTGTCTGCTGAGCCGTGTATCTAATCCTATCCTGTGTGATACCGTCTGCTGAGCTGTGTATCTAATCCTCTCCTGTGTGATACTGTCTGCTGAGCCATGTATCTAATCCTATCCTGTGTGATACAGTCTGCTGAGCTGTGTATCTAATCCTATCCTGTGTGATACTGTCTGCTGAGCCGTGTATCTAAGCCTGTCACGTGTGACACTGACTGCTGAGCCGTGTATCTAATCCTATCCTGTGTGATACTGTCTGCTGAGCAGTGTATCTAATCCTCTCCTGTGTGATACTGTCTGATGAGCCGTGTATCTAATCCTCTCCTGTGTGTTACTGTCTGCTGAGCCGTGTATCTAATCCTATCCTGTGTGATACTGTCTGCTGAGCCCTGTATCTAATCCTATCCTGTGTGATACTGTCTGCTGAGCCGTGTATCTAATCCTATCCTGTGTGATACTGTCTGCTGAGCCGTGTATCTAAGCCTGTCATGTGTGATACTGACTGCTGAGCCGTGTATCTAATCCTATCCTGTGTGATACTGTCTGCTGAGCCGTGTATCTAATCCTATCCTGTGTGATACTGTCTGCTGAGCCGTGTATCTAATCCTATCCTGTGTGATACTGTCTGCTGAGCCCTGTATCTAATCCTATCCTGTGTGATACTGTCTGCTGAGCCGTGTATCTAAGCCTGTCATGTGTGATACTGACTGCTGAGCCGTGTATCTAATCCTATCCTGTGTGATACTGACTGCTGAGCCGTGTATCTAATCCTATCCTGTGTGATACTGTCTGCTGAGCTGTGTATCTAATCCTCTCCTGTGTGATACTGTCTGCTGAGCCGTGTATCTAATCCTCTCCTGTGTGATACTGTCTGCTGAGCCGTGTATCTAAGCCTGTCATGTGTGATACTGTCTGCTGAGCCGTGTATCTAATCCTATCCTGTGTGATACTGTCTGCTGAGCCGTGTATCTAAGCCTATCCTGTGTGGTACCGTCTGCTGAGCTGTGTATCTAATCCTCTTCTGTGTGATACTGTCTGCTGAGCCGTGTATCTAATCCTCTCCTGTGTGATACTGTCTGCTGAGCCGTGTATCTAATCCCATCCTGTGTGATACTGTCTGCTGAGCCGTGTATCTAATCCTATCCTGTGTGATACTGACTGCTGAGCCGTGTATCTAATCCTCTCCTGTGTGATACTGTCTGCTGAGCCGTGTATCTAATCCTATCCTGTGTGATACTGTCTGCTGAGCCGTGTATCTAATCCTATCCTATGTGATACTGTCTGCTGAGCCGTGTATCTAAGCCTGTCATGTGTGATACTGTCTGATGAGCCGTGTATCTAATCCTATCATGTGTGATACTGACTGCTGAGCCGTGTATCTAATCCTATCCTGTGTGATACTGACTGCTGAGCTGTGTATCTAATCCTCTTCTGTGTGATACTGTCTGCTGAGCCGTGTATCTAATCCCATCCTGTGTGATACTGTCTGTTGAGCTGTGTATCTAATCCCATCCTGTGTGATACTGTCTGCTGAGCCGTGTATCTAATCCTGTGTGATACTGTCTGCTGAGCCGTGTATCTAATCCTCTTCTGTGTGATACTGTCTGCTGAGCCGTGTATCTAATACTCTCCTGTGTGATACTGTCTGCTGAGCCGTGTATCTAATCCTATCCTGTGTGATACTGTCTGCTGAGCCGTGTATCTAATCCTATCCTGTGTGATACCGTGTGCTGAGCCGTGTATCTAATCCTCTCCTGTGTGATACCATCTGCTGAGCCGTGTATCTAATCCTCTCCTGTGTGATACTGACTGCTGAGCCGTGTATCTAATCCTATCGTGTGTGATACTGTCTGCTGAGCCGTGTATCTAATCCTCTCCTGTGTGATACTGTCTGCTGAGCCGTGTATCTAATCCTATCCTGTGTGATACTGTCTGCTGAGCCGTGTATCTAATCCTCTCCTGTGTGATACTGTCTGCTGAGCCGTGTATCTAATCCTATCCTGTGTGATACCGTCTGCTGAGCTGTGTATCTAATCCTATCCTGTGTGATACTGTCTGCTGAGCCGTGTATCTAAGCCTGTCACGTGTGACACTGACTGCTGAGCCGTGTATCTAATCCTATCCTGTGTGATACTGTCTGATGAGCCGTGTATCTAATCCTCTCCTGTGTGTTACTGTCTGCTGAGCCGTGTATCTAATCCTATCCTGTGTGATACTGTCTGCTGAGCCCTGTATCTATTCCTATCCTGTGTGATACTGTCTGCTGAGCCGTGTATCTAATCCTATCCTGTGTGATACTGTCTGCTGAGCCGTGTATCTAAGCCTGTCATGTGTGATACTGACTGCTGAGCCGTGTATCTAATCCTATCCTGTGTGATACTGTCTGCTGAGCCGTGTATCTAATCCTATCCTGTGTGATACTGTCTGCTGAGCCGTGTATCTAATCCTATCCTGTGTGATACTGTCTGCTGAGCCCTGTATCTAATCCTATCCTGTGTGATACTGTCTGCTGAGCCGTGTATCTAAGCCTGTCATGTGTGATACTGACTGCTGAGCCGTGTATCTAATCCTATCCTGTGTGATACTGACTGCTGAGCCGTGTATCTAATCCTATCCTGTGTGATACTGACTGCTGAGCCGTGTATCTAATCCTATCCTGTATGATACTGTCTGCTGAGCCGTGTATCTAATCCTCTCCTGTGTGATACTGTCTGCTGAGCCGTGTATCTAAGCCTGTCATGTGTGATACTGTCTGCTGAGCCGTGTATCTAATCCTATCCTGTGTGATACTGTCTGCTGAGCCGTGTATCTAAGCCTATCCTGTGTGGTACCGTCTGCTGAGCTGTGTATCTAATCCTCTTCTGTGTGATACTGTCTGCTGAGCCGTGTATCTAATCCTCTCCTGTGTGATACTGTCTGCTGAGCCGTGTATCTAATCCTATCCTGTGTGATACTGTCTGCTGAGCCGTGTATCTAATCCTCTCCTGTGTGATACTGTCTGATGAGCCGTGTATCTAATCCTATCCTGTGTGATGCTGACTGCTGAGCCGTGTATCTAATCCTATCCTGTGTGATACTGACTGCTGAGCTGTGTATCTAATCCTCTTCTGTGTGATACTGTCTGCTGAGCCGTGTATCTAATCCCATCCTGTGTGATACTGTCTGTTGAGCTGTGTATCTAATCCCATCCTGTGTGATACTGTCTGCTGAGCCGTGTATCTAATCCTGTGTGATACTGTCTGCTGAGCCGTGTATCTAATCCTCTTCTGTGTGATACTGTCTGCTGAGCCGTGTATCTAATCCTCTTCTGTGTGATACTGTCTGCTGAGCCGTGTATCTAATCCTCTCCTGTGTGATACTGTCTGCTGAGCCGTGTATCTAATCCTATCCTGTGTGATACTGTCTGCTGAGCCGTGTATCTAATCCTATCCTGTGTGATACTGTGTGCTGAGCCGTGTATCTAATCCTCTCCTGTGTGATACCATCTGCTGAGCCGTGTATCTAATCCTCTCCTGTGTGATACTGACTGCTGAGCCGTGTATCTAATCCTATCGTGTGTGATACTGTCTGCTGAGCCGTGTATCTAATCCTCTCCTGTGTGATACTGTCTGCTGAGCCGTGTATCTAATCCTATCCTGTGTGATACTGTCTGCTGAGCCGTGTATCTAATCCTCTCCTGTGTGATACTGTCTGCTGAGCCGTGTATCTAATCCTCTCCTGTGTGATACTGTCTGCTGAGCCGTGTATCTAATCCTATCCTGTGTGATACTGTCTGCTGAGCCGTGTATCTAATCCTATCCTGTGTGATACTGTCTGCTGAGCCGTGTATCTAATCCTATCCTGTGTGATACTGTCTGCTGAGCTGTGTATCTAATCCTCTCCTGTGTGATACCATCTGCTGAGCCGTGTATCTAATCCTATCCTGTGTGATACTGTCTGCTGAGCCGTGTATCTAATCCTATCCTGTGTGATACTGTCTGCTGAGCCGTGTATCTAATCCCATCCTGTGTGATACTGTCTGCTGAGCCGTGTATCTAATCCCATCCTATGTGATACTGTCTGCTGAGCTGTGTATCTAATCCTCTCCTGTGTGATACTGTCTGCTGATCTGTGTATCTAATCCTCTTCTGTGTGATACTGACTGCTGAGCTGTGTATCTAATCCTCTCCTGTGTGATACTGTCTGCTGAGCTGTGTACCTAAGCCTGTCACGTATGATACTGTCTGCTGAGCTGTGTATCTAATCCTCTCCTGTGTGATACTGACTGCTGAGCTGTGTATCTAATCCTCTCCTGTGTGATACTGACTGCTGAGCCGTGTATCTAATCCTCTCCTGTGTGATACCGTCTGCTGAACTGTGTATCTAATCATCTCCTGTGTGATACCGTCTGCTGAGCTGTGTATCTAATCCTATCCTGTATGATACTGCCTGCAGAGCCGTGTATCTAATCATCTCCTGTGTGATACCGTCTGCTGAGCTGTGTATCTAATCCTATCCTGTGTGATACTGTCTTCTGAGCCGTGTATCTAATCCTCTCCTGTGTGATACCGTCTGCTGAACTGTGTATCTAATCATCTCCTGTGTGATACCGTCTGCTGAGCTGTGTATCTAATCCTATCCTGTATGATACTGCCTGCAGAGCCGTGTATCTAATCATCTCCTGTGTGATACTGTCTGCTGAGCCGTGTATCTAATCCTCTCCTGTGTGATGCTGTCTGATGAGCCGTGTATCTAATCCTATCCTGTGTGATACTGTCTGCTGAGCCGTGTATCTAATCCTCTCCTGTGTGATACTGACTGCTGAGCCGTGTATCTAATCCTGGGCGATACTGAGCAGTATATCTAATCCTGGGTGATACTGAACCGCGTAGCTAATCCTGGGCGATACCGAGCCGTGTATCTAATCCTGGACGATACTGAGCCGTGTATCTAATCCGGGCCATACCGAGCCGTGTATCTAATCCTGGGCGATACCGAATCGTGTATCTAATCCTTGGCGATACTGAGCCGTGTATCTAATCCTGGGCAATACCGAGCCGTGTATCTAATCCTGGGTGATACTGAGCCGTGTATCTAATCCTGGTTGATACTGAGCCATGTACCTAATCCTGGGTGATACTGAGCTGTGTATCTAATCCTGTTTGATACCGAGCCGTGTATCTAATACTTGGCAATACCGAGACGTGTATCTAATCCTGGGCGATACTGAGCCGTGTATCTAATCCTGGGCGATACCGAGCCATGTATCTAATCCTGGGCGATACCGAGCCGTATATCTAATCCTATCCTGTGTGATACTGACTGCTGAGCCGTGTATCTAATCCTGTCCTATACTATGCCGTGTATCTAATCCTGGGCGATACTGAGCCGTATATCTAATCCTGGGTGATACTGAACCGTGTAGCTAATCCTGGGCGATACCGAGCCGTGTATCTAATCCTGGACGATACTGAGCCGTGTATCTAATACTGGGCGATACCTCGCCGTGTATCTAATCCTGAGTGATACTGAGCCATGTATCTAATCCTGGGCGATACCGAGCCGTGTATCTAACCTTGGCGATGCTGAGCCATGTATCTAATCCTGGGCTTGTATCTAATTTTTGGCGATACTGAGCCGTGTATCTAATCCTGGGCGATACCGAGCCGTGTATCTAATCCTGGGCGATGCTGAGCCGTGTATCTAATACGGGGCGATACCTCGCCGTGTATCTAATCCTGAGTGATACTGAGCCATGTATCTAATCCTGTCCGATACTGAGCCGTGTATCTAATCCGGGCCATACCGAGCCGTGTATCTAATACTGGGCGATACCTCGCCGTGTATCTAATCCTGAGTGATACTGAGCCATGTATCTAATCCTGTCCGATACTACTGAGCCGTGTATCTAATCGGGGCCATACCGAGCCGTGTATCTAATCCTGGGCGATACCGAGCCGTGTATCTAATCCTGGGCGATACCGAACCGTGTATCTAATCCTTGGCGATACTGAGCCGTGTATCTAATCCTGGGCAATACCGAGCCGTGTATCTAATCCTGGGTGATACTGAGCCGTGTATCTAATCCTGTTTGATACCGAGCCGTGTATCTAATACTTGGCAATACCGAGACGTGTATCTAATCCTGGGCGATACTGAGCCGTGTATCTAATCCTGGGCAATACCTCGCCGTGTATCTAATCCTGGGTGATACTGAGCCGTGTATCTAATCCTGTTTGATACCGAGCCGTGTATCTAATACTTGGCAATATCGAGACGTGTATCTAATCCTGGGCGATACCGAGCCATATATCTAATCCTGGGCGATACCGAGCCGTATATCTAATCCTCTCCTGTGTGATACTGACTGCTGAGCCGTGTATCTAATCCTGGGCGATACTGAGCCGTATATCTAATCCTGGGTGATACTGAACCGTGTAGCTAATCCTGGGCGATACCGAGCCGTGTATCTAATCCTGGACGATACTGAGCCGTGTATTTAATACTGGGCGATACCTCGCCGTGTATCTAATCCTGAGTGATACTGAGCCATGTATCTAATCCTGGGTGATACCGAGCCGTGTATCTAACCTTGGCGATGCTGAGCCATGTATCTAATCCTGGGCTTGTATCTAATTTTTGGCGATACTGAGCCGTGTTTCTAATCCTGGGCGATACTGAGCCGTGTATCTAATCCTGGGCGATACCGAGCCGTATATCTAATCCTCTCCTGTGTGATACTGACTGCTGAGCCGTGTATCTAATCCTGTCCTATACTATGCCGTGTATCTAATCCTGGGCGATACTTAGCCGTATATCTAATCCTGGGTGATACTGAACCGTGTAGCTAATCCTGGGCGATACCGAGCCGTGTATCTAATCCTGGACGATACTGAGCCGTGTATCTAATCCTGAGTGATACTGAGCCGTGTATCTAACCTTGGCGATGTGAGCCATGTATCTAATCCTGGGCTTGTATCTAATTTTTGGCGATACTGAGCCGTGTATCTAATCCTGGGCGATACTGAGCCGTGTATCTAATCCTGGGCGATACCGAGCCGTGTATCTAATCCTGGGCGATGCTGAGCCGTGTATCTAATACTGCGCGATACCTCGCCGTGTATCTAATCCTGAGTGATACTGAGCCATGTATCTAATCCTGTCCGATACTGAGCCGTGTATCTAATCCGGGCCATACCGAGCCGTGTATCTAATCCTGGGCGATACCGAACCGTGTATCTAATCCTGGGCGATACCGAACCGTGTATCTAATCCTGGGCGATACTGAGCCGTGTATCTAATCCTGGGCAATACCGAGCCGTGTATCTAATCCTGGGTGATACTGAGCCGTGTATCTAATCCTGGGTGATACTGAGCCATGTACCTAATCCTGGGTGATACTGAGCCGTGTATCTAATCCTGTTTGATACCGAGCCGTGTATCTAATACTTGGCAATACTGAGACGTGTATCTAATCCTGGGCGATACTGAGCCGTGTATCTAATCCTGGGCGATACCGAGCCATGTATCTAATCCTGGGCGATACCGAGCCGTATATCTAATCCTCTCCTGTGTGATACTGACTGCTGAGACGTGTATCTAATCCTGTCCTATACTATGCCGTGTATCTAATCCTGGGCGATACTGAGCCGTATATCTAATCCTGGGTGATACTGAACCGTGTAGCTAATCCTGGGCGATACCGAGCCGTGTATCTAATCCTGGACGATACTGAGCCGTGTATCTAATACTGGGCGATACCTCGCCGTGTATCTAATCCTGAGTGATACTGAGCCATGTATCCAATCCTGGGCGATACCGAGCCGTGTATCTAACCTTGGCGATGCTGTGCCATGTATCTAATCCTGGGCTTGTATCTAATTTTTGGCGATATCTCCTGTGTGATACTGACTGCTGAGCCGTGTATCTAATCCTGGGCGATACCTCGCCGTGTATCTAATCCTGAGTGATACTGAGCCATGTATCTAATCCTGGACGATACCGAGCCGTGTATCTAACCTTGGCGATGCTGAGCCATGTATCTAATCCTGTCTGATACTGAGCCGTGTATCTAATCCTGGGCGATACCGAGCCGTGTATCTAATCCTGGGCGATACTGAACCGTGTATCTAATCCTGGGCGATACTGACCCGTGTATCTAATCCTGGGCAATACCTAGCCGTGTATCTAATCCTGGGCGATACCGAACCGTGTATCTAATCCTGGGCGATGCTGAGCCATGTATCTAATCCTGTCCGATACTGAGCCGTGTATCTAATCCTGGGCGATACCGAGCCGTGTATCTAATCCTGGGCGATACTGAGCCGTGTATCTAATCCTGGGTAATACCAAGCCGTGTATCTAATCCTGGGTGATACTGAGCCGTGTATCTAATCCTGGGTGATACTGAGCCGTGTATCTAATCCTGTTTGATACGGAGCCGTGTATCTAATCCTTGGCAATACCGAGCCGTGTATCTAATCCTGGGCGATACCGAGCCGTGTATCTAATCCTGGGCGATACTGAGCCGTGTTTATAATCCTGGGTTATACTTAGCCATGTATCTAATCCTGGGCGATACCGAGCCGTGTATCTAATCCTGGGTGATACCGAGCCGTGTATCTAATCCTGGGCGATACCGAGCCGTGTATCTAATCCTCTCCTGGGCGATACTGTCTGTTGAGCTGTATCTAATCCTGTCCTGTGTGATACTGACTGCTGAGCCGTGTATCTAATCCTGGGCGATACCGAGCCGTGTATCTAACCTTGGCGATGCTGAGCAGTGTATCTAATCCTGTGCGATACTGAGCCGTGTATCTAATCCTGGGCAATACCGAGCCGTGTATCTAATCCTGGGTGATACTGAGCCGTGTATCTATTCCTGGGTGATACTGAGCCGTGTACCTAATCCTGGGTGATACTGAGCCGTGTATCTAATCCTGCTTGATACCGATCCGTGTATCTAATACTTGACAATACTTAGCCGTGTATCTAATCCTGGGCGATACCGAACCGTGTATCTAATCCTGGGCGATGCTGAGCCATGTATCTAATCCTGTCCGATACTGAGCCGTGTATCTAATCCTGGGCGATACCGAGCCGTGTATCTAATCCTGGGCGATACTGAGCCGTGTATCTAATCCTGGGTAATACCAAGCCGTGTATCTAATCCTGGGTGATACTGAGCCGTGTATCTAATCCTGGGTGATACTGAGCCGTGTATCTAATCCTGTTTGATACGGAGCCGTGTATCTAATCCTTGGCAATACCGAGCCGTGTATCTAATCCTGGGCGATACCGAGCCGTGTATCTAATCCTGGGCGATACTGAGCCGTGTTTATAATCCTGGGTTATACTGAGCCATGTATCTAATCCTGGGCGATACCGAGCCGTGTATCTAATCCTGGGTGATACCGAGCCGTGTATCTAATTCTGGGCGATACCGAGCCGTGTATCTTATCCTCTCCTGGGCGATACTGTCTGTTGAGCTGTATCTAATCCTTTCCTGTGTGATACTGACTGCTGAGCCATGTATCTAATCCTGGGCGATACCGAGCCGTGTATCTAACCTTGGCGATGCTGAGCAGTGTATCTAATCCTGTCCGATACTGAGCCGTGTATCTAATCCTGGGCGATACCGAGCCGTGTATCTAATCCTGGGTGATACCGAACCGTGTATCTAATCCTGTGCGATACTGAACCGTGTATCTAATCCTGGGCAATACCGAGCCGTGTATCTAATCCTGAGTGATACTGAGCCATGTATCTAATCCTGGGCGATACCGAGCCGTGTATCTAATCCTGGGCGATACCGAACCGAGTATCTAATCCTTGGCGATACTGAGCCGTGTATCTAATCCTGGGCAATACCGAGCCGTGTATCTAATCCTGGGTGATACTGAGCCGTGTATCTAATCCTGGGTGATACTGAGCCATGTACCTAATCCTGGGTGATACTGAGCCGTGTATCTAATCCTGTTTGATACCGAGCCGTGTATCTAATACTTGGCAATACCGAGACGTGTATCTAATCCTGGGCGATACTGAGCCGTGTATCTAATCCTGGGCGATACCGAGCCGTGTATCTAATCCTGGGCGATACCGAGCCGTGTATCTAATCCTGGGCGATACCGAGCCGTATATCTAATCCTCTCCTGGGCGATACTGTCTGCTGAGCTGTATCTAATCCTGTCCTGTGTGATACTGACTGTTAAGCCATGTATCTAATCCTGGGCGATACCGAGCCGTGTATCTAATCCTGGGCGATGCTGAGCCATGTATCTAATCCTGTCCGATACTGAGCCGTGTATCTAATCCTTGGTGGTACCGAGCCGTGTATCTAATCCTGGGCGATACTGAGCCGTGTATCTAATCCTGGGTAATACCGAGCCGTGAATCTAATCCTGGGTGATACTGAGCCGTGTATCTAATCCTGGGTGATACTGAGCCATGTATCTAATCCTTTTTGATACGGAGCCGTGTATCTAATCCTTGGCAATACCGAGCTGTGTATCTAATTCTGGGCGATACCAAGCCATGTATCTAATTGTGGGTGATACTGAGCCGTGTATCTAATCCTGTTTGATACGGAGCCGTGTATCTAATCCTGGGCGATACCGAGCCGTGTATCTAATCCTGGGTGATACCGAGCCGTGTATCTAATCCTGGGCGATACCGAGCCGTGTATCTAATCCTCTCCTGGGCGATACTGTCTGTTGAGCTGTATCTAATCCTGTCCTGTGTGATACTGACTGCTATGCCATGTATCTAATCCTGGGCGATACCGAGCCGTGTATCTAACCTTGGCGATGCTGAGCAGTGTATCTAATCCTGTCCGATACTGAGCCGTGTATCTAATCCTGGGCGATACCGAGCCATGTATCTAATCCTGGGCGTTACCGAGCCGTGTATCTAATCCTCTCCTGTGTGATACTGACTGCTGAGCCGTGTATCTAATCCTGTCCTATACTATGCCGTGTATCTAATACTGGGCGATACTGAGCCATGTATCTAATCCTGGGCGATACTGAGCCGTGTCTAATCCTGTCCTATACTATGCCGTGTATCTAATCCTGGGTGATACTGAGCCGTGTATCTAATCCTGGGCGATATCGAGCCGTGTATCTAATCCTGGGTGATACCGAGCCGTGTATCTAATCCTGGGTGATAACTAGCCATGTATCTAATCCTGGGCGATACCGAACCGTGTATCTAATCCTGTGTGATACCGAGCCGTGTATCTAAACCTGGGCGATAACGATCCGTGTATCTAATCCTGTTTGATACCGAGCCGTGTATCTAATCCTGGGCGATACCGAGCCTGTATCTAATCCTGTGCGATACTGAACGGTGTATCTAATCCTGGGCTTGTATCTAATCTTTGGCATTACTGAGCCATGTATCTAATCCTGGGCGATACCGAGCCGTGTATCTAATCCTCTCCTTTGTGATACTATCTGCTGAGCTGTATCTAATCCTGTCCTGTGTGATACTGTGTGCTGAGCCATGTATCTAATCCTGGGCGATACCGAGCTCTGTATCTAATCCTGGGCAATTCTGAACAGCGTATCTAATCCTGGGCTTGTATCTAATTTTTGGCGATACTGAGCCGTGTTTCTAATCCTGGGCGATACTGAGCCGTGTATCTAATCCTGGGCGATACCGAGCCGTGTATCTAATCCTGGGCGATACTGAGCCGTGTATCTAATCCTGGGTGATACTGAGCCGTGTTTCTAATCCTGGGCGATACTGAGCCGTGTTTCTAATCCTGGGCGATACCGAGCCGTGTATCTAATCCTGGGCGATACCGAGCCGTGTATCTAATCCTGGGCGATGCTGAGCCGTGTATCTAATCTTGGGCGATACTGAACCGTGTATCTAATCCTGGGCGATACCGAGCCGTGTATCTAATCCTGGACGATACTGAGCCGTGTATCTAATACTGGGCGATACCTCGCCGTGTATCTTATCCTGAGTGATACTGAGCCATGTATCTAATCCTGGGCGATACCGAGCCGTGTATCTAACCTTGGCGATACTGAGCCATGTATCTAATCCTGTCTGATACTGAGCCGTGTATCTAATCCTGGGCGATACCGAGCCGTGTATCTAATCCTGTCTGTAACTGAGCCGTGTATCTAATCCTGGGCGATACTGAGCCGTGTATCTAATCCTGGGCAATACCGAACCGTGTATCTAATCCTGGGCGATACTGAGCCGTGTATCTAATCCTGGGCAATACCTAGCCGTGTATCTAATCCTGGGTGATACTGAGCCGTGTACCTAATCCTGGGTGATACTGAGCCGTGTATCTAATCCTGTTTGATACCGAGCCGTGTATCTAATACTTGGCAATACCGAGACCTGTATCTAATCCTGGGCGATACTGAGCCATGTATCTAATCCTGGGCGATACCGAGCCGTGTATCTAATCCTGGGCGATACCGAGCCGTGTATCTAATCCTGTGCGATACCGAGCCGTATATCTAATCCTCTCCTGTGTGATACTGACTGCTGAGCCGTGTATCTAATCCTGTCCTATACTATGCCATGTATCTAATCCTGGGCGATACTGAGCCGTGTATCTAATCCTGGGCAATACCTAGCCGTGTATCTAATCCTGGGCGATACTGAGCCGTGTATCTAATCCTGGGCAATACCTAGCCGTGTATCTAATCCTGGGTGATACTGAGCCGTGTACCTAATCCTGGGTGATACTGAGCCGTGTATCTAATCCTGTTTGATACCGAGCCGTGTATCTAATACTTGGCAATACCGAGACCTGTATCTAATCCTGGGCGATACTGAGCCATGTATCTAATCCTGGGCGATACCGAGCCGTGTATCTAATCCTGGGCGATACCGAGCCGTGTATCTAATCCTGTGCGATACCGAGCCGTATATCTAATCCTCTCCTGTGTGATACTGACTGCTGAGCCGTGTATCTAATCCTGTCCTATACTATGCCATGTATCTAATCCTGGGCGATACTGAGCCGTGTCTAATCCTGTCCTATACTATGCCGTGTATCTAATCCTGGGCGATGCTGAGCCGTGTATCTAATCCTGGGCGATACCGAGCCGTGTATCTAATCCTGGGCGATACCGAGCCGTGTATCTAATCATGGGCGATACTGAGCCGTGTATGTAATCCTGTGCGATACTGAACCGTGTATCTAATCCTGGGCGATACCGAGCCGTGTATCTAATCCTGGGCGATACTGAGCCGTGTATCTAATACTGGGCGATACCTCGCCGTGTATCTAATCCTGAGTGATACTGAGCCATGTATCTAATCCTGGGTGATACTGAGCCGTGTATCTAATCCTGGGTGATACTGAGCCGTGTATCTAATCCTGGGCGATGCTGAGCCATGAACCTAATCCTGGGCGATACCGAGACGTGTATCTAATCCTGGGTGATACCGAGCCGTGTATCTAATCCTGATTGATACTGAGCCATGTATCTAATCCTGTTTGATACAGAGCCGTGTATCTAATCCTGGGCGATACCGAGCCGTGTATCTAATCCTCTCCTGTGTAATATCGTCTGCTGAGCTTTATCTAATCCTGTCCTGTGTGATACTGTCTGCTGAGCCGTGTATCTAATCCTGGGTGATACCTAGCCGTGTATCTAATCTTGGGCGCTAACGAGCCGTGTAACTAATCCTGGGCAATACCGAGCCGTGTATCTAATCCTGGGCGATACCGAGCCGTGTATCTAATCCTGGGCAATACCGAGCCGTGTATCTAATCCTATCCTGTGTGATACTGTCTGCTGAGCCGTGTATCTAATCCTATCCTGTGTGATACTGTCTGCTGAGCCGTGTATCTAATCCTATCCTGTGTGATACTGTCTGCTGAACCGTGTATCTAAGCCTGTCACGTGTGATACTGTCTGCTGAGCCGTGTATCTAATCCTATCCAGTGTGATACCATCTGCTGAGCTGTGTATCTAATCCTCTCCTGTGTGATACTGTCTGCTGAGCCGTATATCTAATCCTCTCCTGTGTGATACTGTCTGCTGAGCCGTGTATCTAATCCTCTCCTGTGTGATACTGTCTGCTGAGCCGTGTATCTAATCCTATCCAGTGTGATACTGTCTACTGAGCCGTGTATCTAATCCCATCCTGTGTGATACTGTCTGCTGAGCCGTGTATCTAATCCTATCCTTTGTGATACTGTCTGCTGAGCTGTGTATCTAATCCTCTCCTGTGTGATACTGTCTGCTGAGCTGTGTATCTAATCCCATCCTGTGTGATACTGACTGCTGAGCCGTGTATCTAATCCTCTCCTGTGTGATACTGTCTGCTGAGCCGTGTATCTAAGTCTGTCACGTGTGATACTGTTTGCTGAGCCGTGTATCTAATCCCATCCTGTGTGATACTGTCTGCTGAGCCGTGTATCTAATCCTATCCTGTGTGATGCTGTATGCTGAGCCGTGTATCTAATCCTCTCCTGTGCGATACTGTCTGCTGAGCTGTGTATCTAATCCTCTCCTGTGTGATACCGTCTGCTGAGCTGTGTATCTAATCCTCTCCTGTGTGATACCGTCTGCTGAGCTGTGTATCTAATCCTCTCCTGTGTGATACTGTCTGATGAGCCGTGTATCTAATCCTATCCTGTGTGATACTGTCTGATGAGCCGTGTATCTAATCCTATCCTGTGTGATACTGACTGCTGAGCCGTGTATCTAATCCTATCCTGTGTGATACTGTCTGCTGAGCCGTGTATCTAATCCTCTCCTGTATGATACTGTCTGCTGAGCCGTGTATCTAATCCTATCCTGTGTGATACTGTCTGCTGAGCCGTGTATCTAATCCTCTCCTGTGTGATACTGTCTGCTGAGCCGTATATCTAATCCTCTCCTGTGTGATACTGTCTGCTGAGCCGTGTATCTAATCCTATCCTGTGTGATACTGTCTGCTGAGCCGTGTATCTAAGCCTGTCACGTGTGATACTGTCTGCTGAGCCGTGTATCTAATCCTCTCCTGTGTGATACTGTCTGATGAGCCGTGTATCTAATCCTATCCTGTGTGATACTGACTGCTGAGCCGTGTATCTAATCCTATCCTGTGTGATACTGTCTGCTGAGCTGTGTATCTAATCCTATCCTGTGTGATACTGTCTGCTGAGCCGTGTATCTAATCCTATCCTGTGTGATACTGTCTGCTGAGCCCTGTATCTAATCCTCTCCTGTGTGATACTGTCTGCTGAGCCCTGTATCTAATCCTCTCCTGTGTGATACTGTCTGCTGAGCCCTGTATCTAATCCTATCCTGTGTGATACTGTCTGCTGAGCCGTGTATCTAATCTCATCCTGTGTGATACTGTCTGCTGAGCCGTGTATCTAATCCTATCCTGTGTGATACTGTCTGATGAGCCGTGTATCTAATCCTATCCTGTGTGATACTGACTGCTGAGCCGTGTATCTAATCCTATCCTGTGTGATACTGTCTGCTGAGCCGTGTATCTAATCCTCTCCTGTATGATACTGTCTGCTGAGTCGTGTATCTAATCCTATCCTGTGTGATACTGTCTGCTGAGCCGTATATCTAATCCTCTCCTGTGTGATACTGTCTGCTGAGCCGTGTATCTAAGCCTGTCATGTGTGATACTGTCTGTTGAGCCGTGTATCTAATCCTATCCTGTGTGATACTGTCTGCTGAGCCGTGTATCTAAGCCTGTCACGTGTGATACTGTCTGCTGAGCCGTGTATCTAATCCTCTCCTGTGTGATACTGTCTGATGAGCCGTGTATCTAATCCTATCCTGTGTGATACTGACTGCTGAGCCGTGTATCTAATCCTATCCTGTGTGATACTGTCTGCTGAGCTGTGTATCTAATCCTATCCTGTGTGATACTGTCTGCTGAGCCGTGTATCTAATCCTATCCTGTGTGATACTGTCTGCTGAACCGTGTATCTAAGCCTGTCACGTGTGATACTGTCTGCTGAGCCGTGTATCTAATCCTCTCCTGTGTGATACTGTCTGCTGAGCCGTGTATCTAAGCCTGTCACGTGTGATACTGTCTGCTGAGCCGTGTATCTAATGCTATCCTGTGTGATACTGTCTGCTGAGCCGTGTATCTAATCCTATCCTGTGTGATACTGTCTACTGAGCCGTGTATCTAATCCTATCCTGTGTGATGCTGTATGCTGAGCTGTGTATCTAATCCTCTCCTGTGTGATACTGTCTGCTGAGCCATGTATCTAATCCCATCCTGTGTGATACTGTCTGCTGAGCCGTGTATCTAATCCTATCCTGTGTGGTACCGTCTGCTGAGCCGTGTATCTAATCCTCTCCTGTGTGATACTGTCTGCTGAGCCGTGTATCTAATCCTATCCTGTGTGATACTGTCTGCTGAGCCGTGTATCTAATCTTATCCTGTGTGATACTGTCTGCTGAGCCGTGTATCTAATCCTCTCCTGGGTGATACTGTCTGCTGAGCTGTGTATCTAATCCTCTCCTGTGTGATACTGTCTGCTGAGCTGTGTATCTAATCCTATCCTGTGTGATACTGACTGCTGAGCCGTGTATCTAATCCTATCCTGTGTGATACCGTGTGCTGAGCCGTGTATCTAATCCTCTCCTGTGTGATACCATCTGCTGAGCCGTGTATCTAATCCTCTCCTGTGTGATACTGTCTGCTGAGCTGTGTATCTAATCCTATCGTGTGTGATACTGTCTGCTGAGCCGTGTATCTAATCCTCTCCTGTGTGATACTGTCTGCTGAGCCGTGTATCTAATCCTCTCCTGTGTGATACTGACTGCTGAGCTGTGTATCTAATCCTCTCCTGTGTGATACTGTCTGCTGAGCCGTGTATCTAATCCTATCCTGTGTGATACTGTCTGATGAGCCGTGTATCTAATCCTATCCTGTGTGATACTGACTGCTGAGCCGTGTATCTAATCCTATCCTGTATGATACTGTCTGCTGAGCCATGTATCTAATCCTATCCTGTGTGATACTGACTGCTGAGCTGTGTATCTAATCCTCTCCTGTGTGATACTGTCTGCTGAGCCGTGTATCTAATCCTATCCTGTGTGATACTGTCTGATGAGCCGTGTATCTAATCCTATCCTGTGTGATACTGACTGCTGAGCCGTGTATCTAATCCTATCCTGTGTGATACTGACTGCTGAGCTGTGTATCTAATCCTCTTCTGTGTGATACTGTCTGCTGAGCCGTGTATCTAATCCCATCCTGTGTGATACTGTCTGTTGAGCTGTGTATCTAATCCCATCCTGTGTGATACTGTCTGCTGAGCCGTGTATCTAATCCTGTGTGATACTGTCTGCTGAGCTGTGTATCTAATCCTCTCCTGTGTGATACTGTCTGCTGAGCCGTGTATCTAATCCTATCCTGTGTGGTACCGTCTGCTGAGCCGTGTATCTAATCTTATCCTGTGTGATACTGTCTGCTGAGCCGTGTATCTAATCCTCTCCTGGGTGATACTGTCTGCTGAGCCGTGTATCTAATCCTATCCTGTGTGATACTGACTGCTGAGCCGTGTATCTAATCCTATCCTGTGTGATACCGTGTGCTGAGCCGTGTATCTAATCCTCTCCTGTGTGATACCATCTGCTGAGCCGTGTATCTAATCCTCTCCTGTGTGATACTGTCTGCTGAGCTGTGTATCTAATCCTATCGTGTGTGATACTGTCTGCTGAGCCGTGTATCTAATCCTCTCCTGTGTGATACTGTCTGCTGAGCCGTGTATCTAATCCTATCCTGTGTGATACTGTCTGCTGAGCCGTGTATCTAATCCTCTCCTGTGTGTAACTGTCTGCTGAGCCGTGTATCTAATCCTCTCCTATGTGATACTGTCTGCTGAGCCGTGTATCTAATCCTTTCCTGTGTGATACTGTCTGCTGAGCCGTGTATCTAATCCTATCCTGTGTGATACTGTCTGCTGAGCTGTGTATCTAATCATCTTCTGTGTGATACTGTCTGCTGAGCCGTGTATCTAAGCCTATCACGTGAGATACTGACTGCTGAGCTGTGTATCTAATCCTCTCCTGTGTGATACTGTCTGATGAGCCGTGTATCTAATCCTATCCTGTGTGATACTGTCTGCTGAGCCCTGTATCTAATCCTATCCTGTGTGATACTGTCTGGTGAGCCGTGTATCTAAGCCTGTCACGTGTGATACTGTCTGCTGAGCCGTGTATCTAATCCTATCCTGTGTGATACTGACTGCTGAGCTGTGTATCTAATCCTATCCTGTGTGATACTGTCTGCTGAGCCGTGTATCTAATCCTATCCTGTGTGATACTGACTGCTGAGCTGTGTATCTAATCCTCTCCTGTGTGATGCTGTCTGCTGAGCCGTGTATCTAATCCTCTCCTGTGTGATACTGTCTGCTGAGCCGTGTATCTAAGCCTGTCATGTGTGATACTGTCTGCTGAGCCGTGTATCTAATCCTGTCCTGTGATACTGTCTGCTGAGCTGTGTATCTAATCCTATCCTGTGTGATACTGTCTGCTGAGCCGTGTATCTAAGCCTGTCATGTGTGATACTGTCTGATGAGCCGTGTATCTAATCCTATCCTGTGTGATACTGACTGCTGAGCCGTGTATCTAATCCTATCCTGTATGATACTGTCTGCTGAGCCGTGTATCTAATCCTATCCTGTGTGATACTGACTGCTGAGCTGTGTATCTAATCCTATCCTGTGTGATACTGTCTGCTGAGCCGTGTATCTAATCCTATCCTGTGTGATACTGTCTGCTGAGCCGTGTATCTAAGCCTGTCATGTGTGATACTGTCTGCTGAGCCGTGTATCTAATCCTATCCTGTGTGATACTGTCTGCTGAGCCGTGTATCTAAGCCTGTCATGTGTGATACTGTCTGCTGAGCTGTGTATCTAATCCTCTCCTGTGTGATACTGTCTGATGAGCCGTGTATCTAATCCTATCCTGTGTGATACTGACTGCTGAGCCGTGTATCTAATCCTATCCTGTGTGATACTGAATGCTGAGCTGTGTATCTAATCCTCTTCTGTGTGATACTGTCTGCTGAGCCGTGTATCTAATCCTATCCTGTGTGATACTGTCTGCTGAGCCGCGTATCTAATCCTCTCCTGTGTGATACTGTCTGATGAGCCGTGTATCTAATCCTATCCTGTGTGATACTGTCTGCTGAGCCGTGTATCTAATCCTATCCTGTGTGTTACTGTCTGCTGAGCCGTGTATCTAATCCTCTCCTGTGTGATACTGTCTGCTGAGCCGTGTATCTAATCCTCTTCTGTGTGATACTGTCTGCTGAGCTGTGTATCTAATCCTATCTTGTGTGATACTGTCTGCTGAGCTGTGTATCTAATCCTATCCTGTGTGATACTGTCTGCTGAGCCGTGTATCTAATCCTATCCTGTGTGATACTGTCTGCTGAGCCGTGTATCTAATCCTATCCTGTGTGATACTGTCTGCTGAGCTGTGTATCTAATCCTATCCTGTGTGATACCGTCTGCTGAGCCGTGTATCTAATCCTCTCCTGTGTGATACTGACTGCTGAGCCGTGTATCTAATCCTCTTCTGTGTGATACTGTCTGCTGAGCTGTGTATCTAATCCTATCCTGTGTGATACCGTCTGCTGAGCCGTGTATCTAATCCTATCCTGTGTGATACTGTCTGCTGAGCCGTGTATCTAATCCTATCCTGTGTGTTACTGTCTGCTGAGCTGTGTATCTAATCCTCTTCTGTGTGATACCGTCTGCTGAGCTGCGTATATAATCCTATCCTGTGTGATACTGTCTGCTGAGCCGTGTATCTAAGCCTGTCATGTGTGATACTGACTGCAGAGCCGTGTATCTAATCCTCTCCTGTGTGATACTGTCTGCTGAGCCGTGTATCTAATCCTATCCTGTGTGATACTGTCTGCTGAGCCGTGTATCTAAGCCTGTCATGTGCGATACTGTCTGCTGATCCGTGTATCTAATCCTATCCTGTGTGATACTGTCTGCTGAGCCGTGTATCTAATCCTATCCTGTGTGATACCGTCTGCTGAGCTGTGTATCTAATCCTCTCCTGTGTGATACTGTCTGCTGAGCCATGTATCTAAGCCTGTCACGTGTGATACTGACTGCTGAGCCGTGTATCTAATCCTATCCTGTGTGTTACTGTCTGCTGAGCCGTGTATCTAATCCTCTTCTGTGTGATACCGTCTGCTGAGCTGCGTATATAATCCTATCCTGTGTGATACTGTCTGCTGACCGTGTATCTAAGCCTGTCATGTGTGTTACTGACTGCTGAGCTGTGTATCTAATCCTCTTCTGTGTGATACTGCCTGCAGAGCCGTGTATCTAATCCTCTCCTGTGTGATACTGTCTGCTGAGCCGTGTATCTAATCCTATCCTGTGTGATACTGTCTGCTGAGCCGTGTATCTAAGCCTGTCATGTGCGATACTGTCTGCTGAGCTGTGTATCTAATCCTCTCCTGTGTGATACTGTCTGCTGAGCCGTGTATCTAATCCTATCCTGTGTGATACTGTCTGCTGAGCAGTGTATCTAATCCTATCCTGTGTGATACTGTCTGCTGAGCCGTGTATCTAATCCTATCCTGTGTGATACCGTCTGCTGAGCTGTGTATCTAATCCTATACTGTGTGATACTGTCTGCTGAGCCGTGTATCTAAGCCTGTCACGTGTGACACTGACTGCTGAGCCGTGTATCTAATCCTATCCTGTGTGATACTGTCTGCTGAGCAGTGTATCTAATCCTCTCCTGTGTGATACTGTCTGATGAGCCGTGTATCTAATCCTATCCTGTGTGATACTGACTGCTGAGCCGTGTATCTAATCCTATCCTGTGTGATACTGACTGCTGAGCCGTGTATCTAATTCTATCCTGTGTGATACTGACTGCTGAGCCGTGTATCTAATCCTATCCTGTGTGATACTGTCTGCTGAGCCCTGTATCTAATCCTATCCTGTGTGATACTGTCTGCTGAGCCGTGTATCTAATCCTATCCTGTGTGATACTGTCTGCTGAGCCGTGTATCTAAGCCTGTCATGTGTGATACTGACTGCTGAGCCGTGTATCTAATCCTATCCTGTGTGATACTGTCTGCTGAGCCGTGTATCTAATCCTATCCTGTGTGATACTGTCTGCTGAGCCGTGTATCTAATCCTATCCTGTGTGATACTGTCTGCTGAGCTGTGTATCTAATCCTATCCTGTGTGATACTGACTGCTGAGCCGTGTATCTAATCCTATCCTGTGTGATACTGACTGCTGAGCCGTGTATCTAATCCTATCCTGTATGATACTGTCTGCTGAGCCGTGTATCTAATCCTATCCTGTATGATACTGTCTGCTGAGCCGTGTATCTAATCCTATCCTGTGTGATACTGACTGCTGAGCCGTGTATCTAATCCTATCCTGTATGATACTGACTGCTGAGCCGTGTATCTAATCCTATCCTGTATGATACTGTCTGCTGAGCCGTGTATCTAATCCTCTCCTCTGTGATACTGTCTGCTGAGCCGTGTATCTAAGCCTGTCATGTGTGATACTGTCTGCTGAGCCGTGTATCTAATCCTATCCTGTGTGATACTGTCTGCTGAGCCGTGTATCTAAGCCTATCCTGTGTGGTACCGTCTGCTGAGCTGTGTATCTAATCCTCTTCTGTGTGATACTGTCTGCTGAGCCGTGTATCTAATCCTCTCCTGTGTGATACTGTCTGCTGAGCCTTGTATCTAATCCTATCCTGTGTGATACTGTCTGCTGAGCCGTGTATCTAATCCTCTCCTGTGTGATACTGTCTGATGAGCCGTGTATCTAATCCTATCCTGTGTGATACTGACTGCTGAGCCGTGTATCTAATCCTATCCTGTGTGATACTGACTGCTGAGCTGTGTATCTAATCCTCTTCTGTGTGATACTGTCTGCTGAGCCGTGTATCTAATCCCATCCTGTGTGATACTGTCTGTTGAGCTGTGTATCTAATCCCATCCTGTGTGATACTGTCTGCTGAGCCGTGTATCTAATCCTGTGTGATACTGTCTGCTGAGCCGTGTATCTAATCCTCTTCTGTGTGATACTGTCTGCTGAGCCGTGTATCTAATCCTCTCCTGTGTGATACTGTCTGCTGAGCCGTGTATCTAATCCTATCCTGTGTGATACTGTCTGCTGAGCCGTGTATCTAATCATATCCTGTGTGATACCGTGTGCTGAGCCGTGTATCTAATCCTCTCCTGTGTGATACCATCTGCTGAGCCGTGTATCTAATCCTCTCCTGTGTGATACTGACTGCTGAGCCGTGTATCTAATCCTATCGTGTGTGATACTGTCTGCTGAGCCGTGTATCTAATCCTCTCCTGTGTGATACTGTCTGCTGAGCCGTGTATCTAATCCTATCCTGTGTGATACTGTCTGCTGAGCCGTGTATCTAATCCTCTCCTGTGTGATACTGTCTGCTGAGCCGTGTATCTAATCCTCTCCTGTGTGATACTGTCTGCTGAGCCGTGTATCTAATCCTATCCTGTGTGATACTGTCTGCTGAGCTGTGTATCTAATCCTCTCCTGTGTGATACCATCTGCTGAGCCGTGTATCTAATCCTCTCCTGTGTGATACTGACTGCTGAGCCGTGTATCTAATCCTATCCTGTGTGATACTGACTGCTGAGCTGTGTATCTAATCCTCTCCTGTGTGATACTGTCTGCTGAGCTGTGTACCTAAGCCTGTCACGTATGATACTGTCTGCTGAGCTGTGTATCTAATCCTCTCCTGTGTGATACTGACTGCTGAGCTGTGTATCTAATCCTCTCCTGTGTGATACTGACTGCTGAGCCGTGTATCTAATCCTCTCCTGTGTGATACCGTCTGCTGAGCTGTGTATCTAATCATCTCCTGTGTGATACCGTCTGCTGAGCTGTGTATCTAATCCTATCCTGTATGATACTGCCTGCAGAGCCGTGTATCTAATCATCTCCTGTGTGATACCGTCTGCTGAGCCGTGTATCTAATCCTCTCCTGTGTGATGCTGTCTGATGAGCCGTGTATCTAATCCTATCCTGTGTGATACTGTCTGCTGAGCCGTGTATCTAATCCTCTCCTGTGTGATACTGACTGCTGAGCCGTGTATCTAATCCTGGGCGATACTGAGCAGTATATCTAATCCTGGGTGATACTGAACCGTGTAGCTAATCCTGGGCGATACCGAGCCGTGTATCTAATCCGGGCCATACCGAGCCGTGTATCTAATCCTGGGCGATACCGAATCGTGTATCTAATCCTTGGCGATACTGAGCCGTGTATCTAATCCTGGGCAATACCGAGCCGTGTATCTAATCCTGGGTGATACTGAGCCGTGTATCTAATCCTGGGTGATACTGAGCCATGTACCTAATCCTGGGTGATACTGAGCTGTGTATCTAATCCTGTTTGATACCGAGCCGTGTATCTAATACTTGGCAATACCGAGACGTGTATCTAATCCTGGGCGATACTGAGCCGTGTATCTAATTTTGGGCGATACCGAGCCATGTATCTAATCCTGGGCGATACCGAGCCGTATATCTAATCCTATCCTGTGTGATACTGACTGCTGAGCCGTGTATCTAATCCTGTCCTATACTATGCCGTGTATCTAATCCTGGGCGATACTGAGCCGTATATCTAATCCTGGGTGATACTGAACCGTGTAGCTAATCCTGGGCGATACCGAGCCGTGTATCTAATCCTGGACGATACTGAGCCGTGTATCTAATACTGGGCGATACCTCGCCGTGTATCTAATCCTGAGTGATACTGAGCCATGTATCTAATCCTGGGCCATACCGAGCCGTGTATCTAACCTTGGCGATGCTGAGCCATGTATCTAATCCTGGGCTTGTATCTAATTTTTGGCGATACTGAGCCGTGTATCTAATCCTGGGCGATACCGAGCCGTGTATCTAATCCTGGGCGATGCTGAGCCGTGTATCTAATACTGGGCGATACCTCGCCGTGTATCTAATCCTGAGTGATACTGAGCCATGTATCTAATCCTGTCCGATACTGAGCCGTGTATCTAATCCGGGCCATACCGAGCCGTGTATCTAATCCTGGGCGATGCTGAGCCGTGTATCTAATACTGGGCGATACCTCGCCGTGTATCTAATCCTGAGTGATACTGAGCCATGTATCTAATCCTGTCCGATACTACTGAGCCGTGTATCTAATCCGGGCCATACCGAGCCGTGTATCTAATCCTGGGCGATACCGAGCCGTGTATCTAATCCTGGGCGATACCGAACCGTGTATCTAATCCTTGGCGATACTGAACCGTGTATCTAATCCTGGGCAATACCGAGCCGTGTATCTAATCCTGGGTGATACTGAGCCGTGTATCTAATCCTGTTTGATACCGAGCCGTGTATCTAATACTTGGCAATACCGAGACGTGTATCTAATCCTGGGCGATACTGAGCCGTGTATCTAATCCTGGGCAATACCTCGCCGTGTATCTAATCCTGGGTGATACTGAGCCATGTACCTAATCCTGGGTGATACTGAGCCTTGTATCTAATCCTGTTTGATACCGAGCCGTGTATCTAATACTTGGTAATATCGAGACGTGTATCTAATCCTGGGCGATACCGAGCCATATATCTAATCCTGGGCGATACCGAGCCGTATATCTAATCCTCTCCTGTGTGATACTGACTGCTGAGCCGTGTATCTAATCCTGGGCGATACTGAGCCGTATATCTAATCCTGGGTGATACTGAACCGTGTAGCTAATCCTGGGCGATACCGAGCCGTGTATCTAATCCTGGACGATACTGAGCCGTGTATTTAATACTGGGCGATACCTCGCCGTGTATCTAATCCTGAGTGATACTGAGCCATGTATCTAATCCTGGGTGATACCGAGCCGTGTATCTAACCTTGGCGATGCTGAGCCATGTATCTAATCCTGGGCTTGTATCTAATTTTTGGCGATACTGAGCCGTGTTTCTAATCCTGGGCGATACTGAGCCGTGTATCTAATCCTGTGCGATACCGAGCCGTATATCTAATCCTCTCCTGTGTGATACTGACTGCTGAGCCGTGTATCTAATCCTGTCCTATACTATGCCGTGTATCTAATCCTGGGCGATACTTAGCCGTATATCTAATCCTGGGTGATACTGAACCGTGTATCTAATCCTGGGCGATACCGAGCCGTGTATCTAATCCTGGACGATACTGAGCCGTGTATCTAATCCTGAGTGATACTGAGCCGTGTATCTAACCTTGGCGATGTGAGCCATGTATCTAATCCTGGGCTTGTATCTAATTTTTGGCGATACTGAGCCGTGTATCTAATCCTGGGCGATACTGAGCCGTGTATCTAATCCTGGGCGATACCGAGCCGTGTATCTAATCCTGGGCGATGCTGAGCCGTGTATCTAATACTGTGCGATACCTCGCCGTGTATCTAATCCTGAGTGATACTGAGCCATGTATCTAATCTTGTCCGATACTGAGCCGTGTATCTAATCCGGGCCATACCGAGCCGTGTATCTAATCCTGGGCGATACCGAACCGTGTATCTAATCCTTGGTGATACCGAGCCGTGTATCTAATCCTGGGTGATACTGAGCCGTGTATCTAATCCTGGGTGATACTGAGCCATGTACCTAATCCTGGGTGATACTGAGCCGTGTATCTAATCCTGTTTGATACCGAGCCGTGTATCTAATACTTGGCAATACTGAGACGTGTATCTAATCCTGGGCGATACTGAGCCGTGTATCTAATCCTGGGCGATACCGAGCCATGTATCTAATCCTGGGCGATACCGAGCCGTGTATCTAATCCTCTCCTGTGTGATACTGACTGCTGAGCCGTGTATCTAATCCTATCCTGTATGATACTGTCTGCTGAGCCGTGTATCTAATCCTATCCTGTGTGATACTGACTGCTGAGCTGTGTATCTAATCCTCTCCTGTGTGATACTGTCTGCTGAGCCGTGTATCTAATCCTATCCTGTGTGATACTGACTGCTGAGCTGTGTATCTAATCCTCTCCTGTGTGATACTGTCTGCTGAGCCGTGTATCTAATCCTCTCCTGTGTGATACTGTCTGATGAGCCGTGTATCTAATCCTATCCTGTGTGATACTGACTGCTGAGCTGTGTATCTAATCCTCTTCTGTGTGATACTGTCTGCTGAGCCGTGTGTCTAATCCTTTCCTGTGTGATACTGTCTGCTGAGCCGTGTATCTAATCCTATCCTGTGTGATACTGTCTGCTGAGCCGTGTATCTAATCCTATCCTGTGTGATACTGTCTGATGAGCCGTGTATCTAATCCTATCCTGTGTGATACTGACTGCTGAGCCGTGTATCTAATCCTATCCTGTATGATACTGTCTGCTGAGCCGTGTATCTAATCCTATCCTGTGTGATACTGACTGCTGAGCTGTGTATCTAATCCTATCCTGTGTGATACTGTCTGCTGAGCCGTGTATCTAATCCTATCCTGTGTGATACTGACTGCTGAGCTGTGTATCTAATCCTCTCCTGTGTGATACTGTCTGCTGAGCCGTGTATCTAATCCTCTCCTGTGTGATACTGTCTGCTGAGCCGTGTATCTAAGCCTGTCATGTGTGATACTGTCTGCTGAGCCGTGTATCTAATCCTGTCCTGTGATACTGTCTGCTGAGCTGTGTATCTAATCCTATCCTGTGTGATACTGTCGCTGAGCCGTGTATCTAAGCCTGTCATGTGTGATACTGTCTGATGAGCCGTGTATCTAATCCTATCCTGTGTGATACTGACTGCTGAGCCGTGTATCTAATCCTATCCTGTATGATACTGTCTGCTGAGCCGTGTATCTAATCCTATCCTGTGTGATACTGACTGCTGAGCTGTGTATCTAATCCTATCCTGTGTGATACTGTCTGCTGAGCCGTGTATCTAATCCTATCCTGTGTGATACTGACTGCTGAGCTGTGTATCTAATCCTCTCCTGTGTGATACTGTCTGCTGAGCTGTGTATCTAATCCTCTCCTGTGTGATACTGTCTGCTGAGCCGTGTATATAAGCCTGTCATGTGTGATACTGTCTGCTGAGCCGTGTATCTAATCCTATCCTGTGTGATACTGTCTGCTGAGCCGTGTATCTAAGCCTGTCATGTGTGATACTGTCTGCTGAGCTGTGTATCTAGTCCTCTCCTGTGTGATACTGTCTGATGAGCCGTGTATCTAATCCTATCCTGTGTGATAGTGACTGCTGAGCCGTGTATCTAATCCTATCCTGTGTGATACTGAATGCTGAGCTGTGTATCTAATCCTCTTCTGTGTGATACTGTCTGCTGAGCCGTGTATCTAATCCTATCCTGTGTGATACTGTCTGCTGAGCCGTGTATCTAATCCTATCCTGTGTGATACCGTCTGCTGAGCCGTGTATCTAATCCTATCCTGTGTGATACTGTCTGATGAGCCGTGTATCTAATCCTATCCTGTGTGATACTGTCTGCTGAGCCGTGTATCTAATCCTCTCCTGTGTGATACTGTCTGCTGAGCCGTGTATCTAATCCTCTTCTGTGTGATACTGTCTGCTGAGCCGTGTATCTAATCCTATCCTGTGTGATACTGTCTGCTGAGCCGTGTATCTAATCCTCTCCTGTGTGATACTGTCTGCTGAGCCGTGTATCTAATCCTCTCCTGTGTGATACTGACTGCTGAGCCGTGTATCTAATCCTCTTCTGTGTGATACTGTCTGCTGAGCTGTGTATCTAATCCTATCCTGTGTGATACCGTCTGCTGAGCCGTGTATCTAATCCTATCCTGTGTGATACCGTCTGCTGAGCCGTGTATCTAATCCTCTCCTGTGTGATACTGACTGCTGAGCCGTGTATCTAATCCTGTTCTGTGTGATACTGTCTGCTGAGCTGCGTATATAATCCTATCCTGTGTGATACTGTCTGCTGAGCCGTGTATCTAATCCTATCCTGTGTGATACTGTCTGCTGAGCCGTGTATCTAATCCTATCCTGTGTGTTACTGTCTGCTGAGCCGTGTATCTAATCCTCTCCTGTGTGATACTGTCTGCTGAGCCGTGTATCTAATCCTCTCCTGTGTGATACTGTCTGCTGAGCCGTGTATCTAAGCCTGTCATGTGTGATACTGACTGCTGAGCTGTGTATCTAATCCTCTTCTGTGTGATACTGCCTGCAGAGCCGTGTATCTAATCCTCTCCTGTGTGATACTGTCTGCTGAGCCGTGTATCTAATCCTATCCTGTGTGATACTGTCTGCTGAGCCGTGTATCTAAGCCTGTCATGTGCGATACTGTCTGCTGATCCGTGTATCTAATCCTATCCTGTGTGATACTGTCTGCTGAGCCGTGTATCTAATCCTATCCTGTGTGATACCGTCTGCTGAGCTGTGTATCTAATCCTCTCCTGTGTGATACTGTCTGCTGAGCCATGTATCTAATCCTATCCTGTGTGATACAGTCTGCTGAGCTGTGTATCTAATCCTATCCTGTGTGATACTGTCTGCTGAGCCGTGTATCTAAGCCTGTCACGTGTGACACTGACTGCTGAGCCGTGTATCTAATCCTATCCTGTGTGATACTGTCTGCTGAGCAGTGTATCTAATCCTCTCCTGTGTGATACTGTCTGATGAGCCGTGTATCTAATCCTCTCCTGTGTGTTACTGTCTGCTGAGCCGTGTATCTAATCCTATCCTGTGTGATACTGTCTGCTGAGCCCTGTATCTAATCCTATCCTGTGTGATACTGTCTGCTGAGCCGTGTATCTAATCCTATCCTGTGTGATACTGTCTGCTGAGCCGTGTATCTAAGCCTGTCATGTGTGATACTGACTGCTGAGCCGTGTATCTAATCCTATCCTGTGTGATACTGTCTGCTGAGCCGTGTATCTAATCCTATCCTGTGTGATACTGTCTGCTGAGCCGTGTATCTAATCCTATCCTGTGTGATACTGTCTGCTGAGCCCTGTATCTAATCCTATCCTGTGTGATACTGTCTGCTGAGCCGTGTATCTAAGCCTGTCATGTGTGATACTGACTGCTGAGCCGTGTATCTAATCCTATCCTGTGTGATACTGACTGCTGAGCCGTGTATCTAATCCTATCCTGTGTGATACTGTCTGCTGAGCTGTGTATCTAATCCTCTCCTGTGTGATACTGTCTGCTGAGCCGTGTATCTAATCCTCTCCTGTGTGATACTGTCTGCTGAGCCGTGTATCTAAGCCTGTCATGTGTGATACTGTCTGCTGAGCCGTGTATCTAATCCTATCCTGTGTGATACTGTCTGCTGAGCCGTGTATCTAAGCCTATCCTGTGTGGTACCGTCTGCTGAGCTGTGTATCTAATCCTCTTCTGTGTGATACTGTCTGCTGAGCCGTGTATCTAATCCTCTCCTGTGTGATACTGTCTGCTGAGCCGTGTATCTAATCCCATCCTGTGTGATACTGTCTGCTGAGCCGTGTATCTAATCCTATCCTGTGTGATACTGACTGCTGAGCCGTGTATCTAATCCTCTCCTGTGTGATACTGTCTGCTGAGCCGTGTATCTAATCCTATCCTGTGTGATACTGTCTGCTGAGCCGTGTATCTAATCCTATCCTGTGTGATACTGTCTGCTGAGCCGTGTATCTAAGCCTGTCATGTGTGATACTGTCTGATGAGCCGTGTATCTAATCCTATCATGTGTGATACTGACTGCTGAGCCGTGTATCTAATCCTATCCTGTGTGATACTGACTGCTGAGCTGTGTATCTAATCCTCTTCTGTGTGATACTGTCTGCTGAGCCGTGTATCTAATCCCATCCTGTGTGATACTGTCTGTTGAGCTGTGTATCTAATCCCATCCTGTGTGATACTGTCTGCTGAGCCGTGTATCTAATCCTGTGTGATACTGTCTGCTGAGCCGTGTATCTAATCCTCTTCTGTGTGATACTGTCTGCTGAGCCGTGTATCTAATACTCTCCTGTGTGATACTGTCTGCTGAGCCGTGTATCTAATCCTATCCTGTGTGATACTGTCTGCTGAGCCGTGTATCTAATCCTATCCTGTGTGATACCGTGTGCTGAGCCGTGTATCTAATCCTCTCCTGTGTGATACCATCTGCTGAGCCGTGTATCTAATCCTCTCCTGTGTGATACTGACTGCTGAGCCGTGTATCTAATCCTATCGTGTGTGATACTGTCTGCTGAGCCGTGTATCTAATCCTCTCCTGTGTGATACTGTCTGCTGAGCCGTGTATCTAATCCTATCCTGTGTGATACTGTCTGCTGAGCCGTGTATCTAATCCTCTCCTGTGTGATACTGTCTGCTGAGCCGTGTATCTAATCCTATCCTGTGTGATACCGTCTGCTGAGCTGTGTATCTAATCCTATCCTGTGTGATACTGTCTGCTGAGCCGTGTATCTAAGCCTGTCACGTGTGACACTGACTGCTGAGCCGTGTATCTAATCCTATCCTGTGTGATACTGTCTGATGAGCCGTGTATCTAATCCTCTCCTGTGTGTTACTGTCTGCTGAGCCGTGTATCTAATCCTATCCTGTGTGATACTGTCTGCTGAGCCCTGTATCTATTCCTATCCTGTGTGATACTGTCTGCTGAGCCGTGTATCTAATCCTATCCTGTGTGATACTGTCTGCTGAGCCGTGTATCTAAGCCTGTCATGTGTGATACTGACTGCTGAGCCGTGTATCTAATCCTATCCTGTGTGATACTGTCTGCTGAGCCGTGTATCTAATCCTATCCTGTGTGATACTGTCTGCTGAGCCGTGTATCTAATCCTATCCTGTGTGATACTGTCTGCTGAGCCCTGTATCTAATCCTATCCTGTGTGATACTGTCTGCTGAGCCGTGTATCTAAGCCTGTCATGTGTGATACTGACTGCTGAGCCGTGTATCTAATCCTATCCTGTGTGATACTGACTGCTGAGCCGTGTATCTAATCCTATCCTGTGTGATACTGACTGCTGAGCCGTGTATCTAATCCTATCCTGTATGATACTGTCTGCTGAGCCGTGTATCTAATCCTCTCCTGTGTGATACTGTCTGCTGAGCCGTGTATCTAAGCCTGTCATGTGTGATACTGTCTGCTGAGCCGTGTATCTAATCCTATCCTGTGTGATACTGTCTGCTGAGCCGTGTATCTAAGCCTATCCTGTGTGGTACCGTCTGCTGAGCTGTGTATCTAATCCTCTTCTGTGTGATACTGTCTGCTGAGCCGTGTATCTAATCCTCTCCTGTGTGATACTGTCTGCTGAGCCGTGTATCTAATCCTATCCTGTGTGATACTGTCTGCTGAGCCGTGTATCTAATCCTCTCCTGTGTGATACTGTCTGATGAGCCGTGTATCTAATCCTATCCTGTGTGATGCTGACTGCTGAGCCGTGTATCTAATCCTATCCTGTGTGATACTGACTGCTGAGCTGTGTATCTAATCCTCTTCTGTGTGATACTGTCTGCTGAGCCGTGTATCTAATCCCATCCTGTGTGATACTGTCTGTTGAGCTGTGTATCTAATCCCATCCTGTGTGATACTGTCTGCTGAGCCGTGTATCTAATCCTGTGTGATACTGTCTGCTGAGCCGTGTATCTAATCCTCTTCTGTGTGATACTGTCTGCTGAGCCGTGTATCTAATCCTCTTCTGTGTGATACTGTCTGCTGAGCCGTGTATCTAATCCTCTCCTGTGTGATACTGTCTGCTGAGCCGTGTATCTAATCCTATCCTGTGTGATACTGTCTGCTGAGCCGTGTATCTAATCCTATCCTGTGTGATACTGTGTGCTGAGCCGTGTATCTAATCCTCTCCTGTGTGATACCATCTGCTGAGCCGTGTATCTAATCCTCTCCTGTGTGATACTGACTGCTGAGCCGTGTATCTAATCCTATCGTGTGTGATACTGTCTGCTGAGCCGTGTATCTAATCCTCTCCTGTGTGATACTGTCTGCTGAGCCGTGTATCTAATCCTATCCTGTGTGATACTGTCTGCTGAGCCGTGTATCTAATCCTCTCCTGTGTGATACTGTCTGCTGAGCCGTGTATCTAATCCTCTCCTGTGTGATACTGTCTGCTGAGCCGTGTATCTAATCCTATCCTGTGTGATACTGTCTGCTGAGCCGTGTATCTAATCCTATCCTGTGTGATACTGTCTGCTGAGCCGTGTATCTAATCCTATCCTGTGTGATACTGTCTGCTGAGCTGTGTATCTAATCCTCTCCTGTGTGATACCATCTGCTGAGCCGTGTATCTAATCCTATCCTGTGTGATACTGTCTGCTGAGCCGTGTATCTAATCCTATCCTGTGTGATACTGTCTGCTGAGCCGTGTATCTAATCCCATCCTGTGTGATACTGTCTGCTGAGCCGTGTATCTAATCCCATCCTATGTGATACTGTCTGCTGAGCTGTGTATCTAATCCTCTCCTGTGTGATACTGTCTGCTGATCTGTGTATCTAATCCTCTTCTGTGTGATACTGACTGCTGAGCTGTGTATCTAATCCTCTCCTGTGTGATACTGTCTGCTGAGCTGTGTACCTAAGCCTGTCACGTATGATACTGTCTGCTGAGCTGTGTATCTAATCCTCTCCTGTGTGATACTGACTGCTGAGCTGTGTATCTAATCCTCTCCTGTGTGATACTGACTGCTGAGCCGTGTATCTAATCCTCTCCTGTGTGATACCGTCTGCTGAACTGTGTATCTAATCATCTCCTGTGTGATACCGTCTGCTGAGCTGTGTATCTAATCCTATCCTGTATGATACTGCCTGCAGAGCCGTGTATCTAATCATCTCCTGTGTGATACCGTCTGCTGAGCTGTGTATCTAATCCTATCCTGTGTGATACTGTCTTCTGAGCCGTGTATCTAATCCTCTCCTGTGTGATACCGTCTGCTGAACTGTGTATCTAATCATCTCCTGTGTGATACCGTCTGCTGAGCTGTGTATCTAATCCTATCCTGTATGATACTGCCTGCAGAGCCGTGTATCTAATCATCTCCTGTGTGATACTGTCTGCTGAGCCGTGTATCTAATCCTCTCCTGTGTGATGCTGTCTGATGAGCCGTGTATCTAATCCTATCCTGTGTGATACTGTCTGCTGAGCCGTGTATCTAATCCTCTCCTGTGTGATACTGACTGCTGAGCCGTGTATCTAATCCTGGGCGATACTGAGCAGTATATCTAATCCTGGGTGATACTGAACCGCGTAGCTAATCCTGGGCGATACCGAGCCGTGTATCTAATCCTGGACGATACTGAGCCGTGTATCTAATCCGGGCCATACCGAGCCGTGTATCTAATCCTGGGCGATACCGAATCGTGTATCTAATCCTTGGCGATACTGAGCCGTGTATCTAATCCTGGGCAATACCGAGCCGTGTATCTAATCCTGGGTGATACTGAGCCGTGTATCTAATCCTGGTTGATACTGAGCCATGTACCTAATCCTGGGTGATACTGAGCTGTGTATCTAATCCTGTTTGATACCGAGCCGTGTATCTAATACTTGGCAATACCGAGACGTGTATCTAATCCTGGGCGATACTGAGCCGTGTATCTAATCCTGGGCGATACCGAGCCATGTATCTAATCCTGGGCGATACCGAGCCGTATATCTAATCCTATCCTGTGTGATACTGACTGCTGAGCCGTGTATCTAATCCTGTCCTATACTATGCCGTGTATCTAATCCTGGGCGATACTGAGCCGTATATCTAATCCTGGGTGATACTGAACCGTGTAGCTAATCCTGGGCGATACCGAGCCGTGTATCTAATCCTGGACGATACTGAGCCGTGTATCTAATACTGGGCGATACCTCGCCGTGTATCTAATCCTGAGTGATACTGAGCCATGTATCTAATCCTGGGCGATACCGAGCCGTGTATCTAACCTTGGCGATGCTGAGCCATGTATCTAATCCTGGGCTTGTATCTAATTTTTGGCGATACTGAGCCGTGTATCTAATCCTGGGCGATACCGAGCCGTGTATCTAATCCTGGGCGATGCTGAGCCGTGTATCTAATACGGGGCGATACCTCGCCGTGTATCTAATCCTGAGTGATACTGAGCCATGTATCTAATCCTGTCCGATACTGAGCCGTGTATCTAATCCGGGCCATACCGAGCCGTGTATCTAATACTGGGCGATACCTCGCCGTGTATCTAATCCTGAGTGATACTGAGCCATGTATCTAATCCTGTCCGATACTACTGAGCCGTGTATCTAATCGGGGCCATACCGAGCCGTGTATCTAATCCTGGGCGATACCGAGCCGTGTATCTAATCCTGGGCGATACCGAACCGTGTATCTAATCCTTGGCGATACTGAGCCGTGTATCTAATCCTGGGCAATACCGAGCCGTGTATCTAATCCTGGGTGATACTGAGCCGTGTATCTAATCCTGTTTGATACCGAGCCGTGTATCTAATACTTGGCAATACCGAGACGTGTATCTAATCCTGGGCGATACTGAGCCGTGTATCTAATCCTGGGCAATACCTCGCCGTGTATCTAATCCTGGGTGATACTGAGCCGTGTATCTAATCCTGTTTGATACCGAGCCGTGTATCTAATACTTGGCAATATCGAGACGTGTATCTAATCCTGGGCGATACCGAGCCATATATCTAATCCTGGGCGATACCGAGCCGTATATCTAATCCTCTCCTGTGTGATACTGACTGCTGAGCCGTGTATCTAATCCTGGGCGATACTGAGCCGTATATCTAATCCTGGGTGATACTGAACCGTGTAGCTAATCCTGGGCGATACCGAGCCGTGTATCTAATCCTGGACGATACTGAGCCGTGTATTTAATACTGGGCGATACCTCGCCGTGTATCTAATCCTGAGTGATACTGAGCCATGTATCTAATCCTGGGTGATACCGAGCCGTGTATCTAACCTTGGCGATGCTGAGCCATGTATCTAATCCTGGGCTTGTATCTAATTTTTGGCGATACTGAGCCGTGTTTCTAATCCTGGGCGATACTGAGCCGTGTATCTAATCCTGGGCGATACCGAGCCGTATATCTAATCCTCTCCTGTGTGATACTGACTGCTGAGCCGTGTATCTAATCCTGTCCTATACTATGCCGTGTATCTAATCCTGGGCGATACTTAGCCGTATATCTAATCCTGGGTGATACTGAACCGTGTAGCTAATCCTGGGCGATACCGAGCCGTGTATCTAATCCTGGACGATACTGAGCCGTGTATCTAATCCTGAGTGATACTGAGCCGTGTATCTAACCTTGGCGATGTGAGCCATGTATCTAATCCTGGGCTTGTATCTAATTTTTGGCGATACTGAGCCGTGTATCTAATCCTGGGCGATACTGAGCCGTGTATCTAATCCTGGGCGATACCGAGCCGTGTATCTAATCCTGGGCGATGCTGAGCCGTGTATCTAATACTGCGCGATACCTCGCCGTGTATCTAATCCTGAGTGATACTGAGCCATGTATCTAATCCTGTCCGATACTGAGCCGTGTATCTAATCCGGGCCATACCGAGCCGTGTATCTAATCCTGGGCGATACCGAACCGTGTATCTAATCCTGGGCGATACCGAACCGTGTATCTAATCCTGGGCGATACTGAGCCGTGTATCTAATCCTGGGCAATACCGAGCCGTGTATCTAATCCTGGGTGATACTGAGCCGTGTATCTAATCCTGGGTGATACTGAGCCATGTACCTAATCCTGGGTGATACTGAGCCGTGTATCTAATCCTGTTTGATACCGAGCCGTGTATCTAATACTTGGCAATACTGAGACGTGTATCTAATCCTGGGCTTGTATCTAATTTTTGGCGATATCTCCTGTGTGATACTGACTGCTGAGCCGTGTATCTAATCCTGGGCGATACCTCGCCGTGTATCTAATCCTGAGTGATACTGAGCCATGTATCTAATCCTGGACGATACCGAGCCGTGTATCTAACCTTGGCGATGCTGAGCCATGTATCTAATCCTGTCTGATACTGAGCCGTGTATCTAATCCTGGGCGATACCGAGCCGTGTATCTAATCCTGGGCGATACTGAACCGTGTATCTAATCCTGGGCGATACTGACCCGTGTATCTAATCCTGGGCAATACCTAGCCGTGTATCTAATCCTGGGCGATACCGAACCGTGTATCTAATCCTGGGCGATGCTGAGCCATGTATCTAATCCTGTCCGATACTGAGCCGTGTATCTAATCCTGGGCGATACCGAGCCGTGTATCTAATCCTGGGCGATACTGAGCCGTGTATCTAATCCTGGGTAATACCAAGCCGTGTATCTAATCCTGGGTGATACTGAGCCGTGTATCTAATCCTGGGTGATACTGAGCCGTGTATCTAATCCTGTTTGATACGGAGCCGTGTATCTAATCCTTGGCAATACCGAGCCGTGTATCTAATCCTGGGCGATACCGAGCCGTGTATCTAATCCTGGGCGATACTGAGCCGTGTTTATAATCCTGGGTTATACTTAGCCATGTATCTAATCCTGGGCGATACCGAGCCGTGTATCTAATCCTGGGTGATACCGAGCCGTGTATCTAATCCTGGGCGATACCGAGCCGTGTATCTAATCCTCTCCTGGGCGATACTGTCTGTTGAGCTGTATCTAATCCTGTCCTGTGTGATACTGACTGCTGAGCCGTGTATCTAATCCTGGGCGATACCGAGCCGTGTATCTAACCTTGGCGATGCTGAGCAGTGTATCTAATCCTGTGCGATACTGAGCCGTGTATCTAATCCTGGGCAATACCGAGCCGTGTATCTAATCCTGGGTGATACTGAGCCGTGTATCTATTCCTGGGTGATACTGAGCCGTGTACCTAATCCTGGGTGATACTGAGCCGTGTATCTAATCCTGCTTGATACCGATCCGTGTATCTAATACTTGACAATACTTAGCCGTGTATCTAATCCTGGGCGATACCGAACCGTGTATCTAATCCTGGGCGATGCTGAGCCATGTATCTAATCCTGTCCGATACTGAGCCGTGTATCTAATACTTGACAATACTTAGCCGTGTATCTAATCCTGGGCGATACCGAACCGTGTATCTAATCCTGGGCGATGCTGAGCCATGTATCTAATCCTTGGCAATACCGAGCCGTGTATCTAATCCTGGGCGATACCGAGCCGTGTATCTAATCCTGGGCGATACTGAGCCGTGTTTATAATCCTGGGTTATACTGAGCCATGTATCTAATCCTGGGCGATACCGAGCCGTGTATCTAATCCTGGGTGATACCGAGCCGTGTATCTAATTCTGGGCGATACCGAGCCGTGTATCTTATCCTCTCCTGGGCGATACTGTCTGTTGAGCTGTATCTAATCCTTTCCTGTGTGATACTGACTGCTGAGCCATGTATCTAATCCTGGGCGATACCGAGCCGTGTATCTAACCTTGGCGATGCTGAGCAGTGTATCTAATCCTGTCCGATACTGAGCCGTGTATCTAATCCTGGGCGATACCGAGCCGTGTATCTAATCCTGGGTGATACCGAACCGTGTATCTAATCCTGTGCGATACTGAACCGTGTATCTAATCCTGGGCAATACCGAGCCGTGTATCTAATCCTGAGTGATACTGAGCCATGTATCTAATCCTGGGCGATACCGAGCCGTGTATCTAATCCTGGGCGATACCGAACCGAGTATCTAATTCTTGGCGATACTGAGCCGTGTATCTAATCCTGGGCAATACCGAGCCGTGTATCTAATCCTGGGTGATACTGAGCCGTGTATCTAATCCTGGGTGATACTGAGCCATGTACCTAATCCTGGGTGATACTGAGCCGTGTATCTAATCCTGTTTGATACCGAGCCGTGTATCTAATACTTGGCAATACCGAGACGTGTATCTAATCCTGGGCGATACTGAGCCGTGTATCTAATCCTGGGCGATACCGAGCCGTGTATCTAATCCTGGGCGATACCGAGCCGTGTATCTAATCCTGGGCGATACCGAGCCGTATATCTAATCCTCTCCTGGGCGATACTGTCTGCTGAGCTGTATCTAATCCTGTCCTGTGTGATACTGACTGTTAAGCCATGTATCTAATCCTGGGCGATACCGAGCCGTGTATCTAATCCTGGGCGATGCTGAGCCATGTATCTAATCCTGTCCGATACTGAGCCGTGTATCTAATCCTTGGTGGTACCGAGCCGTGTATCTAATCCTGGGCGATACTGAGCCGTGTATCTAATCCTGGGTAATACCGAGCCGTGAATCTAATCCTGGGTGATACTGAGCCGTGTATCTAATCCTGGGTGATACTGAGCCATTTATCTAATCCTTTTTGATACGGAGCCGTGTATCTAATCCTTGGCAATACCGAGCTGTGTATCTAATTCTGGGCGATACCAAGCCATGTATCTAATTGTGGGTGATACTGAGCCGTGTATCTAATCCTGTTTGATACGGAGCCGTGTATCTAATCCTGGGCGATACCGAGCCGTGTATCTAATCCTGGGTGATACCGAGCCGTGTATCTAATCCTGGGCGATACCGAGCCGTGTATCTAATCCTCTCCTAGGCGATACTGTCTGTTGAGCTGTATCTAATCCTGTCCTGTGTGATACTGACTGCTATGCCATGTATCTAATCCTGGGCGATACCGAGCCGTGTATCTAACCTTGGCGATGCTGAGCAGTGTATCTAATCCTGTCCGATACTGAGCCGTGTATCTAATCCTGGGCGATACCGAGCCATGTATCTAATCCTGGGCGATACCGAGCCGTGTATCTAATCCTCTCCTGTGTGATACTGACTGCTGAGCCGTGTATCTAATCCTGTCCTATACTATGCCGTGTATCTAATACTGGGCGATACTGAGCCATGTATCTAATCCTGGGCGATACTGAGCCGTGTCTAATCCTGTCCTATACTATGCCGTGTATCTAATCCTGGGTGATACTGAGCCGTGTATCTAATCCTGGGCGATATCGAGCCGTGTATCTAATCCTGGGTGATACCGAGCCGTGTATCTAATCCTGGGTGATAACTAGCCATGTATCTAATCCTGGGCGATACCGAACCGTGTATCTAATCCTGTGTGATACCGAGCCGTGTATCTAAACCTGGGCGATAACGATCCGTGTATCTAATCCTGTTTGATACCGAGCCGTGTATCTAATCCTGGGCGATACCGAGCCTGTATCTAATCCTGTGCGATACTGAACGGTGTATCTAATCCTGGGCTTGTATCTAATCTTTGGCATTACTGAGCCATGTATCTAATCCTGGGCGATACCGAGCCGTGTATCTAATCCTCTCCTTTGTGATACTATCTGCTGAGCTGTATCTAATCCTGTCCTGTGTGATACTGTGTGCTGAGCCATGTATCTAATCCTGGGCGATACCGAGCTCTGTATCTAATCCTGGGCAATTCTGAACAGCGTATCTAATCCTGGGCTTGTATCTAATTTTTGGCGATACTGAGCCGTGTTTCTAATCCTGGGCGATACTGAGCCGTGTATCTAATCCTGGGCGATACCGAGCCGTGTATCTAATCCTGGGCGATACTGAGCCGTGTATCTAATCCTGGGTGATACTGAGCCGTGTTTCTAATCCTGGGCGATACTGAGCCGTGTTTCTAATCCTGGGCGATACCGAGCCGTGTATCTAATCCTGGGCGATACCGAGCCGTGTATCTAATCCTGGGCGATGCTGAGCCGTGTATCTAATCTTGGGCGATACTGAACCGTGTATCTAATCCTGGGCGATACCGAGCCGTGTATCTAATCCTGGACGATACTGAGCCGTGTATCTAATACTGGGCGATACCTCGCCGTGTATCTTATCCTGAGTGATACTGAGCCATGTATCTAATCCTGGGCGATACCGAGCCGTGTATCTAACCTTGGCGATACTGAGCCATGTATCTAATCCTGTCTGATACTGAGCCGTGTATCTAATCCTGGGCGATACCGAGCCGTGTATCTAATCCTGTCTGTAACTGAGCCGTGTATCTAATCCTGGGCGATACTGAGCCGTGTATCTAATCCTGGGCAATACCGAACCGTGTATCTAATCCTGGGCGATACTGAGCCGTGTATCTAATCCTGGGCAATACCTAGCCGTGTATCTAATCCTGGGTGATACTGAGCCGTGTACCTAATCCTGGGTGATACTGAGCCGTGTATCTAATCCTGTTTGATACCGAGCCGTGTATCTAATACTTGGCAATACCGAGACCTGTATCTAATCCTGGGCGATACTGAGCCATGTATCTAATCCTGGGCGATACCGAGCCGTGTATCTAATCCTGGGCGATACCGAGCCGTGTATCTAATCCTGTGCGATACCGAGCCGTATATCTAATCCTCTCCTGTGTGATACTGACTGCTGAGCCGTGTATCTAATCCTGTCCTATACTATGCCATGTATCTAATCCTGGGCGATACTGAGCCGTGTATCTAATCCTGGGCAATACCTAGCCGTGTATCTAATCCTGGGCGATACTGAGCCGTGTATCTAATCCTGGGCAATACCTAGCCGTGTATCTAATCCTGGGTGATACTGAGCCGTGTACCTAATCCTGGGTGATACTGAGCCGTGTATCTAATCCTGTTTGATACCGAGCCGTGTATCTAATACTTGGCAATACCGAGACCTGTATCTAATCCTGGGCGATACTGAGCCATGTATCTAATCCTGGGCGATACCGAGCCGTGTATCTAATCCTGGGCGATACCGAGCCGTGTATCTAATCCTGTGCGATACCGAGCCGTATATCTAATCCTCTCCTGTGTGATACTGACTGCTGAGCCGTGTATCTAATCCTGTCCTATACTATGCCATGTATCTAATCCTGGGCGATACTGAGCCGTGTCTAATCCTGTCCTATACTATGCCGTGTATCTAATCCTGGGCGATGCTGAGCCGTGTATCTAATCCTGGGCGATACCGAGCCGTGTATCTAATCCTGGGCGATACCGAGCCGTGTATCTAATCATGGGCGATACTGAGCCGTGTATGTAATCCTGTGCGATACTGAACCGTGTATCTAATCCTGGGCGATACCGAGCCGTGTATCTAATCCTGGGCGATACTGAGCCGTGTATCTAATACTGGGCGATACCTCGCCGTGTATCTAATCCTGAGTGATACTGAGCCATGTATCTAATCCTGGGTGATACTGAGCCGTGTATCTAATCCTGGGTGATACTGAGCCGTGTATCTAATCCTGGGCGATGCTGAGCCATGAACCTAATCCTGGGCGATACCGAGACGTGTATCTAATCCTGGGTGATACCGAGCCGTGTATCTAATCCTGATTGATACTGAGCCATGTATCTAATCCTGTTTGATACAGAGCCGTGTATCTAATCCTGGGCGATACCGAGCCGTGTATCTAATCCTCTCCTGTGTAATATCGTCTGCTGAGCTTTATCTAATCCTGTCCTGTGTGATACTGTCTGCTGAGCCGTGTATCTAATCCTGGGTGATACCTAGCCGTGTATCTAATCTTGGGCGCTAACGAGCCGTGTAACTAATCCTGGGCAATACCGAGCCGTGTATCTAATCCTGGGCGATACCGAGCCGTGTATCTAATCCTGGGCAATACCGAGCCGTGTATCTAATCCTATCCTGTGTGATACTGTCTGCTGAGCCGTGTATCTAATCCTATCCTGTGTGATACTGTCTGCTGAGCCGTGTATCTAATCCTATCCTGTGTGATACTGTCTGCTGAACCGTGTATCTAAGCCTGTCACGTGTGATACTGTCTGCTGAGCCGTGTATCTAATCCTATCCAGTGTGATACCATCTGCTGAGCTGTGTATCTAATCCTCTCCTGTGTGATACTGTCTGCTGAGCCGTATATCTAATCCTCTCCTGTGTGATACTGTCTGCTGAGCCGTGTATCTAATCCTCTCCTGTGTGATACTGTCTGCTGAGCCGTGTATCTAATCCTATCCAGTGTGATACTGTCTGCTGAGCCGTGTATCTAATCCCATCCTGTGTGATACTGTCTGCTGAGCCGTGTATCTAATCCTATCCTTTGTGATACTGTCTGCTGAGCTGTGTATCTAATCCTCTCCTGTGTGATACTGTCTGCTGAGCTGTGTATCTAATCCCATCCTGTGTGATACTGACTGCTGAGCCGTGTATCTAATCCTCTCCTGTGTGATACTGTCTGCTGAGCCGTGTATCTAAGTCTGTCACGTGTGATACTGTTTGCTGAGCCGTGTATCTAATCCCATCCTGTGTGATACTGTCTGCTGAGCCGTGTATCTAATCCTATCCTGTGTGATGCTGTATGCTGAGCCGTGTATCTAATCCTCTCCTGTGCGATACTGTCTGCTGAGCTGTGTATCTAATCCTCTCCTGTGTGATACCGTCTGCTGAGCTGTGTATCTAATCCTCTCCTGTGTGATACCGTCTGCTGAGCTGTGTATCTAATCCTCTCCTGTGTGATACTGTCTGATGAGCCGTGTATCTAATCCTATCCTGTGTGATACTGTCTGATGAGCCGTGTATCTAATCCTATCCTGTGTGATACTGACTGCTGAGCCGTGTATCTAATCCTATCCTGTGTGATACTGTCTGCTGAGCCGTGTATCTAATCCTCTCCTGTATGATACTGTCTGCTGAGCCGTGTATCTAATCCTATCCTGTGTGATACTGTCTGCTGAGCCGTGTATCTAATCCTCTCCTGTGTGATACTGTCTGCTGAGCCGTATATCTAATCCTCTCCTGTGTGATACTGTCTGCTGAGCCGTGTATCTAATCCTATCCTGTGTGATACTGTCTGCTGAGCCGTGTATCTAAGCCTGTCACGTGTGATACTGTCTGCTGAGCCGTGTATCTAATCCTCTCCTGTGTGATACTGTCTGATGAGCCGTGTATCTAATCCTATCCTGTGTGATACTGACTGCTGAGCCGTGTATCTAATCCTATCCTGTGTGATACTGTCTGCTGAGCTGTGTATCTAATCCTATCCTGTGTGATACTGTCTGCTGAGCCGTGTATCTAATCCTATCCTGTGTGATACTGTCTGCTGAGCCCTGTATCTAATCCTCTCCTGTGTGATACTGTCTGCTGAGCCCTGTATCTAATCCTCTCCTGTGTGATACTGTCTGCTGAGCCCTGTATCTAATCCTATCCTGTGTGATACTGTCTGCTGAGCCGTGTATCTAATCTCATCCTGTGTGATACTGTCTGCTGAGCCGTGTATCTAATCCTATCCTGTGTGATACTGTCTGATGAGCCGTGTATCTAATCCTATCCTGTGTGATACTGACTGCTGAGCCGTGTATCTAATCCTATCCTGTGTGATACTGTCTGCTGAGCCGTGTATCTAATCCTCTCCTGTATGATACTGTCTGCTGAGTCGTGTATCTAATCCTATCCTGTGTGATACTGTCTGCTGAGCCGTATATCTAATCCTCTCCTGTGTGATACTGTCTGCTGAGCCGTGTATCTAAGCCTGTCATGTGTGATACTGTCTGTTGAGCCGTGTATCTAATCCTATCCTGTGTGATACTGTCTGCTGAGCCGTGTATCTAAGCCTGTCACGTGTGATACTGTCTGCTGAGCCGTGTATCTAATCCTCTCCTGTGTGATACTGTCTGATGAGCCGTGTATCTAATCCTATCCTGTGTGATACTGACTGCTGAGCCGTGTATCTAATCCTATCCTGTGTGATACTGTCTGCTGAGCTGTGTATCTAATCCTATCCTGTGTGATACTGTCTGCTGAGCCGTGTATCTAATCCTATCCTGTGTGATACTGTCTGCTGAACCGTGTATCTAAGCCTGTCACGTGTGATACTGTCTGCTGAGCCGTGTATCTAATCCTCTCCTGTGTGATACTGTCTGCTGAGCCGTGTATCTAAGCCTGTCACGTGTGATACTGTCTGCTGAGCCGTGTATCTAATGCTATCCTGTGTGATACTGTCTGCTGAGCCGTGTATCTAATCCTATCCTGTGTGATACTGTCTACTGAGCCGTGTATCTAATCCTATCCTGTGTGATGCTGTATGCTGAGCTGTGTATCTAATCCTCTCCTGTGTGATACTGTCTGCTGAGCCATGTATCTAATCCCATCCTGTGTGATACTGTCTGCTGAGCCGTGTATCTAATCCTATCCTGTGTGGTACCGTCTGCTGAGCCGTGTATCTAATCCTCTCCTGTGTGATACTGTCTGCTGAGCCGTGTATCTAATCCTATCCTGTGTGATACTGTCTGCTGAGCCGTGTATCTAATCTTATCCTGTGTGATACTGTCTGCTGAGCCGTGTATCTAATCCTCTCCTGGGTGATACTGTCTGCTGAGCTGTGTATCTAATCCTCTCCTGTGTGATACTGTCTGCTGAGCTGTGTATCTAATCCTATCCTGTGTGATACTGACTGCTGAGCCGTGTATCTAATCCTATCCTGTGTGATACCGTGTGCTGAGCCGTGTATCTAATCCTCTCCTGTGTGATACCATCTGCTGAGCCGTGTATCTAATCCTCTCCTGTGTGATACTGTCTGCTGAGCTGTGTATCTAATCCTATCGTGTGTGATACTGTCTGCTGAGCCGTGTATCTAATCCTCTCCTGTGTGATACTGTCTGCTGAGCCGTGTATCTAATCCTCTCCTGTGTGATACTGACTGCTGAGCTGTGTATCTAATCCTCTCCTGTGTGATACTGTCTGCTGAGCCGTGTATCTAATCCTATCCTGTGTGATACTGTCTGATGAGCCGTGTATCTAATCCTATCCTGTGTGATACTGACTGCTGAGCCGTGTATCTAATCCTATCCTGTATGATACTGTCTGCTGAGCCATGTATCTAATCCTATCCTGTGTGATACTGACTGCTGAGCTGTGTATCTAATCCTCTCCTGTGTGATACTGTCTGCTGAGCCGTGTATCTAATCCTATCCTGTGTGATACTGTCTGATGAGCCGTGTATCTAATCCTATCCTGTGTGATACTGACTGCTGAGCCGTGTATCTAATCCTATCCTGTGTGATACTGACTGCTGAGCTGTGTATCTAATCCTCTTCTGTGTGATACTGTCTGCTGAGCCGTGTATCTAATCCCATCCTGTGTGATACTGTCTGTTGAGCTGTGTATCTAATCCCATCCTGTGTGATACTGTCTGCTGAGCCGTGTATCTAATCCTGTGTGATACTGTCTGCTGAGCTGTGTATCTAATCCTCTCCTGTGTGATACTGTCTGCTGAGCCGTGTATCTAATCCTATCCTGTGTGGTACCGTCTGCTGAGCCGTGTATCTAATCTTATCCTGTGTGATACTGTCTGCTGAGCCGTGTATCTAATCCTCTCCTGGGTGATACTGTCTGCTGAGCTGTGTATCTAATCCTATCCTGTGTGATACTGACTGCTGAGCCGTGTATCTAATCCTATCCTGTGTGATACCGTGTGCTGAGCCGTGTATCTAATCCTCTCCTGTGTGATACCATCTGCTGAGCCGTGTATCTAATCCTCTCCTGTGTGATACTGTCTGCTGAGCTGTGTATCTAATCCTATCGTGTGTGATACTGTCTGCTGAGCCGTGTATCTAATCCTCTCCTGTGTGATACTGTCTGCTGAGCCGTGTATCTAATCCTATCCTGTGTGATACTGTCTGCTGAGCCGTGTATCTAATCCTCTCCTGTGTGTAACTGTCTGCTGAGCCGTGTATCTAATCCTCTCCTATGTGATACTGTCTGCTGAGCCGTGTATCTAATCCTTTCCTGTGTGATACTGTCTGCTGAGCCGTGTATCTAATCCTATCCTGTGTGATACTGTCTGCTGAGCTGTGTATCTAATCATCTTCTGTGTGATACTGTCTGCTGAGCCGTGTATCTAAGCCTATCACGTGAGATACTGACTGCTGAGCTGTGTATCTAATCCTCTCCTGTGTGATACTGTCTGATGAGCCGTGTATCTAATCCTATCCTGTGTGATACTGTCTGCTGAGCCCTGTATCTAATCCTATCCTGTGTGATACTGTCTGGTGAGCCGTGTATCTAAGCCTGTCACGTGTGATACTGTCTGCTGAGCCGTGTATCTAATCCTATCCTGTGTGATACTGACTGCTGAGCTGTGTATCTAATCCTATCCTGTGTGATACTGTCTGCTGAGCCGTGTATCTAATCCTATCCTGTGTGATACTGACTGCTGAGCTGTGTATCTAATCCTCTCCTGTGTGATGCTGTCTGCTGAGCCGTGTATCTAATCCTCTCCTGTGTGATACTGTCTGCTGAGCCGTGTATCTAAGCCTGTCATGTGTGATACTGTCTGCTGAGCCGTGTATCTAATCCTGTCCTGTGATACTGTCTGCTGAGCTGTGTATCTAATCCTATCCTGTGTGATACTGTCTGCTGAGCCGTGTATCTAAGCCTGTCATGTGTGATACTGTCTGATGAGCCGTGTATCTAATCCTATCCTGTGTGATACTGACTGCTGAGCCGTGTATCTAATCCTATCCTGTATGATACTGTCTGCTGAGCCGTGTATCTAATCCTATCCTGTGTGATACTGACTGCTGAGCTGTGTATCTAATCCTATCCTGTGTGATACTGTCTGCTGAGCCGTGTATCTAATCCTATCCTGTGTGATACTGTCTGCTGAGCCGTGTATCTAAGCCTGTCATGTGTGATACTGTCTGCTGAGCCGTGTATCTAATCCTATCCTGTGTGATACTGTCTGCTGAGCCGTGTATCTAAGCCTGTCATGTGTGATACTGTCTGCTGAGCTGTGTATCTAATCCTCTCCTGTGTGATACTGTCTGATGAGCCGTGTATCTAATCCTATCCTGTGTGATACTGACTGCTGAGCCGTGTATCTAATCCTATCCTGTGTGATACTGAATGCTGAGCTGTGTATCTAATCCTCTTCTGTGTGATACTGTCTGCTGAGCCGTGTATCTAATCCTATCCTGTGTGATACTGTCTGCTGAGCCGCGTATCTAATCCTCTCCTGTGTGATACTGTCTGATGAGCCGTGTATCTAATCCTATCCTGTGTGATACTGTCTGCTGAGCCGTGTATCTAATCCTATCCTGTGTGTTACTGTCTGCTGAGCCGTGTATCTAATCCTCTCCTGTGTGATACTGTCTGCTGAGCCGTGTATCTAATCCTCTTCTGTGTGATACTGTCTGCTGAGCTGTGTATCTAATCCTATCTTGTGTGATACTGTCTGCTGAGCTGTGTATCTAATCCTATCCTGTGTGATACTGTCTGCTGAGCCGTGTATCTAATCCTATCCTGTGTGATACTGTCTGCTGAGCCGTGTATCTAATCCTATCCTGTGTGATACTGTCTGCTGAGCTGTGTATCTAATCCTATCCTGTGTGATACCGTCTGCTGAGCCGTGTATCTAATCCTCTCCTGTGTGATACTGACTGCTGAGCCGTGTATCTAATCCTCTTCTGTGTGATACTGTCTGCTGAGCTGTGTATCTAATCCTATCCTGTGTGATACCGTCTGCTGAGCCGTGTATCTAATCCTATCCTGTGTGATACTGTCTGCTGAGCCGTGTATCTAATCCTATCCTGTGTGTTACTGTCTGCTGAGCTGTGTATCTAATCCTCTTCTGTGTGATACCGTCTGCTGAGCTGCGTATATAATCCTATCCTGTGTGATACTGTCTGCTGAGCCGTGTATCTAAGCCTGTCATGTGTGATACTGACTGCAGAGCCGTGTATCTAATCCTCTCCTGTGTGATACTGTCTGCTGAGCCGTGTATCTAATCCTATCCTGTGTGATACTGTCTGCTGAGCCGTGTATCTAAGCCTGTCATGTGCGATACTGTCTGCTGATCCGTGTATCTAATCCTATCCTGTGTGATACTGTCTGCTGAGCCGTGTATCTAATCCTATCCTGTGTGATACCGTCTGCTGAGCTGTGTATCTAATCCTCTCCTGTGTGATACTGTCTGCTGAGCCATGTATCTAAGCCTGTCACGTGTGATACTGACTGCTGAGCCGTGTATCTAATCCTATCCTGTGTGTTACTGTCTGCTGAGCCGTGTATCTAATCCTCTTCTGTGTGATACCGTCTGCTGAGCTGCGTATATAATCCTATCCTGTGTGATACTGTCTGCTGACCGTGTATCTAAGCCTGTCATGTGTGTTACTGACTGCTGAGCTGTGTATCTAATCCTCTTCTGTGTGATACTGCCTGCAGAGCCGTGTATCTAATCCTCTCCTGTGTGATACTGTCTGCTGAGCCGTGTATCTAATCCTATCCTGTGTGATACTGTCTGCTGAGCCGTGTATCTAAGCCTGTCATGTGCGATACTGTCTGCTGAGCTGTGTATCTAATCCTCTCCTGTGTGATACTGTCTGCTGAGCCGTGTATCTAATCCTATCCTGTGTGATACTGTCTGCTGAGCAGTGTATCTAATCCTATCCTGTGTGATACTGTCTGCTGAGCCGTGTATCTAATCCTATCCTGTGTGATACCGTCTGCTGAGCTGTGTATCTAATCCTATACTGTGTGATACTGTCTGCTGAGCCGTGTATCTAAGCCTGTCACGTGTGACACTGACTGCTGAGCCGTGTATCTAATCCTATCCTGTGTGATACTGTCTGCTGAGCAGTGTATCTAATCCTCTCCTGTGTGATACTGTCTGATGAGCCGTGTATCTAATCCTATCCTGTGTGATACTGACTGCTGAGCCGTGTATCTAATCCTATCCTGTGTGATACTGACTGCTGAGCCGTGTATCTAATTCTATCCTGTGTGATACTGACTGCTGAGCCGTGTATCTAATCCTATCCTGTGTGATACTGTCTGCTGAGCCCTGTATCTAATCCTATCCTGTGTGATACTGTCTGCTGAGCCGTGTATCTAATCCTATCCTGTGTGATACTGTCTGCTGAGCCGTGTATCTAAGCCTGTCATGTGTGATACTGACTGCTGAGCCGTGTATCTAATCCTATCCTGTGTGATACTGTCTGCTGAGCCGTGTATCTAATCCTATCCTGTGTGATACTGTCTGCTGAGCCGTGTATCTAATCCTATCCTGTGTGATACTGTCTGCTGAGCTGTGTATCTAATCCTATCCTGTGTGATACTGACTGCTGAGCCGTGTATCTAATCCTATCCTGTGTGATACTGACTGCTGAGCCGTGTATCTAATCCTATCCTGTATGATACTGTCTGCTGAGCCGTGTATCTAATCCTATCCTGTATGATACTGTCTGCTGAGCCGTGTATCTAATCCTATCCTGTGTGATACTGACTGCTGAGCCGTGTATCTAATCCTATCCTGTATGATACTGACTGCTGAGCCGTGTATCTAATCCTATCCTGTATGATACTGTCTGCTGAGCCGTGTATCTAATCCTCTCCTCTGTGATACTGTCTGCTGAGCCGTGTATCTAAGCCTGTCATGTGTGATACTGTCTGCTGAGCCGTGTATCTAATCCTATCCTGTGTGATACTGTCTGCTGAGCCGTGTATCTAAGCCTATCCTGTGTGGTACCGTCTGCTGAGCTGTGTATCTAATCCTCTTCTGTGTGATACTGTCTGCTGAGCCGTGTATCTAATCCTCTCCTGTGTGATACTGTCTGCTGAGCCTTGTATCTAATCCTATCCTGTGTGATACTGTCTGCTGAGCCGTGTATCTAATCCTCTCCTGTGTGATACTGTCTGATGAGCCGTGTATCTAATCCTATCCTGTGTGATACTGACTGCTGAGCCGTGTATCTAATCCTATCCTGTGTGATACTGACTGCTGAGCTGTGTATCTAATCCTCTTCTGTGTGATACTGTCTGCTGAGCCGTGTATCTAATCCCATCCTGTGTGATACTGTCTGTTGAGCTGTGTATCTAATCCCATCCTGTGTGATACTGTCTGCTGAGCCGTGTATCTAATCCTGTGTGATACTGTCTGCTGAGCCGTGTATCTAATCCTCTTCTGTGTGATACTGTCTGCTGAGCCGTGTATCTAATCCTCTCCTGTGTGATACTGTCTGCTGAGCCGTGTATCTAATCCTATCCTGTGTGATACTGTCTGCTGAGCCGTGTATCTAATCATATCCTGTGTGATACCGTGTGCTGAGCCGTGTATCTAATCCTCTCCTGTGTGATACCATCTGCTGAGCCGTGTATCTAATCCTCTCCTGTGTGATACTGACTGCTGAGCCGTGTATCTAATCCTATCGTGTGTGATACTGTCTGCTGAGCCGTGTATCTAATCCTCTCCTGTGTGATACTGTCTGCTGAGCCGTGTATCTAATCCTATCCTGTGTGATACTGTCTGCTGAGCCGTGTATCTAATCCTCTCCTGTGTGATACTGTCTGCTGAGCCGTGTATCTAATCCTCTCCTGTGTGATACTGTCTGCTGAGCCGTGTATCTAATCCTATCCTGTGTGATACTGTCTGCTGAGCTGTGTATCTAATCCTCTCCTGTGTGATACCATCTGCTGAGCCGTGTATCTAATCCTCTCCTGTGTGATACTGACTGCTGAGCCGTGTATCTAATCCTATCCTGTGTGATACTGACTGCTGAGCTGTGTATCTAATCCTCTCCTGTGTGATACTGTCTGCTGAGCTGTGTACCTAAGCCTGTCACGTATGATACTGTCTGCTGAGCTGTGTATCTAATCCTCTCCTGTGTGATACTGACTGCTGAGCTGTGTATCTAATCCTCTCCTGTGTGATACTGACTGCTGAGCCGTGTATCTAATCCTCTCCTGTGTGATACCGTCTGCTGAGCTGTGTATCTAATCATCTCCTGTGTGATACCGTCTGCTGAGCTGTGTATCTAATCCTATCCTGTATGATACTGCCTGCAGAGCCGTGTATCTAATCATCTCCTGTGTGATACCGTCTGCTGAGCCGTGTATCTAATCCTCTCCTGTGTGATGCTGTCTGATGAGCCGTGTATCTAATCCTATCCTGTGTGATACTGTCTGCTGAGCCGTGTATCTAATCCTCTCCTGTGTGATACTGACTGCTGAGCCGTGTATCTAATCCTGGGCGATACTGAGCAGTATATCTAATCCTGGGTGATACTGAACCGTGTAGCTAATCCTGGGCGATACCGAGCCGTGTATCTAATCCGGGCCATACCGAGCCGTGTATCTAATCCTGGGCGATACCGAATCGTGTATCTAATCCTTGGCGATACTGAGCCGTGTATCTAATCCTGGGCAATACCGAGCCGTGTATCTAATCCTGGGTGATACTGAGCCGTGTATCTAATCCTGGGTGATACTGAGCCATGTACCTAATCCTGGGTGATACTGAGCTGTGTATCTAATCCTGTTTGATACCGAGCCGTGTATCTAATACTTGGCAATACCGAGACGTGTATCTAATCCTGGGCGATACTGAGCCGTGTATCTAATTTTGGGCGATACCGAGCCATGTATCTAATCCTGGGCGATACCGAGCCGTATATCTAATCCTATCCTGTGTGATACTGACTGCTGAGCCGTGTATCTAATCCTGTCCTATACTATGCCGTGTATCTAATCCTGGGCGATACTGAGCCGTATATCTAATCCTGGGTGATACTGAACCGTGTAGCTAATCCTGGGCGATACCGAGCCGTGTATCTAATCCTGGACGATACTGAGCCGTGTATCTAATACTGGGCGATACCTCGCCGTGTATCTAATCCTGAGTGATACTGAGCCATGTATCTAATCCTGGGCCATACCGAGCCGTGTATCTAACCTTGGCGATGCTGAGCCATGTATCTAATCCTGGGCTTGTATCTAATTTTTGGCGATACTGAGCCGTGTATCTAATCCTGGGCGATACCGAGCCGTGTATCTAATCCTGGGCGATGCTGAGCCGTGTATCTAATACTGGGCGATACCTCGCCGTGTATCTAATCCTGAGTGATACTGAGCCATGTATCTAATCCTGTCCGATACTGAGCCGTGTATCTAATCCGGGCCATACCGAGCCGTGTATCTAATCCTGGGCGATGCTGAGCCGTGTATCTAATACTGGGCGATACCTCGCCGTGTATCTAATCCTGAGTGATACTGAGCCATGTATCTAATCCTGTCCGATACTACTGAGCCGTGTATCTAATCCGGGCCATACCGAGCCGTGTATCTAATCCTGGGCGATACCGAGCCGTGTATCTAATCCTGGGCGATACCGAACCGTGTATCTAATCCTTGGCGATACTGAACCGTGTATCTAATCCTGGGCAATACCGAGCCGTGTATCTAATCCTGGGTGATACTGAGCCGTGTATCTAATCCTGTTTGATACCGAGCCGTGTATCTAATACTTGGCAATACCGAGACGTGTATCTAATCCTGGGCGATACTGAGCCGTGTATCTAATCCTGGGCAATACCTCGCCGTGTATCTAATCCTGGGTGATACTGAGCCATGTACCTAATCCTGGGTGATACTGAGCCTTGTATCTAATCCTGTTTGATACCGAGCCGTGTATCTAATACTTGGTAATATCGAGACGTGTATCTAATCCTGGGCGATACCGAGCCATATATCTAATCCTGGGCGATACCGAGCCGTATATCTAATCCTCTCCTGTGTGATACTGACTGCTGAGCCGTGTATCTAATCCTGGGCGATACTGAGCCGTATATCTAATCCTGGGTGATACTGAACCGTGTAGCTAATCCTGGGCGATACCGAGCCGTGTATCTAATCCTGGACGATACTGAGCCGTGTATTTAATACTGGGCGATACCTCGCCGTGTATCTAATCCTGAGTGATACTGAGCCATGTATCTAATCCTGGGTGATACCGAGCCGTGTATCTAACCTTGGCGATGCTGAGCCATGTATCTAATCCTGGGCTTGTATCTAATTTTTGGCGATACTGAGCCGTGTTTCTAATCCTGGGCGATACTGAGCCGTGTATCTAATCCTGTGCGATACCGAGCCGTATATCTAATCCTCTCCTGTGTGATACTGACTGCTGAGCCGTGTATCTAATCCTGTCCTATACTATGCCGTGTATCTAATCCTGGGCGATACTTAGCCGTATATCTAATCCTGGGTGATACTGAACCGTGTATCTAATCCTGGGCGATACCGAGCCGTGTATCTAATCCTGGACGATACTGAGCCGTGTATCTAATCCTGAGTGATACTGAGCCGTGTATCTAACCTTGGCGATGTGAGCCATGTATCTAATCCTGGGCTTGTATCTAATTTTTGGCGATACTGAGCCGTGTATCTAATCCTGGGCGATACTGAGCCGTGTATCTAATCCTGGGCGATACCGAGCCGTGTATCTAATCCTGGGCGATGCTGAGCCGTGTATCTAATACTGCGCGATACCTCGCCGTGTATCTAATCCTGAGTGATACTGAGCCATGTATCTAATCCTGTCCGATACTGAGCCGTGTATCTAATCCGGGCCATACCGAGCCGTGTATCTAATCCTGGGCGATACCGAACCGTGTATCTAATCCTTGGTGATACCGAGCCGTGTATCTAATCCTGGGTGATACTGAGCCGTGTATCTAATCCTGGGTGATACTGAGCCATGTACCTAATCCTGGGTGATACTGAGCCGTGTATCTAATCCTGTTTGATACCGAGCCGTGTATCTAATACTTGGCAATACTGAGACGTGTATCTAATCCTGGGCGATACTGAGCCGTGTATCTAATCCTGGGCGATACCGAGCCATGTATCTAATCCTGGGCGATACCGAGCCGTATATCTAATCCTCTCCTGTGTGATACTGACTGCTGAGACGTGTATCTAATCCTGTCCTATACTATGCCGTGTATCTAATCCTGGGCGATACTGAGCCGTATATCTAATCCTGGGTGATACTGAACCGTGTAGCTAATCCTGGGCGATACCGAGCCGTGTATCTAATCCTGGACGATACTGAGCCGTGTATCTAATACTGGGCGATACCTCGCCGTGTATCTAATCCTGAGTGATACTGAGCCATGTATCCAATCCTGGGCGATACCGAGCCGTGTATCTAACCTTGGCGATGCTGTGCCATGTATCTAATCCTGGGCTTGTATCTAATTTTTGGCGATACTGAGCCGTGTTTCTAATCCTGGGCGATACTGAGTCGTGTATCTAATCCTGGGCGATACCTCGCCGTGTATCTAATCCTGAGTGATACTGAGCCATGTATCTAATCCTGGACGATACCGAGCTGTGTATCTAACCTTGGCGATGCTGAGCCATGTATCTAATCCTGTCTGATACTGAGCCGTGTATCTAATCCTGGGCGATACCGAGCCGTGTATCTAATCCTGGGCGATACTGAACCGTGTATCTAATCCTGGGCGATACTGAGCCGTGTATCTAATTCTGGGCAATACCTAGCCGTGTATCTAATCCTGGGCGATATCGAACCGTGTATCTAATCCTGGGCGATGCTGAGCCATGTATCTAATCCTGTCCGATACTGAGCCATGTATCTAATCCTGGGTGATACCGAGCCGTGTATCTAATCCTGGGCGATACTGAGCCGTGTATCTAATCCTGGGTAATACCAAGCCGTGTATCTAATCCTGGGTGATACTGAGCCGTGTATCTAATCCTGGGTGATACTGAGCCGTGTATCTAATCCTGTTTGATACGGAGCCGTGTATCTAATCCTTGGCAATACCGAGCCGTGTATCTAATCCTGGGCGATACCGAGCCGTGTATCTAATCCTGGGCGATACTGAGCCGTGTTTATAATCCTGGGTTATACTGAGCCATGTATCTAATCCTGGGCGATACCGAGCCGTGTATCTAATCCTGGGTGATACCGAGCCGTGTATCTAATCCTGGGCGATACCGAGCCGTGTATCTAATCCTCTCCTGGGCGATACTGTCTGTTGAGCTGTATCTAATCCTGTCCTGTGTGATACTGACTGCTGAGCCATGTATCTAATCCTGGGCGATACCGAGCCGTGTATCTAACCTTGGCGATGCTGAGCAGTGTATCTAATCCTGTCCGATACTGAGCCGTGTATCTAATCCTGGGCGATACCGAGCCGTGTATCTAATCCTGGGTGATACCGAACCGTGTATCTAATCCTGTGCGATACTGAGCCGTGTATCTAATCCTGGGCAATACCGAGCCGTGTATCTAATCCTGGGTGATACCGAGCCGTGTATCTAATCCTGGGCGATACCGAGCCGTGTATCTAATCCTCTCCTGGGTGATACTGTCTGTTGAGCTGTATCTAATCCTGTCCTGTGTGATACTGACTGCTGAGCCATGTATCTAATCCTGTCCGATACTGAGCCGTGTATCTAATCCTGGGCAATACCGAGCCGTGTATCTAATCCTGGGTGATACTGAGCCGTGTATCTAATCCTGGGCAATACTGAGCCGTGTATCTAATCCTGGGTGATACTGAGCCGTGTATCTATTCCTGGGTGATACTGAGCCGTGTACCTAATCCTGGGTGATACTGAGCCGTGTATCTAATCCTGCTTGATACCGATCCGTGTATCTAATACTTGACAATACTTAGCCGTGTATCTAATCCTGGGCGATACCGAACCGTGTATCTAATCCTGGGCGACGCTGAGCCATGTATCTAATCCTGTCCGATACTGAGCCGTGTATCTAATCCTGGGTGATACCGAGCCGTTTATCTAATTCTGGGCGATACCGAGCCGTGTATCTAATCCTCTCCTGGGCGATACTGTCTGTTGAGCTGTATCTAATCCTGTCCTGTGTGATACTGACTGCTGAGCCATGTATCTAATCCTGGGCGATACCGAGCCGTGTATCTAACCTTGGCGATGCTGAGCAGTGTATCTAATCCTGTCCGATACTGAGCCGTGTATCTAATCCTGGGTGATACCGAGCCGTGTATCTAATCCTGGGTGATACCGAACCGTGTATCTAATCCTGTCCGATACTGAGCCGTGTATCTAATCCTGGGCGATACCGAGTCGTGTATCTAATCCTGGGTGATACTGAGCCGTGTATCTAATCCTGGGTGATACTGAGCCGTGTATCTAATCCTGTTTGATACGGAGCCGTGTATCTAATCCTTGGCAATACCGAGCCGTGTATCTAATCCTGGGCGATACCGAGCCGTGTATCTAATCCTGGGCGATACTGAGCCGTGTATCTAATCCTGGGCGATACCGAGCCGTGTATCTAATCCTGGGTGATACCGAGCCGTGTATCTAATCCTGGGCGATACCGAGCCGTGTATCTAATCCTCTCCTGGGCGATACTGTCTGTTGAGCTGTATCTAATCCTGTCCTGTGTGATACTGACTGCTGAGCCATGTATCTAATCCTGGGCGATACCGAGCCGTGTATCTAACCTTGGCGATGCTGAGCAGTGTATCTAATCCTGTCCGATACTGAGCCGTGTATCTAATCCTGGGCGATACCGAGCCGTGTATCTAATCCTGGGTGTTACCGAACCGTGTATCTAATCCTGTGCGATACTGAGCCGTGTATCTAATCCTGGGCAATACCGAGCCGTGTATCTAATCCTGGGTGATACCGAGCCGTGTATCTAATCCTGGGCGATACCGAGCCGTGTATCTAATCCTCTCCTGGGAGATACTGTCTGTTGAGCTGTATCTAATCCTGTCCTGTGTGATACTGACTGCTGAGCCATGTATCTAATCCTGGGCGATACCGAGCCATGTATCTAACCTTGGCGATGCTGAGCAGTGTATCTAATCCTGTCCGATACTGAGCCGTGTATCTAATCCTGGGCGATACCGAGCCGTGTATCTAATCCTGGGTGATACCGAACAGTGTATCTAATCCTGTGCGATACTGAGCCGTGTATCTAATCCTGGGCAATACCGAGCCGTGTATCTAATCCTGGGTGATACTGAGCCGTGTATCTAATCCTGGGTGATACTGAGCCATGTACCTAATCCTGGGTGATACTGAGCCGTGTATCTAATCCTGTTTGATACCGAGCCGTGTATCTAATACTTGGCAATACCGAGACGTGTATCTAATCCTGGGCGATACTGAGCCGTGTATCTAATCCTGGGCGATACCGAGCCATGTATCTAACCTTGGCGATGCTGAGCAGTGTATCTAATCCTGTCCGATACTGAGCCGTGTATCTAATCCTGGGCGATACCGAGCCGTGTATCTAATCCTGGGTGATACCGAGCCGTGTATCTAATCCTGGGTGATACTGAGCCGTGTATCTATTCCTGGGTGATACTGAGCCGTGTACCTAATCCTGGGTGATACTGAGCCGTGTATCTAATCCTGTTTGATACCGATCCGTGTATCTAATACTTGACAATACTTAGCCGTATATCTAATCCTGGGCGATACCGAACCGTGTATCTAATCCTGGGCGATGCTGAGCCATGTATCTAATCCTGTCCGATACTGAGCCGTGTATCTAATCCTGGGCGATACCGAGCCGTGTATCTAATCCTGGGCGATACTGAGCCGTGTATCTAATCCTGGGTAATACCAAGCCGTGTATCTAATCCTGGGTGATACTGAGCCGTGTATCTAATCCTGGGTGATACTGAGCCGTGTATCTAATCCTGTTTGATACGGAGCCGTGTATCTAATCCTTGGCAATACCGAGCCGTGTATCTAATCCTGGGCGATACCGAGCCGTGTATCTAATCCTGGGCGATACTGAGCCGTGTTTATAATCCTGGGTTATACTGAGCCATGTATCTAATCCTGGGCGATACCGAGCCGTGTATCTAACCTTGGCGATGCTGAGCAGTGTATCTAATCCTGTCCGATACTGAGCCGTGTATCTAATCCTGGGCGATACCGAGCCGTGTATCTAATCCTGGGTGATACCGAACCGTGTATCTAATCCTGTGCGATACTGAACCGTGTATCTAATCCTGGGCAATACCGAGCCGTGTATCTAATCCTGAGTGATACTGAGCCATGTATCTAATCCTGGGCGATACCGAGCCGTGTATCTAATCCTGGGCGATACCGAACAGTGTATCTAATCCTTGGCGATACTGAGCCGTGTATCTAATCCTTGGTGATACCGAGCCATGTATCTAATCCTGGGCGATACTGAGCCGTGTATCTAATCCTGGGTAATACCGAGCCGTGAATCTAATCCTGGGTGATACTGAGCCGTGTATCTAATCTTGGGTGATACTGAGCCATGTATCTAATCCTGTTTGATACGGAGCCGTGTATCTAATCCTGGGTGATACTGAGCCATGTACCTAATCCTGGGTGATACTGAGCCATGTATCTAATCCTGTTTGATACCGAGCCGTGTATCTAATACTTGGCAATACCGAGACGTGTATCTAATCCTGGGCGATACTGAGCCGTGTATCTAATCCTGGGCGATACCGAGCCGTGTATCTAATCCTGGGCGATACCGAGCCGTGTATCTAATCCTGGGCGATACCGAGCCGTATATCTAATCCTCTCCTGGGCGATACTGTCTGCTGAGCCGTGTATCTAATCCTGTCCTGTGTGATACTGACTGTTAAGCCATGTATCTAATCCTGGGCGATACCGAGCCGTGTATCTAATCCTGGGCGATGCTGAGCCATGTATCTAATCCTGTCCGATACTGAGCCGTGTATCTAATCCTTGGTGATACCGAGCCGTGTATCTAATCCTGGGCGATACTGAGCCGTGTATCTAATCCTGGGTAATACCGAGCCGTGAATCTAATCCTGGGTGATACTGAGCCGTGTATCTAATCCTGGGTGATACTGAGCCATGTATCTAATCCTGTTTGATACGGAGCCGTGTATCTAATCCTTGGCAATACCGAGCTGTGTATCTAATCCTGGGCGATACCAAGCCATGTATCTAATTGTGGGTGATACTGAGCCGTGTATCTAATCCTGTTTGATACGGAGCCGTGTATCTAATCCTGGGCGATACCGAGCCGTGTATCTAATCCTGGGTGATACCGAGCCGTGTATCTAATCCTGGGCGATACCGAGCCGTGTATCTAATCCTCTCCTGGGCGATACTGTCTGTTGAGCTGTATCTAATCCTGTCCTGTGTGATACTGACTGCTATGCCATGTATCTAATCCTGGGCGATACCGAGCCGTGTCTAATCCTGTCCTATACTATGCCGTGTATCTAATCCTGGGTGATACTGAGCCGTGTATCTAATCCTGGGCGATATCGAGCCGTGTATCTAATCCTGGGTGATACCGAGCCATGTATCTAATCCTGGGTGGTAACTAGCCATGTATCTAATCCTGGGCGATACCGAACCGTGTATCTAATCCTGGGTGATACCGAGCCGTGTATCTAAACCTGGGCGATAACGATCCGTGTATCTAATCCTGTTTGATACCGAGCCGTGTATCTAATCCTGGGCGATACCGAGCCTGTATCTAATCCTGTGCGATACTGAACGGTGTATCTAATCCTGGGCTTGTATCTAATCTTTGGCATTACTGAGCCATGTATCTAATCCTGGGCGATACCGAGCCGTGTATCTAATCCTCTCCTTTGTGATACTATCTGCTGAGCTGTATCTAATCCTGTCCTGTGTGATACTGTGTGCTGAGCCGTGTATCTAATCCTGGGCGATACCGAGCTCTGTATCTAATCCTGGGCAATTCTGAACAGCGTATCTAATCCTGGGCTTGTATCTAATTTTTGGCGATACTGAGCCGTGTTTCTAATCCTGGGCGATACTGAGCCGTGTATCTAATCCTGGGCGATACCGAGCCGTGTATCTAATCCTGGGCGATACTGAGCCGTGTATCTAATCCTGGGTGATACTGAGCCGTGTTTCTAATCCTTGGCAATACTGAGCCGTGTATCTAATCCTGGGCGATACCGAGCCGTGTATCTAATCCTGGGCGATATTGAGCCGTGTTTATAATCCTGGGTTATACTGAGCCATGTATCTAATCCTGGGCGATACCGAGCCGTGTATCTAATCCTGGGTGATACCGAGCCGTGTATCTAATCCTGGGCGATACCGAGCCGTGTATCTAATCCTCTCCTGGGCGATACTGTCTGTTGAGCTGTATCTAATCCTGTCCTGTGTGATACTGACTGCTGAGCCATGTATCTAATCCTGGGCGATACCGAGCCGTGTATCTAACCTTGGCGATGCTGAGCAGTGTATCTAATCCTGTCCGATACTGAGCCGTGTATCTAATCCTGGGCGATACCGAGCCGTGTATCTAATCCTGGGTGTTACCGAACCGTGTATCTAATCCTGTGCGATACTGAGCCGTGTATCTAATCCTGGGCAATACCGAGCCGTGTATCTAATCCTGGGTGATACCGAGCCGTGTATCTAATCCTGGGCGATACCGAGCCGTGTATCTAATCCTCTCCTGGGTGATACTGTCTGTTGAGCTGTATCTAATCCTGTCCTGTGTGATACTGACTGCTGAGCCATGTATCTAATCCTGGGCGATACCGAGCCATGTATCTAACCTTGGCGATGCTGAGCAGTGTATCTAATCCTGTCCGATACTGAGCCGTGTATCTAATCCTGGGCGATACCGAGCCGTGTATCTAATCCTGGGTGATACCGAACAGTGTATCTAATCCTGTGCGATACTGAGCCGTGTATCTAATCCTGGGCAATACCGAGCCGTGTATCTAATCCTGGGTGATACTGAGCCGTGTATCTATTCCTGGGTGATACTGAGCCGTGTACCTAATCCTGGGTGATACTGAGCCGTGTATCTAATCCTGCTTGATACCGATCCGTGTATCTAATACTTGACAATACTTAGCCGTATATCTAATCCTGGGCGATACCGAACCGTGTATCTAATCCTGGGCGATGCTGAGCCATGTATCTAATCCTGTCCGATACTGAGCCGTGTATCTAATCCTGGGCGATACCGAGCCGTGTACCTAATCCTGGGCGATACCGAGCCGTATATCTAATCCTATCCTGTGTGATACTGACTGCTGAGCCGTGTATCTAATCCTGTCCTATACTATGCCGTGTATCTAATCCTGGGCGATACTGAGCCGTATATCTAATCCTGGGTGATACTGAACCGTGTAGCTAATCCTGGGCGATACCGAGCCGTGTATCTAATCCTGGACGATACTGAGCCGTGTATCTAATACTGGGCGATACCTCGCCGTGTATCTAATCCTGAGTGATACTGAGCCATGTATCTAATCCTGGGCCATACCGAGCCGTGTATCTAACCTTGGCGATGCTGAGCCATGTATCTAATCCTGGGCTTGTATCTAATTTTTGGCGATACTGAGCCGTGTATCTAATCCTGGGCGATACCGAGCCGTGTATCTAATCCTGGGCGATGCTGAGCCGTGTATCTAATACTGGGCGATACCTCGCCGTGTATCTAATCCTGAGTGATACTGAGCCATGTATCTAATCCTGTCCGATACTGAGCCGTGTATCTAATCCGGGCCATACCGAGCCGTGTATCTAATCCTGGGCGATGCTGAGCCGTGTATCTAATACTGGGCGATACCTCGCCGTGTATCTAATCCTGAGTGATACTGAGCCATGTATCTAATCCTGTCCGATACTACTGAGCCGTGTATCTAATCCGGGCCATACCGAGCCGTGTATCTAATCCTGGGCGATACCGAGCCGTGTATCTAATCCTGGGCGATACCGAACCGTGTATCTAATCCTTGGCGATACTGAACCGTGTATCTAATCCTGGGCAATACCGAGCCGTGTATCTAATCCTGGGTGATACTGAGCCGTGTATCTAATCCTGTTTGATACCGAGCCGTGTATCTAATACTTGGCAATACCGAGACGTGTATCTAATCCTGGGCGATACTGAGCCGTGTATCTAATCCTGGGCAATACCTCGCCGTGTATCTAATCCTGGGTGATACTGAGCCATGTACCTAATCCTGGGTGATACTGAGCCTTGTATCTAATCCTGTTTGATACCGAGCCGTGTATCTAATACTTGGTAATATCGAGACGTGTATCTAATCCTGGGCGATACCGAGCCATATATCTAATCCTGGGCGATACCGAGCCGTATATCTAATCCTCTCCTGTGTGATACTGACTGCTGAGCCGTGTATCTAATCCTGGGCGATACTGAGCCGTATATCTAATCCTGGGTGATACTGAACCGTGTAGCTAATCCTGGGCGATACCGAGCCGTGTATCTAATCCTGGACGATACTGAGCCGTGTATTTAATACTGGGCGATACCTCGCCGTGTATCTAATCCTGAGTGATACTGAGCCATGTATCTAATCCTGGGTGATACCGAGCCGTGTATCTAACCTTGGCGATGCTGAGCCATGTATCTAATCCTGGGCTTGTATCTAATTTTTGGCGATACTGAGCCGTGTTTCTAATCCTGGGCGATACTGAGCCGTGTATCTAATCCTGTGCGATACCGAGCCGTATATCTAATCCTCTCCTGTGTGATACTGACTGCTGAGCCGTGTATCTAATCCTGTCCTATACTATGCCGTGTATCTAATCCTGGGCGATACTTAGCCGTATATCTAATCCTGGGTGATACTGAACCGTGTATCTAATCCTGGGCGATACCGAGCCGTGTATCTAATCCTGGACGATACTGAGCCGTGTATCTAATCCTGAGTGATACTGAGCCGTGTATCTAACCTTGGCGATGTGAGCCATGTATCTAATCCTGGGCTTGTATCTAATTTTTGGCGATACTGAGCCGTGTATCTAATCCTGGGCGATACTGAGCCGTGTATCTAATCCTGGGCGATACCGAGCCGTGTATCTAATCCTGGGCGATGCTGAGCCGTGTATCTAATACTGCGCGATACCTCGCCGTGTATCTAATCCTGAGTGATACTGAGCCATGTATCTAATCCTGTCCGATACTGAGCCGTGTATCTAATCCGGGCCATACCGAGCCGTGTATCTAATCCTGGGCGATACCGAACCGTGTATCTAATCCTTGGTGATACCGAGCCGTGTATCTAATCCTGGGTGATACTGAGCCGTGTATCTAATCCTGGGTGATACTGAGCCATGTACCTAATCCTGGGTGATACTGAGCCGTGTATCTAATCCTGTTTGATACCGAGCCGTGTATCTAATACTTGGCAATACTGAGACGTGTATCTAATCCTGGGCGATACTGAGCCGTGTATCTAATCCTGGGCGATACCGAGCCATGTATCTAATCCTGGGCGATACCGAGCCGTATATCTAATCCTCTCCTGTGTGATACTGACTGCTGAGACGTGTATCTAATCCTGTCCTATACTATGCCGTGTATCTAATCCTGGGCGATACTGAGCCGTATATCTAATCCTGGGTGATACTGAACCGTGTAGCTAATCCTGGGCGATACCGAGCCGTGTATCTAATCCTGGACGATACTGAGCCGTGTATCTAATACTGGGCGATACCTCGCCGTGTATCTAATCCTGAGTGATACTGAGCCATGTATCCAATCCTGGGCGATACCGAGCCGTGTATCTAACCTTGGCGATGCTGTGCCATGTATCTAATCCTGGGCTTGTATCTAATTTTTGGCGATACTGAGCCGTGTTTCTAATCCTGGGCGATACTGAGTCGTGTATCTAATCCTGGGCGATACCTCGCCGTGTATCTAATCCTGAGTGATACTGAGCCATGTATCTAATCCTGGACGATACCGAGCCGTGTATCTAACCTTGGCGATGCTGAGCCATGTATCTAATCCTGTCTGATACTGAGCCGTGTATCTAATCCTGGGCGATACCGAGCCGTGTATCTAATCCTGGGCGATACTGAACCGTGTATCTAATCCTGGGCGATACTGAGCCGTGTATCTAATTCTGGGCAATACCTAGCCGTGTATCTAATCCTGGGCGATATCGAACCGTGTATCTAATCCTGGGCGATGCTGAGCCATGTATCTAATCCTGTCCGATACTGAGCCATGTATCTAATCCTGGGTGATACCGAGCCGTGTATCTAATCCTGGGCGATACTGAGCCGTGTATCTAATCCTGGGTAATACCAAGCCGTGTATCTAATCCTGGGTGATACTGAGCCGTGTATCTAATCCTGGGTGATACTGAGCCGTGTATCTAATCCTGTTTGATACGGAGCCGTGTATCTAATCCTTGGCAATACCGAGCCGTGTATCTAATCCTGGGCGATACCGAGCCGTGTATCTAATCCTGGGCGATACTGAGCCGTGTTTATAATCCTGGGTTATACTGAGCCATGTATCTAATCCTGGGCGATACCGAGCCGTGTATCTAATCCTGGGTGATACCGAGCCGTGTATCTAATCCTGGGCGATACCGAGCCGTGTATCTAATCCTCTCCTGGGCGATACTGTCTGTTGAGCTGTATCTAATCCTGTCCTGTGTGATACTGACTGCTGAGCCATGTATCTAATCCTGGGCGATACCGAGCCGTGTATCTAACCTTGGCGATGCTGAGCAGTGTATCTAATCCTGTCCGATACTGAGCCGTGTATCTAATCCTGGGCGATACCGAGCCGTGTATCTAATCCTGGGTGATACCGAACCGTGCATCTAATCCTGGGCGATACCGAGCCGTGTATCTAATCCTCTCCTGGGTGATACTGTCTGTTGAGCTGTATCTAATCCTGTCCTGTGTGATACTGACTGCTGAGCCATGTATCTAATCCTGTCCGATACTGAGCCGTGTATCTAATCCTGGGCAATACCGAGCCGTGTATCTAATCCTGGGTGATACTGAGCCGTGTATCTAATCCTGGGCAATACTGAGCCGTGTATCTAATCCTGGGTGATACTGAGCCGTGTATCTATTCCTGGGTGATACTGAGCCGTGTACCTAATCCTGGGTGATACTGAGCCGTGTATCTAATCCTGCTTGATACCAATCCGTGTATCTAATACTTGACAATACTTAGCCGTGTATCTAATCCTGGGCGATACCGAACCGTGTATCTAATCCTGGGCGACGCTGAGCCATGTATCTAATCCTGTCCGATACTGAGCCGTGTATCTAATCCTGGGTGATACCGAGCCGTTTATCTAATTCTGGGCGATACCGAGCCGTGTATCTAATCCTCTCCTGGGCGATACTGTCTGTTGAGCTGTATCTAATCCTGTCCTGTGTGATACTGACTGCTGAGCCATGTATCTAATCCTGGGCGATACCGAGCCGTGTATCTAACCTTGGCGATGCTGAGCAGTGTATCTAATCCTGTCCGATACTGAGCCGTGTATCTAATCCTGGGTGATACCGAGCCGTGTATCTAATCCTGGGTGATACCGAACCGTGTATCTAATCCTGTCCGATACTGAGCCGTGTATCTAATCCTGGGCGATACCGAGTCGTGTATCTAATCCTGGGTGATACTGAGCCGTGTATCTAATCCTGGGTGATACTGAGCCGTGTATCTAATCCTGTTTGATACGGAGCCGTGTATCTAATCCTTGGCAATACCGAGCCGTGTATCTAATCCTGGGCGATACCGAGCCGTGTATCTAATCCTGGGCGATACTGAGCCGTGTATCTAATCCTGGGCGATACCGAGCCGTGTATCTAATCCTGGGTGATACCGAGCCGTGTATCTAATCCTGGGCGATACCGAGCCGTGTATCTAATCCTCTCCTGGGCGATACTGTCTGTTGAGCTGTATCTAATCCTGTCCTGTGTGATACTGACTGCTGAGCCATGTATCTAATCCTGGGCGATACCGAGCCGTGTATCTAACCTTGGCGATGCTGAGCAGTGTATCTAATCCTGTCCGATACTGAGCCGTGTATCTAATCCTGGGCGATACCGAGCCGTGTATCTAATCCTGGGTGTTACCGAACCGTGTATCTAATCCTGTGCGATACTGAGCCGTGTATCTAATCCTGGGCAATACCGAGCCGTGTATCTAATCCTGGGTGATACCGAGCCGTGTATCTAATCCTGGGCGATACCGAGCCGTGTATCTAATCCTCTCCTGGGAGATACTGTCTGTTGAGCTGTATCTAATCCTGTCCTGTGTGATACTGACTGCTGAGCCATGTATCTAATCCTGGGCGATACCGAGCCATGTATCTAACCTTGGCGATGCTGAGCAGTGTATCTAATCCTGTCCGATACTGAGCCGTGTATCTAATCCTGGGCGATACCGAGCCGTGTATCTAATCCTGGGTGATACCGAACAGTGTATCTAATCCTGTGCGATACTGAGCCGTGTATCTAATCCTGGGCAATACCGAGCCGTGTATCTAATCCTGGGTGATACTGAGCCGTGTATCTATTCCTGGGTGATACTGAGCCGTGTACCTAATCCTGGGTGATACTGAGCCGTGTATCTAATCCTGTTTGATACCGATCCGTGTATCTAATACTTGACAATACTTAGCCGTATATCTAATCCTGGGCGATACCGAACCGTGTATCTAATCCTGGGCGATGCTGAGCCATGTATCTAATCCTGTCCGATACTGAGCCGTGTATCTAATCCTGGGCGATACCGAGCCGTGTATCTAATCCTGGGCGATACTGAGCCGTGTATCTAATCCTGGGTAATACCAAGCCGTGTATCTAATCCTGGGTGATACTGAGCCGTGTATCTAATCCTGGGTGATACTGAGCCGTGTATCTAATCCTGTTTGATACGGAGCCGTGTATCTAATCCTTGGCAATACCGAGCCGTGTATCTAATCCTGGGCGATACCGAGCCGTGTATCTAATCCTGGGCGATACTGAGCCGTGTTTATAATCCTGGGTTATACTGAGCCATGTATCTAATCCTGGGCGATACCGAGCCGTGTATCTAACCTTGGCGATGCTGAGCAGTGTATCTAATCCTGTCCGATACTGAGCCGTGTATCTAATCCTGGGCGATACCGAGCCGTGTATCTAATCCTGGGTGATACCGAACCGTGTATCTAATCCTGTGCGATACTGAACCGTGTATCTAATCCTGGGCAATACCGAGCCGTGTATCTAATCCTGAGTGATACTGAGCCATGTATCTAATCCTGGGCGATACCGAGCCGTGTATCTAATCCTGGGCGATACCGAACAGTGTATCTAATCCTTGGCGATACTGAGCCGTGTATCTAATCCTTGGTGATACCGAGCCATGTATCTAATCCTGGGCGATACTGAGCCGTGTATCTAATCCTGGGTAATACCGAGCCGTGAATCTAATCCTGGGTGATACTGAGCCGTGTATCTAATCTTGGGTGATACTGAGCCATGTATCTAATCCTGTTTGATACGGAGCCGTGTATCTAATCCTGGGTGATACTGAGCCATGTACCTAATCCTGGGTGATACTGAGCCATGTATCTAATCCTGTTTGATACCGAGCCGTGTATCTAATACTTGGCAATACCGAGACGTGTATCTAATCCTGGGCGATACTGAGCCGTGTATCTAATCCTGGGCGATACCGAGCCGTGTATCTAATCCTGGGCGATACCGAGCCGTGTATCTAATCCTGGGCGATACCGAGCCGTATATCTAATCCTCTCCTGGGCGATACTGTCTGCTGAGCCGTGTATCTAATCCTGTCCTGTGTGATACTGACTGTTAAGCCATGTATCTAATCCTGGGCGATACCGAGCCGTGTATCTAATCCTGGGCGATGCTCAGCCATGTATCTAATCCTGTCCGATACTGAGCCGTGTATCTAATCCTTGGTGATACCGAGCCGTGTATCTAATCCTGGGCGATACTGAGCCGTGTATCTAATCCTGGGTAATACCGAGCCGTGAATCTAATCCTGGGTGATACTGAGCCGTGTATCTAATCCTGGGTGATACTGAGCCATGTATCTAATCCTGTTTGATACGGAGCCGTGTATCTAATCCTTGGCAATACCGAGCTGTGTATCTAATCCTGGGCGATACCAAGCCATGTATCTAATTGTGGGTGATACTGAGCCGTGTATCTAATCCTGTTTGATACGGAGCCGTGTATCTAATCCTGGGCGATACCGAGCCGTGTATCTAATCCTGGGTGATACCGAGCCGTGTATCTAATCCTGGGCGATACCGAGCCGTGTATCTAATCCTCTCCTGGGCGATACTGTCTGTTGAGCTGTATCTAATCCTGTCCTGTGTGATACTGACTGCTATGCCATGTATCTAATCCTGGGCGATACCGAGCCGTGTATCTAACCTTGGCGATGCTGAGCAGTGTATCTAATCCTGTCCGATACTGAGCCGTGTATCTAATCCTGGGCGATACCGAGCCGTGTATCTAATCCTGGGTGATACCGAACCGTGTTTCTAATCATGGGTGATACCGAGCCGTGTATCTAATCCTGGGTGATATCGAACCGTGTTTCTAATCATGGGTGATACTGAGCCGTGTATCTAATCCTGGGCAATACCGAGCCGTGTATCTAATCCTGGGTGATACTGAGCCGTGTTCCTAATCCTTGGTAATACTGAGCCGTGTATCTAATCCTGGGTGATACTGAGCCGTGTTCCTAATCCTGGGTGATACTGAGCCGTGTATCTAATCCTGTTTGATACCGAGACGTGTATCTAATACTTGGCAATACCGAGACGTGTATCTAATCCTGGGCGATACTGAGCCGTGTATCTAATCCTGGGCGATACCGAGCAATGTATCTAATCCTGGGCGATACCGAGCCGTGTATCTAATCCTCTCCTGTGTGATACTGACTGCTGAGCCGTGTATCTAATCCTGTCCTATACTATGCAGTGTATCTAATACTGGGCGATACTGAGCCATGTATCTAATCCTGGGCGATACTGAGCCGTGTCTAATCCTGTCCTATACTATGCCGTGTATCTAATCCTGGGTGATACTGAGCCGTGTATCTAATCCTGGGCGATATCGAGCCGTGTATCTAATCCTGGGTGATACCGAGCCATGTATCTAATCCTGGGTGGTAACTAGCCATGTATCTAATCCTGGGCGATACCGAACCGTGTATCTAATCCTGGGTGATACCGAGCCGTGTATCTAAACCTGGGCGATAACGATCCGTGTATCTAATCCTGTTTGATACCGAGCCGTGTATCTAATCCTGGGCGATACCGAGCCTGTATCTAATCCTGTGCGATACTGAACGGTGTATCTAATCCTGGGCTTGTATCTAATCTTTGGCATTACTGAGCCATGTATCTAATCCTGGGCGATACCGAGCCGTGTATCTAATCCTCTCCTTTGTGATACTATCTGCTGAGCTGTATCTAATCCTGTCCTGTGTGATACTGTGTGCTGAGCCGTGTATCTAATCCTGGGCGATACCGAGCTCTGTATCTAATCCTGGGCAATTCTGAACAGCGTATCTAATCCTGGGCTTGTATCTAATTTTTGGCGATACTGAGCCGTGTTTCTAATCCTGGGCGATACTGAGCCGTGTATCTAATCCTGGGCGATACCGAGCCGTGTATCTAATCCTGGGCGATACTGAGCCGTGTATCTAATCCTGGGTGATACTGAGCCGTGTTTCTAATCCTTGGCAATACTGAGCCGTGTATCTAATCCTGGGCGATACCGAGCCGTGTATCTAATCCTGGGCGATACTGAGCCGTGTTTATAATCCTGGGTTATACTGAGCCATGTATCTAATCCTGGGCGATACCGAGCCGTGTATCTAATCCTGGGTGATACCGAGCCGTGTATCTAATCCTGGGCGATACCGAGCCGTGTATCTAATCCTCTCCTGGGCGATACTGTCTGTTGAGCTGTATCTAATCCTGTCCTGTGTGATACTGACTGCTGAGCCATGTATCTAATCCTGGGCGATACCGAGCCGTGTATCTAACCTTGGCGATGCTGAGCAGTGTATCTAATCCTGTCCGATACTGAGCCGTGTATCTAATCCTGGGCGATACCGAGCCGTGTATCTAATCCTGGGTGTTACCGAACCGTGTATCTAATCCTGTGCGATACTGAGCCGTGTATCTAATCCTGGGCAATACCGAGCCGTGTATCTAATCCTGGGTGATACCGAGCCGTGTATCTAATCCTGGGCGATACCGAGCCGTGTATCTAATCCTCTCCTGGGTGATACTGTCTGTTGAGCTGTATCTAATCCTGTCCTGTGTGATACTGACTGCTGAGCCATGTATCTAATCCTGGGCGATACCGAGCCATGTATCTAACCTTGGCGATGCTGAGCAGTGTATCTAATCCTGTCCGATACTGAGCCGTGTATCTAATCCTGGGCGATACCGAGCCGTGTATCTAATCCTGGGTGATACCGAACAGTGTATCTAATCCTGTGCGATACTGAGCCGTGTATCTAATCCTGGGCAATACCGAGCCGTGTATCTAATCCTGGGTGATACTGAGCCGTGTATCTATTCCTGGGTGATACTGAGCCGTGTACCTAATCCTGGGTGATACTGAGCCGTGTATCTAATCCTGCTTGATACCGATCCGTGTATCTAATACTTGACAATACTTAGCCGTATATCTAATCCTGGGCGATACCGAACCGTGTATCTAATCCTGGGCGATGCTGAGCCATGTATCTAATCCTGTCCGATACTGAGCCGTGTATCTAATCCTGGGCGATACCGAGCCGTGTACCTAATCCTGGGTGATACTGAGCCGTGTATCTAATCCTGCTTGATACCGATCCGTGTATCTAATACTTGACAATACTTAGCCGTATATCTAATCCTGGGCGATACCGAACCGTGTATCTAATCCTGGGCGATGCTGAGCCATGTATCTAATCCTGTCCGATACTGAGCCGTGTATCTAATCCTGCTTGATACCGATCCGTGTATCTAATACTTGACAATACTTAGCCGTATATCTAATCCTGGGCGATACCGAGCCGTGTATCTAATCCTGGGCGATACTGAGCCGTGTATCTAATCCTGGGTAATACCAAGCCGTGTATCTAATCCTGGGTGATACTGAGCCGTGTATCTAATCCTGGGTGATACTGAGCCGTGTATCTAATCCTGTTTGATATGGAGCCGTGTATCTAATCCTTGGCAATACCGAGCCGTGTATCTAATCCTGGGCGATACCGAGCCGTGTATCTAATCCTGGGCGATACTGAGCCGTGTTTATAATCCTGGGTTATACTGAGCCATGTATCTAATCCTGGGCGATACCGAGCCGTGTATCTAACCTTGGCGATGCTGAGCAGTGTATCTAATCCTGTCCGATACTGAGCCGTGTATCTAATCCTGGGCGATACCGAGCCGTGTATCTAATCCTGGGTGATACCGAACCGTGTATCTAATCCTGTGCGATACTGAACCGTGTATCTAATCCTGGGCAATACCGAGCCGTGTATCTAATCCTGAGTGATACTGAGCCATGTATCTAATCCTGGGCGATACCGAGCCGTGTATCTAATCCTGGGCGATACCGAACCGTGTATTTAATCCTTGGCGATACTGAGCCGTGTATCTAATCCTTGGTGATACCGAGCCATGTATCTAATCCTGGGCGATACTGAGCCGTGTATCTTATCCTGGGTAATACCGAGCCGTGAATCTAATCCTGGGTGATACTGAGCCGTGTATCTAATCTTGGGTGATACTGAGCCATGTATCTAATCCTGTTTGATACGGAGCCGTGTATCTAATCCTGGGTGATACTGAGCCATGTACCTAATCCTGGGTGATACTGAGCCGTGTATCTAATCCTGTTTGATACCGAGCCGTGTATCTAATACTTGGCAATACCGAGACGTGTATCTAATCCTGGGCGATACTGAGCCGTGTATCTAATCCTGGGCGATACCGAGCCGTGTATCTAATCCTGGGCGATACCGAGCCGTGTATCTAATCCTAGGCGATACCGAGCCGTATATCTAATCCTCTCCTGGGCGATACTGTCTGCTGAGCTGTATCTAATCCTGTCCTGTGTGATACTGACTGTTAAGCCATGTATCTAATCCTGGGTGATACCGAGCCGTGTATCTAATCCTGGGCGATGCTGAGCCATGTATCTAATCCTGTCCGATACTGAGCCGTGTATCTAATCCTTGGTGATACCGAGCCGTGTATCTAATCCTGGGCGATACTGAGCCGTGTATCTAATCCTGGGTAATACCGAGCCGTGAATCTAATCCTGGGTGATACTGAGCCGTGTATCTAATCCTGGGTGATACTGAGCCATGTATCTAATCCTGTTTGATACGGAGCCGTGTATCTAATCCTTGGCAATACCGAGCTGTGTATCTAATCGTGGGCGATACCAAGCCATGTATCTAATTGTGGGTGATACTGAGCCGTGTATCTAATCCTGTTTGATACGGAGCCGTGTATCTAATCCTGGGCGATACCGAGCCGTGTATCTAATCCTGGGTGATACCGAGCCGTGTATCTAATCCTGGGCGATACCGAGCCGTGTATCTAATCCTCTCCTGGGCGATACTGTCTGTTGAGCTGTATCTAATCCTGTCCTGTGTGATACTGACTGCTATGCCATGTATCTAATCCTGGGCGATACCGAGCCGTGTATCTAACCTTGGCGATGCTGAGCAGTGTATCTAATCCTGTCCGATACTGAGCCGTGTATCTAATCCTGGGCGATACCGAGCCGTGTATCTAATCCTGGGTGATACCGAACCGTGTTTCTAATCATGGGTGATACCGAGCCGTGTATCTAATCCTGGGTGATATCGAACCGTGTTTCTAATCATGGGTGATACTGAGCCGTGTATCTAATCCTGGGCAATACCGAGCCGTGTATCTAATCCTGGGTGATACTGAGCCGTGTTCCTAATCCTGGGTAATACTGAGCCGTGTATCTAATCCTGGGTGATACTGAGCCGTGTTCCTAATCCTGGGTGATACTGAGCCGTGTATCTAATCCTGTTTGATACCGAGACGTGTATCTAATACTTGGCAATACCGAGACGTGTATCTAATCCTGGGCGATACTGAGCCGTGTATCTAATCCTGGGCGATACCGAGCCATGTATCTAATCCTGGGCGATACCGAGCCGTGTATCTAATCCTCTCCTGTGTGATACTGACTGCTGAGCCGTGTATCTAATCCTGTCCTATACTATGCCGTGTATCTAATACTGGGCGATACTGAGCCATGTATCTAATCCTGGGCGATACTGAGCCGTGTCTAATCCTGTCCTATACTATGCAGTGTATCTAATCCTGGGTGATACTGAGCCGTGTATCTAATCCTGGGCGATATCGAGCCGTGTATCTAATCCTGGGTGATACCGAGCCATGTATCTAATCCTGGGTGGTAACTAGCCATGTATCTAATCCTGGGCGATACCGAACCGTGTATCTAATCCTGGGTGATACCGAGCCGTGTATCTAAACCTGGGCGATAACGATCCGTGTATCTAATCCTGTTTGATACCGAGCCGTGTATCTAATCCTGGGCAATACCGAGCCTGTATCTAATCCTGTGCGATACTGAACGGTGTATCTAATCCTGGGCTTGTATCTAATCTTTGGCATTACTGAGCCATGTATCTAATCCTGGGCGATACCGAGCCGTGTATCTAATCCTCTCCTTTGTGATACTATCTGCTGAGCTGTATCTAATCCTGTCCTGTGTGATACTGTGTGCTGAGCCGTGTATCTAATCCTGGGCGATACCGAGCTCTGTATCTAATCCTGGGCAATTCTGAACAGCGTATCTAATCCTGGGCTTGTATCTAATTTTTGGCGATACTGAGCCGTGTTTCTAATCCTGGGCGATACTGAGCCGTGTATCTAATCCTGGGCGATACCGAGCCGTGTATCTAATCCTGGGCGATACTGAGCCGTGTATCTAATCCTGGGTGATACTGAGCCGTGTTTCTAATCCTGGGCGATACCGAGCCGTGTATCTAATCCTGGGCGATGCTGAGCCGTGTATCTAATCTTGGGCGATACTGAACCGTGTATCTAATCCTGGGCGATACCGAGCCGTGTATCTAATCCTGGACGATACTGAGCCGTGTATCTAATACTGGGCGATACCTCGCCGTGTATCTTATCCTGAGTGATACTGAGCCATGTATCTAATCCTGGGCGATACCGAGCCGTGTATCTAACCTTGGCGATACTGAGCCATGTATCTAATCCTGTCTGATACTGAGCCGTGTATCTAATCCTGGGCGATACCGAGCCGTGTATCTAATCCTGTCTGTAACTGAGCCGTGTATCCACTCCTGGGCGATACCGAGCCGTGTATCTAATCCTGGGCAATACCGAACCGTGTATCTAATCCTGGGCGATACTGAGCCGTGTATCTAATCCTGGGCAATACCTAGCCGTGTATCTAATCCTGGGTGATACTGAGCCGTGTATCTAATCCTGGGTGATACTGAGCCGTGTACCTAATCCTGGGTGATACTGAGCCGTGTATCTAATCCTGTTTGATACCGAGCCGTGTATCTAATACTTGGCAATACCGAGACCTGTATCTAATCCTGGGCGATACTGAGCCATGTATCTAATCCTGGGCGATACCGAGCCGTGTATCTAATCCTGGGCGATACCGAGCCGTGTATCTAATCCTGTGCGATACCGAGCCGTATATCTAATCCTCTCCTGTGTGATACTGACTGCTGAGCCGTGTATCTAATCCTGTCCTATACTATGCCGTGTATCTAATCCTGGGCGATACTGAGCCGTGTCTAATCCTGTCCTATACTATGCCGTGTATCTAATCCTGGGCGATGCTGAGCCGTGTATCTAATCCTGGGCGATACCGAGCCGTGTATCTAATCCTGGGCGATACCGAGCCGTGTATCTAATCATGGGCGATACTGAGCCGTGTATGTAATCCTGTGCGATACTGAACCGTGTATCTAATCCTGGGCGATACCGAGCCGTGTATCTAATCCTGGGCGATACTGAGCCGTGTATCTAATACTGGGCGATACCTCGCCGTGTATCTAATCCTGAGTGATACTGAGCCATGTATCTAATCCTGGGTGATACTGAGCCGTGTATCTAATCCTGGGTGATACTGAGCCGTGTATCTAATCCTGGGCGATGCTGAGCCATGAACCTAATCCTGGGCGATACCGAGACGTGTATCTAATCCTGGGTGATACCGAGCCGTGTATCTAATCCTGATTGATACTGAGCCATGTATCTAATCCTGTGTGATACTGAGCCGTGTATCTAATCCTGGGTGATACTAAGCCGTGTATCTAATCCTGTTTGATACAGAGCCGTGTATCTAATCCTGGGCGATACCGAGCCGTGTATCTAATCCTCTCCTGTGTAATATCGTCTGCTGAACTTTATCTAATCCTGTCCTGTGTGATACTGTCTGCTGAGCCGTGTATCTAATCCTCTCCTGTGTGATACTGTCTGCTGAGCCGTGTATCTAATCCTGGGTGATACATAGCCATGTATCTAATCTTGGGCGATAACGAGCCGTGTAACTAATCCTGGGCGATACCGAGCCGTGTATCTAATCCTATCCTGTGTGATACTGTCTGCTGAGCCGTGTATCTAATCCTGGGCGATACCGAGCCGTGTATCTAATCCTATCCTGTGTGATACTGTCTGCTGAGCCGTGTATCTAATCCTATCCTGTGTGATACTGTCTGCTGAGCCCTGTATCTAATCCTATCCTGTGTGATACTGTCTGCTGAGCCGTGTATCTAATCCTATCCTGTGTGATACTGACTGCTGAGCCGTGTATCTAATCCTATCCTGTATGATACTGTCTGCTGAGCCGTGTATCTAATCCTCTCCTGTGTGATACTGTCTGCTGAGCCGTGTATCTAATCCTCTCCTGTGTGATACTGTCTGCTGGGCTGTGTATCTAATACTCTCCTGTGTGATACTGTCTGCTGAGCCGTGTATCTAATCCTATCCTGTGTGATACCGTCTGCTGAGCCGTGTATCTAATCCTATCCTGTGTGATACTGTCTGCTGAGCCGTGTATCTAATCCTATCCTGTGTGATACCGTCTGCTGAGCCGTGTATCTAATCCTATCCTGTGTGATACTGTCTGCTGAGCCGTGTATCTAATCCTATCCTGTGTGATACTGTCTGCTGAACCGTGTATCTAAGCCTGTCACGTGTGATACTGTCTGCTGAGCCGTGTATCTAATCCTATCCAGTGTGATACCATCTGCTGAGCTGTGTATCTAATCCTCTCCTGTGTGATACTGTCTGATGAGCCGTGTATCTAATCCTATCCTGTGTGATACTGACTGCTGAGCTGTGTATCTAATCCTCTCCTGTGCGATACTGTCTGCTGAGCTGTGTATCTAATCCTCTCCTGTGTGATACCGTCTGCTGAGCTGTGTATCTAATCCTCTCCTGTGTGATACCGTCTGCTGAGCTGTGTATCTAATCCTCTCTTGTGTGATATTGTCTGATGAGCCGTGTATCTAATCCTATCCTGTGTGATACTGTCTGATGAGCCGTGTATCTAATCCTATCCTGTGTGATACTGACTGCTGAGCCGTGTATCTAATCCTATCCTGTGTGATACTGTCTGCTGAGCCGTGTATCTAATCCTCTCCTGTATGATACTGTCTGCTGAGCCGTGTATCTAATCCTATCCTGTGTGATACTGTCTGCTGAGCCGTGTATCTAATCCTCTCCTGTGTGATACTGTCTGCTGAGCCGTATATCTAATCCTCTCCTGTGTGATACTGTCTGCTGAGCCGTGTATCTAAGCCTGTCACGTGTGATACTGTCTGCTGAGCCGTGTATCTAATCCTCTCCTGTGTGATACTGTCTGATGAGCCGTGTATCTAATCTTATCCTGTGTGATACTGACTGCTGAGCCGTGTATCTAATCCTATCATGTGTGATACTGTCTGCTGAGCTGTGTATCTAATCCTCTCCTGTGTGATACTGTCTGCTGAGCCGTGTATCTAATCCTATCCTGTGTGATACTGTCTGCTGAGCCCTGTATCTAATCCTCTCCTGTGTGATACTGTCTGCTGAGCCCTGTATCTAATCCTATCCTGTGTGATACTGTCTGCTGAGCCGTGTATCTAATCTCATCCTGTGTGATACTGTCTGCTGAGCCGTGTATCTAAGCCTATCACGTGTGATACTGACTGCTGAGCCGTGTATCTAATCCTATCCTGTGTGATACTGTCTGATGAGCCGTGTATCTAATCCTATCCTGTGTGATACTGACTGCTGAGCCGTGTATCTAATCCTATCCTGTGTGATACTGTCTGTTGAGCCGTGTATCTAATCCTCTCCTGTATGATACTGTCTGCTGAGCCGTGTATCTAATCCTATCCTGTGTGATACTGTCTGCTGAGCCGTGTATCTAATCCTCTCCTGTGTGATACTGTCTGCTGAGCCGTATATCTAATCCTCTCCTGTGTGATACTGTCTGCTGAGCCGTGTATCTAAGCCTGTCATGTGTGATACTGTCTGTTGAGCCGTGTATCTAATCCTATCCTGTGTGATACTGTCTGCTGAGCCGTGTATCTAATCCTATCCTGTGTGATACTGTCTGATGAGCCGTGTATCTAAGCCTGTCACGTGTGATACTGTCTGCTGAGCCGTGTATCTAATCCTCTCCTCTGTGATACTGTCTGATGAGCCGTGTATCTAAGCCTGTCACGTGTGATACTGTCTGCTGAGCCATGTATCGAATCCTATCCTGTGTGATACTGACTGCTGAGCCGTGTATCTAATCCTATCCTGTGTGATACTGTCTGCTGAGCTGTGTATCTAATCCTATCCTGTGTGATACTGTCTGCTGAGCCGTGTATCTAATCCTATCCTGTGTGATACTGTCTGCTGAACCGTGTATCTAAGCCTGTCACGTGTGATACTGTCTGCTGAGCCGTGTATCTAATCCTCTCCTGTGTGATACTGTCTGCTGAGCCGTGTATCTAAGCCTGTCACGTGTGATACTGTCTGCTGAGCCATGTATCTAATGCTATCCTGTGTGATACTGTCTGTTGAGCCGTGTATCTAATCCTATCCTGTGTGATACTGTCTACTGAGCCGTGTATCTAATCCTATCCTGTGTGATGCTGTATGCTGAGCCGTGTATCTAATCCTCTCCTGTGCGATACTGTCTGCTGAGCCGTATATCTAATCCTATCCTGTGTGATGCTGTATGCTGAGCCGTGTATCTAATCCTCTCCTGTGCGATACTGTCTGCTGAGCCGTGTATCTAATCCTATCGTGTGTGATACTGTCTGCTGAGCCGTGTATCTAATCCTATCGTGTGTGATACTGTCTGCTGAGCTGTGTATCTAATCCTCTCCTGTGTGATACTGTCTGCTGATCTGTGTATCTAATCCTCTTCTGTGTGATACTGACTGCTGAGCTGTGTATCTAATCCTCTCCTGTGTGATACTGTCTGCTGAGCTGTGTACCTAAGCCTGTCACGTATGATACTGTCTGCTGAGCTGTGTATCTAATCCTCTCCTGTGTGATACTGACTGCTGAGCTGTGTATCTAATCCTCTCCTGTGTGATACTGACTGCTGAGCCGTGTATCTAATCCTCTCCTGTGTGATACTGTCTGCTGAGCCGTGTATCTAATCCTATCGTGTGTGATACTGTCTGCTGAGCCGTGTATCTAATCCTATCGTGTGTGATACTGTCTGCTGAGCTGTGTATCTAATCCTCTCCTGTGTGATACTGTCTGCTGATCTGTGTATCTAATCCTCTTCTGTGTGATACTGACTGCTGAGCTGTGTATCTAATCCTCTCCTGTGTGATACTGTCTGCTGAGCTGTGTACCTAAGCCTGTCACGTATGATACTGTCTGCTGAGCTGTGTATCTAATCCTCTCCTGTGTGATACTGACTGCTGAGCTGTGTATCTAATCCTCTCCTGTGTGATACTGACTGCTGAGCCGTGTATCTAATCCTCTCCTGTGTGATACCGTCTGCTGAGCCGTGTATCTAGTCCTCTCCTGTGTGATACCGTCTGCTGAGCTGTGTATCTAATCATCTCCTGTGTGATACCGTCTGTTGAGCTGTGTATCTAATCCTATCCTGTGTGATACTGTCTGCTGAGCCGTGTATCTAATCCTCTCCTGTGTGATACCGTCTGCTGAGCCGTGTATCTAATCCTATCCTGTGTGATACTGTCTGCTGAGCCGTGTATCTAATCCTCTCCTGTGTGATACTGACTGCTGAGCCGTGTATCTAATCCTGTCCTATACTATGCCGTGTATCTAATCCTGGGCGATACTGAGCAGTATATCTAATCCTGGGTGATACTGAACCGTGTAGCTAATCCTGGGCGATACCGAGCCGTGTATCTAATCCTGGACGATACTGAGCCGTGTATCTAATCCGGGCCATACCGAGCCGTGTATCTAATCCTGGGCGATACCGAATCGTGTATCTAATCCTGGGTGATACTGAACCGTGTAGCTAATCCTGGGCGATACCGAGCCGTGTATCTAATCCTGGACGATACTGAGCCGTGTATCTAATCCGGGCCATACCGAGCCGTGTATCTAATCCTGGGCGATACCGAGCCGTGTATCTAATCCAGGGTGATACTGAGCCGTGTATCTAATCCTGGGTGATACTGAGCCATGTACCTAATCCTGGGTGATACTGAGCTGTGTATCTAATCCTGTTTGATACCGAGCCGTGTATCTAATACTTGGCAATACCGAGACGTGTATCTAATCCTGGGCGATACTGAGCCGTGTATCTAATCCTGGGCGATACCGAGCCATGTATCTAATCCTGGGCGATACCGAGCCGTATATCTAATCCTATCCTGTGTGATACTGACTGCTGAGCCGTGTATCTAATCCTGTCCTATACTATGCCGTGTATCTAATCCTGGGCGATACTGAACCGTGTAGCTAATCCTGGGCGATACCGAGCCGTGTATCTAATCCTGGACGATACTGAGCCGTGTATCTAATACTGGGCGATACCTCGCCGTGTATCTAATCCTGGACGATACTGAGCCATGTATCTAATCCTATCCTGTGTGATACTGACTGCTGAGCCGTGTATCTAATCCTGTCCTATACTATGCCGTATATCTAATCCTGGGTGATACTGAACCGTGTAGCTAATCCTGGGCGATACCGAGCCGTGTATCTAATCCTGGACGATACTGAGCCGTGTATCTAATACTGGGCGATACCTCGCTGTGTATCTAATCCTGAGTGATACTGAGCCATGTATCTAATCCTCGGCGATACCGAGCCGTGTATCTAACCTTGGCGATGCTGAGCCATGTATCTAATCCTGGGCTTGTATCTAATTTTTGGCGATACTGAGCCGTGTATCTAATCCTGGGCGATACCGAGCCGTGTATCTAATCCTGGGCGATGCTGAGCCGTGTATCTAATACTGGGCGATACCTCGCCATGTATCTAATCCTGAGTGATACTGAGCCATGTATCTAATCCTGTCCGATACTGAGCCGTGTATCTAATCCGGGCCATACCGAGCCGTGTATCTAATCCTGGGCGATGCTGAGCCGTGTATCTAATACTGGGCGATACCTCGCCGTGTATCTAATCCTGAGTGATACTGAGCCATGTATCTAATCCTGTCCGATACTACTGAGCCGTGTATCTAATCCGGGCCATACCGAGCCGTGTATCTAATCCTGGGCGATACCGAGCTGTGTATCTAATCCTGGGCGATACCGAACCGTGTATCTAATCCTTGGCGATACTGAGCCGTGTATCTAAACCTGGGCAATACCGAGCCGTGTATCTAATCCTGGGTGATACTGAGCCGTGTATCTAATCCTGTTTGATACCGAGCCGTGTATCTAATACTTGGCAATACCGAGACGTGTATCTAATCCTGGGCGATACTGAGCCGTGTATCTAATCCTGGGCAATACCTCGCCGTGTATCTAATCCTGGGTGATACTGAGCCATGTACCTAATCCTGGGTGATACTGAGCCTTGTATCTAATCCTGTTTGATACCGAGCCGTGTATCTAATACTTGGCAATATCGAGACGTGTATCTAATCCTGGGCGATACCGAGCCATATATCTAATCCTGGGCGATACCGAGCCGTATATCTAATCCTCTCCTGTGTGATACTGACTGCTGAGCCGTGTATCTAATCCTGGGCGATACTGAGCCGTGTATCTAATCCTGGGCAATACCGAGCCGTGTATCTAATCCTGGGTGATACCGAGCCGTGTATCTAATCCTGGGCGATACCGAGCCTTGTATCTAATCCTCTCCTGGGTGATACTGTCTGTTGAGCTGTATCTAATCCTGTCCTGTGTGATACTGACTGCTGAGCCATGTATCTAATCCTGTCCGATACTGAGCCGTGTATCTAATCCTGGGCAATACCGAGCCGTGTATCTAATCCTGGGTGATACTGAGCCGTGTATCTAATCCTGGGCAATACCGAGCCGTGTATCTAATCCTGGGTGATACTGAGCCGGGTATCTATTCCTGGGTGATACTGAGCCGTGTACCTAATCCTGGGTGATACTGAGCCGTGTATCTAATCCTGCTTGATACCGATCCGTGTATCTAATACTTGACAATACTTAGCCGTGTATCTAATCCTGGGCGATACCGAACCGTGTATCTAATCCTGGGCGATGCTGAGCCATGTATCTAATCCTGTCCGATACTGAGCCGTGTATCTAATCCTGCTTGATACCGATCCGTGTATCTAATACTTGACAATACTTAGCCGTGTATCTAATCCTGGGCGATACCGAGCCGTGTATCTAATCCTGGGCGATACTGAGCCGTGTATCTAATCCTGGGTAATACCAAGCCGTGTATCTAATCCTGGGTGATACTGAGCCGTGTATCTAATCCTGGGTGATACTGAGCCGTGTATCTAATCCTGTTTGATACGGAGCCGTGTATCTAATCCTTGGCAATACCGAGCCGTGTATCTAATCCTGGGCGATACCGAGCCGTGTATCTAATCCTGGGCGATACTGAGCCGTGTTTATAATCCTGGGTTATACTGAGCCATGTATCTAATCCTGGGCGATACCGAGCCGTGTATCTAATCCTGGGTGATACCGAGCCGTGTATCTAATCCTGGGCGATACCGAGCCGTGTATCTAATCCTCTCCTGGGCGATACTGTCTGTTGAGCTGTATCTAATCCTGTCCTGTGTGATACTGACTGCTGAGCCATGTATCTAATCCTGGGCGATACCGAGCCGTGTATCTAACCTTGGCGATGCTGAGCAGTGTATCTAATCCTGTCCGATACTGAGCCGTGTATCTAATCCTGGGCGATACCGAGCCGTGTATCTAATCCTGGGTGATACCGAACCGTGTATCTAATCCTGTCCGATACTGAGCCGTGTATCTAATCCTGGGCGATACCGAGCCGTGTATCTAATCCTGGGCGATACTGAGCCGTGTATCTAATCATGGGTAATACCAAGCCGTGTATCTAATCCTGGGTGATACTGAGCCGTGTATCTAATCCTGGGTGATACTGAGCCGTGTATCTAATCCTGTTTGATACGGAGCCGTGTATCTAATCCTTGGCAATACCGAGCCGTGTATCTAATCCTGGGCGATACCGAGCCGTGTATCTAATCCTGGGTGATACCGAGCCGTGTATCTAATCCTGGGCGATACCGAGCCGTGTATCTAATCCTATCCTGGGCGATACTGTCTGTTGAGCTGTATCTAATCCTGTCCTGTGTGATACTGACTGCTGAGCCATGTATCTAATCCTGGGCGATACCGAGCCGTGTATCTAACCTTGGCGATGCTGAGCAGTGTATCTAATCCTGTCCGATACTGAGCCGTGTATCTAATCCTGGGCGATACCGAGCCGTGTATCTAATCCTGGGTGTTACCGAACCGTGTATCTAATCCTGTGCGATACTGAGCCGTGTATCTAATCCTGGGCAATACCGAGCCGTGTATCTAATCCTGGGTGATACCGAGCCGTGTATCTAATCCTGGGCGATACCGAGCCGTGTATCTAATCCTCTCCTGGGTGATACTGTCTGTTGAGCTGTATCTAATCCTGTCCTGTGTGATACTGACTGCTGAGCCATGTATCTAATCCTGGGCGATACCGAGCCATGTATCTAACCTTGGTGATGCTGAGCAGTGTATCTAATCCTGTCCGATACTGAGCCGTGTATCTAATCCTGGGCGATACCGAGCCGTGTATCTAATCCTGGGTGATACCGAACCGTGTATCTAATCCTGTGCGATACTGAACCGTGTATCTAATCCTGGGCAATACCGAGCCGTGTATCTAATCCTGAGTGATACTGAGCCATGTATCTAATCCTGGGCGATACCGAGCCGTGTATCTAATCCTGGGCGATACCGAACCGTGTATCTAATCCTTGGCGATACTGAGCCGTGTATCTAATCCTGGGCAATACCGAGCCGTGTATCTAATCCTGGGTGATACTGAGCCGTGTATCTAATCCTGGGTGATACTGAGCCATGTACCTAATCCTGGGTGATACTGAGCCGTGTATCTAACCCTGTTTGATACCGAGCCGTGTATCTAATACTTGGCAATACCGAGACGTGTATCTAATCCTGGGCGATACTGAGCCGTGTATCTAATCCTGGGCGATACCGAGCCGTGTATCTAATCCTGGGCGATACCGAGCCGTGTATCTAATCCTGGGCGATACCGAGCCGTATATCTAATCCTCTCCTGGGCGATACTGTCTGCTGAGCTGTATCTAATCCTGTCCTGTGTGATACTGACTGTTAAGCCATGTATCTAATCCTGGGCGATACCGAGCCGTGTATCTAATCCTGGGCGATGCTGAGCCATGTATCTAATCCTGTCCGATACTGAGCCGTGTATCTAATCCTTGGTGATACCGAGCCGTGTATCTAATCCTGGGCGATACTGAGCCGTGTATCTAATCCTGGGTAATACCGAGCCGTGAATCTAATCCTGGGTGATACTGAGCCGTGTATCTAATCCTGGGTGATACTGAGCCATGTATCTAATCCTGTTTGATACGGAGCCGTGTATCTAATCCTTGGCAATACCGAGCTGTGTATCTAATCCTGGGCGATACCAAGCCATGTATCTAATTGTGGGTGATACTGAGCCGTGTATCTAATCCTGTTTGATACGGAGCCGTGTATCTAATCCTGGGTGATACCGAGCCGTGTATCTAATCCTGTCCGATACTGAGCCGTGTATCTAATCCTGGGCGATACCGAGCCGTGTATTTAATCCTGGGTGATACCGAACCGTGTTTCTAATCATGGGTGATACCGAGCCGTGTATCTAATCCTGGGTGATATCGAACCGTGTTTCTAATCATGGGTGATACTGAGCCGTGTATCTAATCCTGGGCAATACCGAGCCGTGTATCTAATCCTGGGTGATACTGAGCCGTGTTCCTAATCCTGGGTAATACTGAGCCGTGTATCTAATCCTGGGTGATACTGAGCCGTGTTCCTAATCCTGGGTGATACTGAGCCGTGTATCTAATCCTGTTTGATACCGAGCCGTGTATCTAATACTTGGCAATACCGAGACGTGTATCTAATCCTGGGCGATACTGAGCCGTGTATCTAATCCTGTCTGTAACTGAGCCGTGTATCTAATCCTGGGCGATACCGAGCCGTGTATCTAATCCTGGGCAATACCGAACCGTGTATCTAATCCTGGGCGATACTGAGCCGTGTATCTAATCCTGGGCAATACCTAGCCATGTATCTAATCCTGGGTGATACTGAGCCGTGTATCTAATCCTGGGTGATACTGAGCCGTGTACCTAATCCTGGGTGATACTGAGCCGTGTATCTAATCCTGTTTGATACCGAGCCGTGTATCTAATACTTGGCAATACCGAGACCTGTATCTAATCCTGGGCGATACTGAGCCATGTATCTAATCCTGGGCGATACCGAGCCGTGTATCTAATCCTGGGCGATACCGAGCCGTGTATCTAATCCTGTGCGATACCGAGCCGTATATCTAATCCTCTCCTGTGTGATACTGACTGCTGAGCCGTGTATCTAATCCTGTCCTATACTATGCCGTGTATCTAATCCTGGGCGATACTGAGCCGTGTCTAATCCTGTCCTATACTATGCCGTGTATCTAATCCTGGGTGATGCTGAGCCGTGTATCTAATCCTGGGCGATACCGAGCCGTGTATCTAATCCTGGGCGATACCGAGCCGTGTATCTAATCATGGGCGATACTGAGCCGTGTATGTAATCCTGTGTGATACTGAACCGTGTATCTAATCCTGGGCGATACCGAGCCGTGTATCTAATCCTGGGCGATACTGAGCCGTGTATCTAATACTGGGCGATACCTCGCCGTGTATCTAATCCTGAGTGATACTGAGCCATGTATCTAATCCTGGGTGATACTGAGCCGTGTATCTAATCCTGGGTGATACTGAGCCGTGTATCTAATCCTGGGCGATGCTGAGCCATGAACCTAATCCTGGGCGATACCGAGACGTGTATCTAATCCTGGGTGATACCGAGCCGTGTATCTAATCCTGATTGATACTGAGCCATGTATCTAATCCTGTGTGATACTGAGCCGTGTATCTAATCCTGTTTGATACAGAGCCGTGTATCTAATCCTGGGCGATACCGAGCCGTGTATCTAATCCTCTCCTGTGTATTATCGTCTGCTGAGCTTTATCTAATCCTGTCCTGTGTGATACTGTCTGCTGAGCCGTGTATCTAATCCTCTCCTGTGTGATACTGTCTGCTGAGCCGTGTATCTAATCCTGGGTGATACATAGCCGTGTATCTAATCTTGGGCGATAACGAGCCGTGTAACTAATCCTGGGCAATACCGAGCCGTGTATCTAATCCTGGGCGATACCGAGCCGTGTATCTAATCCTATCCTGTGTGATACTGTCTGCTGAGCCGTGTATCTAATCCTATCCTGTGTGATACCGTCTGCTGAGCCGTGTATCTAATCCTATCCTGTGTGATACTGTCTGCTGAGCCGTGTATCTAATCCTATCCTGTGTGATACCGTCTGCTGAGCCGTGTATCTAATCCTATCCTGTGTGATACTGTCTGCTGAGCCGTGTATCTAATCCTATCCTGTGTGATACTGTCTGCTGAACCGTGTATCTAAGCCTGTCACGTGTGATACTGTCTGCTGAGCCGTGTATCTAATCCTATCCAGTGTGATACCATCTGCTGAGCTGTGTATCTAATCCTCTCCTGTGTGATACTGTCTGCTGAGCCGTGTATCTAATCCTATCCAGTGTGATACTGTCTGCTGAGCCGTGTATCTAATCCCATCCTGTGTGATACTGTCTGCTGAGGCGTGTATCTAATCCTATCCTGTGTGATACTGTCTGCTGAGCTGTGTATCTAATCCTCTCCTGTGTGATACTGTCTGCTGAGCTGTGTATCTAATCCTATCCTGTGTGATACTGTCTGCTGAGCTGTGTATCTAATCCCATCCTGTGTGATACTGACTGCTGAGCCGTGTATCTAATCCTCTCCTGTGTGATACTGTCTGCTGAGCCGTGTATCTAAGTCTGTCACGTGTGATACTGTTTGCTGAGCCGTGTATCTAATCCCATCCTGTGTGATACTGTCTGCTGAGCCGTGTATCTAATCCTCTCCTGTGCGATACTGTCTGCTGAGCTGTGTATCTAATCCTCTCCTGTGTGATACCGTCTGCTGAGCTGTGTATCTAATCCTCTCCTGTGTGATACCGTCTGCTGAGCTGTGTATCTAATCCTCTCCTGTGTGATACTGTCTGATGAGCCATGTATCTAATCCTGGGCGATACCGAGCCATGTATCTAACCTTGGCGATGCTGAGCAGTGTATCTAATCCTGTCCGATACTGAGCCGTGTATCTAATCCTGGGCGATACCGAGCCGTGTATCTAATCCTGGGTGATACCGAACAGTGTATCTAATCCTGTGCGATACTGAGCCGTGTATCTAATCCTGGGCAATACCGAGCCGTGTATCTAATCCTGGGTGATACTGAGCCGTGTATCTATTCCTGGGTGATACTGAGCCGTGTACCTAATCCTGGGTGATACTGAGCCGTGTATCTAATCCTGCTTGATACCGATCCGTGTATCTAATACTTGACAATACTTAGCCGTATATCTAATCCTGGGCGATACCGAACCGTGTATCTAATCCTGGGCGATGCTGAGCCATGTATCTAATCCTGTCCGATACTGAGCCGTGTATCTAATCCTGGGCGATACCGAGCCGTGTATCTAATCCTGGGCGATACTGAGCCGTGTATCTAATCCTGGGTAATACCAAGCCGTGTATCTAATCCTGGGTGATACTGAGCCGTGTATCTAATCCTGGGTGATACTGAGCCGTGTATCTAATCCTGTTTGATACGGAGCCGTGTATCTAATCCTTGGCAATACCGAGCCGTGTATCTAATCCTGGGCGATACCGAGCCGTGTATCTAATCCTGGGCGATACTGAGCCGTGTTTATAATCCTGGGTTATACTGAGCCATGTATCTAATCCTGGGCGATACCGAGCCGTGTATCTAACCTTGGCGATGCTGAGCAGTGTATCTAATCCTGTCCGATACTGAGCCGTGTATCTAATCCTGGGCGATACCGAGCCGTGTATCTAATCCTGGGTGATACCGAACCGTGTATCTAATCCTGTGCGATACTGAACCGTGTATCTAATCCTGGGCAATACCGAGCCGTGTATCTAATCCTGAGTGATACTGAGCCATGTATCTAATCCTGGGCGATACCGAGCCGTGTATCTAATCCTGGGCGATACCGAACAGTGTATCTAATCCTTGGCGATACTGAGCCGTGTATCTAATCCTTGGTGATACCGAGCCATGTATCTAATCCTGGGCGATACTGAGCCGTGTATCTAATCCTGGGTAATACCGAGCCGTGAATCTAATCCTGGGTGATACTGAGCCGTGTATCTAATCTTGGGTGATACTGAGCCATGTATCTAATCCTGTTTGATACGGAGCCGTGTATCTAATCCTGGGTGATACTGAGCCATGTACCTAATCCTGGGTGATACTGAGCCATGTATCTAATCCTGTTTGATACCGAGCCGTGTATCTAATACTTGGCAATACCGAGACGTGTATCTAATCCTGGGCGATACTGAGCCGTGTATCTAATCCTGGGCGATACCGAGCCGTGTATCTAATCCTGGGCGATACCGAGCCGTGTATCTAATCCTGGGCGATACCGAGCCGTATATCTAATCCTCTCCTGGGCGATACTGTCTGCTGAGCCGTGTATCTAATCCTGTCCTGTGTGATACTGACTGTTAAGCCATGTATCTAATCCTGGGCGATACCGAGCCGTGTATCTAATCCTGGGCGATGCTGAGCCATGTATCTAATCCTGTCCGATACTGAGCCGTCTATCTAATCCTTGGTGATACCGAGCCGTGTATCTAATCCTGGGCGATACTGAGCCGTGTATCTAATCCTGGGTAATACCGAGCCGTGAATCTAATCCTGGGTGATACTGAGCCGTGTATCTAATCCTGGGTGATACTGAGCCATGTATCTAATCCTGTTTGATACGGAGCCGTGTATCTAATCCTTGGCAATACCGAGCTGTGTATCTAATCCTGGGCGATACCAAGCCATGTATCTAATTGTGGGTGATACTGAGCCGTGTATCTAATCCTGTTTGATACGGAGCCGTGTATCTAATCCTGGGCGATACCGAGCCGTGTATCTAATCCTGGGTGATACCGAGCCGTGTATCTAATCCTGGGCGATACCGAGCCGTGTATCTAATCCTCTCCTGGGCGATACTGTCTGTTGAGCTGTATCTAATCCTGTCCTGTGTGATACTGACTGCTATGCCATGTATCTAATCCTGGGCGATACCGAGCCGTGTATCTAACCTTGGCGATGCTGAGCAGTGTATCTAATCCTGTCCGATACTGAGCCGTGTATCTAATCCTGGGCGATACCGAGCCGTGTATCTAATCCTGGGTGATACCGAACCGTGTTTCTAATCATGGGTGATACCGAGCCGTGTATCTAATCCTGGGTGATATCGAACCGTGTTTCTAATCATGGGTGATACTGAGCCGTGTATCTAATCCTGGGCAATACCGAGCCGTGTATCTAATCCTTGGTAATACTGAGCCGTGTATCTAATCCTGGGTGATACTGAGCCGTGTTCCTAATCCTGGGTGATACTGAGCCGTGTATCTAATCCTGTTTGATACCGAGACGTGTATCTAATACTTGGCAATACCGAGACGTGTATCTAATCCTGGGCGATACTGAGCCGTGTATCTAATCCTGGGCGATACCGAGCAATGTATCTAATCCTGGGCGATACCGAGCCGTGTATCTAATCTTCTCCTGTGTGATACTGACTGCTGAGCCGTGTATCTAATCCTGTCCTATACTATGCAGTGTATCTAATACTGGGCGATACTGAGCCATGTATCTAATCCTGGGCGATACTGAGCCGTGTCTAATCCTGTCCTATACTATGCCGTGTATCTAATCCTGGGTGATACTGAGCCGTGTATCTAATCCTGGGCGATATCGAGCCGTGTATCTAATCCTGGGTGATACCGAGCCATGTATCTAATCCTGGGTGGTAACTAGCCATGTATCTAATCCTGGGCGATACCGAACCGTGTATCTAATCCTGGGTGATACCGAGCCGTGTATCTAAACCTGGGCGATAACGATCCGTGTATCTAATCCTGTTTGATACCGAGCCGTGTATCTAATCCTGGGCGATACCGAGCCTGTATCTAATCCTGTGCGATACTGAACGGTGTATCTAATCCTGGGCTTGTATCTAATCTTTGGCATTACTGAGCCATGTATCTAATCCTGGGCGATACCGAGCCGTGTATCTAATCCTCTCCTTTGTGATACTATCTGCTGAGCTGTATCTAATCCTGTCCTGTGTGATACTGTGTGCTGAGCCGTGTATCTAATCCTGGGCGATACCGAGCTCTGTATCTAATCCTGGGCAATTCTGAACAGCGTATCTAATCCTGGGCTTGTATCTAATTTTTGGCGATACTGAGCCGTGTTTCTAATCCTGGGCGATACTGAGCCGTGTATCTAATCCTGGGCGATACCGAGCCGTGTATCTAATCCTGGGCGATACTGAGCCGTGTATCTAATCCTGGGTGATACTGAGCCGTGTTTCTAATCCTTGGCAATACTGAGCCGTGTATCTAATCCTGGGCGATACCGAGCCGTGTATCTAATCCTGGGCGATACTGAGCCGTGTTTATAATCCTGGGTTATACTGAGCCATGTATCTAATCCTGGGCGATACCGAGCCGTGTATCTAATCCTGGGTGATACCGAGCCGTGTATCTAATCCTGGGCGATACCGAGCCGTGTATCTAATCCTCTCCTGGGCGATACTGTCTGTTGAGCTGTATCTAATCCTGTCCTGTGTGATACTGACTGCTGAGCCATGTATCTAATCCTGGGCGATACCGAGCCGTGTATCTAACCTTGGCGATGCTGAGCAGTGTATCTAATCCTGTCCGATACTGAGCCGTGTATCTAATCCTGGGCGATACCGAGCCGTGTATCTAATCCTGGGTGTTACCGAACCGTGTATCTAATCCTGTGCGATACTGAGCCGTGTATCTAATCCTGGGCAATACCGAGCCGTGTATCTAATCCTGGGTGATACCGAGCCGTGTATCTAATCCTGGGCGATACCGAGCCGTGTATCTAATCCTCTCCTGGGTGATACTGTCTGTTGAGCTGTATCTAATCCTGTCCTGTGTGATACTGACTGCTGAGCCATGTATCTAATCCTGGGCGATACCGAGCCATGTATCTAACCTTGGCGATGCTGAGCAGTGTATCTAATCCTGTCCGATACTGAGCCGTGTATCTAATCCTGGGCGATACCGAGCCGTGTATCTAATCCTGGGTGATACCGAACAGTGTATCTAATCCTGTGCGATACTGAGCCGTGTATCTAATCCTGGGCAATACCGAGCCGTGTATCTAATCCTGGGTGATACTGAGCCGTGTATCTATTCCTGGGTGATACTGAGCCGTGTACCTAATCCTGGGTGATACTGAGCCGTGTATCTAATCCTGCTTGATACCGATCCGTGTATCTAATACTTGACAATACTTAGCCGTATATCTAATCCTGGGCGATACCGAACCGTGTATCTAATCCTGGGCGATGCTGAGCCATGTATCTAATCCTGTCCGATACTGAGCCGTGTATCTAATCCTGGGCGATACCGAGCCGTGTACCTAATCCTGGGTGATACTGAGCCGTGTATCTAATCCTGCTTGATACCGATCCGTGTATCTAATACTTGACAATACTTAGCCGTATATCTAATCCTGGGCGATACCGAACCGTGTATCTAATCCTGGGCGATGCTGAGCCATGTATCTAATCCTGTCCGATACTGAGCCGTGTATCTAATCCTGCTTGATACCGATCCGTGTATCTAATACTTGACAATACTTAGCCGTATATCTAATCCTGGGCGATACCGAGCCGTGTATCTAATCCTGGGCGATACTGAGCCGTGTATCTAATCCTGGGTAATACCAAGCCGTGTATCTAATCCTGGGTGATACTGAGCCGTGTATCTAATCCTGGGTGATACTGAGCCGTGTATCTAATCCTGTTTGATACGGAGCCGTGTATCTAATCCTTGGCAATACCGAGCCGTGTATCTAATCCTGGGCGATACCGAGCCGTGTATCTAATCCTGGGCGATACTGAGCCGTGTTTATAATCCTGGGTTATACTGAGCCATGTATCTAATCCTGGGCGATACCGAGCCGTGTATCTAACCTTGGCGATGCTGAGCAGTGTATCTAATCCTGTCCGATACTGAGCCGTGTATCTAATCCTGGGCGATACCGAGCCGTGTATCTAATCCTGGGTGATACCGAACCGTGTATCTAATCCTGTGCGATACTGAACCGTGTATCTAATCCTGGGCAATACCGAGCCGTGTATCTAATCCTGAGTGATACTGAGCCATGTATCTAATCCTGGGCGATACCGAGCCGTGTATCTAATCCTGGGCGATACCGAACCGTGTATCTAATCCTTGGCGATACTGAGCCGTGTATCTAATCCTTGGTGATACCGAGCCATGTATCTAATCCTGGGCGATACTGAGCCGTGTATCTTATCCTGGGTAATACCGAGCCGTGAATCTAATCCTGGGTGATACTGAGCCGTGTATCTAATCTTGGGTGATACTGAGCCATGTATCTAATCCTGTTTGATACGGAGCCGTGTATCTAATCCTGGGTGATACTGAGCCATGTACCTAATCCTGGGTGATACTGAGCCGTGTATCTAATCCTGTTTGATACCGAGCCGTGTATCTAATACTTGGCAATACCGAGACGTGTATCTAATCCTGGGCGATACTGAGCCGTGTATCTAATCCTGGGCGATACCGAGCCGTGTATCTAATCCTGGGCGATACCGAGCCGTGTATCTAATCCTGGGCGATACCGAGCCGTATATCTAATCCTCTCCTGGGCGATACTGTCTGCTGAGCTGTATCTAATCCTGTCCTGTGTGATACTGACTGTTAAGCCATGTATCTAATCCTGGGCGATACCGAGCCGTGTATCTAATCCTGGGCGATGCTGAGCCATGTATCTAATCCTGTCCGATACTGAGCCGTGTATCTAATCCTTGGTGATACCGAGCCGTGTATCTAATCCTGGGCGATACTGAGCCGTGTATCTAATCCTGGGTAATACCGAGCCGTGAATCTAATCCTGGGTGATACTGAGCCGTGTATCTAATCCTGGGTGATACTGAGCCATGTATCTAATCCTGTTTGATACGGAGCCGTGTATCTAATCCTTGGCAATACCGAGCTGTGTATCTAATCCTGGGCGATACCAAGCCATGTATCTAATTGTGGGTGATACTGAGCCGTGTATCTAATCCTGTTTGATACGGAGCCGTGTATCTAATCCTGGGCGATACCGAGCCGTGTATCTAATCCTGGGTGATACCGAGCCGTGTATCTAATCCTGGGCGATACCGAGCCGTGTATCTAATCCTCTCCTGGGCGATACTGTCTGTTGAGCTGTATCTAATCCTGTCCTGTGTGATACTGACTGCTATGCCATGTATCTAATCCTGGGCGATACCGAGCCGTGTATCTAACCTTGGCGATGCTGAGCAGTGTATCTAATCCTGTCCGATACTGAGCCGTGTATCTAATCCTGGGCGATACCGAGCCGTGTATCTAATCCTGGGTGATACCGAACCGTGTTTCTAATCATGGGTGATACCGAGCCGTGTATCTAATCCTGGGTGATATCGAACCGTGTTTCTAATCATGGGTGATACTGAGCCGTGTATCTAATCCTGGGCAATACCGAGCCGTGTATCTAATCCTGGGTGATACTGAGCCGTGTTCCTAATCCTGGGTAATACTGAGCCGTGTATCTAATCCTGGGTGATACTGAGCCGTGTTCCTAATCCTGGGTGATACTGAGCCGTGTATCTAATCCTGTTTGATACCGAGACGTGTATCTAATACTTGGCAATACCGAGACGTGTATCTAATCCTGGGCGATACTGAGCCGTGTATCTAATCCTGGGCGATACCGAGCCATGTATCTAATCCTGGGCGATACCGAGCCGTGTATCTAATCCTCTCCTGTGTGATACTGACTGCTGAGCCGTGTATCTAATCCTGTCCTATACTATGCCGTGTATCTAATACTGGGCGATACTGAGCCATGTATCTAATCCTGGGCGATACTGAGCCGTGTCTAATCCTGTCCTATACTATGCAGTGTATCTAATCCTGGGTGATACTGAGCCGTGTATCTAATCCTGGGCGATATCGAGCCGTGTATCTAATCCTGGGTGATACCGAGCCATGTATCTAATCCTGGGTGGTAACTAGCCATGTATCTAATCCTGGGCGATACCGAACCGTGTATCTAATCCTGGGTGATACCGAGCCGTGTATCTAAACCTGGGCGATAACGATCCGTGTATCTAATCCTGTTTGATACCGAGCCGTGTATCTAATCCTGGGCAATACCGAGCCTGTATCTAATCCTGTGCGATACTGAACGGTGTATCTAATCCTGGGCTTGTATCTAATCTTTGGCATTACTGAGCCATGTATCTAATCCTGGGCGATACCGAGCCGTGTATCTAATCCTCTCCTTTGTGATACTATCTGCTGAGCTGTATCTAATCCTGTCCTGTGTGATACTGTGTGCTGAGCCGTGTATCTAATCCTGGGCGATACCGAGCTCTGTATCTAATCCTGGGCAATTCTGAACAGCGTATCTAATCCTGGGCTTGTATCTAATTTTTGGCGATACTGAGCCGTGTTTCTAATCCTGGGCGATACTGAGCCGTGTATCTAATCCTGGGCGATACCGAGCCGTGTATCTAATCCTGGGCGATACTGAGCCGTGTATCTAATCCTGGGTGATACTGAGCCGTGTTTCTAATCCTGGGCGATACCGAGCCGTGTATCTAATCCTGGGCGATACCGAGCCGTGTATCTAATCCTGGGCGATGCTGAGCCGTGTATCTAATCTTGGGCAATACTGAACCGTGTATCTAATCCTGGGCGATACCGAGCCGTGTATCTAATCCTGGACGATACTGAGCCGTGTATCTAATACTGGGCGATACCTCGCCGTGTATCTTATCCTGAGTGATACTGAGCCATGTATCTAATCCTGGGCGATACCGAGCCGTGTATCTAACCTTGGCGATACTGAGCCATGTATCTAATCCTGTCTGATACTGAGCCGTGTATCTAATCCTGGGCGATACCGAGCCGTGTATCTAATCCTGTCTGTAACTGAGCCGTGTATCCAATCCTGGGCGATACCGAGCCGTGTATCTAATCCTGGGCAATACCGAACCGTGTATCTAATCCTGGGCGATACTGAGCCGTGTATCTAATCCTGGGCAATACCTAGCCGTGTATCTAATCCTGGGTGATACTGAGCCGTGTATCTAATCCTGGGTGATACTGAGCCGTGTACCTAATCCTGGGTGATACTGAGCCGTGTATCTAATCCTGTTTGATACCGAGCCGTGTATCTAATACTTGGCAATACCGAGACCTGTATCTAATCCTGGGCGATACTGAGCCATGTATCTAATCCTGGGCGATACCGAGCCGTGTATCTAATCCTGGGCGATACCGAGCCGTGTATCTAATCCTGTGCGATACCGAGCCGTATATCTAATCCTCTCCTGTGTGATACTGACTGCTGAGCCGTGTATCTAATCCTGTCCTATACTATGCCGTGTATCTAATCCTGGGCGATACTGAGCCGTGTCTAATCCTGTCCTATACTATGCCGTGTATCTAATCCTGGGCGATGCTGAGCCGTGTATCTAATCCTGGGCGATACCGAGCCGTGTATCTAATCCTGGGCGATACCGAGCCGTGTATCTAATCATGGGCGATACTGAGCCGTGTATGTAATCCTGTGCGATACTGAACCGTGTATCTAATCCTGGGCGATACCGAGCCGTGTATCTAATCCTGGGCGATACTGAGCCGTGTATCTAATACTGGGCGATACCTCGCCGTGTATCTAATCCTGAGTGATACTGAGCCATGTATCTAATCCTGGGTGATACTGAGCCGTGTATCTAATCCTGGGTGATACTGAGCCGTGTATCTAATCCTGGGCGATGCTGAGCCATGAACCTAATCCTGGGCGATACCGAGACGTGTATCTAATCCTGGGTGATACCGAGCCGTGTATCTAATCCTGATTGATACTGAGCCATGTATCTAATCCTGTGTGATACTGAGCCGTGTATCTAATCCTGGGTGATACTAAGCCGTGTATCTAATCCTGTTTGATACAGAGCCGTGTATCTAATCCTGGGCGATACCGAGCCGTGTATCTAATCCTCTCCTGTGTAATATCGTCTGCTGAGCTTTATCTAATCCTGTCCTGTGTGATACTGTCTGCTGAGCCGTGTATCTAATCCTCTCCTGTGTGATACTGTCTGCTGAGCCGTGTATCTAATCCTGGGTGATACATAGCCATGTATCTAATCTTGGGCGATAACGAGCCGTGTAACTAATCCTGGGCGATACCGAGCCGTGTATCTAATCCTATCCTGTGTGATACTGTCTGCTGAGCCGTGTATCTAATCCTGGGCGATACCGAGCCGTGTATCTAATCCTATCCTGTGTGATACTGTCTGCTGAGCCGTGTATCTAATCCTATCCTGTGTGATACTGTCTGCTGAGCCCTGTATCTAATCCTATCCTGTGTGATACTGTCTGCTGAGCCGTGTATCTAATCCTATCCTGTGTGATACTGACTGCTGAGCCGTGTATCTAATCCTATCCTGTATGATACTGTCTGCTGAGCCGTGTATCTAATCCTCTCCTGTGTGATACTGTCTGCTGAGCCGTGTATCTAATCCTCTCCTGTGTGATACTGTCTGCTGGGCTGTGTATCTAATCCTCTCCTGTGTGATACTGTCTGCTGAGCCGTGTATCTAATCCTATCCTGTGTGATACCGTCTGCTGAGCCGTGTATCTAATCCTATCCTGTGTGATACTGTCTGCTGAGCCGTGTATCTAATCCTATCCTGTGTGATACCGTCTGCTGAGCCGTGTATCTAATCCTATCCTGTGTGATACTGTCTGCTGAGCCGTGTATCTAATCCTATCCTGTGTGATACTGTCTGCTGAACCGTGTATCTAAGCCTGTCACGTGTGATACTGTCTGCTGAGCCGTGTATCTAATCCTATCCAGTGTGATACCATCTGCTGAGCTGTGTATCTAATCCTCTCCTGTGTGATACTGTCTGATGAGCCGTGTATCTAATCCTATCCTGTGTGATACTGACTGCTGAGCTGTGTATCTAATCCTCTCCTGTGCGATACTGTCTGCTGAGCTGTGTATCTAATCCTCTCCTGTGTGATACCGTCTGCTGAGCTGTGTATCTAATCCTCTCCTGTGTGATACCGTCTGCTGAGCTGTGTATCTAATCCTCTCTTGTGTGATATTGTCTGATGAGCCGTGTATCTAATCCTATCCTGTGTGATACTGTCTGATGAGCCGTGTATCTAATCCTATCCTGTGTGATACTGACTGCTGAGCCGTGTATCTAATCCTATCCTGTGTGATACTGTCTGCTGAGCCGTGTATCTAATCCTCTCCTGTATGATACTGTCTGCTGAGCCGTGTATCTAATCCTATCCTGTGTGATACTGTCTGCTGAGCCGTGTATCTAATCCTCTCCTGTGTGATACTGTCTGCTGAGCCGTATATCTAATCCTCTCCTGTGTGATACTGTCTGCTGAGCCGTGTATCTAAGCCTGTCACGTGTGATACTGTCTGCTGAGCCGTGTATCTAATCCTCTCCTGTGTGATACTGTCTGATGAGCCGTGTATCTAATCTTATCCTGTGTGATACTGACTGCTGAGCCGTGTATCTAATCCTATCATGTGTGATACTGTCTGCTGAGCTGTGTATCTAATCCTATCCTGTGTGATACTGTCTGCTGAGCCGTGTATCTAATCCTATCCTGTGTGATACTGTCTGCTGAGCCCTGTATCTAATCCTCTCCTGTGTGATACTGTCTGCTGAGCCCTGTATCTAATCCTATCCTGTGTGATACTGTCTGCTGAGCCGTGTATCTAATCTCATCCTGTGTGATACTGTCTGCTGAGCCGTGTATCTAAGCCTATCACGTGTGATACTGACTGCTGAGCCGTGTATCTAATCCTATCCTGTGTGATACTGTCTGATGAGCCGTGTATCTAATCCTATCCTGTGTGATACTGACTGCTGAGCCGTGTATCTAATCCTATCCTGTGTGATACTGTCTGTTGAGCCGTGTATCTAATCCTCTCCTGTATGATACTGTCTGCTGAGCCGTGTATCTAATCCTATCCTGTGTGATACTGTCTGCTGAGCCGTGTATCTAATCCTCTCCTGTGTGATACTGTCTGCTGAGCCGTATATCTAATCCTCTCCTGTGTGATACTGTCTGCTGAGCCGTGTATCTAAGCCTGTCATGTGTGATACTGTCTGTTGAGCCGTGTATCTAATCCTATCCTGTGTTATACTGTCTGCTGAGCCGTGTATCTAATCCTATCCTGTGTGATACTGTCTGATGAGCCGTGTATCTAAGCCTGTCACGTGTGATACTGTCTGCTGAGCCGTGTATCTAATCCTCTCCTCTGTGATACTGTCTGATGAGCCGTGTATCTAAGCCTGTCACGTGTGATACTGTCTGCTGAGCCATGTATCGAATCCTATCCTGTGTGATACTGTCTGCTGAGCCGTGTATCTAATCCTATCCTGTGTGATACTGACTGCTGAGCTGTGTATCTAATCCTCTCCTGTGTGATGCTGTCTGCTGAGCCGTGTATCTAATCCTCTCCTGTGTGATACTGTCTGCTGAGCCGTGTATCTAAGCCTGTCATGTGTGATACTGTCTGCTGAGCCGTGTATCTAATCCTGTCCTGTGATACTGTCTGCTGAGCTGTGTATCTAATCCTATCCTGTGTGATACTGTCTGCTGAGCCGTGTATCTAAGCCTGTCATGTGTGATACTGTCTGATGAGCCGTGTATCTAATCCTATCCTGTGTGATACTGACTGCTGAGCCGTGTATCTAATCCTATCCTGTATGATACTGTCTGCTGAGCCGTGTATCTAATCCTATCCTGTGTGATACTGACTGCTGAGCTGTGTATCTAATCCTATCCTGTGTGATACTGTCTGCTGAGCCGTGTATCTAATCCTATCCTGTGTGATACTGTCTGCTGAGCCGTGTATCTAAGCCTGTCATGTGTGATACTGTCTGCTGAGCCGTGTATCTAATCCTATCCTGTGTGATACTGTCTGCTGAGCCGTGTATCTAAGCCTGTCATGTGTGATACTGTCTGCTGAGCTGTGTATCTAATCCTCTCCTGTGTGATACTGTCTGATGAGCCGTGTATCTAATCCTATCCTGTGTGATACTGACTGCTGAGCCGTGTATCTAATCCTATCCTGTGTGATACTGAATGCTGAGCTGTGTATCTAATCCTCTTCTGTGTGATACTGTCTGCTGAGCCGTGTATCTAATCCTATCCTGTGTGATACTGTCTGCTGAGCCGCGTATCTAATCCTCTCCTGTGTGATACTGTCTGATGAGCCGTGTATCTAATCCTATCCTGTGTGATACTGTCTGCTGAGCCGTGTATCTAATCCTATCCTGTGTGTTACTGTCTGCTGAGCCGTGTATCTAATCCTCTCCTGTGTGATACTGTCTGCTGAGCCGTGTATCTAATCCTCTTCTGTGTGATACTGTCTGCTGAGCTGTGTATCTAATCCTATCTTGTGTGATACTGTCTGCTGAGCTGTGTATCTAATCCTATCCTGTGTGATACTGTCTGCTGAGCCGTGTATCTAATCCTATCCTGTGTGATACTGTCTGCTGAGCCGTGTATCTAATCCTATCCTGTGTGATACTGTCTGCTGAGCTGTGTATCTAATCCTATCCTGTGTGATACCGTCTGCTGAGCCGTGTATCTAATCCTCTCCTGTGTGATACTGACTGCTGAGCCGTGTATCTAATCCTCTTCTGTGTGATACTGTCTGCTGAGCTGTGTATCTAATCCTATCCTGTGTGATACCGTCTGCTGAGCCGTGTATCTAATCCTATCCTGTGTGATACTGTCTGCTGAGCCGTGTATCTAATCCTATCCTGTGTGTTACTGTCTGCTGAGCTGTGTATCTAATCCTCTTCTGTGTGATACCGTCTGCTGAGCTGCGTATATAATCCTATCCTGTGTGATACTGTCTGCTGAGCCGTGTATCTAAGCCTGTCATGTGTGATACTGACTGCAGAGCCGTGTATCTAATCCTCTCCTGTGTGATACTGTCTGCTGAGCCGTGTATCTAATCCTATCCTGTGTGATACTGTCTGCTGAGCCGTGTATCTAAGCCTGTCATGTGCGATACTGTCTGCTGATCCGTGTATCTAATCCTATCCTGTGTGATACTGTCTGCTGAGCCGTGTATCTAATCCTATCCTGTGTGATACCGTATGCTGAGCTGTGTATCTAATCCTCTCCTGTGTGATACTGTCTGCTGAGCCATGTATCTAAGCCTGTCACGTGTGATACTGACTGCTGAGCCGTGTATCTAATCCTATCCTGTGTGTTACTGTCTGCTGAGCCGTGTATCTAATCCTCTTCTGTGTGATACCGTCTGCTGAGCTGCGTATATAATCCTATCCTGTGTGATACTGTCTGCTGACCGTGTATCTAAGCCTGTCATGTGTGTTACTGACTGCTGAGCTGTGTATCTAATCCTCTTCTGTGTGATACTGCCTGCAGAGCCGTGTATCTAATCCTCTCCTGTGTGATACTGTCTGCTGAGCCGTGTATCTAATCCGGGCCATACCGAGCCGTGTATCTAATCCTGGGCGATACCGAATCGTGTATCTAATCCTTGGCGATACTGAGCCGTGTATCTAATCCTGGGCAATACCGAGCCGTGTATCTAATCCTGGGTGATACTGAGCCGTGTATCTAATCCTGGGTGATACTGAGCCATGTACCTAATCCTGGGTGATACTGAGCTGTGTATCTAATCCTGTTTGATACCGAGCCGTGTATCTAATACTTGGCAATACCGAGACGTGTATCTAATCCTGGGCGATACTGAGCCGTGTATCTAATTTTGGGCGATACCGAGCCATGTATCTAATCCTGGGCGATACCGAGCCGTATATCTAATCCTATCCTGTGTGATACTGACTGCTGAGCCGTGTATCTAATCCTGTCCTATACTATGCCGTGTATCTAATCCTGGGCGATACTGAGCCGTATATCTAATCCTGGGTGATACTGAACCGTGTAGCTAATCCTGGGCGATACCGAGCCGTGTATCTAATCCTGGACGATACTGAGCCGTGTATCTAATACTGGGCGATACCTCGCCGTGTATCTAATCCTGAGTGATACTGAGCCATGTATCTAATCCTGGGCCATACCGAGCCGTGTATCTAACCTTGGCGATGCTGAGCCATGTATCTAATCCTGGGCTTGTATCTAATTTTTGGCGATACTGAGCCGTGTATCTAATCCTGGGCGATACCGAGCCGTGTATCTAATCCTGGGCGATGCTGAGCCGTGTATCTAATACTGGGCGATACCTCGCCGTGTATCTAATCCTGAGTGATACTGAGCCATGTATCTAATCCTGTCCGATACTGAGCCGTGTATCTAATCCGGGCCATACCGAGCCGTGTATCTAATCCTGGGCGATGCTGAGCCGTGTATCTAATACTGGGCGATACCTCGCCGTGTATCTAATCCTGAGTGATACTGAGCCATGTATCTAATCCTGTCCGATACTACTGAGCCGTGTATCTAATCCGGGCCATACCGAGCCGTGTATCTAATCCTGGGCGATACCGAGCCGTGTATCTAATCCTGGGCGATACCGAACCGTGTATCTAATCCTTGGCGATACTGAACCGTGTATCTAATCCTGGGCAATACCGAGCCGTGTATCTAATCCTGGGTGATACTGAGCCGTGTATCTAATCCTGTTTGATACCGAGCCGTGTATCTAATACTTGGCAATACCGAGACGTGTATCTAATCCTGGGCGATACTGAGCCGTGTATCTAATCCTGGGCAATACCTCGCCGTGTATCTAATCCTGGGTGATACTGAGCCATGTACCTAATCCTGGGTGATACTGAGCCTTGTATCTAATCCTGTTTGATACCGAGCCGTGTATCTAATACTTGGTAATATCGAGACGTGTATCTAATCCTGGGCGATACCGAGCCATATATCTAATCCTGGGCGATACCGAGCCGTATATCTAATCCTCTCCTGTGTGATACTGACTGCTGAGCCGTGTATCTAATCCTGGGCGATACTGAGCCGTATATCTAATCCTGGGTGATACTGAACCGTGTAGCTAATCCTGGGCGATACCGAGCCGTGTATCTAATCCTGGACGATACTGAGCCGTGTATTTAATACTGGGCGATACCTCGCCGTGTATCTAATCCTGAGTGATACTGAGCCATGTATCTAATCCTGGGTGATACCGAGCCGTGTATCTAACCTTGGCGATGCTGAGCCATGTATCTAATCCTGGGCTTGTATCTAATTTTTGGCGATACTGAGCCGTGTTTCTAATCCTGGGCGATACTGAGCCGTGTATCTAATCCTGTGCGATACCGAGCCGTATATCTAATCCTCTCCTGTGTGATACTGACTGCTGAGCCGTGTATCTAATCCTGTCCTATACTATGCCGTGTATCTAATCCTGGGCGATACTTAGCCGTATATCTAATCCTGGGTGATACTGAACCGTGTATCTAATCCTGGGCGATACCGAGCCGTGTATCTAATCCTGGACGATACTGAGCCGTGTATCTAATCCTGAGTGATACTGAGCCGTGTATCTAACCTTGGCGATGTGAGCCATGTATCTAATCCTGGGCTTGTATCTAATTTTTGGCGATACTGAGCCGTGTATCTAATCCTGGGCGATACTGAGCCGTGTATCTAATCCTGGGCGATACCGAGCCGTGTATCTAATCCTGGGCGATGCTGAGCCGTGTATCTAATACTGCGCGATACCTCGCCGTGTATCTAATCCTGAGTGATACTGAGCCATGTATCTAATCCTGTCCGATACTGAGCCGTGTATCTAATCCGGGCCATACCGAGCCGTGTATCTAATCCTGGGCGATACCGAACCGTGTATCTAATCCTTGGTGATACCGAGCCGTGTATCTAATCCTGGGTGATACTGAGCCGTGTATCTAATCCTGGGTGATACTGAGCCATGTACCTAATCCTGGGTGATACTGAGCCGTGTATCTAATCCTGTTTGATACCGAGCCGTGTATCTAATACTTGGCAATACTGAGACGTGTATCTAATCCTGGGCGATACTGAGCCGTGTATCTAATCCTGGGCGATACCGAGCCATGTATCTAATCCTGGGCGATACCGAGCCGTATATCTAATCCTCTCCTGTGTGATACTGACTGCTGAGACGTGTATCTAATCCTGTCCTATACTATGCCGTGTATCTAATCCTGGGCGATACTGAGCCGTATATCTAATCCTGGGTGATACTGAACCGTGTAGCTAATCCTGGGCGATACCGAGCCGTGTATCTAATCCTGGACGATACTGAGCCGTGTATCTAATACTGGGCGATACCTCGCCGTGTATCTAATCCTGAGTGATACTGAGCCATGTATCCAATCCTGGGCGATACCGAGCCGTGTATCTAACCTTGGCGATGCTGTGCCATGTATCTAATCCTGGGCTTGTATCTAATTTTTGGCGATACTGAGCCGTGTTTCTAATCCTGGGCGATACTGAGTCGTGTATCTAATCCTGGGCGATACCTCGCCGTGTATCTAATCCTGAGTGATACTGAGCCATGTATCTAATCCTGGACGATACCGAGCTGTGTATCTAACCTTGGCGATGCTGAGCCATGTATCTAATCCTGTCTGATACTGAGCCGTGTATCTAATCCTGGGCGATACCGAGCCGTGTATCTAATCCTGGGCGATACTGAACCGTGTATCTAATCCTGGGCGATACTGAGCCGTGTATCTAATTCTGGGCAATACCTAGCCGTGTATCTAATCCTGGGCGATATCGAACCGTGTATCTAATCCTGGGCGATGCTGAGCCATGTATCTAATCCTGTCCGATACTGAGCCATGTATCTAATCCTGGGTGATACCGAGCCGTGTATCTAATCCTGGGCGATACTGAGCCGTGTATCTAATCCTGGGTAATACCAAGCCGTGTATCTAATCCTGGGTGATACTGAGCCGTGTATCTAATCCTGGGTGATACTGAGCCGTGTATCTAATCCTGTTTGATACGGAGCCGTGTATCTAATCCTTGGCAATACCGAGCCGTGTATCTAATCCTGGGCGATACCGAGCCGTGTATCTAATCCTGGGCGATACTGAGCCGTGTTTATAATCCTGGGTTATACTGAGCCATGTATCTAATCCTGGGCGATACCGAGCCGTGTATCTAATCCTGGGTGATACCGAGCCGTGTATCTAATCCTGGGCGATACCGAGCCGTGTATCTAATCCTCTCCTGGGCGATACTGTCTGTTGAGCTGTATCTAATCCTGTCCTGTGTGATACTGACTGCTGAGCCATGTATCTAATCCTGGGCGATACCGAGCCGTGTATCTAACCTTGGCGATGCTGAGCAGTGTATCTAATCCTGTCCGATACTGAGCCGTGTATCTAATCCTGGGCGATACCGAGCCGTGTATCTAATCCTGGGTGATACCGAACCGTGTATCTAATCCTGTGCGATACTGAGCCGTGTATCTAATCCTGGGCAATACCGAGCCGTGTATCTAATCCTGGGTGATACCGAGCCGTGTATCTAATCCTGGGCGATACCGAGCCGTGTATCTAATCCTCTCCTGGGTGATACTGTCTGTTGAGCTGTATCTAATCCTGTCCTGTGTGATACTGACTGCTGAGCCATGTATCTAATCCTGTCCGATACTGAGCCGTGTATCTAATCCTGGGCAATACCGAGCCGTGTATCTAATCCTGGGTGATACTGAGCCGTGTATCTAATCCTGGGCAATACTGAGCCGTGTATCTAATCCTGGGTGATACTGAGCCGTGTATCTATTCCTGGGTGATACTGAGCCGTGTACCTAATCCTGGGTGATACTGAGCCGTGTATCTAATCCTGCTTGATACCGATCCGTGTATCTAATACTTGACAATACTTAGCCGTGTATCTAATCCTGGGCGATACCGAACCGTGTATCTAATCCTGGGCGACGCTGAGCCATGTATCTAATCCTGTCCGATACTGAGCCGTGTATCTAATCCTGGGTGATACCGAGCCGTTTATCTAATTCTGGGCGATACCGAGCCGTGTATCTAATCCTCTCCTGGGCGATACTGTCTGTTGAGCTGTATCTAATCCTGTCCTGTGTGATACTGACTGCTGAGCCATGTATCTAATCCTGGGCGATACCGAGCCGTGTATCTAACCTTGGCGATGCTGAGCAGTGTATCTAATCCTGTCCGATACTGAGCCGTGTATCTAATCCTGGGTGATACCGAGCCGTGTATCTAATCCTGGGTGATACCGAACCGTGTATCTAATCCTGTCCGATACTGAGCCGTGTATCTAATCCTGGGCGATACCGAGTCGTGTATCTAATCCTGGGTGATACTGAGCCGTGTATCTAATCCTGGGTGATACTGAGCCGTGTATCTAATCCTGTTTGATACGGAGCCGTGTATCTAATCCTTGGCAATACCGAGCCGTGTATCTAATCCTGGGCGATACCGAGCCGTGTATCTAATCCTGGGCGATACTGAGCCGTGTATCTAATCCTGGGCGATACCGAGCCGTGTATCTAATCCTGGGTGATACCGAGCCGTGTATCTAATCCTGGGCGATACCGAGCCGTGTATCTAATCCTCTCCTGGGCGATACTGTCTGTTGAGCTGTATCTAATCCTGTCCTGTGTGATACTGACTGCTGAGCCATGTATCTAATCCTGGGCGATACCGAGCCGTGTATCTAACCTTGGCGATGCTGAGCAGTGTATCTAATCCTGTCCGATACTGAGCCGTGTATCTAATCCTGGGCGATACCGAGCCGTGTATCTAATCCTGGGTGTTACCGAACCGTGTATCTAATCCTGTGCGATACTGAGCCGTGTATCTAATCCTGGGCAATACCGAGCCGTGTATCTAATCCTGGGTGATACCGAGCCGTGTATCTAATCCTGGGCGATACCGAGCCGTGTATCTAATCCTCTCCTGGGAGATACTGTCTGTTGAGCTGTATCTAATCCTGTCCTGTGTGATACTGACTGCTGAGCCATGTATCTAATCCTGGGCGATACCGAGCCATGTATCTAACCTTGGCGATGCTGAGCAGTGTATCTAATCCTGTCCGATACTGAGCCGTGTATCTAATCCTGGGCGATACCGAGCCGTGTATCTAATCCTGGGTGATACCGAACAGTGTATCTAATCCTGTGCGATACTGAGCCGTGTATCTAATCCTGGGCAATACCGAGCCGTGTATCTAATCCTGGGTGATACTGAGCCGTGTATCTATTCCTGGGTGATACTGAGCCGTGTACCTAATCCTGGGTGATACTGAGCCGTGTATCTAATCCTGTTTGATACCGATCCGTGTATCTAATACTTGACAATACTTAGCCGTATATCTAATCCTGGGCGATACCGAACCGTGTATCTAATCCTGGGCGATGCTGAGCCATGTATCTAATCCTGTCCGATACTGAGCCGTGTATCTAATCCTGGGCGATACCGAGCCGTGTATCTAATCCTGGGCGATACTGAGCCGTGTATCTAATCCTGGGTAATACCAAGCCGTGTATCTAATCCTGGGTGATACTGAGCCGTGTATCTAATCCTGGGTGATACTGAGCCGTGTATCTAATCCTGTTTGATACGGAGCCGTGTATCTAATCCTTGGCAATACCGAGCCGTGTATCTAATCCTGGGCGATACCGAGCCGTGTATCTAATCCTGGGCGATACTGAGCCGTGTTTATAATCCTGGGTTATACTGAGCCATGTATCTAATCCTGGGCGATACCGAGCCGTGTATCTAACCTTGGCGATGCTGAGCAGTGTATCTAATCCTGTCCGATACTGAGCCGTGTATCTAATCCTGGGCGATACCGAGCCGTGTATCTAATCCTGGGTGATACCGAACCGTGTATCTAATCCTGTGCGATACTGAACCGTGTATCTAATCCTGGGCAATACCGAGCCGTGTATCTAATCCTGAGTGATACTGAGCCATGTATCTAATCCTGGGCGATACCGAGCCGTGTATCTAATCCTGGGCGATACCGAACAGTGTATCTAATCCTTGGCGATACTGAGCCGTGTATCTAATCCTTGGTGATACCGAGCCATGTATCTAATCCTGGGCGATACTGAGCCGTGTATCTAATCCTGGGTAATACCGAGCCGTGAATCTAATCCTGGGTGATACTGAGCCGTGTATCTAATCTTGGGTGATACTGAGCCATGTATCTAATCCTGTTTGATACGGAGCCGTGTATCTAATCCTGGGTGATACTGAGCCATGTACCTAATCCTGGGTGATACTGAGCCATGTATCTAATCCTGTTTGATACCGAGCCGTGTATCTAATACTTGGCAATACCGAGACGTGTATCTAATCCTGGGCGATACTGAGCCGTGTATCTAATCCTGGGCGATACCGAGCCGTGTATCTAATCCTGGGCGATACCGAGCCGTGTATCTAATCCTGGGCGATACCGAGCCGTATATCTAATCCTCTCCTGGGCGATACTGTCTGCTGAGCCGTGTATCTAATCCTGTCCTGTGTGATACTGACTGTTAAGCCATGTATCTAATCCTGGGCGATACCGAGCCGTGTATCTAATCCTGGGCGATGCTGAGCCATGTATCTAATCCTGTCCGATACTGAGCCGTGTATCTAATCCTTGGTGATACCGAGCCGTGTATCTAATCCTGGGCGATACTGAGCCGTGTATCTAATCCTGGGTAATACCGAGCCGTGAATCTAATCCTGGGTGATACTGAGCCGTGTATCTAATCCTGGGTGATACTGAGCCATGTATCTAATCCTGTTTGATACGGAGCCGTGTATCTAATCCTTGGCAATACCGAGCTGTGTATCTAATCCTGGGCGATACCAAGCCATGTATCTAATTGTGGGTGATACTGAGCCGTGTATCTAATCCTGTTTGATACGGAGCCGTGTATCTAATCCTGGGCGATACCGAGCCGTGTATCTAATCCTGGGTGATACCGAGCCGTGTATCTAATCCTGGGCGATACCGAGCCGTGTATCTAATCCTCTCCTGGGCGATACTGTCTGTTGAGCTGTATCTAATCCTGTCCTGTGTGATACTGACTGCTATGCCATGTATCTAATCCTGGGCGATACCGAGCCGTGTCTAATCCTGTCCTATACTATGCCGTGTATCTAATCCTGGGTGATACTGAGCCGTGTATCTAATCCTGGGCGATATCGAGCCGTGTATCTAATCCTGGGTGATACCGAGCCATGTATCTAATCCTGGGTGGTAACTAGCCATGTATCTAATCCTGGGCGATACCGAACCGTGTATCTAATCCTGGGTGATACCGAGCCGTGTATCTAAACCTGGGCGATAACGATCCGTGTATCTAATCCTGTTTGATACCGAGCCGTGTATCTAATCCTGGGCGATACCGAGCCTGTATCTAATCCTGTGCGATACTGAACGGTGTATCTAATCCTGGGCTTGTATCTAATCTTTGGCATTACTGAGCCATGTATCTAATCCTGGGCGATACCGAGCCGTGTATCTAATCCTCTCCTTTGTGATACTATCTGCTGAGCTGTATCTAATCCTGTCCTGTGTGATACTGTGTGCTGAGCCGTGTATCTAATCCTGGGCGATACCGAGCTCTGTATCTAATCCTGGGCAATTCTGAACAGCGTATCTAATCCTGGGCTTGTATCTAATTTTTGGCGATACTGAGCCGTGTTTCTAATCCTGGGCGATACTGAGCCGTGTATCTAATCCTGGGCGATACCGAGCCGTGTATCTAATCCTGGGCGATACTGAGCCGTGTATCTAATCCTGGGTGATACTGAGCCGTGTTTCTAATCCTTGGCAATACTGAGCCGTGTATCTAATCCTGGGCGATACCGAGCCGTGTATCTAATCCTGGGCGATATTGAGCCGTGTTTATAATCCTGGGTTATACTGAGCCATGTATCTAATCCTGGGCGATACCGAGCCGTGTATCTAATCCTGGGTGATACCGAGCCGTGTATCTAATCCTGGGCGATACCGAGCCGTGTATCTAATCCTCTCCTGGGCGATACTGTCTGTTGAGCTGTATCTAATCCTGTCCTGTGTGATACTGACTGCTGAGCCATGTATCTAATCCTGGGCGATACCGAGCCGTGTATCTAACCTTGGCGATGCTGAGCAGTGTATCTAATCCTGTCCGATACTGAGCCGTGTATCTAATCCTGGGCGATACCGAGCCGTGTATCTAATCCTGGGTGTTACCGAACCGTGTATCTAATCCTGTGCGATACTGAGCCGTGTATCTAATCCTGGGCAATACCGAGCCGTGTATCTAATCCTGGGTGATACCGAGCCGTGTATCTAATCCTGGGCGATACCGAGCCGTGTATCTAATCCTCTCCTGGGTGATACTGTCTGTTGAGCTGTATCTAATCCTGTCCTGTGTGATACTGACTGCTGAGCCATGTATCTAATCCTGGGCGATACCGAGCCATGTATCTAACCTTGGCGATGCTGAGCAGTGTATCTAATCCTGTCCGATACTGAGCCGTGTATCTAATCCTGGGCGATACCGAGCCGTGTATCTAATCCTGGGTGATACCGAACAGTGTATCTAATCCTGTGCGATACTGAGCCGTGTATCTAATCCTGGGCAATACCGAGCCGTGTATCTAATCCTGGGTGATACTGAGCCGTGTATCTATTCCTGGGTGATACTGAGCCGTGTACCTAATCCTGGGTGATACTGAGCCGTGTATCTAATCCTGCTTGATACCGATCCGTGTATCTAATACTTGACAATACTTAGCCGTATATCTAATCCTGGGCGATACCGAACCGTGTATCTAATCCTGGGCGATGCTGAGCCATGTATCTAATCCTGTCCGATACTGAGCCGTGTATCTAATCCTGGGCGATACCGAGCCGTGTACCTAATCCTGGGCGATACCGAGCCGTATATCTAATCCTATCCTGTGTGATACTGACTGCTGAGCCGTGTATCTAATCCTGTCCTATACTATGCCGTGTATCTAATCCTGGGCGATACTGAGCCGTATATCTAATCCTGGGTGATACTGAACCGTGTAGCTAATCCTGGGCGATACCGAGCCGTGTATCTAATCCTGGACGATACTGAGCCGTGTATCTAATACTGGGCGATACCTCGCCGTGTATCTAATCCTGAGTGATACTGAGCCATGTATCTAATCCTGGGCCATACCGAGCCGTGTATCTAACCTTGGCGATGCTGAGCCATGTATCTAATCCTGGGCTTGTATCTAATTTTTGGCGATACTGAGCCGTGTATCTAATCCTGGGCGATACCGAGCCGTGTATCTAATCCTGGGCGATGCTGAGCCGTGTATCTAATACTGGGCGATACCTCGCCGTGTATCTAATCCTGAGTGATACTGAGCCATGTATCTAATCCTGTCCGATACTGAGCCGTGTATCTAATCCGGGCCATACCGAGCCGTGTATCTAATCCTGGGCGATGCTGAGCCGTGTATCTAATACTGGGCGATACCTCGCCGTGTATCTAATCCTGAGTGATACTGAGCCATGTATCTAATCCTGTCCGATACTACTGAGCCGTGTATCTAATCCGGGCCATACCGAGCCGTGTATCTAATCCTGGGCGATACCGAGCCGTGTATCTAATCCTGGGCGATACCGAACCGTGTATCTAATCCTTGGCGATACTGAACCGTGTATCTAATCCTGGGCAATACCGAGCCGTGTATCTAATCCTGGGTGATACTGAGCCGTGTATCTAATCCTGTTTGATACCGAGCCGTGTATCTAATACTTGGCAATACCGAGACGTGTATCTAATCCTGGGCGATACTGAGCCGTGTATCTAATCCTGGGCAATACCTCGCCGTGTATCTAATCCTGGGTGATACTGAGCCATGTACCTAATCCTGGGTGATACTGAGCCTTGTATCTAATCCTGTTTGATACCGAGCCGTGTATCTAATACTTGGTAATATCGAGACGTGTATCTAATCCTGGGCGATACCGAGCCATATATCTAATCCTGGGCGATACCGAGCCGTATATCTAATCCTCTCCTGTGTGATACTGACTGCTGAGCCGTGTATCTAATCCTGGGCGATACTGAGCCGTATATCTAATCCTGGGTGATACTGAACCGTGTAGCTAATCCTGGGCGATACCGAGCCGTGTATCTAATCCTGGACGATACTGAGCCGTGTATTTAATACTGGGCGATACCTCGCCGTGTATCTAATCCTGAGTGATACTGAGCCATGTATCTAATCCTGGGTGATACCGAGCCGTGTATCTAACCTTGGCGATGCTGAGCCATGTATCTAATCCTGGGCTTGTATCTAATTTTTGGCGATACTGAGCCGTGTTTCTAATCCTGGGCGATACTGAGCCGTGTATCTAATCCTGTGCGATACCGAGCCGTATATCTAATCCTCTCCTGTGTGATACTGACTGCTGAGCCGTGTATCTAATCCTGTCCTATACTATGCCGTGTATCTAATCCTGGGCGATACTTAGCCGTATATCTAATCCTGGGTGATACTGAACCGTGTATCTAATCCTGGGCGATACCGAGCCGTGTATCTAATCCTGGACGATACTGAGCCGTGTATCTAATCCTGAGTGATACTGAGCCGTGTATCTAACCTTGGCGATGTGAGCCATGTATCTAATCCTGGGCTTGTATCTAATTTTTGGCGATACTGAGCCGTGTATCTAATCCTGGGCGATACTGAGCCGTGTATCTAATCCTGGGCGATACCGAGCCGTGTATCTAATCCTGGGCGATGCTGAGCCGTGTATCTAATACTGCGCGATACCTCGCCGTGTATCTAATCCTGAGTGATACTGAGCCATGTATCTAATCCTGTCCGATACTGAGCCGTGTATCTAATCCGGGCCATACCGAGCCGTGTATCTAATCCTGGGCGATACCGAACCGTGTATCTAATCCTTGGTGATACCGAGCCGTGTATCTAATCCTGGGTGATACTGAGCCGTGTATCTAATCCTGGGTGATACTGAGCCATGTACCTAATCCTGGGTGATACTGAGCCGTGTATCTAATCCTGTTTGATACCGAGCCGTGTATCTAATACTTGGCAATACTGAGACGTGTATCTAATCCTGGGCGATACTGAGCCGTGTATCTAATCCTGGGCGATACCGAGCCATGTATCTAATCCTGGGCGATACCGAGCCGTATATCTAATCCTCTCCTGTGTGATACTGACTGCTGAGACGTGTATCTAATCCTGTCCTATACTATGCCGTGTATCTAATCCTGGGCGATACTGAGCCGTATATCTAATCCTGGGTGATACTGAACCGTGTAGCTAATCCTGGGCGATACCGAGCCGTGTATCTAATCCTGGACGATACTGAGCCGTGTATCTAATACTGGGCGATACCTCGCCGTGTATCTAATCCTGAGTGATACTGAGCCATGTATCCAATCCTGGGCGATACCGAGCCGTGTATCTAACCTTGGCGATGCTGTGCCATGTATCTAATCCTGGGCTTGTATCTAATTTTTGGCGATACTGAGCCGTGTTTCTAATCCTGGGCGATACTGAGTCGTGTATCTAATCCTGGGCGATACCTCGCCGTGTATCTAATCCTGAGTGATACTGAGCCATGTATCTAATCCTGGACGATACCGAGCCGTGTATCTAACCTTGGCGATGCTGAGCCATGTATCTAATCCTGTCTGATACTGAGCCGTGTATCTAATCCTGGGCGATACCGAGCCGTGTATCTAATCCTGGGCGATACTGAACCGTGTATCTAATCCTGGGCGATACTGAGCCGTGTATCTAATTCTGGGCAATACCTAGCCGTGTATCTAATCCTGGGCGATATCGAACCGTGTATCTAATCCTGGGCGATGCTGAGCCATGTATCTAATCCTGTCCGATACTGAGCCATGTATCTAATCCTGGGTGATACCGAGCCGTGTATCTAATCCTGGGCGATACTGAGCCGTGTATCTAATCCTGGGTAATACCAAGCCGTGTATCTAATCCTGGGTGATACTGAGCCGTGTATCTAATCCTGGGTGATACTGAGCCGTGTATCTAATCCTGTTTGATACGGAGCCGTGTATCTAATCCTTGGCAATACCGAGCCGTGTATCTAATCCTGGGCGATACCGAGCCGTGTATCTAATCCTGGGCAATACTGAGCCGTGTTTATAATCCTGGGTTATACTGAGCCATGTATCTAATCCTGGGCGATACCGAGCCGTGTATCTAATCCTGGGTGATACCGAGCCGTGTATCTAATCCTGGGCGATACCGAGCCGTGTATCTAATCCTCTCCTGGGCGATACTGTCTGTTGAGCTGTATCTAATCCTGTCCTGTGTGATACTGACTGCTGAGCCATGTATCTAATCCTGGGCGATACCGAGCCGTGTATCTAACCTTGGCGATGCTGAGCAGTGTATCTAATCCTGTCCGATACTGAGCCGTGTATCTAATCCTGGGCGATACCGAGCCGTGTATCTAATCCTGGGTGATACCGAACCGTGCATCTAATCCTGGGCGATACCGAGCCGTGTATCTAATCCTCTCCTGGGTGATACTGTCTGTTGAGCTGTATCTAATCCTGTCCTGTGTGATACTGACTGCTGAGCCATGTATCTAATCCTGTCCGATACTGAGCCGTGTATCTAATCCTGGGCAATACCGAGCCGTGTATCTAATCCTGGGTGATACTGAGCCGTGTATCTAATCCTGGGCAATACTGAGCCGTGTATCTAATCCTGGGTGATACTGAGCCGTGTATCTATTCCTGGGTGATACTGAGCCGTGTACCTAATCCTGGGTGATACTGAGCCGTGTATCTAATCCTGCTTGATACCGATCCGTGTATCTAATACTTGACAATACTTAGCCGTGTATCTAATCCTGGGCGATACCGAACCGTGTATCTAATCCTGGGCGACGCTGAGCCATGTATCTAATCCTGTCCGATACTGAGCCGTGTATCTAATCCTGGGTGATACCGAGCCGTTTATCTAATTCTGGGCGATACCGAGCCGTGTATCTAATCCTCTCCTGGGCGATACTGTCTGTTGAGCTGTATCTAATCCTGTCCTGTGTGATACTGACTGCTGAGCCATGTATCTAATCCTGGGCGATACCGAGCCGTGTATCTAACCTTGGCGATGCTGAGCAGTGTATCTAATCCTGTCCGATACTGAGCCGTGTATCTAATCCTGGGTGATACCGAGCCGTGTATCTAATCCTGGGTGATACCGAACCGTGTATCTAATCCTGTCCGATACTGAGCCGTGTATCTAATCCTGGGCGATACCGAGTCGTGTATCTAATCCTGGGTGATACTGAGCCGTGTATCTAATCCTGGGTGATACTGAGCCGTGTATCTAATCCTGTTTGATACGGAGCCGTGTATCTAATCCTTGGCAATACCGAGCCGTGTATCTAATCCTGGGCGATACCGAGCCGTGTATCTAATCCTGGGCGATACTGAGCCGTGTATCTAATCCTGGGCGATACCGAGCCGTGTATCTAATCCTGGGTGATACCGAGCCGTGTATCTAATCCTGGGCGATACCGAGCCGTGTATCTAATCCTCTCCTGGGCGATACTGTCTGTTGAGCTGTATCTAATCCTGTCCTGTGTGATACTGACTGCTGAGCCATGTATCTAATCCTGGGCGATACCGAGCCGTGTATCTAACCTTGGCGATGCTGAGCAGTGTATCTAATCCTGTCCGATACTGAGCCGTGTATCTAATCCTGGGCGATACCGAGCCGTGTATCTAATCCTGGGTGTTACCGAACCGTGTATCTAATCCTGTGCGATACTGAGCCGTGTATCTAATCCTGGGCAATACCGAGCCGTGTATCTAATCCTGGGTGATACCGAGCCGTGTATCTAATCCTGGGCGATACCGAGCCGTGTATCTAATCCTCTCCTGGGAGATACTGTCTGTTGAGCTGTATCTAATCCTGTCCTGTGTGATACTGACTGCTGAGCCATGTATCTAATCCTGGGCGATACCGAGCCATGTATCTAACCTTGGCGATGCTGAGCAGTGTATCTAATCCTGTCCGATACTGAGCCGTGTATCTAATCCTGGGCGATACCGAGCCGTGTATCTAATCCTGGGTGATACCGAACAGTGTATCTAATCCTGTGCGATACTGAGCCGTGTATCTAATCCTGGGCAATACCGAGCCGTGTATCTAATCCTGGGTGATACTGAGCCGTGTATCTATTCCTGGGTGATACTGAGCCGTGTACCTAATCCTGGGTGATACTGAGCCGTGTATCTAATCCTGTTTGATACCGATCCGTGTATCTAATACTTGACAATACTTAGCCGTATATCTAATCCTGGGCGATACCGAACCGTGTATCTAATCCTGGGCGATGCTGAGCCATGTATCTAATCCTGTCCGATACTGAGCCGTGTATCTAATCCTGGGCGATACCGAGCCGTGTATCTAATCCTGGGCGATACTGAGCCGTGTATCTAATCCTGGGTAATACCAAGCCGTGTATCTAATCCTGGGTGATACTGAGCCGTGTATCTAATCCTGGGTGATACTGAGCCGTGTATCTAATCCTGTTTGATACGGAGCCGTGTATCTAATCCTTGGCAATACCGAGCCGTGTATCTAATCCTGGGCGATACCGAGCCGTGTATCTAATCCTGGGCGATACTGAGCCGTGTTTATAATCCTGGGTTATACTGAGCCATGTATCTAATCCTGGGCGATACCGAGCCGTGTATCTAACCTTGGCGATGCTGAGCAGTGTATCTAATCCTGTCCGATACTGAGCCGTGTATCTAATCCTGGGCGATACCGAGCCGTGTATCTAATCCTGGGTGATACCGAACCGTGTATCTAATCCTGTGCGATACTGAACCGTGTATCTAATCCTGGGCAATACCGAGCCGTGTATCTAATCCTGAGTGATACTGAGCCATGTATCTAATCCTGGGCGATACCGAGCCGTGTATCTAATCCTGGGCGATACCGAACAGTGTATCTAATCCTTGGCGATACTGAGCCGTGTATCTAATCCTTGGTGATACCGAGCCATGTATCTAATCCTGGGCGATACTGAGCCGTGTATCTAATCCTGGGTAATACCGAGCCGTGAATCTAATCCTGGGTGATACTGAGCCGTGTATCTAATCTTGGGTGATACTGAGCCATGTATCTAATCCTGTTTGATACGGAGCCGTGTATCTAATCCTGGGTGATACTGAGCCATGTACCTAATCCTGGGTGATACTGAGCCATGTATCTAATCCTGTTTGATACCGAGCCGTGTATCTAATACTTGGCAATACCGAGACGTGTATCTAATCCTGGGCGATACTGAGCCGTGTATCTAATCCTGGGCGATACCGAGCCGTGTATCTAATCCTGGGCGATACCGAGCCGTGTATCTAATCCTGGGCGATACCGAGCCGTATATCTAATCCTCTCCTGGGCGATACTGTCTGCTGAGCCGTGTATCTAATCCTGTCCTGTGTGATACTGACTGTTAAGCCATGTATCTAATCCTGGGCGATACCGAGCCGTGTATCTAATCCTGGGCGATGCTGAGCCATGTATCTAATCCTGTCCGATACTGAGCCGTGTATCTAATCCTTGGTGATACCGAGCCGTGTATCTAATCCTGGGCGATACTGAGCCGTGTATCTAATCCTGGGTAATACCGAGCCGTGAATCTAATCCTGGGTGATACTGAGCCGTGTATCTAATCCTGGGTGATACTGAGCCATGTATCTAATCCTGTTTGATACGGAGCCGTGTATCTAATCCTTGGCAATACCGAGCTGTGTATCTAATCCTGGGCGATACCAAGCCATGTATCTAATTGTGGGTGATACTGAGCCGTGTATCTAATCCTGTTTGATACGGAGCCGTGTATCTAATCCTGGGCGATACCGAGCCGTGTATCTAATCCTGGGTGATACCGAGCCGTGTATCTAATCCTGGGCGATACCGAGCCGTGTATCTAATCCTCTCCTGGGCGATACTGTCTGTTGAGCTGTATCTAATCCTGTCCTGTGTGATACTGACTGCTATGCCATGTATCTAATCCTGGGCGATACCGAGCCGTGTATCTAACCTTGGCGATGCTGAGCAGTGTATCTAATCCTGTCCGATACTGAGCCGTGTATCTAATCCTGGGCGATACCGAGCCGTGTATCTAATCCTGGGTGATACCGAACCGTGTTTCTAATCATGGGTGATACCGAGCCGTGTATCTAATCCTGGGTGATATCGAACCGTGTTTTTAATCATGGGTGATACTGAGCCGTGTATCTAATCCTGGGCAATACCGAGCCGTGTATCTAATCCTGGGTGATACTGAGCCGTGTTCCTAATCCTTGGTAATACTGAGCCGTGTATCTAATCCTGGGTGATACTGAGCCGTGTTCCTAATCCTGGGTGATACTGAGCCGTGTATCTAATCCTGTTTGATACCGAGACGTGTATCTAATACTTGGCAATACCGAGACGTGTATCTAATCCTGGGCGATACTGAGCCGTGTATCTAATCCTGGGCGATACCGAGCAATGTATCTAATCCTGGGCGATACCGAGCCGTGTATCTAATCCTCTCCTGTGTGATACTGACTGCTGAGCCGTGTATCTAATCCTGTCCTATACTATGCAGTGTATCTAATACTGGGCGATACTGAGCCATGTATCTAATCCTGGGCGATACTGAGCCGTGTCTAATCCTGTCCTATACTATGCCGTGTATCTAATCCTGGGTGATACTGAGCCGTGTATCTAATCCTGGGCGATATCGAGCCGTGTATCTAATCCTGGGTGATACCGAGCCATGTATCTAATCCTGGGTGGTAACTAGCCATGTATCTAATCCTGGGCGATACCGAACCGTGTATCTAATCCTGGGTGATACCGAGCCGTGTATCTAAACCTGGGCGATAACGATCCGTGTATCTAATCCTGTTTGATACCGAGCCGTGTATCTAATCCTGGGCGATACCGAGCCTGTATCTAATCCTGTGCGATACTGAACGGTGTATCTAATCCTGGGCTTGTATCTAATCTTTGGCATTACTGAGCCATGTATCTAATCCTGGGCGATACCGAGCCGTGTATCTAATCCTCTCCTTTGTGATACTATCTGCTGAGCTGTATCTAATCCTGTCCTGTGTGATACTGTGTGCTGAGCCGTGTATCTAATCCTGGGCGATACCGAGCTCTGTATCTAATCCTGGGCAATTCTGAACAGCGTATCTAATCCTGGGCTTGTATCTAATTTTTGGCGATACTGAGCCGTGTTTCTAATCCTGGGCGATACTGAGCCGTGTATCTAATCCTGGGCGATACCGAGCCGTGTATCTAATCCTGGGCGATACTGAGCCGTGTATCTAATCCTGGGTGATACTGAGCCGTGTTTCTAATCCTTGGCAATACTGAGCCGTGTATCTAATCCTGGGCGATACCGAGCCGTGTATCTAATCCTGGGCGATACTGAGCCGTGTTTATAATCCTGGGTTATACTGAGCCATGTATCTAATCCTGGGCGATACCGAGCCGTGTATCTAATCCTGGGTGATACCGAGCCGTGTATCTAATCCTGGGCGATACCGAGCCGTGTATCTAATCCTCTCCTGGGCGATACTGTCTGTTGAGCTGTATCTAATCCTGTCCTGTGTGATACTGACTGCTGAGCCATGTATCTAATCCTGGGCGATACCGAGCCGTGTATCTAACCTTGGCGATGCTGAGCAGTGTATCTAATCCTGTCCGATACTGAGCCGTGTATCTAATCCTGGGCGATACCGAGCCGTGTATCTAATCCTGGGTGTTACCGAACCGTGTATCTAATCCTGTGCGATACTGAGCCGTGTATCTAATCCTGGGCAATACCGAGCCGTGTATCTAATCCTGGGTGATACCGAGCCGTGTATCTAATCCTGGGCGATACCGAGCCGTGTATCTAATCCTCTCCTGGGTGATACTGTCTGTTGAGCTGTATCTAATCCTGTCCTGTGTGATACTGACTGCTGAGCCATGTATCTAATCCTGGGCGATACCGAGCCATGTATCTAACCTTGGCGATGCTGAGCAGTGTATCTAATCCTGTCCGATACTGAGCCGTGTATCTAATCCTGGGCGATACCGAGCCGTGTATCTAATCCTGGGTGATACCGAACAGTGTATCTAATCCTGTGCGATACTGAGCCGTGTATCTAATCCTGGGCAATACCGAGCCGTGTATCTAATCCTGGGTGATACTGAGCCGTGTATCTATTCCTGGGTGATACTGAGCCGTGTACCTAATCCTGGGTGATACTGAGCCGTGTATCTAATCCTGCTTGATACCGATCCGTGTATCTAATACTTGACAATACTTAGCCGTATATCTAATCCTGGGCGATACCGAACCGTGTATCTAATCCTGGGCGATGCTGAGCCATGTATCTAATCCTGTCCGATACTGAGCCGTGTATCTAATCCTGGGCGATACCGAGCCGTGTACCTAATCCTGGGTGATACTGAGCCGTGTATCTAATCCTGCTTGATACCGATCCGTGTATCTAATACTTGACAATACTTAGCCGTATATCTAATCCTGGGCGATACCGAACCGTGTATCTAATCCTGGGCGATGCTGAGCCATGTATCTAATCCTGTCCGATACTGAGCCGTGTATCTAATCCTGCTTGATACCGATCCGTGTATCTAATACTTGACAATACTTAGCCGTATATCTAATCCTGGGCGATACCGAGCCGTGTATCTAATCCTGGGCGATACTGAGCCGTGTATCTAATCCTGGGTAATACCAAGCCGTGTATCTAATCCTGGGTGATACTGAGCCGTGTATCTAATCCTGGGTGATACTGAGCCGTGTATCTAATCCTGTTTGATACGGAGCCGTGTATCTAATCCTTGGCAATACCGAGCCGTGTATCTAATCCTGGGCGATACCGAGCCGTGTATCTAATCCTGGGCGATACTGAGCCGTGTTTATAATCCTGGGTTATACTGAGCCATGTATCTAATCCTGGGCGATACCGAGCCGTGTATCTAACCTTGGCGATGCTGAGCAGTGTATCTAATCCTGTCCGATACTGAGCCGTGTATCTAATCCTGGGCGATACCGAGCCGTGTATCTAATCCTGGGTGATACCGAACCGTGTATCTAATCCTGTGCGATACTGAACCGTGTATCTAATCCTGGGCAATACCGAGCCGTGTATCTAATCCTGAGTGATACTGAGCCATGTATCTAATCCTGGGCGATACCGAGCCGTGTATCTAATCCTGGGCGATACCGAACCGTGTATTTAATCCTTGGCGATACTGAGCCGTGTATCTAATCCTTGGTGATACCGAGCCATGTATCTAATCCTGGGCGATACTGAGCCGTGTATCTTATCCTGGGTAATACCGAGCCGTGAATCTAATCCTGGGTGATACTGAGCCGTGTATCTAATCTTGGGTGATACTGAGCCATGTATCTAATCCTGTTTGATACGGAGCCGTGTATCTAATCCTGGGTGATACTGAGCCATGTACCTAATCCTGGGTGATACTGAGCCGTGTATCTAATCCTGTTTGATACCGAGCCGTGTATCTAATACTTGGCAATACCGAGACGTGTATCTAATCCTGGGCGATACTGAGCCGTGTATCTAATCCTGGGCGATACCGAGCCGTGTATCTAATCCTGGGCGATACCGAGCCGTGTATCTAATCCTGGGCGATACCGAGCCGTATATCTAATCCTCTCCTGGGCGATACTGTCTGCTGAGCTGTATCTAATCCTGTCCTGTGTGATACTGACTGTTAAGCCATGTATCTAATCCTGGGCGATACCGAGCCGTGTATCTAATCCTGGGCGATGCTGAGCCATGTATCTAATCCTGTCCGATACTGAGCCGTGTATCTAATCCTTGGTGATACCGAGCCGTGTATCTAATCCTGGGCGATACTGAGCCGTGTATCTAATCCTGGGTAATACCGAGCCGTGAATCTAATCCTGGGTGATACTGAGCCGTGTATCTAATCCTGGGTGATACTGAGCCATGTATCTAATCCTGTTTGATACGGAGCCGTGTATCTAATCCTTGGCAATACCGAGCTGTGTATCTAATCCTGGGCGATACCAAGCCATGTATCTAATTGTGGGTGATACTGAGCCGTGTATCTAATCCTGTTTGATACGGAGCCGTGTATCTAATCCTGGGCGATACCGAGCCGTGTATCTAATCCTGGGTGATACCGAGCCGTGTATCTAATCCTGGGCGATACCGAGCCGTGTATCTAATCCTCTCCTGGGCGATACTGTCTGTTGAGCTGTATCTAATCCTGTCCTGTGTGATACTGACTGCTATGCCATGTATCTAATCCTGGGCGATACCGAGCCGTGTATCTAACCTTGGCGATGCTGAGCAGTGTATCTAATCCTGTCCGATACTGAGCCGTGTATCTAATCCTGGGCGATACCGAGCCGTGTATCTAATCCTGGGTGATACCGAACCGTGTTTCTAATCATGGGTGATACCGAGCCGTGTATCTAATCCTGGGTGATATCGAACCGTGTTTCTAATCATGGGTGATACTGAGCCGTGTATCTAATCCTGGGCAATACCGAGCCGTGTATCTAATCCTGGGTGATACTGAGCCGTGTTCCTAATCCTGGGTAATACTGAGCCGTGTATCTAATCCTGGGTGATACTGAGCCGTGTTCCTAATCCTGGGTGATACTGAGCCGTGTATCTAATCCTGTTTGATACCGAGACGTGTATCTAATACTTGGCAATACCGAGACGTGTATCTAATCCTGGGCGATACTGAGCCGTGTATCTAATCCTGGGCGATACCGAGCCATGTATCTAATCCTGGGCGATACCGAGCCGTGTATCTAATCCTCTCCTGTGTGATACTGACTGCTGAGCCGTGTATCTAATCCTGTCCTATACTATGCCGTGTATCTAATACTGGGCGATACTGAGCCATGTATCTAATCCTGGGCGATACTGAGCCGTGTCTAATCCTGTCCTATACTATGCAGTGTATCTAATCCTGGGTGATACTGAGCCGTGTATCTAATCCTGGGCGATATCGAGCCGTGTATCTAATCCTGGGTGATACCGAGCCATGTATCTAATCCTGGGTGGTAACTAGCCATGTATCTAATCCTGGGCGATACCGAACCGTGTATCTAATCCTGGGTGATACCGAGCCGTGTATCTAAACCTGGGCGATAACGATCCGTGTATCTAATCCTGTTTGATACCGAGCCGTGTATCTAATCCTGGGCAATACCGAGCCTGTATCTAATCCTGTGCGATACTGAACGGTGTATCTAATCCTGGGCTTGTATCTAATCTTTGGCATTACTGAGCCATGTATCTAATCCTGGGCGATACCGAGCCGTGTATCTAATCCTCTCCTTTGTGATACTATCTGCTGAGCTGTATCTAATCCTGTCCTGTGTGATACTGTGTGCTGAGCCGTGTATCTAATCCTGGGCGATACCGAGCTCTGTATCTAATCCTGGGCAATTCTGAACAGCGTATCTAATCCTGGGCTTGTATCTAATTTTTGGCGATACTGAGCCGTGTTTCTAATCCTGGGCGATACTGAGCCGTGTATCTAATCCTGGGCGATACCGAGCCGTGTATCTAATCCTGGGCGATACTGAGCCGTGTATCTAATCCTGGGTGATACTGAGCCGTGTTTCTAATCCTGGGCGATACCGAGCCGTGTATCTAATCCTGGGCGATACCGAGCCGTGTATCTAATCCTGGGCGATGCTGAGCCGTGTATCTAATCTTGGGCGATACTGAACCGTGTATCTAATCCTGGGCGATACCGAGCCGTGTATCTAATCCTGGACGATACTGAGCCGTGTATCTAATACTGGGCGATACCTCGCCGTGTATCTTATCCTGAGTGATACTGAGCCATGTATCTAATCCTGGGCGATACCGAGCCGTGTATCTAACCTTGGCGATACTGAGCCATGTATCTAATCCTGTCTGATACTGAGCCGTGTATCTAATCCTGGGCGATACCGAGCCGTGTATCTAATCCTGTCTGTAACTGAGCCGTGTATCCAATCCTGGGCGATACCGAGCCGTGTATCTAATCCTGGGCAATACCGAACCGTGTATCTAATCCTGGGCGATACTGAGCCGTGTATCTAATCCTGGGCAATACCTAGCCGTGTATCTAATCCTGGGTGATACTGAGCCGTGTATCTAATCCTGGGTGATACTGAGCCGTGTACCTAATCCTGGGTGATACTGAGCCGTGTATCTAATCCTGTTTGATACCGAGCCGTGTATCTAATACTTGGCAATACCGAGACCTGTATCTAATCCTGGGCGATACTGAGCCATGTATCTAATCCTGGGCGATACCGAGCCGTGTATCTAATCCTGGGCGATACCGAGCCGTGTATCTAATCCTGTGCGATACCGAGCCGTATATCTAATCCTCTCCTGTGTGATACTGACTGCTGAGCCGTGTATCTAATCCTGTCCTATACTATGCCGTGTATCTAATCCTGGGCGATACTGAGCCGTGTCTAATCCTGTCCTATACTATGCCGTGTATCTAATCCTGGGCGATGCTGAGCCGTGTATCTAATCCTGGGCGATACCGAGCCGTGTATCTAATCCTGGGCGATACCGAGCCGTGTATCTAATCATGGGCGATACTGAGCCGTGTATGTAATCCTGTGCGATACTGAACCGTGTATCTAATCCTGGGCGATACCGAGCCGTGTATCTAATCCTGGGCGATACTGAGCCGTGTATCTAATACTGGGCGATACCTCGCCGTGTATCTAATCCTGAGTGATACTGAGCCATGTATCTAATCCTGGGTGATACTGAGCCGTGTATCTAATCCTGGGTGATACTGAGCCGTGTATCTAATCCTGGGCGATGCTGAGCCATGAACCTAATCCTGGGCGATACCGAGACGTGTATCTAATCCTGGGTGATACCGAGCCGTGTATCTAATCCTGATTGATACTGAGCCATGTATCTAATCCTGTGTGATACTGAGCCGTGTATCTAATCCTGGGTGATACTAAGCCGTGTATCTAATCCTGTTTGATACAGAGCCGTGTATCTAATCCTGGGCGATACCGAGCCGTGTATCTAATCCTCTCCTGTGTAATATCGTCTGCTGAGCTTTATCTAATCCTGTCCTGTGTGATACTGTCTGCTGAGCCGTGTATCTAATCCTCTCCTGTGTGATACTGTCTGCTGAGCCGTGTATCTAATCCTGGGTGATACATAGCCATGTATCTAATCTTGGGCGATAACGAGCCGTGTAACTAATCCTGGGCGATACCGAGCCGTGTATCTAATCCTATCCTGTGTGATACTGTCTGCTGAGCCGTGTATCTAATCCTGGGCGATACCGAGCCGTGTATCTAATCCTATCCTGTGTGATACTGTCTGCTGAGCCGTGTATCTAATCCTATCCTGTGTGATACTGTCTGCTGAGCCCTGTATCTAATCCTATCCTGTGTGATACTGTCTGCTGAGCCGTGTATCTAATCCTATCCTGTGTGATACTGACTGCTGAGCCGTGTATCTAATCCTATCCTGTATGATACTGTCTGCTGAGCCGTGTATCTAATCCTCTCCTGTGTGATACTGTCTGCTGAGCCGTGTATCTAATCCTCTCCTGTGTGATACTGTCTGCTGGGCTGTGTATCTAATACTCTCCTGTGTGATACTGTCTGCTGAGCCGTGTATCTAATCCTATCCTGTGTGATACCGTCTGCTGAGCCGTGTATCTAATCCTATCCTGTGTGATACTGTCTGCTGAGCCGTGTATCTAATCCTATCCTGTGTGATACCGTCTGCTGAGCCGTGTATCTAATCCTATCCTGTGTGATACTGTCTGCTGAGCCGTGTATCTAATCCTATCCTGTGTGATACTGTCTGCTGAACCGTGTATCTAAGCCTGTCACGTGTGATACTGTCTGCTGAGCCGTGTATCTAATCCTATCCAGTGTGATACCATCTGCTGAGCTGTGTATCTAATCCTCTCCTGTGTGATACTGTCTGATGAGCCGTGTATCTAATCCTATCCTGTGTGATACTGACTGCTGAGCTGTGTATCTAATCCTCTCCTGTGCGATACTGTCTGCTGAGCTGTGTATCTAATCCTCTCCTGTGTGATACCGTCTGCTGAGCTGTGTATCTAATCCTCTCCTGTGTGATACCGTCTGCTGAGCTGTGTATCTAATCCTCTCTTGTGTGATATTGTCTGATGAGCCGTGTATCTAATCCTATCCTGTGTGATACTGTCTGATGAGCCGTGTATCTAATCCTATCCTGTGTGATACTGACTGCTGAGCCGTGTATCTAATCCTATCCTGTGTGATACTGTCTGCTGAGCCGTGTATCTAATCCTCTCCTGTATGATACTGTCTGCTGAGCCGTGTATCTAATCCTATCCTGTGTGATACTGTCTGCTGAGCCGTGTATCTAATCCTCTCCTGTGTGATACTGTCTGCTGAGCCGTATATCTAATCCTCTCCTGTGTGATACTGTCTGCTGAGCCGTGTATCTAAGCCTGTCACGTGTGATACTGTCTGCTGAGCCGTGTATCTAATCCTCTCCTGTGTGATACTGTCTGATGAGCCGTGTATCTAATCTTATCCTGTGTGATACTGACTGCTGAGCCGTGTATCTAATCCTATCATGTGTGATACTGTCTGCTGAGCTGTGTATCTAATCCTCTCCTGTGTGATACTGTCTGCTGAGCCGTGTATCTAATCCTATCCTGTGTGATACTGTCTGCTGAGCCCTGTATCTAATCCTCTCCTGTGTGATACTGTCTGCTGAGCCCTGTATCTAATCCTATCCTGTGTGATACTGTCTGCTGAGCCGTGTATCTAATCTCATCCTGTGTGATACTGTCTGCTGAGCCGTGTATCTAAGCCTATCACGTGTGATACTGACTGCTGAGCCGTGTATCTAATCCTATCCTGTGTGATACTGTCTGATGAGCCGTGTATCTAATCCTATCCTGTGTGATACTGACTGCTGAGCCGTGTATCTAATCCTATCCTGTGTGATACTGTCTGTTGAGCCGTGTATCTAATCCTCTCCTGTATGATACTGTCTGCTGAGCCGTGTATCTAATCCTATCCTGTGTGATACTGTCTGCTGAGCCGTGTATCTAATCCTCTCCTGTGTGATACTGTCTGCTGAGCCGTATATCTAATCCTCTCCTGTGTGATACTGTCTGCTGAGCCGTGTATCTAAGCCTGTCATGTGTGATACTGTCTGTTGAGCCGTGTATCTAATCCTATCCTGTGTGATACTGTCTGCTGAGCCGTGTATCTAATCCTATCCTGTGTGATACTGTCTGATGAGCCGTGTATCTAAGCCTGTCACGTGTGATACTGTCTGCTGAGCCGTGTATCTAATCCTCTCCTCTGTGATACTGTCTGATGAGCCGTGTATCTAAGCCTGTCACGTGTGATACTGTCTGCTGAGCCATGTATCGAATCCTATCCTGTGTGATACTGACTGCTGAGCCGTGTATCTAATCCTATCCTGTGTGATACTGTCTGCTGAGCTGTGTATCTAATCCTATCCTGTGTGATACTGTCTGCTGAGCCGTGTATCTAATCCTATCCTGTGTGATACTGTCTGCTGAACCGTGTATCTAAGCCTGTCATGTGTGATACTGTCTGCTGAGCCGTGTATCTAATCCTCTCCTGTGTGATACTGTCTGCTGAGCCGTGTATCTAAGCCTGTCACGTGTGATACTGTCTGCTGAGCCATGTATCTAATGCTATCCTGTGTGATACTGTCTGTTGAGCCGTGTATCTAATCCTATCCTGTGTGATACTGTCTACTGAGCCGTGTATCTAATCCTATCCTGTGTGATGCTGTATGCTGAGCCGTGTATCTAATCCTCTCCTGTGCGATACTGTCTGCTGAGCCGTATATCTAATCCTATCCTGTGTGATGCTGTATGCTGAGCCGTGTATCTAATCCTCTCCTGTGCGATACTGTCTGCTGAGCCGTGTATCTAATCCTATCGTGTGTGATACTGTCTGCTGAGCCGTGTATCTAATCCTATCGTGTGTGATACTGTCTGCTGAGCTGTGTATCTAATCCTCTCCTGTGTGATACTGTCTGCTGATCTGTGTATCTAATCCTCTTCTGTGTGATACTGACTGCTGAGCTGTGTATCTAATCCTCTCCTGTGTGATACTGTCTGCTGAGCTGTGTACCTAAGCCTGTCACGTATGATACTGTCTGCTGAGCTGTGTATCTAATCCTCTCCTGTGTGATACTGACTGCTGAGCTGTGTATCTAATCCTCTCCTGTGTGATACTGACTGCTGAGCCGTGTATCTAATCCTCTCCTGTGTGATACTGTCTGCTGAGCCGTGTATCTAATCCTATCGTGTGTGATACTGTCTGCTGAGCCGTGTATCTAATCCTATCGTGTGTGATACTGTCTGCTGAGCTGTGTATCTAATCCTCTCCTGTGTGATACTGTCTGCTGATCTGTGTATCTAATCCTCTTCTGTGTGATACTGACTGCTGAGCTGTGTATCTAATCCTCTCCTGTGTGATACTGTCTGCTGAGCTGTGTACCTAAGCCTGTCACGTATGATACTGTCTGCTGAGCTGTGTATCTAATCCTCTCCTGTGTGATACTGACTGCTGAGCTGTGTATCTAATCCTCTCCTGTGTGATACTGACTGCTGAGCCGTGTATCTAATCCTCTCCTGTGTGATACCGTCTGCTGAGCCGTGTATCTAGTCCTCTCCTGTGTGATACCGTCTGCTGAGCTGTGTATCTAATCATCTCCTGTGTGATACCGTCTGTTGAGCTGTGTATCTAATCCTATCCTGTGTGATACTGTCTGCTGAGCCGTGTATCTAATCCTCTCCTGTGTGATACCGTCTGCTGAGCCGTGTATCTAATCCTATCCTGTGTGATACTGTCTGCTGAGCCGTGTATCTAATCCTCTCCTGTGTGATACTGACTGCTGAGCCGTGTATCTAATCCTGTCCTATACTATGCCGTGTATCTAATCCTGGGCGATACTGAGCAGTATATCTAATCCTGGGTGATACTGAACCGTGTAGCTAATCCTGGGCGATACCGAGCCGTGTATCTAATCCTGGACGATACTGAGCCGTGTATCTAATCCGGGCCATACCGAGCCGTGTATCTAATCCTGGGCGATACCGAATCGTGTATCTAATCCTGGGTGATACTGAACCGTGTAGCTAATCCTGGGCGATACCGAGCCGTGTATCTAATCCTGGACGATACTGAGCCGTGTATCTAATCCGGGCCATACCGAGCCGTGTATCTAATCCTGGGCGATACCGAGCCGTGTATCTAATCCAGGGTGATACTGAGCCGTGTATCTAATCCTGGGTGATACTGAGCCATGTACCTAATCCTGGGTGATACTGAGCTGTGTATCTAATCCTGTTTGATACCGAGCCGTGTATCTAATACTTGGCAATACCGAGACGTGTATCTAATCCTGGGCGATACTGAGCCGTGTATCTAATCCTGGGCGATACCGAGCCATGTATCTAATCCTGGGCGATACCGAGCCGTATATCTAATCCTATCCTGTGTGATACTGACTGCTGAGCCGTGTATCTAATCCTGTCCTATACTATGCCGTGTATCTAATCCTGGGCGATACTGAACCGTGTAGCTAATCCTGGGCGATACCGAGCCGTGTATCTAATCCTGGACGATACTGAGCCGTGTATCTAATACTGGGCGATACCTCGCCGTGTATCTAATCCTGGACGATACTGAGCCATGTATCTAATCCTATCCTGTGTGATACTGACTGCTGAGCCGTGTATCTAATCCTGTCCTATACTATGCCGTATATCTAATCCTGGGTGATACTGAACCGTGTAGCTAATCCTGGGCGATACCGAGCCGTGTATCTAATCCTGGACGATACTGAGCCGTGTATCTAATACTGGGCGATACCTCGCTGTGTATCTAATCCTGAGTGATACTGAGCCATGTATCTAATCCTCGGCGATACCGAGCCGTGTATCTAACCTTGGCGATGCTGAGCCATGTATCTAATCCTGGGCTTGTATCTAATTTTTGGCGATACTGAGCCGTGTATCTAATCCTGGGCGATACCGAGCCGTGTATCTAATCCTGGGCGATGCTGAGCCGTGTATCTAATACTGGGCGATACCTCGCCATGTATCTAATCCTGAGTGATACTGAGCCATGTATCTAATCCTGTCCGATACTGAGCCGTGTATCTAATCCGGGCCATACCGAGCCGTGTATCTAATCCTGGGCGATGCTGAGCCGTGTATCTAATACTGGGCGATACCTCGCCGTGTATCTAATCCTGAGTGATACTGAGCCATGTATCTAATCCTGTCCGATACTACTGAGCCGTGTATCTAATCCGGGCCATACCGAGCCGTGTATCTAATCCTGGGCGATACCGAGCTGTGTATCTAATCCTGGGCGATACCGAACCGTGTATCTAATCCTTGGCGATACTGAGCCGTGTATCTAAACCTGGGCAATACCGAGCCGTGTATCTAATCCTGGGTGATACTGAGCCGTGTATCTAATCCTGTTTGATACCGAGCCGTGTATCTAATACTTGGCAATACCGAGACGTGTATCTAATCCTGGGCGATACTGAGCCGTGTATCTAATCCTGGGCAATACCTCGCCGTGTATCTAATCCTGGGTGATACTGAGCCATGTACCTAATCCTGGGTGATACTGAGCCTTGTATCTAATCCTGTTTGATACCGAGCCGTGTATCTAATACTTGGCAATATCGAGACGTGTATCTAATCCTGGGCGATACCGAGCCATATATCTAATCCTGGGCGATACCGAGCCGTATATCTAATCCTCTCCTGTGTGATACTGACTGCTGAGCCGTGTATCTAATCCTGGGCGATACTGAGCCGTGTATCTAATCCTGGGCAATACCGAGCCGTGTATCTAATCCTGGGTGATACCGAGCCGTGTATCTAATCCTGGGCGATACCGAGCCTTGTATCTAATCCTCTCCTGGGTGATACTGTCTGTTGAGCTGTATCTAATCCTGTCCTGTGTGATACTGACTGCTGAGCCATGTATCTAATCCTGTCCGATACTGAGCCGTGTATCTAATCCTGGGCAATACCGAGCCGTGTATCTAATCCTGGGTGATACTGAGCCGTGTATCTAATCCTGGGCAATACCGAGCCGTGTATCTAATCCTGGGTGATACTGAGCCGGGTATCTATTCCTGGGTGATACTGAGCCGTGTACCTAATCCTGGGTGATACTGAGCCGTGTATCTAATCCTGCTTGATACCGATCCGTGTATCTAATACTTGACAATACTTAGCCGTGTATCTAATCCTGGGCGATACCGAACCGTGTATCTAATCCTGGGCGATGCTGAGCCATGTATCTAATCCTGTCCGATACTGAGCCGTGTATCTAATCCTGCTTGATACCGATCCGTGTATCTAATACTTGACAATACTTAGCCGTGTATCTAATCCTGGGCGATACCGAGCCGTGTATCTAATCCTGGGCGATACTGAGCCGTGTATCTAATCCTGGGTAATACCAAGCCGTGTATCTAATCCTGGGTGATACTGAGCCGTGTATCTAATCCTGGGTGATACTGAGCCGTGTATCTAATCCTGTTTGATACGGAGCCGTGTATCTAATCCTTGGCAATACCGAGCCGTGTATCTAATCCTGGGCGATACCGAGCCGTGTATCTAATCCTGGGCGATACTGAGCCGTGTTTATAATCCTGGGTTATACTGAGCCATGTATCTAATCCTGGGCGATACCGAGCCGTGTATCTAATCCTGGGTGATACCGAGCCGTGTATCTAATCCTGGGCGATACCGAGCCGTGTATCTAATCCTCTCCTGGGCGATACTGTCTGTTGAGCTGTATCTAATCCTGTCCTGTGTGATACTGACTGCTGAGCCATGTATCTAATCCTGGGCGATACCGAGCCGTGTATCTAACCTTGGCGATGCTGAGCAGTGTATCTAATCCTGTCCGATACTGAGCCGTGTATCTAATCCTGGGCGATACCGAGCCGTGTATCTAATCCTGGGTGATACCGAACCGTGTATCTAATCCTGTCCGATACTGAGCCGTGTATCTAATCCTGGGCGATACCGAGCCGTGTATCTAATCCTGGGCGATACTGAGCCGTGTATCTAATCATGGGTAATACCAAGCCGTGTATCTAATCCTGGGTGATACTGAGCCGTGTATCTAATCCTGGGTGATACTGAGCCGTGTATCTAATCCTGTTTGATACGGAGCCGTGTATCTAATCCTTGGCAATACCGAGCCGTGTATCTAATCCTGGGCGATACCGAGCCGTGTATCTAATCCTGGGTGATACCGAGCCGTGTATCTAATCCTGGGCGATACCGAGCCGTGTATCTAATCCTATCCTGGGCGATACTGTCTGTTGAGCTGTATCTAATCCTGTCCTGTGTGATACTGACTGCTGAGCCATGTATCTAATCCTGGGCGATACCGAGCCGTGTATCTAACCTTGGCGATGCTGAGCAGTGTATCTAATCCTGTCCGATACTGAGCCGTGTATCTAATCCTGGGCGATACCGAGCCGTGTATCTAATCCTGGGTGTTACCGAACCGTGTATCTAATCCTGTGCGATACTGAGCCGTGTATCTAATCCTGGGCAATACCGAGCCGTGTATCTAATCCTGGGTGATACCGAGCCGTGTATCTAATCCTGGGCGATACCGAGCCGTGTATCTAATCCTCTCCTGGGTGATACTGTCTGTTGAGCTGTATCTAATCCTGTCCTGTGTGATACTGACTGCTGAGCCATGTATCTAATCCTGGGCGATACCGAGCCATGTATCTAACCTTGGTGATGCTGAGCAGTGTATCTAATCCTGTCCGATACTGAGCCGTGTATCTAATCCTGGGCGATACCGAGCCGTGTATCTAATCCTGGGTGATACCGAACCGTGTATCTAATCCTGTGCGATACTGAACCGTGTATCTAATCCTGGGCAATACCGAGCCGTGTATCTAATCCTGAGTGATACTGAGCCATGTATCTAATCCTGGGCGATACCGAGCCGTGTATCTAATCCTGGGCGATACCGAACCGTGTATCTAATCCTTGGCGATACTGAGCCGTGTATCTAATCCTGGGCAATACCGAGCCGTGTATCTAATCCTGGGTGATACTGAGCCGTGTATCTAATCCTGGGTGATACTGAGCCATGTACCTAATCCTGGGTGATACTGAGCCGTGTATCTAACCCTGTTTGATACCGAGCCGTGTATCTAATACTTGGCAATACCGAGACGTGTATCTAATCCTGGGCGATACTGAGCCGTGTATCTAATCCTGGGCGATACCGAGCCGTGTATCTAATCCTGGGCGATACCGAGCCGTGTATCTAATCCTGGGCGATACCGAGCCGTATATCTAATCCTCTCCTGGGCGATACTGTCTGCTGAGCTGTATCTAATCCTGTCCTGTGTGATACTGACTGTTAAGCCATGTATCTAATCCTGGGCGATACCGAGCCGTGTATCTAATCCTGGGCGATGCTGAGCCATGTATCTAATCCTGTCCGATACTGAGCCGTGTATCTAATCCTTGGTGATACCGAGCCGTGTATCTAATCCTGGGCGATACTGAGCCGTGTATCTAATCCTGGGTAATACCGAGCCGTGAATCTAATCCTGGGTGATACTGAGCCGTGTATCTAATCCTGGGTGATACTGAGCCATGTATCTAATCCTGTTTGATACGGAGCCGTGTATCTAATCCTTGGCAATACCGAGCTGTGTATCTAATCCTGGGCGATACCAAGCCATGTATCTAATTGTGGGTGATACTGAGCCGTGTATCTAATCCTGTTTGATACGGAGCCGTGTATCTAATCCTGGGTGATACCGAGCCGTGTATCTAATCCTGTCCGATACTGAGCCGTGTATCTAATCCTGGGCGATACCGAGCCGTGTATTTAATCCTGGGTGATACCGAACCGTGTTTCTAATCATGGGTGATACCGAGCCGTGTATCTAATCCTGGGTGATATCGAACCGTGTTTCTAATCATGGGTGATACTGAGCCGTGTATCTAATCCTGGGCAATACCGAGCCGTGTATCTAATCCTGGGTGATACTGAGCCGTGTTCCTAATCCTGGGTAATACTGAGCCGTGTATCTAATCCTGGGTGATACTGAGCCGTGTTCCTAATCCTGGGTGATACTGAGCCGTGTATCTAATCCTGTTTGATACCGAGCCGTGTATCTAATACTTGGCAATACCGAGACGTGTATCTAATCCTGGGCGATACTGAGCCGTGTATCTAATCCTGTCTGTAACTGAGCCGTGTATCTAATCCTGGGCGATACCGAGCCGTGTATCTAATCCTGGGCAATACCGAACCGTGTATCTAATCCTGGGCGATACTGAGCCGTGTATCTAATCCTGGGCAATACCTAGCCATGTATCTAATCCTGGGTGATACTGAGCCGTGTATCTAATCCTGGGTGATACTGAGCCGTGTACCTAATCCTGGGTGATACTGAGCCGTGTATCTAATCCTGTTTGATACCGAGCCGTGTATCTAATACTTGGCAATACCGAGACCTGTATCTAATCCTGGGCGATACTGAGCCATGTATCTAATCCTGGGCGATACCGAGCCGTGTATCTAATCCTGGGCGATACCGAGCCGTGTATCTAATCCTGTGCGATACCGAGCCGTATATCTAATCCTCTCCTGTGTGATACTGACTGCTGAGCCGTGTATCTAATCCTGTCCTATACTATGCCGTGTATCTAATCCTGGGCGATACTGAGCCGTGTCTAATCCTGTCCTATACTATGCCGTGTATCTAATCCTGGGTGATGCTGAGCCGTGTATCTAATCCTGGGCGATACCGAGCCGTGTATCTAATCCTGGGCGATACCGAGCCGTGTATCTAATCATGGGCGATACTGAGCCGTGTATGTAATCCTGTGTGATACTGAACCGTGTATCTAATCCTGGGCGATACCGAGCCGTGTATCTAATCCTGGGCGATACTGAGCCGTGTATCTAATACTGGGCGATACCTCGCCGTGTATCTAATCCTGAGTGATACTGAGCCATGTATCTAATCCTGGGTGATACTGAGCCGTGTATCTAATCCTGGGTGATACTGAGCCGTGTATCTAATCCTGGGCGATGCTGAGCCATGAACCTAATCCTGGGCGATACCGAGACGTGTATCTAATCCTGGGTGATACCGAGCCGTGTATCTAATCCTGATTGATACTGAGCCATGTATCTAATCCTGTGTGATACTGAGCCGTGTATCTAATCCTGTTTGATACAGAGCCGTGTATCTAATCCTGGGCGATACCGAGCCGTGTATCTAATCCTCTCCTGTGTATTATCGTCTGCTGAGCTTTATCTAATCCTGTCCTGTGTGATACTGTCTGCTGAGCCGTGTATCTAATCCTGTCCTGTGTGATACTGACTGCTATGCCATGTATCTAATCCTGGGCGATACCGAGCCGTGTATCTAACCTTGGCGATGCTGAGCAGTGTATCTAATCCTGTCCGATACTGAGCCGTGTATCTAATCCTGGGCGATACCGAGCCATGTATCTAATCCTGGGCGATACCGAGCCGTGTATCTAATCCTCTCCTGTGTGATACTGACTGCTGAGCCGTGTATCTAATCCTGTCCTATACTATGCCGTGTATCTAATACTGGGCGATACTGAGCCATGTATCTAATCCTGGGCGATACTGAGCCGTGTCTAATCCTGTCCTATACTATGCCGTGTATCTAATCCTGGGTGATACTGAGCCGTGTATCTAATCCTGGGCGATATCGAGCCGTGTATCTAATCCTGGGTGATACCGAGCCGTGTATCTAATCCTGGGTGATAACTAGCCATGTATCTAATCCTGGGCGATACCGAACCGTGTATCTAATCCTGTGTGATACCGAGCCGTGTATCTAAACCTGGGCGATAACGATCCGTGTATCTAATCCTGTTTGATACCGAGCCGTGTATCTAATCCTGGGCGATACCGAGCCTGTATCTAATCCTGTGCGATACTGAACGGTGTATCTAATCCTGGGCTTGTATCTAATCTTTGGCATTACTGAGCCATGTATCTAATCCTGGGCGATACCGAGCCGTGTATCTAATCCTCTCCTTTGTGATACTATCTGCTGAGCTGTATCTAATCCTGTCCTGTGTGATACTGTGTGCTGAGCCATGTATCTAATCCTGGGCGATACCGAGCTCTGTATCTAATCCTGGGCAATTCTGAACAGCGTATCTAATCCTGGGCTTGTATCTAATTTTTGGCGATACTGAGCCGTGTTTCTAATCCTGGGCGATACTGAGCCGTGTATCTAATCCTGGGCGATACCGAGCCGTGTATCTAATCCTGGGCGATACTGAGCCGTGTATCTAATCCTGGGTGATACTGAGCCGTGTTTCTAATCCTGGGCGATACTGAGCCGTGTTTCTAATCCTGGGCGATACCGAGCCGTGTATCTAATCCTGGGCGATACCGAGCCGTGTATCTAATCCTGGGCGATGCTGAGCCGTGTATCTAATCTTGGGCGATACTGAACCGTGTATCTAATCCTGGGCGATACCGAGCCGTGTATCTAATCCTGGACGATACTGAGCCGTGTATCTAATACTGGGCGATACCTCGCCGTGTATCTTATCCTGAGTGATACTGAGCCATGTATCTAATCCTGGGCGATACCGAGCCGTGTATCTAACCTTGGCGATACTGAGCCATGTATCTAATCCTGTCTGATACTGAGCCGTGTATCTAATCCTGGGCGATACCGAGCCGTGTATCTAATCCTGTCTGTAACTGAGCCGTGTATCTAATCCTGGGCGATACTGAGCCGTGTATCTAATCCTGGGCAATACCGAACCGTGTATCTAATCCTGGGCGATACTGAGCCGTGTATCTAATCCTGGGCAATACCTAGCCGTGTATCTAATCCTGGGTGATACTGAGCCGTGTACCTAATCCTGGGTGATACTGAGCCGTGTATCTAATCCTGTTTGATACCGAGCCGTGTATCTAATACTTGGCAATACCGAGACCTGTATCTAATCCTGGGCGATACTGAGCCATGTATCTAATCCTGGGCGATACCGAGCCGTGTATCTAATCCTGGGCGATACCGAGCCGTGTATCTAATCCTGTGCGATACCGAGCCGTATATCTAATCCTCTCCTGTGTGATACTGACTGCTGAGCCGTGTATCTAATCCTGTCCTATACTATGCCATGTATCTAATCCTGGGCGATACTGAGCCGTGTATCTAATCCTGGGCAATACCTAGCCGTGTATCTAATCCTGGGCGATACTGAGCCGTGTATCTAATCCTGGGCAATACCTAGCCGTGTATCTAATCCTGGGTGATACTGAGCCGTGTACCTAATCCTGGGTGATACTGAGCCGTGTATCTAATCCTGTTTGATACCGAGCCGTGTATCTAATACTTGGCAATACCGAGACCTGTATCTAATCCTGGGCGATACTGAGCCATGTATCTAATCCTGGGCGATACCGAGCCGTGTATCTAATCCTGGGCGATACCGAGCCGTGTATCTAATCCTGTGCGATACCGAGCCGTATATCTAATCCTCTCCTGTGTGATACTGACTGCTGAGCCGTGTATCTAATCCTGTCCTATACTATGCCATGTATCTAATCCTGGGCGATACTGAGCCGTGTCTAATCCTGTCCTATACTATGCCGTGTATCTAATCCTGGGCGATGCTGAGCCGTGTATCTAATCCTGGGCGATACCGAGCCGTGTATCTAATCCTGGGCGATACCGAGCCGTGTATCTAATCATGGGCGATACTGAGCCGTGTATGTAATCCTGTGCGATACTGAACCGTGTATCTAATCCTGGGCGATACCGAGCCGTGTATCTAATCCTGGGCGATACTGAGCCGTGTATCTAATACTGGGCGATACCTCGCCGTGTATCTAATCCTGAGTGATACTGAGCCATGTATCTAATCCTGGGTGATACTGAGCCGTGTATCTAATCCTGGGTGATACTGAGCCGTGTATCTAATCCTGGGCGATGCTGAGCCATGAACCTAATCCTGGGCGATACCGAGACGTGTATCTAATCCTGGGTGATACCGAGCCGTGTATCTAATCCTGATTGATACTGAGCCATGTATCTAATCCTGTGTGATACTGAGCCGTGTATCTAATCCTGGGTGATACTAAGCCGTGTATCTAATCCTGTTTGATACAGAGCCGTGTATCTAATCCTGGGCGATACCGAGCCGTGTATCTAATCCTCTCCTGTGTAATATCGTCTGCTGAGCTTTATCTAATCCTGTCCTGTGTGATACTGTCTGCTGAGCCGTGTATCTAATCCTCTCCTGTGTGATACTGTCTGCTGAGCCGTGTATCTAATCCTGGGTGATACATAGCCATGTATCTAATCTTGGGCGATAACGAGCCGTGTAACTAATCCTGGGCGATACCGAGCCGTGTATCTAATCCTATCCTGTGTGATACTGTCTGCTGAGCCGTGTATCTAATCCTGGGCGATACCGAGCCGTGTATCTAATCCTATCCTGTGTGATACTGTCTGCTGAGCCGTGTATCTAATCCTATCCTGTGTGATACTGTCTGCTGAGCCCTGTATCTAATCCTATCCTGTGTGATACTGTCTGCTGAGCCGTGTATCTAATCCTATCCTGTGTGATACTGACTGCTGAGCCGTGTATCTAATCCTATCCTGTATGATACTGTCTGCTGAGCCGTGTATCTAATCCTCTCCTGTGTGATACTGTCTGCTGAGCCGTGTATCTAATCCTCTCCTGTGTGATACTGTCTGCTGGGCTGTGTATCTAATCCTCTCCTGTGTGATACTGTCTGCTGAGCCGTGTATCTAATCCTATCCTGTGTGATACCGTCTGCTGAGCCGTGTATCTAATCCTATCCTGTGTGATACTGTCTGCTGAGCCGTGTATCTAATCCTATCCTGTGTGATACCGTCTGCTGAGCCGTGTATCTAATCCTATCCTGTGTGATACTGTCTGCTGAGCCGTGTATCTAATCCTATCCTGTGTGATACTGTCTGCTGAACCGTGTATCTAAGCCTGTCACGTGTGATACTGTCTGCTGAGCCGTGTATCTAATCCTATCCAGTGTGATACCATCTGCTGAGCTGTGTATCTAATCCTCTCCTGTGTGATACTGTCTGATGAGCCGTGTATCTAATCCTATCCTGTGTGATACTGACTGCTGAGCTGTGTATCTAATCCTCTCCTGTGCGATACTGTCTGCTGAGCTGTGTATCTAATCCTCTCCTGTGTGATACCGTCTGCTGAGCTGTGTATCTAATCCTCTCCTGTGTGATACCGTCTGCTGAGCTGTGTATCTAATCCTCTCTTGTGTGATATTGTCTGATGAGCCGTGTATCTAATCCTATCCTGTGTGATACTGTCTGATGAGCCGTGTATCTAATCCTATCCTGTGTGATACTGACTGCTGAGCCGTGTATCTAATCCTATCCTGTGTGATACTGTCTGCTGAGCCGTGTATCTAATCCTCTCCTGTATGATACTGTCTGCTGAGCCGTGTATCTAATCCTATCCTGTGTGATACTGTCTGCTGAGCCGTGTATCTAATCCTCTCCTGTGTGATACTGTCTGCTGAGCCGTATATCTAATCCTCTCCTGTGTGATACTGTCTGCTGAGCCGTGTATCTAAGCCTGTCACGTGTGATACTGTCTGCTGAGCCGTGTATCTAATCCTCTCCTGTGTGATACTGTCTGATGAGCCGTGTATCTAATCTTATCCTGTGTGATACTGACTGCTGAGCCGTGTATCTAATCCTATCATGTGTGATACTGTCTGCTGAGCTGTGTATCTAATCCTATCCTGTGTGATACTGTCTGCTGAGCCGTGTATCTAATCCTATCCTGTGTGATACTGTCTGCTGAGCCCTGTATCTAATCCTCTCCTGTGTGATACTGTCTGCTGAGCCCTGTATCTAATCCTATCCTGTGTGATACTGTCTGCTGAGCCGTGTATCTAATCTCATCCTGTGTGATACTGTCTGCTGAGCCGTGTATCTAAGCCTATCACGTGTGATACTGACTGCTGAGCCGTGTATCTAATCCTATCCTGTGTGATACTGTCTGATGAGCCGTGTATCTAATCCTATCCTGTGTGATACTGACTGCTGAGCCGTGTATCTAATCCTATCCTGTGTGATACTGTCTGTTGAGCCGTGTATCTAATCCTCTCCTGTATGATACTGTCTGCTGAGCCGTGTATCTAATCCTATCCTGTGTGATACTGTCTGCTGAGCCGTGTATCTAATCCTCTCCTGTGTGATACTGTCTGCTGAGCCGTATATCTAATCCTCTCCTGTGTGATACTGTCTGCTGAGCCGTGTATCTAAGCCTGTCATGTGTGATACTGTCTGTTGAGCCGTGTATCTAATCCTATCCTGTGTTATACTGTCTGCTGAGCCGTGTATCTAATCCTATCCTGTGTGATACTGTCTGATGAGCCGTGTATCTAAGCCTGTCACGTGTGATACTGTCTGCTGAGCCGTGTATCTAATCCTCTCCTCTGTGATACTGTCTGATGAGCCGTGTATCTAAGCCTGTCACGTGTGATACTGTCTGCTGAGCCATGTATCGAATCCTATCCTGTGTGATACTGTCTGCTGAGCCGTGTATCTAATCCTATCCTGTGTGATACTGACTGCTGAGCTGTGTATCTAATCCTCTCCTGTGTGATGCTGTCTGCTGAGCCGTGTATCTAATCCTCTCCTGTGTGATACTGTCTGCTGAGCCGTGTATCTAAGCCTGTCATGTGTGATACTGTCTGCTGAGCCGTGTATCTAATCCTGTCCTGTGATACTGTCTGCTGAGCTGTGTATCTAATCCTATCCTGTGTGATACTGTCTGCTGAGCCGTGTATCTAAGCCTGTCATGTGTGATACTGTCTGATGAGCCGTGTATCTAATCCTATCCTGTGTGATACTGACTGCTGAGCCGTGTATCTAATCCTATCCTGTATGATACTGTCTGCTGAGCCGTGTATCTAATCCTATCCTGTGTGATACTGACTGCTGAGCTGTGTATCTAATCCTATCCTGTGTGATACTGTCTGCTGAGCCGTGTATCTAATCCTATCCTGTGTGATACTGTCTGCTGAGCCGTGTATCTAAGCCTGTCATGTGTGATACTGTCTGCTGAGCCGTGTATCTAATCCTATCCTGTGTGATACTGTCTGCTGAGCCGTGTATCTAAGCCTGTCATGTGTGATACTGTCTGCTGAGCTGTGTATCTAATCCTCTCCTGTGTGATACTGTCTGATGAGCCGTGTATCTAATCCTATCCTGTGTGATACTGACTGCTGAGCCGTGTATCTAATCCTATCCTGTGTGATACTGAATGCTGAGCTGTGTATCTAATCCTCTTCTGTGTGATACTGTCTGCTGAGCCGTGTATCTAATCCTATCCTGTGTGATACTGTCTGCTGAGCCGCGTATCTAATCCTCTCCTGTGTGATACTGTCTGATGAGCCGTGTATCTAATCCTATCCTGTGTGATACTGTCTGCTGAGCCGTGTATCTAATCCTATCCTGTGTGTTACTGTCTGCTGAGCCGTGTATCTAATCCTCTCCTGTGTGATACTGTCTGCTGAGCCGTGTATCTAATCCTCTTCTGTGTGATACTGTCTGCTGAGCTGTGTATCTAATCCTATCTTGTGTGATACTGTCTGCTGAGCTGTGTATCTAATCCTATCCTGTGTGATACTGTCTGCTGAGCCGTGTATCTAATCCTATCCTGTGTGATACTGTCTGCTGAGCCGTGTATCTAATCCTATCCTGTGTGATACTGTCTGCTGAGCTGTGTATCTAATCCTATCCTGTGTGATACCGTCTGCTGAGCCGTGTATCTAATCCTCTCCTGTGTGATACTGACTGCTGAGCCGTGTATCTAATCCTCTTCTGTGTGATACTGTCTGCTGAGCTGTGTATCTAATCCTATCCTGTGTGATACCGTCTGCTGAGCCGTGTATCTAATCCTATCCTGTGTGATACTGTCTGCTGAGCCGTGTATCTAATCCTATCCTGTGTGTTACTGTCTGCTGAGCTGTGTATCTAATCCTCTTCTGTGTGATACCGTCTGCTGAGCTGCGTATATAATCCTATCCTGTGTGATACTGTCTGCTGAGCCGTGTATCTAAGCCTGTCATGTGTGATACTGACTGCAGAGCCGTGTATCTAATCCTCTCCTGTGTGATACTGTCTGCTGAGCCGTGTATCTAATCCTATCCTGTGTGATACTGTCTGCTGAGCCGTGTATCTAAGCCTGTCATGTGCGATACTGTCTGCTGATCCGTGTATCTAATCCTATCCTGTGTGATACTGTCTGCTGAGCCGTGTATCTAATCCTATCCTGTGTGATACCGTATGCTGAGCTGTGTATCTAATCCTCTCCTGTGTGATACTGTCTGCTGAGCCATGTATCTAAGCCTGTCACGTGTGATACTGACTGCTGAGCCGTGTATCTAATCCTATCCTGTGTGTTACTGTCTGCTGAGCCGTGTATCTAATCCTCTTCTGTGTGATACCGTCTGCTGAGCTGCGTATATAATCCTATCCTGTGTGATACTGTCTGCTGACCGTGTATCTAAGCCTGTCATGTGTGTTACTGACTGCTGAGCTGTGTATCTAATCCTCTTCTGTGTGATACTGCCTGCAGAGCCGTGTATCTAATCCTCTCCTGTGTGATACTGTCTGCTGAGCCGTGTATCTAATCCGGGCCATACCGAGCCGTGTATCTAATCCTGGGCGATACCGAATCGTGTATCTAATCCTTGGCGATACTGAGCCGTGTATCTAATCCTGGGCAATACCGAGCCGTGTATCTAATCCTGGGTGATACTGAGCCGTGTATCTAATCCTGGGTGATACTGAGCCATGTACCTAATCCTGGGTGATACTGAGCTGTGTATCTAATCCTGTTTGATACCGAGCCGTGTATCTAATACTTGGCAATACCGAGACGTGTATCTAATCCTGGGCGATACTGAGCCGTGTATCTAATTTTGGGCGATACCGAGCCATGTATCTAATCCTGGGCGATACCGAGCCGTATATCTAATCCTATCCTGTGTGATACTGACTGCTGAGCCGTGTATCTAATCCTGTCCTATACTATGCCGTGTATCTAATCCTGGGCGATACTGAGCCGTATATCTAATCCTGGGTGATACTGAACCGTGTAGCTAATCCTGGGCGATACCGAGCCGTGTATCTAATCCTGGACGATACTGAGCCGTGTATCTAATACTGGGCGATACCTCGCCGTGTATCTAATCCTGAGTGATACTGAGCCATGTATCTAATCCTGGGCCATACCGAGCCGTGTATCTAACCTTGGCGATGCTGAGCCATGTATCTAATCCTGGGCTTGTATCTAATTTTTGGCGATACTGAGCCGTGTATCTAATCCTGGGCGATACCGAGCCGTGTATCTAATCCTGGGCGATGCTGAGCCGTGTATCTAATACTGGGCGATACCTCGCCGTGTATCTAATCCTGAGTGATACTGAGCCATGTATCTAATCCTGTCCGATACTGAGCCGTGTATCTAATCCGGGCCATACCGAGCCGTGTATCTAATCCTGGGCGATGCTGAGCCGTGTATCTAATACTGGGCGATACCTCGCCGTGTATCTAATCCTGAGTGATACTGAGCCATGTATCTAATCCTGTCCGATACTACTGAGCCGTGTATCTAATCCGGGCCATACCGAGCCGTGTATCTAATCCTGGGCGATACCGAGCCGTGTATCTAATCCTGGGCGATACCGAACCGTGTATCTAATCCTTGGCGATACTGAACCGTGTATCTAATCCTGGGCAATACCGAGCCGTGTATCTAATCCTGGGTGATACTGAGCCGTGTATCTAATCCTGTTTGATACCGAGCCGTGTATCTAATACTTGGCAATACCGAGACGTGTATCTAATCCTGGGCGATACTGAGCCGTGTATCTAATCCTGGGCAATACCTCGCCGTGTATCTAATCCTGGGTGATACTGAGCCATGTACCTAATCCTGGGTGATACTGAGCCTTGTATCTAATCCTGTTTGATACCGAGCCGTGTATCTAATACTTGGTAATATCGAGACGTGTATCTAATCCTGGGCGATACCGAGCCATATATCTAATCCTGGGCGATACCGAGCCGTATATCTAATCCTCTCCTGTGTGATACTGACTGCTGAGCCGTGTATCTAATCCTGGGCGATACTGAGCCGTATATCTAATCCTGGGTGATACTGAACCGTGTAGCTAATCCTGGGCGATACCGAGCCGTGTATCTAATCCTGGACGATACTGAGCCGTGTATTTAATACTGGGCGATACCTCGCCGTGTATCTAATCCTGAGTGATACTGAGCCATGTATCTAATCCTGGGTGATACCGAGCCGTGTATCTAACCTTGGCGATGCTGAGCCATGTATCTAATCCTGGGCTTGTATCTAATTTTTGGCGATACTGAGCCGTGTTTCTAATCCTGGGCGATACTGAGCCGTGTATCTAATCCTGTGCGATACCGAGCCGTATATCTAATCCTCTCCTGTGTGATACTGACTGCTGAGCCGTGTATCTAATCCTGTCCTATACTATGCCGTGTATCTAATCCTGGGCGATACTTAGCCGTATATCTAATCCTGGGTGATACTGAACCGTGTATCTAATCCTGGGCGATACCGAGCCGTGTATCTAATCCTGGACGATACTGAGCCGTGTATCTAATCCTGAGTGATACTGAGCCGTGTATCTAACCTTGGCGATGTGAGCCATGTATCTAATCCTGGGCTTGTATCTAATTTTTGGCGATACTGAGCCGTGTATCTAATCCTGGGCGATACTGAGCCGTGTATCTAATCCTGGGCGATACCGAGCCGTGTATCTAATCCTGGGCGATGCTGAGCCGTGTATCTAATACTGCGCGATACCTCGCCGTGTATCTAATCCTGAGTGATACTGAGCCATGTATCTAATCCTGTCCGATACTGAGCCGTGTATCTAATCCGGGCCATACCGAGCCGTGTATCTAATCCTGGGCGATACCGAACCGTGTATCTAATCCTTGGTGATACCGAGCCGTGTATCTAATCCTGGGTGATACTGAGCCGTGTATCTAATCCTGGGTGATACTGAGCCATGTACCTAATCCTGGGTGATACTGAGCCGTGTATCTAATCCTGTTTGATACCGAGCCGTGTATCTAATACTTGGCAATACTGAGACGTGTATCTAATCCTGGGCGATACTGAGCCGTGTATCTAATCCTGGGCGATACCGAGCCATGTATCTAATCCTGGGCGATACCGAGCCGTATATCTAATCCTCTCCTGTGTGATACTGACTGCTGAGACGTGTATCTAATCCTGTCCTATACTATGCCGTGTATCTAATCCTGGGCGATACTGAGCCGTATATCTAATCCTGGGTGATACTGAACCGTGTAGCTAATCCTGGGCGATACCGAGCCGTGTATCTAATCCTGGACGATACTGAGCCGTGTATCTAATACTGGGCGATACCTCGCCGTGTATCTAATCCTGAGTGATACTGAGCCATGTATCCAATCCTGGGCGATACCGAGCCGTGTATCTAACCTTGGCGATGCTGTGCCATGTATCTAATCCTGGGCTTGTATCTAATTTTTGGCGATACTGAGCCGTGTTTCTAATCCTGGGCGATACTGAGTCGTGTATCTAATCCTGGGCGATACCTCGCCGTGTATCTAATCCTGAGTGATACTGAGCCATGTATCTAATCCTGGACGATACCGAGCTGTGTATCTAACCTTGGCGATGCTGAGCCATGTATCTAATCCTGTCTGATACTGAGCCGTGTATCTAATCCTGGGCGATACCGAGCCGTGTATCTAATCCTGGGCGATACTGAACCGTGTATCTAATCCTGGGCGATACTGAGCCGTGTATCTAATTCTGGGCAATACCTAGCCGTGTATCTAATCCTGGGCGATATCGAACCGTGTATCTAATCCTGGGCGATGCTGAGCCATGTATCTAATCCTGTCCGATACTGAGCCATGTATCTAATCCTGGGTGATACCGAGCCGTGTATCTAATCCTGGGCGATACTGAGCCGTGTATCTAATCCTGGGTAATACCAAGCCGTGTATCTAATCCTGGGTGATACTGAGCCGTGTATCTAATCCTGGGTGATACTGAGCCGTGTATCTAATCCTGTTTGATACGGAGCCGTGTATCTAATCCTTGGCAATACCGAGCCGTGTATCTAATCCTGGGCGATACCGAGCCGTGTATCTAATCCTGGGCGATACTGAGCCGTGTTTATAATCCTGGGTTATACTGAGCCATGTATCTAATCCTGGGCGATACCGAGCCGTGTATCTAATCCTGGGTGATACCGAGCCGTGTATCTAATCCTGGGCGATACCGAGCCGTGTATCTAATCCTCTCCTGGGCGATACTGTCTGTTGAGCTGTATCTAATCCTGTCCTGTGTGATACTGACTGCTGAGCCATGTATCTAATCCTGGGCGATACCGAGCCGTGTATCTAACCTTGGCGATGCTGAGCAGTGTATCTAATCCTGTCCGATACTGAGCCGTGTATCTAATCCTGGGCGATACCGAGCCGTGTATCTAATCCTGGGTGATACCGAACCGTGTATCTAATCCTGTGCGATACTGAGCCGTGTATCTAATCCTGGGCAATACCGAGCCGTGTATCTAATCCTGGGTGATACCGAGCCGTGTATCTAATCCTGGGCGATACCGAGCCGTGTATCTAATCCTCTCCTGGGTGATACTGTCTGTTGAGCTGTATCTAATCCTGTCCTGTGTGATACTGACTGCTGAGCCATGTATCTAATCCTGTCCGATACTGAGCCGTGTATCTAATCCTGGGCAATACCGAGCCGTGTATCTAATCCTGGGTGATACTGAGCCGTGTATCTAATCCTGGGCAATACTGAGCCGTGTATCTAATCCTGGGTGATACTGAGCCGTGTATCTATTCCTGGGTGATACTGAGCCGTGTACCTAATCCTGGGTGATACTGAGCCGTGTATCTAATCCTGCTTGATACCGATCCGTGTATCTAATACTTGACAATACTTAGCCGTGTATCTAATCCTGGGCGATACCGAACCGTGTATCTAATCCTGGGCGACGCTGAGCCATGTATCTAATCCTGTCCGATACTGAGCCGTGTATCTAATCCTGGGTGATACCGAGCCGTTTATCTAATTCTGGGCGATACCGAGCCGTGTATCTAATCCTCTCCTGGGCGATACTGTCTGTTGAGCTGTATCTAATCCTGTCCTGTGTGATACTGACTGCTGAGCCATGTATCTAATCCTGGGCGATACCGAGCCGTGTATCTAACCTTGGCGATGCTGAGCAGTGTATCTAATCCTGTCCGATACTGAGCCGTGTATCTAATCCTGGGTGATACCGAGCCGTGTATCTAATCCTGGGTGATACCGAACCGTGTATCTAATCCTGTCCGATACTGAGCCGTGTATCTAATCCTGGGCGATACCGAGTCGTGTATCTAATCCTGGGTGATACTGAGCCGTGTATCTAATCCTGGGTGATACTGAGCCGTGTATCTAATCCTGTTTGATACGGAGCCGTGTATCTAATCCTTGGCAATACCGAGCCGTGTATCTAATCCTGGGCGATACCGAGCCGTGTATCTAATCCTGGGCGATACTGAGCCGTGTATCTAATCCTGGGCGATACCGAGCCGTGTATCTAATCCTGGGTGATACCGAGCCGTGTATCTAATCCTGGGCGATACCGAGCCGTGTATCTAATCCTCTCCTGGGCGATACTGTCTGTTGAGCTGTATCTAATCCTGTCCTGTGTGATACTGACTGCTGAGCCATGTATCTAATCCTGGGCGATACCGAGCCGTGTATCTAACCTTGGCGATGCTGAGCAGTGTATCTAATCCTGTCCGATACTGAGCCGTGTATCTAATCCTGGGCGATACCGAGCCGTGTATCTAATCCTGGGTGTTACCGAACCGTGTATCTAATCCTGTGCGATACTGAGCCGTGTATCTAATCCTGGGCAATACCGAGCCGTGTATCTAATCCTGGGTGATACCGAGCCGTGTATCTAATCCTGGGCGATACCGAGCCGTGTATCTAATCCTCTCCTGGGAGATACTGTCTGTTGAGCTGTATCTAATCCTGTCCTGTGTGATACTGACTGCTGAGCCATGTATCTAATCCTGGGCGATACCGAGCCATGTATCTAACCTTGGCGATGCTGAGCAGTGTATCTAATCCTGTCCGATACTGAGCCGTGTATCTAATCCTGGGCGATACCGAGCCGTGTATCTAATCCTGGGTGATACCGAACAGTGTATCTAATCCTGTGCGATACTGAGCCGTGTATCTAATCCTGGGCAATACCGAGCCGTGTATCTAATCCTGGGTGATACTGAGCCGTGTATCTATTCCTGGGTGATACTGAGCCGTGTACCTAATCCTGGGTGATACTGAGCCGTGTATCTAATCCTGTTTGATACCGATCCGTGTATCTAATACTTGACAATACTTAGCCGTATATCTAATCCTGGGCGATACCGAACCGTGTATCTAATCCTGGGCGATGCTGAGCCATGTATCTAATCCTGTCCGATACTGAGCCGTGTATCTAATCCTGGGCGATACCGAGCCGTGTATCTAATCCTGGGCGATACTGAGCCGTGTATCTAATCCTGGGTAATACCAAGCCGTGTATCTAATCCTGGGTGATACTGAGCCGTGTATCTAATCCTGGGTGATACTGAGCCGTGTATCTAATCCTGTTTGATACGGAGCCGTGTATCTAATCCTTGGCAATACCGAGCCGTGTATCTAATCCTGGGCGATACCGAGCCGTGTATCTAATCCTGGGCGATACTGAGCCGTGTTTATAATCCTGGGTTATACTGAGCCATGTATCTAATCCTGGGCGATACCGAGCCGTGTATCTAACCTTGGCGATGCTGAGCAGTGTATCTAATCCTGTCCGATACTGAGCCGTGTATCTAATCCTGGGCGATACCGAGCCGTGTATCTAATCCTGGGTGATACCGAACCGTGTATCTAATCCTGTGCGATACTGAACCGTGTATCTAATCCTGGGCAATACCGAGCCGTGTATCTAATCCTGAGTGATACTGAGCCATGTATCTAATCCTGGGCGATACCGAGCCGTGTATCTAATCCTGGGCGATACCGAACAGTGTATCTAATCCTTGGCGATACTGAGCCGTGTATCTAATCCTTGGTGATACCGAGCCATGTATCTAATCCTGGGCGATACTGAGCCGTGTATCTAATCCTGGGTAATACCGAGCCGTGAATCTAATCCTGGGTGATACTGAGCCGTGTATCTAATCTTGGGTGATACTGAGCCATGTATCTAATCCTGTTTGATACGGAGCCGTGTATCTAATCCTGGGTGATACTGAGCCATGTACCTAATCCTGGGTGATACTGAGCCATGTATCTAATCCTGTTTGATACCGAGCCGTGTATCTAATACTTGGCAATACCGAGACGTGTATCTAATCCTGGGCGATACTGAGCCGTGTATCTAATCCTGGGCGATACCGAGCCGTGTATCTAATCCTGGGCGATACCGAGCCGTGTATCTAATCCTGGGCGATACCGAGCCGTATATCTAATCCTCTCCTGGGCGATACTGTCTGCTGAGCCGTGTATCTAATCCTGTCCTGTGTGATACTGACTGTTAAGCCATGTATCTAATCCTGGGCGATACCGAGCCGTGTATCTAATCCTGGGCGATGCTGAGCCATGTATCTAATCCTGTCCGATACTGAGCCGTGTATCTAATCCTTGGTGATACCGAGCCGTGTATCTAATCCTGGGCGATACTGAGCCGTGTATCTAATCCTGGGTAATACCGAGCCGTGAATCTAATCCTGGGTGATACTGAGCCGTGTATCTAATCCTGGGTGATACTGAGCCATGTATCTAATCCTGTTTGATACGGAGCCGTGTATCTAATCCTTGGCAATACCGAGCTGTGTATCTAATCCTGGGCGATACCAAGCCATGTATCTAATTGTGGGTGATACTGAGCCGTGTATCTAATCCTGTTTGATACGGAGCCGTGTATCTAATCCTGGGCGATACCGAGCCGTGTATCTAATCCTGGGTGATACCGAGCCGTGTATCTAATCCTGGGCGATACCGAGCCGTGTATCTAATCCTCTCCTGGGCGATACTGTCTGTTGAGCTGTATCTAATCCTGTCCTGTGTGATACTGACTGCTATGCCATGTATCTAATCCTGGGCGATACCGAGCCGTGTCTAATCCTGTCCTATACTATGCCGTGTATCTAATCCTGGGTGATACTGAGCCGTGTATCTAATCCTGGGCGATATCGAGCCGTGTATCTAATCCTGGGTGATACCGAGCCATGTATCTAATCCTGGGTGGTAACTAGCCATGTATCTAATCCTGGGCGATACCGAACCGTGTATCTAATCCTGGGTGATACCGAGCCGTGTATCTAAACCTGGGCGATAACGATCCGTGTATCTAATCCTGTTTGATACCGAGCCGTGTATCTAATCCTGGGCGATACCGAGCCTGTATCTAATCCTGTGCGATACTGAACGGTGTATCTAATCCTGGGCTTGTATCTAATCTTTGGCATTACTGAGCCATGTATCTAATCCTGGGCGATACCGAGCCGTGTATCTAATCCTCTCCTTTGTGATACTATCTGCTGAGCTGTATCTAATCCTGTCCTGTGTGATACTGTGTGCTGAGCCGTGTATCTAATCCTGGGCGATACCGAGCTCTGTATCTAATCCTGGGCAATTCTGAACAGCGTATCTAATCCTGGGCTTGTATCTAATTTTTGGCGATACTGAGCCGTGTTTCTAATCCTGGGCGATACTGAGCCGTGTATCTAATCCTGGGCGATACCGAGCCGTGTATCTAATCCTGGGCGATACTGAGCCGTGTATCTAATCCTGGGTGATACTGAGCCGTGTTTCTAATCCTTGGCAATACTGAGCCGTGTATCTAATCCTGGGCGATACCGAGCCGTGTATCTAATCCTGGGCGATATTGAGCCGTGTTTATAATCCTGGGTTATACTGAGCCATGTATCTAATCCTGGGCGATACCGAGCCGTGTATCTAATCCTGGGTGATACCGAGCCGTGTATCTAATCCTGGGCGATACCGAGCCGTGTATCTAATCCTCTCCTGGGCGATACTGTCTGTTGAGCTGTATCTAATCCTGTCCTGTGTGATACTGACTGCTGAGCCATGTATCTAATCCTGGGCGATACCGAGCCGTGTATCTAACCTTGGCGATGCTGAGCAGTGTATCTAATCCTGTCCGATACTGAGCCGTGTATCTAATCCTGGGCGATACCGAGCCGTGTATCTAATCCTGGGTGTTACCGAACCGTGTATCTAATCCTGTGCGATACTGAGCCGTGTATCTAATCCTGGGCAATACCGAGCCGTGTATCTAATCCTGGGTGATACCGAGCCGTGTATCTAATCCTGGGCGATACCGAGCCGTGTATCTAATCCTCTCCTGGGTGATACTGTCTGTTGAGCTGTATCTAATCCTGTCCTGTGTGATACTGACTGCTGAGCCATGTATCTAATCCTGGGCGATACCGAGCCATGTATCTAACCTTGGCGATGCTGAGCAGTGTATCTAATCCTGTCCGATACTGAGCCGTGTATCTAATCCTGGGCGATACCGAGCCGTGTATCTAATCCTGGGTGATACCGAACAGTGTATCTAATCCTGTGCGATACTGAGCCGTGTATCTAATCCTGGGCAATACCGAGCCGTGTATCTAATCCTGGGTGATACTGAGCCGTGTATCTATTCCTGGGTGATACTGAGCCGTGTACCTAATCCTGGGTGATACTGAGCCGTGTATCTAATCCTGCTTGATACCGATCCGTGTATCTAATACTTGACAATACTTAGCCGTATATCTAATCCTGGGCGATACCGAACCGTGTATCTAATCCTGGGCGATGCTGAGCCATGTATCTAATCCTGTCCGATACTGAGCCGTGTATCTAATCCTGGGCGATACCGAGCCGTGTACCTAATCCTGGGCGATACCGAGCCGTATATCTAATCCTATCCTGTGTGATACTGACTGCTGAGCCGTGTATCTAATCCTGTCCTATACTATGCCGTGTATCTAATCCTGGGCGATACTGAGCCGTATATCTAATCCTGGGTGATACTGAACCGTGTAGCTAATCCTGGGCGATACCGAGCCGTGTATCTAATCCTGGACGATACTGAGCCGTGTATCTAATACTGGGCGATACCTCGCCGTGTATCTAATCCTGAGTGATACTGAGCCATGTATCTAATCCTGGGCCATACCGAGCCGTGTATCTAACCTTGGCGATGCTGAGCCATGTATCTAATCCTGGGCTTGTATCTAATTTTTGGCGATACTGAGCCGTGTATCTAATCCTGGGCGATACCGAGCCGTGTATCTAATCCTGGGCGATGCTGAGCCGTGTATCTAATACTGGGCGATACCTCGCCGTGTATCTAATCCTGAGTGATACTGAGCCATGTATCTAATCCTGTCCGATACTGAGCCGTGTATCTAATCCGGGCCATACCGAGCCGTGTATCTAATCCTGGGCGATGCTGAGCCGTGTATCTAATACTGGGCGATACCTCGCCGTGTATCTAATCCTGAGTGATACTGAGCCATGTATCTAATCCTGTCCGATACTACTGAGCCGTGTATCTAATCCGGGCCATACCGAGCCGTGTATCTAATCCTGGGCGATACCGAGCCGTGTATCTAATCCTGGGCGATACCGAACCGTGTATCTAATCCTTGGCGATACTGAACCGTGTATCTAATCCTGGGCAATACCGAGCCGTGTATCTAATCCTGGGTGATACTGAGCCGTGTATCTAATCCTGTTTGATACCGAGCCGTGTATCTAATACTTGGCAATACCGAGACGTGTATCTAATCCTGGGCGATACTGAGCCGTGTATCTAATCCTGGGCAATACCTCGCCGTGTATCTAATCCTGGGTGATACTGAGCCATGTACCTAATCCTGGGTGATACTGAGCCTTGTATCTAATCCTGTTTGATACCGAGCCGTGTATCTAATACTTGGTAATATCGAGACGTGTATCTAATCCTGGGCGATACCGAGCCATATATCTAATCCTGGGCGATACCGAGCCGTATATCTAATCCTCTCCTGTGTGATACTGACTGCTGAGCCGTGTATCTAATCCTGGGCGATACTGAGCCGTATATCTAATCCTGGGTGATACTGAACCGTGTAGCTAATCCTGGGCGATACCGAGCCGTGTATCTAATCCTGGACGATACTGAGCCGTGTATTTAATACTGGGCGATACCTCGCCGTGTATCTAATCCTGAGTGATACTGAGCCATGTATCTAATCCTGGGTGATACCGAGCCGTGTATCTAACCTTGGCGATGCTGAGCCATGTATCTAATCCTGGGCTTGTATCTAATTTTTGGCGATACTGAGCCGTGTTTCTAATCCTGGGCGATACTGAGCCGTGTATCTAATCCTGTGCGATACCGAGCCGTATATCTAATCCTCTCCTGTGTGATACTGACTGCTGAGCCGTGTATCTAATCCTGTCCTATACTATGCCGTGTATCTAATCCTGGGCGATACTTAGCCGTATATCTAATCCTGGGTGATACTGAACCGTGTATCTAATCCTGGGCGATACCGAGCCGTGTATCTAATCCTGGACGATACTGAGCCGTGTATCTAATCCTGAGTGATACTGAGCCGTGTATCTAACCTTGGCGATGTGAGCCATGTATCTAATCCTGGGCTTGTATCTAATTTTTGGCGATACTGAGCCGTGTATCTAATCCTGGGCGATACTGAGCCGTGTATCTAATCCTGGGCGATACCGAGCCGTGTATCTAATCCTGGGCGATGCTGAGCCGTGTATCTAATACTGCGCGATACCTCGCCGTGTATCTAATCCTGAGTGATACTGAGCCATGTATCTAATCCTGTCCGATACTGAGCCGTGTATCTAATCCGGGCCATACCGAGCCGTGTATCTAATCCTGGGCGATACCGAACCGTGTATCTAATCCTTGGTGATACCGAGCCGTGTATCTAATCCTGGGTGATACTGAGCCGTGTATCTAATCCTGGGTGATACTGAGCCATGTACCTAATCCTGGGTGATACTGAGCCGTGTATCTAATCCTGTTTGATACCGAGCCGTGTATCTAATACTTGGCAATACTGAGACGTGTATCTAATCCTGGGCGATACTGAGCCGTGTATCTAATCCTGGGCGATACCGAGCCATGTATCTAATCCTGGGCGATACCGAGCCGTATATCTAATCCTCTCCTGTGTGATACTGACTGCTGAGACGTGTATCTAATCCTGTCCTATACTATGCCGTGTATCTAATCCTGGGCGATACTGAGCCGTATATCTAATCCTGGGTGATACTGAACCGTGTAGCTAATCCTGGGCGATACCGAGCCGTGTATCTAATCCTGGACGATACTGAGCCGTGTATCTAATACTGGGCGATACCTCGCCGTGTATCTAATCCTGAGTGATACTGAGCCATGTATCCAATCCTGGGCGATACCGAGCCGTGTATCTAACCTTGGCGATGCTGTGCCATGTATCTAATCCTGGGCTTGTATCTAATTTTTGGCGATACTGAGCCGTGTTTCTAATCCTGGGCGATACTGAGTCGTGTATCTAATCCTGGGCGATACCTCGCCGTGTATCTAATCCTGAGTGATACTGAGCCATGTATCTAATCCTGGACGATACCGAGCCGTGTATCTAACCTTGGCGATGCTGAGCCATGTATCTAATCCTGTCTGATACTGAGCCGTGTATCTAATCCTGGGCGATACCGAGCCGTGTATCTAATCCTGGGCGATACTGAACCGTGTATCTAATCCTGGGCGATACTGAGCCGTGTATCTAATTCTGGGCAATACCTAGCCGTGTATCTAATCCTGGGCGATATCGAACCGTGTATCTAATCCTGGGCGATGCTGAGCCATGTATCTAATCCTGTCCGATACTGAGCCATGTATCTAATCCTGGGTGATACCGAGCCGTGTATCTAATCCTGGGCGATACTGAGCCGTGTATCTAATCCTGGGTAATACCAAGCCGTGTATCTAATCCTGGGTGATACTGAGCCGTGTATCTAATCCTGGGTGATACTGAGCCGTGTATCTAATCCTGTTTGATACGGAGCCGTGTATCTAATCCTTGGCAATACCGAGCCGTGTATCTAATCCTGGGCGATACCGAGCCGTGTATCTAATCCTGGGCAATACTGAGCCGTGTTTATAATCCTGGGTTATACTGAGCCATGTATCTAATCCTGGGCGATACCGAGCCGTGTATCTAATCCTGGGTGATACCGAGCCGTGTATCTAATCCTGGGCGATACCGAGCCGTGTATCTAATCCTCTCCTGGGCGATACTGTCTGTTGAGCTGTATCTAATCCTGTCCTGTGTGATACTGACTGCTGAGCCATGTATCTAATCCTGGGCGATACCGAGCCGTGTATCTAACCTTGGCGATGCTGAGCAGTGTATCTAATCCTGTCCGATACTGAGCCGTGTATCTAATCCTGGGCGATACCGAGCCGTGTATCTAATCCTGGGTGATACCGAACCGTGCATCTAATCCTGGGCGATACCGAGCCGTGTATCTAATCCTCTCCTGGGTGATACTGTCTGTTGAGCTGTATCTAATCCTGTCCTGTGTGATACTGACTGCTGAGCCATGTATCTAATCCTGTCCGATACTGAGCCGTGTATCTAATCCTGGGCAATACCGAGCCGTGTATCTAATCCTGGGTGATACTGAGCCGTGTATCTAATCCTGGGCAATACTGAGCCGTGTATCTAATCCTGGGTGATACTGAGCCGTGTATCTATTCCTGGGTGATACTGAGCCGTGTACCTAATCCTGGGTGATACTGAGCCGTGTATCTAATCCTGCTTGATACCGATCCGTGTATCTAATACTTGACAATACTTAGCCGTGTATCTAATCCTGGGCGATACCGAACCGTGTATCTAATCCTGGGCGACGCTGAGCCATGTATCTAATCCTGTCCGATACTGAGCCGTGTATCTAATCCTGGGTGATACCGAGCCGTTTATCTAATTCTGGGCGATACCGAGCCGTGTATCTAATCCTCTCCTGGGCGATACTGTCTGTTGAGCTGTATCTAATCCTGTCCTGTGTGATACTGACTGCTGAGCCATGTATCTAATCCTGGGCGATACCGAGCCGTGTATCTAACCTTGGCGATGCTGAGCAGTGTATCTAATCCTGTCCGATACTGAGCCGTGTATCTAATCCTGGGTGATACCGAGCCGTGTATCTAATCCTGGGTGATACCGAACCGTGTATCTAATCCTGTCCGATACTGAGCCGTGTATCTAATCCTGGGCGATACCGAGTCGTGTATCTAATCCTGGGTGATACTGAGCCGTGTATCTAATCCTGGGTGATACTGAGCCGTGTATCTAATCCTGTTTGATACGGAGCCGTGTATCTAATCCTTGGCAATACCGAGCCGTGTATCTAATCCTGGGCGATACCGAGCCGTGTATCTAATCCTGGGCGATACTGAGCCGTGTATCTAATCCTGGGCGATACCGAGCCGTGTATCTAATCCTGGGTGATACCGAGCCGTGTATCTAATCCTGGGCGATACCGAGCCGTGTATCTAATCCTCTCCTGGGCGATACTGTCTGTTGAGCTGTATCTAATCCTGTCCTGTGTGATACTGACTGCTGAGCCATGTATCTAATCCTGGGCGATACCGAGCCGTGTATCTAACCTTGGCGATGCTGAGCAGTGTATCTAATCCTGTCCGATACTGAGCCGTGTATCTAATCCTGGGCGATACCGAGCCGTGTATCTAATCCTGGGTGTTACCGAACCGTGTATCTAATCCTGTGCGATACTGAGCCGTGTATCTAATCCTGGGCAATACCGAGCCGTGTATCTAATCCTGGGTGATACCGAGCCGTGTATCTAATCCTGGGCGATACCGAGCCGTGTATCTAATCCTCTCCTGGGAGATACTGTCTGTTGAGCTGTATCTAATCCTGTCCTGTGTGATACTGACTGCTGAGCCATGTATCTAATCCTGGGCGATACCGAGCCATGTATCTAACCTTGGCGATGCTGAGCAGTGTATCTAATCCTGTCCGATACTGAGCCGTGTATCTAATCCTGGGCGATACCGAGCCGTGTATCTAATCCTGGGTGATACCGAACAGTGTATCTAATCCTGTGCGATACTGAGCCGTGTATCTAATCCTGGGCAATACCGAGCCGTGTATCTAATCCTGGGTGATACTGAGCCGTGTATCTATTCCTGGGTGATACTGAGCCGTGTACCTAATCCTGGGTGATACTGAGCCGTGTATCTAATCCTGTTTGATACCGATCCGTGTATCTAATACTTGACAATACTTAGCCGTATATCTAATCCTGGGCGATACCGAACCGTGTATCTAATCCTGGGCGATGCTGAGCCATGTATCTAATCCTGTCCGATACTGAGCCGTGTATCTAATCCTGGGCGATACCGAGCCGTGTATCTAATCCTGGGCGATACTGAGCCGTGTATCTAATCCTGGGTAATACCAAGCCGTGTATCTAATCCTGGGTGATACTGAGCCGTGTATCTAATCCTGGGTGATACTGAGCCGTGTATCTAATCCTGTTTGATACGGAGCCGTGTATCTAATCCTTGGCAATACCGAGCCGTGTATCTAATCCTGGGCGATACCGAGCCGTGTATCTAATCCTGGGCGATACTGAGCCGTGTTTATAATCCTGGGTTATACTGAGCCATGTATCTAATCCTGGGCGATACCGAGCCGTGTATCTAACCTTGGCGATGCTGAGCAGTGTATCTAATCCTGTCCGATACTGAGCCGTGTATCTAATCCTGGGCGATACCGAGCCGTGTATCTAATCCTGGGTGATACCGAACCGTGTATCTAATCCTGTGCGATACTGAACCGTGTATCTAATCCTGGGCAATACCGAGCCGTGTATCTAATCCTGAGTGATACTGAGCCATGTATCTAATCCTGGGCGATACCGAGCCGTGTATCTAATCCTGGGCGATACCGAACAGTGTATCTAATCCTTGGCGATACTGAGCCGTGTATCTAATCCTTGGTGATACCGAGCCATGTATCTAATCCTGGGCGATACTGAGCCGTGTATCTAATCCTGGGTAATACCGAGCCGTGAATCTAATCCTGGGTGATACTGAGCCGTGTATCTAATCTTGGGTGATACTGAGCCATGTATCTAATCCTGTTTGATACGGAGCCGTGTATCTAATCCTGGGTGATACTGAGCCATGTACCTAATCCTGGGTGATACTGAGCCATGTATCTAATCCTGTTTGATACCGAGCCGTGTATCTAATACTTGGCAATACCGAGACGTGTATCTAATCCTGGGCGATACTGAGCCGTGTATCTAATCCTGGGCGATACCGAGCCGTGTATCTAATCCTGGGCGATACCGAGCCGTGTATCTAATCCTGGGCGATACCGAGCCGTATATCTAATCCTCTCCTGGGCGATACTGTCTGCTGAGCCGTGTATCTAATCCTGTCCTGTGTGATACTGACTGTTAAGCCATGTATCTAATCCTGGGCGATACCGAGCCGTGTATCTAATCCTGGGCGATGCTGAGCCATGTATCTAATCCTGTCCGATACTGAGCCGTGTATCTAATCCTTGGTGATACCGAGCCGTGTATCTAATCCTGGGCGATACTGAGCCGTGTATCTAATCCTGGGTAATACCGAGCCGTGAATCTAATCCTGGGTGATACTGAGCCGTGTATCTAATCCTGGGTGATACTGAGCCATGTATCTAATCCTGTTTGATACGGAGCCGTGTATCTAATCCTTGGCAATACCGAGCTGTGTATCTAATCCTGGGCGATACCAAGCCATGTATCTAATTGTGGGTGATACTGAGCCGTGTATCTAATCCTGTTTGATACGGAGCCGTGTATCTAATCCTGGGCGATACCGAGCCGTGTATCTAATCCTGGGTGATACCGAGCCGTGTATCTAATCCTGGGCGATACCGAGCCGTGTATCTAATCCTCTCCTGGGCGATACTGTCTGTTGAGCTGTATCTAATCCTGTCCTGTGTGATACTGACTGCTATGCCATGTATCTAATCCTGGGCGATACCGAGCCGTGTATCTAACCTTGGCGATGCTGAGCAGTGTATCTAATCCTGTCCGATACTGAGCCGTGTATCTAATCCTGGGCGATACCGAGCCGTGTATCTAATCCTGGGTGATACCGAACCGTGTTTCTAATCATGGGTGATACCGAGCCGTGTATCTAATCCTGGGTGATATCGAACCGTGTTTTTAATCATGGGTGATACTGAGCCGTGTATCTAATCCTGGGCAATACCGAGCCGTGTATCTAATCCTGGGTGATACTGAGCCGTGTTCCTAATCCTTGGTAATACTGAGCCGTGTATCTAATCCTGGGTGATACTGAGCCGTGTTCCTAATCCTGGGTGATACTGAGCCGTGTATCTAATCCTGTTTGATACCGAGACGTGTATCTAATACTTGGCAATACCGAGACGTGTATCTAATCCTGGGCGATACTGAGCCGTGTATCTAATCCTGGGCGATACCGAGCAATGTATCTAATCCTGGGCGATACCGAGCCGTGTATCTAATCCTCTCCTGTGTGATACTGACTGCTGAGCCGTGTATCTAATCCTGTCCTATACTATGCAGTGTATCTAATACTGGGCGATACTGAGCCATGTATCTAATCCTGGGCGATACTGAGCCGTGTCTAATCCTGTCCTATACTATGCCGTGTATCTAATCCTGGGTGATACTGAGCCGTGTATCTAATCCTGGGCGATATCGAGCCGTGTATCTAATCCTGGGTGATACCGAGCCATGTATCTAATCCTGGGTGGTAACTAGCCATGTATCTAATCCTGGGCGATACCGAACCGTGTATCTAATCCTGGGTGATACCGAGCCGTGTATCTAAACCTGGGCGATAACGATCCGTGTATCTAATCCTGTTTGATACCGAGCCGTGTATCTAATCCTGGGCGATACCGAGCCTGTATCTAATCCTGTGCGATACTGAACGGTGTATCTAATCCTGGGCTTGTATCTAATCTTTGGCATTACTGAGCCATGTATCTAATCCTGGGCGATACCGAGCCGTGTATCTAATCCTCTCCTTTGTGATACTATCTGCTGAGCTGTATCTAATCCTGTCCTGTGTGATACTGTGTGCTGAGCCGTGTATCTAATCCTGGGCGATACCGAGCTCTGTATCTAATCCTGGGCAATTCTGAACAGCGTATCTAATCCTGGGCTTGTATCTAATTTTTGGCGATACTGAGCCGTGTTTCTAATCCTGGGCGATACTGAGCCGTGTATCTAATCCTGGGCGATACCGAGCCGTGTATCTAATCCTGGGCGATACTGAGCCGTGTATCTAATCCTGGGTGATACTGAGCCGTGTTTCTAATCCTTGGCAATACTGAGCCGTGTATCTAATCCTGGGCGATACCGAGCCGTGTATCTAATCCTGGGCGATACTGAGCCGTGTTTATAATCCTGGGTTATACTGAGCCATGTATCTAATCCTGGGCGATACCGAGCCGTGTATCTAATCCTGGGTGATACCGAGCCGTGTATCTAATCCTGGGCGATACCGAGCCGTGTATCTAATCCTCTCCTGGGCGATACTGTCTGTTGAGCTGTATCTAATCCTGTCCTGTGTGATACTGACTGCTGAGCCATGTATCTAATCCTGGGCGATACCGAGCCGTGTATCTAACCTTGGCGATGCTGAGCAGTGTATCTAATCCTGTCCGATACTGAGCCGTGTATCTAATCCTGGGCGATACCGAGCCGTGTATCTAATCCTGGGTGTTACCGAACCGTGTATCTAATCCTGTGCGATACTGAGCCGTGTATCTAATCCTGGGCAATACCGAGCCGTGTATCTAATCCTGGGTGATACCGAGCCGTGTATCTAATCCTGGGCGATACCGAGCCGTGTATCTAATCCTCTCCTGGGTGATACTGTCTGTTGAGCTGTATCTAATCCTGTCCTGTGTGATACTGACTGCTGAGCCATGTATCTAATCCTGGGCGATACCGAGCCATGTATCTAACCTTGGCGATGCTGAGCAGTGTATCTAATCCTGTCCGATACTGAGCCGTGTATCTAATCCTGGGCGATACCGAGCCGTGTATCTAATCCTGGGTGATACCGAACAGTGTATCTAATCCTGTGCGATACTGAGCCGTGTATCTAATCCTGGGCAATACCGAGCCGTGTATCTAATCCTGGGTGATACTGAGCCGTGTATCTATTCCTGGGTGATACTGAGCCGTGTACCTAATCCTGGGTGATACTGAGCCGTGTATCTAATCCTGCTTGATACCGATCCGTGTATCTAATACTTGACAATACTTAGCCGTATATCTAATCCTGGGCGATACCGAACCGTGTATCTAATCCTGGGCGATGCTGAGCCATGTATCTAATCCTGTCCGATACTGAGCCGTGTATCTAATCCTGGGCGATACCGAGCCGTGTACCTAATCCTGGGTGATACTGAGCCGTGTATCTAATCCTGCTTGATACCGATCCGTGTATCTAATACTTGACAATACTTAGCCGTATATCTAATCCTGGGCGATACCGAACCGTGTATCTAATCCTGGGCGATGCTGAGCCATGTATCTAATCCTGTCCGATACTGAGCCGTGTATCTAATCCTGCTTGATACCGATCCGTGTATCTAATACTTGACAATACTTAGCCGTATATCTAATCCTGGGCGATACCGAGCCGTGTATCTAATCCTGGGCGATACTGAGCCGTGTATCTAATCCTGGGTAATACCAAGCCGTGTATCTAATCCTGGGTGATACTGAGCCGTGTATCTAATCCTGGGTGATACTGAGCCGTGTATCTAATCCTGTTTGATACGGAGCCGTGTATCTAATCCTTGGCAATACCGAGCCGTGTATCTAATCCTGGGCGATACCGAGCCGTGTATCTAATCCTGGGCGATACTGAGCCGTGTTTATAATCCTGGGTTATACTGAGCCATGTATCTAATCCTGGGCGATACCGAGCCGTGTATCTAACCTTGGCGATGCTGAGCAGTGTATCTAATCCTGTCCGATACTGAGCCGTGTATCTAATCCTGGGCGATACCGAGCCGTGTATCTAATCCTGGGTGATACCGAACCGTGTATCTAATCCTGTGCGATACTGAACCGTGTATCTAATCCTGGGCAATACCGAGCCGTGTATCTAATCCTGAGTGATACTGAGCCATGTATCTAATCCTGGGCGATACCGAGCCGTGTATCTAATCCTGGGCGATACCGAACCGTGTATTTAATCCTTGGCGATACTGAGCCGTGTATCTAATCCTTGGTGATACCGAGCCATGTATCTAATCCTGGGCGATACTGAGCCGTGTATCTTATCCTGGGTAATACCGAGCCGTGAATCTAATCCTGGGTGATACTGAGCCGTGTATCTAATCTTGGGTGATACTGAGCCATGTATCTAATCCTGTTTGATACGGAGCCGTGTATCTAATCCTGGGTGATACTGAGCCATGTACCTAATCCTGGGTGATACTGAGCCGTGTATCTAATCCTGTTTGATACCGAGCCGTGTATCTAATACTTGGCAATACCGAGACGTGTATCTAATCCTGGGCGATACTGAGCCGTGTATCTAATCCTGGGCGATACCGAGCCGTGTATCTAATCCTGGGCGATACCGAGCCGTGTATCTAATCCTGGGCGATACCGAGCCGTATATCTAATCCTCTCCTGGGCGATACTGTCTGCTGAGCTGTATCTAATCCTGTCCTGTGTGATACTGACTGTTAAGCCATGTATCTAATCCTGGGCGATACCGAGCCGTGTATCTAATCCTGGGCGATGCTGAGCCATGTATCTAATCCTGTCCGATACTGAGCCGTGTATCTAATCCTTGGTGATACCGAGCCGTGTATCTAATCCTGGGCGATACTGAGCCGTGTATCTAATCCTGGGTAATACCGAGCCGTGAATCTAATCCTGGGTGATACTGAGCCGTGTATCTAATCCTGGGTGATACTGAGCCATGTATCTAATCCTGTTTGATACGGAGCCGTGTATCTAATCCTTGGCAATACCGAGCTGTGTATCTAATCCTGGGCGATACCAAGCCATGTATCTAATTGTGGGTGATACTGAGCCGTGTATCTAATCCTGTTTGATACGGAGCCGTGTATCTAATCCTGGGCGATACCGAGCCGTGTATCTAATCCTGGGTGATACCGAGCCGTGTATCTAATCCTGGGCGATACCGAGCCGTGTATCTAATCCTCTCCTGGGCGATACTGTCTGTTGAGCTGTATCTAATCCTGTCCTGTGTGATACTGACTGCTATGCCATGTATCTAATCCTGGGCGATACCGAGCCGTGTATCTAACCTTGGCGATGCTGAGCAGTGTATCTAATCCTGTCCGATACTGAGCCGTGTATCTAATCCTGGGCGATACCGAGCCGTGTATCTAATCCTGGGTGATACCGAACCGTGTTTCTAATCATGGGTGATACCGAGCCGTGTATCTAATCCTGGGTGATATCGAACCGTGTTTCTAATCATGGGTGATACTGAGCCGTGTATCTAATCCTGGGCAATACCGAGCCGTGTATCTAATCCTGGGTGATACTGAGCCGTGTTCCTAATCCTGGGTAATACTGAGCCGTGTATCTAATCCTGGGTGATACTGAGCCGTGTTCCTAATCCTGGGTGATACTGAGCCGTGTATCTAATCCTGTTTGATACCGAGACGTGTATCTAATACTTGGCAATACCGAGACGTGTATCTAATCCTGGGCGATACTGAGCCGTGTATCTAATCCTGGGCGATACCGAGCCATGTATCTAATCCTGGGCGATACCGAGCCGTGTATCTAATCCTCTCCTGTGTGATACTGACTGCTGAGCCGTGTATCTAATCCTGTCCTATACTATGCCGTGTATCTAATACTGGGCGATACTGAGCCATGTATCTAATCCTGGGCGATACTGAGCCGTGTCTAATCCTGTCCTATACTATGCAGTGTATCTAATCCTGGGTGATACTGAGCCGTGTATCTAATCCTGGGCGATATCGAGCCGTGTATCTAATCCTGGGTGATACCGAGCCATGTATCTAATCCTGGGTGGTAACTAGCCATGTATCTAATCCTGGGCGATACCGAACCGTGTATCTAATCCTGGGTGATACCGAGCCGTGTATCTAAACCTGGGCGATAACGATCCGTGTATCTAATCCTGTTTGATACCGAGCCGTGTATCTAATCCTGGGCAATACCGAGCCTGTATCTAATCCTGTGCGATACTGAACGGTGTATCTAATCCTGGGCTTGTATCTAATCTTTGGCATTACTGAGCCATGTATCTAATCCTGGGCGATACCGAGCCGTGTATCTAATCCTCTCCTTTGTGATACTATCTGCTGAGCTGTATCTAATCCTGTCCTGTGTGATACTGTGTGCTGAGCCGTGTATCTAATCCTGGGCGATACCGAGCTCTGTATCTAATCCTGGGCAATTCTGAACAGCGTATCTAATCCTGGGCTTGTATCTAATTTTTGGCGATACTGAGCCGTGTTTCTAATCCTGGGCGATACTGAGCCGTGTATCTAATCCTGGGCGATACCGAGCCGTGTATCTAATCCTGGGCGATACTGAGCCGTGTATCTAATCCTGGGTGATACTGAGCCGTGTTTCTAATCCTGGGCGATACCGAGCCGTGTATCTAATCCTGGGCGATACCGAGCCGTGTATCTAATCCTGGGCGATGCTGAGCCGTGTATCTAATCTTGGGCGATACTGAACCGTGTATCTAATCCTGGGCGATACCGAGCCGTGTATCTAATCCTGGACGATACTGAGCCGTGTATCTAATACTGGGCGATACCTCGCCGTGTATCTTATCCTGAGTGATACTGAGCCATGTATCTAATCCTGGGCGATACCGAGCCGTGTATCTAACCTTGGCGATACTGAGCCATGTATCTAATCCTGTCTGATACTGAGCCGTGTATCTAATCCTGGGCGATACCGAGCCGTGTATCTAATCCTGTCTGTAACTGAGCCGTGTATCCAATCCTGGGCGATACCGAGCCGTGTATCTAATCCTGGGCAATACCGAACCGTGTATCTAATCCTGGGCGATACTGAGCCGTGTATCTAATCCTGGGCAATACCTAGCCGTGTATCTAATCCTGGGTGATACTGAGCCGTGTATCTAATCCTGGGTGATACTGAGCCGTGTACCTAATCCTGGGTGATACTGAGCCGTGTATCTAATCCTGTTTGATACCGAGCCGTGTATCTAATACTTGGCAATACCGAGACCTGTATCTAATCCTGGGCGATACTGAGCCATGTATCTAATCCTGGGCGATACCGAGCCGTGTATCTAATCCTGGGCGATACCGAGCCGTGTATCTAATCCTGTGCGATACCGAGCCGTATATCTAATCCTCTCCTGTGTGATACTGACTGCTGAGCCGTGTATCTAATCCTGTCCTATACTATGCCGTGTATCTAATCCTGGGCGATACTGAGCCGTGTCTAATCCTGTCCTATACTATGCCGTGTATCTAATCCTGGGCGATGCTGAGCCGTGTATCTAATCCTGGGCGATACCGAGCCGTGTATCTAATCCTGGGCGATACCGAGCCGTGTATCTAATCATGGGCGATACTGAGCCGTGTATGTAATCCTGTGCGATACTGAACCGTGTATCTAATCCTGGGCGATACCGAGCCGTGTATCTAATCCTGGGCGATACTGAGCCGTGTATCTAATACTGGGCGATACCTCGCCGTGTATCTAATCCTGAGTGATACTGAGCCATGTATCTAATCCTGGGTGATACTGAGCCGTGTATCTAATCCTGGGTGATACTGAGCCGTGTATCTAATCCTGGGCGATGCTGAGCCATGAACCTAATCCTGGGCGATACCGAGACGTGTATCTAATCCTGGGTGATACCGAGCCGTGTATCTAATCCTGATTGATACTGAGCCATGTATCTAATCCTGTGTGATACTGAGCCGTGTATCTAATCCTGGGTGATACTAAGCCGTGTATCTAATCCTGTTTGATACAGAGCCGTGTATCTAATCCTGGGCGATACCGAGCCGTGTATCTAATCCTCTCCTGTGTAATATCGTCTGCTGAGCTTTATCTAATCCTGTCCTGTGTGATACTGTCTGCTGAGCCGTGTATCTAATCCTCTCCTGTGTGATACTGTCTGCTGAGCCGTGTATCTAATCCTGGGTGATACATAGCCATGTATCTAATCTTGGGCGATAACGAGCCGTGTAACTAATCCTGGGCGATACCGAGCCGTGTATCTAATCCTATCCTGTGTGATACTGTCTGCTGAGCCGTGTATCTAATCCTGGGCGATACCGAGCCGTGTATCTAATCCTATCCTGTGTGATACTGTCTGCTGAGCCGTGTATCTAATCCTATCCTGTGTGATACTGTCTGCTGAGCCCTGTATCTAATCCTATCCTGTGTGATACTGTCTGCTGAGCCGTGTATCTAATCCTATCCTGTGTGATACTGACTGCTGAGCCGTGTATCTAATCCTATCCTGTATGATACTGTCTGCTGAGCCGTGTATCTAATCCTCTCCTGTGTGATACTGTCTGCTGAGCCGTGTATCTAATCCTCTCCTGTGTGATACTGTCTGCTGGGCTGTGTATCTAATACTCTCCTGTGTGATACTGTCTGCTGAGCCGTGTATCTAATCCTATCCTGTGTGATACCGTCTGCTGAGCCGTGTATCTAATCCTATCCTGTGTGATACTGTCTGCTGAGCCGTGTATCTAATCCTATCCTGTGTGATACCGTCTGCTGAGCCGTGTATCTAATCCTATCCTGTGTGATACTGTCTGCTGAGCCGTGTATCTAATCCTATCCTGTGTGATACTGTCTGCTGAACCGTGTATCTAAGCCTGTCACGTGTGATACTGTCTGCTGAGCCGTGTATCTAATCCTATCCAGTGTGATACCATCTGCTGAGCTGTGTATCTAATCCTCTCCTGTGTGATACTGTCTGATGAGCCGTGTATCTAATCCTATCCTGTGTGATACTGACTGCTGAGCTGTGTATCTAATCCTCTCCTGTGCGATACTGTCTGCTGAGCTGTGTATCTAATCCTCTCCTGTGTGATACCGTCTGCTGAGCTGTGTATCTAATCCTCTCCTGTGTGATACCGTCTGCTGAGCTGTGTATCTAATCCTCTCTTGTGTGATATTGTCTGATGAGCCGTGTATCTAATCCTATCCTGTGTGATACTGTCTGATGAGCCGTGTATCTAATCCTATCCTGTGTGATACTGACTGCTGAGCCGTGTATCTAATCCTATCCTGTGTGATACTGTCTGCTGAGCCGTGTATCTAATCCTCTCCTGTATGATACTGTCTGCTGAGCCGTGTATCTAATCCTATCCTGTGTGATACTGTCTGCTGAGCCGTGTATCTAATCCTCTCCTGTGTGATACTGTCTGCTGAGCCGTATATCTAATCCTCTCCTGTGTGATACTGTCTGCTGAGCCGTGTATCTAAGCCTGTCACGTGTGATACTGTCTGCTGAGCCGTGTATCTAATCCTCTCCTGTGTGATACTGTCTGATGAGCCGTGTATCTAATCTTATCCTGTGTGATACTGACTGCTGAGCCGTGTATCTAATCCTATCATGTGTGATACTGTCTGCTGAGCTGTGTATCTAATCCTCTCCTGTGTGATACTGTCTGCTGAGCCGTGTATCTAATCCTATCCTGTGTGATACTGTCTGCTGAGCCCTGTATCTAATCCTCTCCTGTGTGATACTGTCTGCTGAGCCCTGTATCTAATCCTATCCTGTGTGATACTGTCTGCTGAGCCGTGTATCTAATCTCATCCTGTGTGATACTGTCTGCTGAGCCGTGTATCTAAGCCTATCACGTGTGATACTGACTGCTGAGCCGTGTATCTAATCCTATCCTGTGTGATACTGTCTGATGAGCCGTGTATCTAATCCTATCCTGTGTGATACTGACTGCTGAGCCGTGTATCTAATCCTATCCTGTGTGATACTGTCTGTTGAGCCGTGTATCTAATCCTCTCCTGTATGATACTGTCTGCTGAGCCGTGTATCTAATCCTATCCTGTGTGATACTGTCTGCTGAGCCGTGTATCTAATCCTCTCCTGTGTGATACTGTCTGCTGAGCCGTATATCTAATCCTCTCCTGTGTGATACTGTCTGCTGAGCCGTGTATCTAAGCCTGTCATGTGTGATACTGTCTGTTGAGCCGTGTATCTAATCCTATCCTGTGTGATACTGTCTGCTGAGCCGTGTATCTAATCCTATCCTGTGTGATACTGTCTGATGAGCCGTGTATCTAAGCCTGTCACGTGTGATACTGTCTGCTGAGCCGTGTATCTAATCCTCTCCTCTGTGATACTGTCTGATGAGCCGTGTATCTAAGCCTGTCACGTGTGATACTGTCTGCTGAGCCATGTATCGAATCCTATCCTGTGTGATACTGACTGCTGAGCCGTGTATCTAATCCTATCCTGTGTGATACTGTCTGCTGAGCTGTGTATCTAATCCTATCCTGTGTGATACTGTCTGCTGAGCCGTGTATCTAATCCTATCCTGTGTGATACTGTCTGCTGAACCGTGTATCTAAGCCTGTCATGTGTGATACTGTCTGCTGAGCCGTGTATCTAATCCTCTCCTGTGTGATACTGTCTGCTGAGCCGTGTATCTAAGCCTGTCACGTGTGATACTGTCTGCTGAGCCATGTATCTAATGCTATCCTGTGTGATACTGTCTGTTGAGCCGTGTATCTAATCCTATCCTGTGTGATACTGTCTACTGAGCCGTGTATCTAATCCTATCCTGTGTGATGCTGTATGCTGAGCCGTGTATCTAATCCTCTCCTGTGCGATACTGTCTGCTGAGCCGTATATCTAATCCTATCCTGTGTGATGCTGTATGCTGAGCCGTGTATCTAATCCTCTCCTGTGCGATACTGTCTGCTGAGCCGTGTATCTAATCCTATCGTGTGTGATACTGTCTGCTGAGCCGTGTATCTAATCCTATCGTGTGTGATACTGTCTGCTGAGCTGTGTATCTAATCCTCTCCTGTGTGATACTGTCTGCTGATCTGTGTATCTAATCCTCTTCTGTGTGATACTGACTGCTGAGCTGTGTATCTAATCCTCTCCTGTGTGATACTGTCTGCTGAGCTGTGTACCTAAGCCTGTCACGTATGATACTGTCTGCTGAGCTGTGTATCTAATCCTCTCCTGTGTGATACTGACTGCTGAGCTGTGTATCTAATCCTCTCCTGTGTGATACTGACTGCTGAGCCGTGTATCTAATCCTCTCCTGTGTGATACTGTCTGCTGAGCCGTGTATCTAATCCTATCGTGTGTGATACTGTCTGCTGAGCCGTGTATCTAATCCTATCGTGTGTGATACTGTCTGCTGAGCTGTGTATCTAATCCTCTCCTGTGTGATACTGTCTGCTGATCTGTGTATCTAATCCTCTTCTGTGTGATACTGACTGCTGAGCTGTGTATCTAATCCTCTCCTGTGTGATACTGTCTGCTGAGCTGTGTACCTAAGCCTGTCACGTATGATACTGTCTGCTGAGCTGTGTATCTAATCCTCTCCTGTGTGATACTGACTGCTGAGCTGTGTATCTAATCCTCTCCTGTGTGATACTGACTGCTGAGCCGTGTATCTAATCCTCTCCTGTGTGATACCGTCTGCTGAGCCGTGTATCTAGTCCTCTCCTGTGTGATACCGTCTGCTGAGCTGTGTATCTAATCATCTCCTGTGTGATACCGTCTGTTGAGCTGTGTATCTAATCCTATCCTGTGTGATACTGTCTGCTGAGCCGTGTATCTAATCCTCTCCTGTGTGATACCGTCTGCTGAGCCGTGTATCTAATCCTATCCTGTGTGATACTGTCTGCTGAGCCGTGTATCTAATCCTCTCCTGTGTGATACTGACTGCTGAGCCGTGTATCTAATCCTGTCCTATACTATGCCGTGTATCTAATCCTGGGCGATACTGAGCAGTATATCTAATCCTGGGTGATACTGAACCGTGTAGCTAATCCTGGGCGATACCGAGCCGTGTATCTAATCCTGGACGATACTGAGCCGTGTATCTAATCCGGGCCATACCGAGCCGTGTATCTAATCCTGGGCGATACCGAATCGTGTATCTAATCCTGGGTGATACTGAACCGTGTAGCTAATCCTGGGCGATACCGAGCCGTGTATCTAATCCTGGACGATACTGAGCCGTGTATCTAATCCGGGCCATACCGAGCCGTGTATCTAATCCTGGGCGATACCGAGCCGTGTATCTAATCCAGGGTGATACTGAGCCGTGTATCTAATCCTGGGTGATACTGAGCCATGTACCTAATCCTGGGTGATACTGAGCTGTGTATCTAATCCTGTTTGATACCGAGCCGTGTATCTAATACTTGGCAATACCGAGACGTGTATCTAATCCTGGGCGATACTGAGCCGTGTATCTAATCCTGGGCGATACCGAGCCATGTATCTAATCCTGGGCGATACCGAGCCGTATATCTAATCCTATCCTGTGTGATACTGACTGCTGAGCCGTGTATCTAATCCTGTCCTATACTATGCCGTGTATCTAATCCTGGGCGATACTGAACCGTGTAGCTAATCCTGGGCGATACCGAGCCGTGTATCTAATCCTGGACGATACTGAGCCGTGTATCTAATACTGGGCGATACCTCGCCGTGTATCTAATCCTGGACGATACTGAGCCATGTATCTAATCCTATCCTGTGTGATACTGACTGCTGAGCCGTGTATCTAATCCTGTCCTATACTATGCCGTATATCTAATCCTGGGTGATACTGAACCGTGTAGCTAATCCTGGGCGATACCGAGCCGTGTATCTAATCCTGGACGATACTGAGCCGTGTATCTAATACTGGGCGATACCTCGCTGTGTATCTAATCCTGAGTGATACTGAGCCATGTATCTAATCCTCGGCGATACCGAGCCGTGTATCTAACCTTGGCGATGCTGAGCCATGTATCTAATCCTGGGCTTGTATCTAATTTTTGGCGATACTGAGCCGTGTATCTAATCCTGGGCGATACCGAGCCGTGTATCTAATCCTGGGCGATGCTGAGCCGTGTATCTAATACTGGGCGATACCTCGCCATGTATCTAATCCTGAGTGATACTGAGCCATGTATCTAATCCTGTCCGATACTGAGCCGTGTATCTAATCCGGGCCATACCGAGCCGTGTATCTAATCCTGGGCGATGCTGAGCCGTGTATCTAATACTGGGCGATACCTCGCCGTGTATCTAATCCTGAGTGATACTGAGCCATGTATCTAATCCTGTCCGATACTACTGAGCCGTGTATCTAATCCGGGCCATACCGAGCCGTGTATCTAATCCTGGGCGATACCGAGCTGTGTATCTAATCCTGGGCGATACCGAACCGTGTATCTAATCCTTGGCGATACTGAGCCGTGTATCTAAACCTGGGCAATACCGAGCCGTGTATCTAATCCTGGGTGATACTGAGCCGTGTATCTAATCCTGTTTGATACCGAGCCGTGTATCTAATACTTGGCAATACCGAGACGTGTATCTAATCCTGGGCGATACTGAGCCGTGTATCTAATCCTGGGCAATACCTCGCCGTGTATCTAATCCTGGGTGATACTGAGCCATGTACCTAATCCTGGGTGATACTGAGCCTTGTATCTAATCCTGTTTGATACCGAGCCGTGTATCTAATACTTGGCAATATCGAGACGTGTATCTAATCCTGGGCGATACCGAGCCATATATCTAATCCTGGGCGATACCGAGCCGTATATCTAATCCTCTCCTGTGTGATACTGACTGCTGAGCCGTGTATCTAATCCTGGGCGATACTGAGCCGTGTATCTAATCCTGGGCAATACCGAGCCGTGTATCTAATCCTGGGTGATACCGAGCCGTGTATCTAATCCTGGGCGATACCGAGCCTTGTATCTAATCCTCTCCTGGGTGATACTGTCTGTTGAGCTGTATCTAATCCTGTCCTGTGTGATACTGACTGCTGAGCCATGTATCTAATCCTGTCCGATACTGAGCCGTGTATCTAATCCTGGGCAATACCGAGCCGTGTATCTAATCCTGGGTGATACTGAGCCGTGTATCTAATCCTGGGCAATACCGAGCCGTGTATCTAATCCTGGGTGATACTGAGCCGGGTATCTATTCCTGGGTGATACTGAGCCGTGTACCTAATCCTGGGTGATACTGAGCCGTGTATCTAATCCTGCTTGATACCGATCCGTGTATCTAATACTTGACAATACTTAGCCGTGTATCTAATCCTGGGCGATACCGAACCGTGTATCTAATCCTGGGCGATGCTGAGCCATGTATCTAATCCTGTCCGATACTGAGCCGTGTATCTAATCCTGCTTGATACCGATCCGTGTATCTAATACTTGACAATACTTAGCCGTGTATCTAATCCTGGGCGATACCGAGCCGTGTATCTAATCCTGGGCGATACTGAGCCGTGTATCTAATCCTGGGTAATACCAAGCCGTGTATCTAATCCTGGGTGATACTGAGCCGTGTATCTAATCCTGGGTGATACTGAGCCGTGTATCTAATCCTGTTTGATACGGAGCCGTGTATCTAATCCTTGGCAATACCGAGCCGTGTATCTAATCCTGGGCGATACCGAGCCGTGTATCTAATCCTGGGCGATACTGAGCCGTGTTTATAATCCTGGGTTATACTGAGCCATGTATCTAATCCTGGGCGATACCGAGCCGTGTATCTAATCCTGGGTGATACCGAGCCGTGTATCTAATCCTGGGCGATACCGAGCCGTGTATCTAATCCTCTCCTGGGCGATACTGTCTGTTGAGCTGTATCTAATCCTGTCCTGTGTGATACTGACTGCTGAGCCATGTATCTAATCCTGGGCGATACCGAGCCGTGTATCTAACCTTGGCGATGCTGAGCAGTGTATCTAATCCTGTCCGATACTGAGCCGTGTATCTAATCCTGGGCGATACCGAGCCGTGTATCTAATCCTGGGTGATACCGAACCGTGTATCTAATCCTGTCCGATACTGAGCCGTGTATCTAATCCTGGGCGATACCGAGCCGTGTATCTAATCCTGGGCGATACTGAGCCGTGTATCTAATCATGGGTAATACCAAGCCGTGTATCTAATCCTGGGTGATACTGAGCCGTGTATCTAATCCTGGGTGATACTGAGCCGTGTATCTAATCCTGTTTGATACGGAGCCGTGTATCTAATCCTTGGCAATACCGAGCCGTGTATCTAATCCTGGGCGATACCGAGCCGTGTATCTAATCCTGGGTGATACCGAGCCGTGTATCTAATCCTGGGCGATACCGAGCCGTGTATCTAATCCTATCCTGGGCGATACTGTCTGTTGAGCTGTATCTAATCCTGTCCTGTGTGATACTGACTGCTGAGCCATGTATCTAATCCTGGGCGATACCGAGCCGTGTATCTAACCTTGGCGATGCTGAGCAGTGTATCTAATCCTGTCCGATACTGAGCCGTGTATCTAATCCTGGGCGATACCGAGCCGTGTATCTAATCCTGGGTGTTACCGAACCGTGTATCTAATCCTGTGCGATACTGAGCCGTGTATCTAATCCTGGGCAATACCGAGCCGTGTATCTAATCCTGGGTGATACCGAGCCGTGTATCTAATCCTGGGCGATACCGAGCCGTGTATCTAATCCTCTCCTGGGTGATACTGTCTGTTGAGCTGTATCTAATCCTGTCCTGTGTGATACTGACTGCTGAGCCATGTATCTAATCCTGGGCGATACCGAGCCATGTATCTAACCTTGGTGATGCTGAGCAGTGTATCTAATCCTGTCCGATACTGAGCCGTGTATCTAATCCTGGGCGATACCGAGCCGTGTATCTAATCCTGGGTGATACCGAACCGTGTATCTAATCCTGTGCGATACTGAACCGTGTATCTAATCCTGGGCAATACCGAGCCGTGTATCTAATCCTGAGTGATACTGAGCCATGTATCTAATCCTGGGCGATACCGAGCCGTGTATCTAATCCTGGGCGATACCGAACCGTGTATCTAATCCTTGGCGATACTGAGCCGTGTATCTAATCCTGGGCAATACCGAGCCGTGTATCTAATCCTGGGTGATACTGAGCCGTGTATCTAATCCTGGGTGATACTGAGCCATGTACCTAATCCTGGGTGATACTGAGCCGTGTATCTAACCCTGTTTGATACCGAGCCGTGTATCTAATACTTGGCAATACCGAGACGTGTATCTAATCCTGGGCGATACTGAGCCGTGTATCTAATCCTGGGCGATACCGAGCCGTGTATCTAATCCTGGGCGATACCGAGCCGTGTATCTAATCCTGGGCGATACCGAGCCGTATATCTAATCCTCTCCTGGGCGATACTGTCTGCTGAGCTGTATCTAATCCTGTCCTGTGTGATACTGACTGTTAAGCCATGTATCTAATCCTGGGCGATACCGAGCCGTGTATCTAATCCTGGGCGATGCTGAGCCATGTATCTAATCCTGTCCGATACTGAGCCGTGTATCTAATCCTTGGTGATACCGAGCCGTGTATCTAATCCTGGGCGATACTGAGCCGTGTATCTAATCCTGGGTAATACCGAGCCGTGAATCTAATCCTGGGTGATACTGAGCCGTGTATCTAATCCTGGGTGATACTGAGCCATGTATCTAATCCTGTTTGATACGGAGCCGTGTATCTAATCCTTGGCAATACCGAGCTGTGTATCTAATCCTGGGCGATACCAAGCCATGTATCTAATTGTGGGTGATACTGAGCCGTGTATCTAATCCTGTTTGATACGGAGCCGTGTATCTAATCCTGGGTGATACCGAGCCGTGTATCTAATCCTGTCCGATACTGAGCCGTGTATCTAATCCTGGGCGATACCGAGCCGTGTATTTAATCCTGGGTGATACCGAACCGTGTTTCTAATCATGGGTGATACCGAGCCGTGTATCTAATCCTGGGTGATATCGAACCGTGTTTCTAATCATGGGTGATACTGAGCCGTGTATCTAATCCTGGGCAATACCGAGCCGTGTATCTAATCCTGGGTGATACTGAGCCGTGTTCCTAATCCTGGGTAATACTGAGCCGTGTATCTAATCCTGGGTGATACTGAGCCGTGTTCCTAATCCTGGGTGATACTGAGCCGTGTATCTAATCCTGTTTGATACCGAGCCGTGTATCTAATACTTGGCAATACCGAGACGTGTATCTAATCCTGGGCGATACTGAGCCGTGTATCTAATCCTGTCTGTAACTGAGCCGTGTATCTAATCCTGGGCGATACCGAGCCGTGTATCTAATCCTGGGCAATACCGAACCGTGTATCTAATCCTGGGCGATACTGAGCCGTGTATCTAATCCTGGGCAATACCTAGCCATGTATCTAATCCTGGGTGATACTGAGCCGTGTATCTAATCCTGGGTGATACTGAGCCGTGTACCTAATCCTGGGTGATACTGAGCCGTGTATCTAATCCTGTTTGATACCGAGCCGTGTATCTAATACTTGGCAATACCGAGACCTGTATCTAATCCTGGGCGATACTGAGCCATGTATCTAATCCTGGGCGATACCGAGCCGTGTATCTAATCCTGGGCGATACCGAGCCGTGTATCTAATCCTGTGCGATACCGAGCCGTATATCTAATCCTCTCCTGTGTGATACTGACTGCTGAGCCGTGTATCTAATCCTGTCCTATACTATGCCGTGTATCTAATCCTGGGCGATACTGAGCCGTGTCTAATCCTGTCCTATACTATGCCGTGTATCTAATCCTGGGTGATGCTGAGCCGTGTATCTAATCCTGGGCGATACCGAGCCGTGTATCTAATCCTGGGCGATACCGAGCCGTGTATCTAATCATGGGCGATACTGAGCCGTGTATGTAATCCTGTGTGATACTGAACCGTGTATCTAATCCTGGGCGATACCGAGCCGTGTATCTAATCCTGGGCGATACTGAGCCGTGTATCTAATACTGGGCGATACCTCGCCGTGTATCTAATCCTGAGTGATACTGAGCCATGTATCTAATCCTGGGTGATACTGAGCCGTGTATCTAATCCTGGGTGATACTGAGCCGTGTATCTAATCCTGGGCGATGCTGAGCCATGAACCTAATCCTGGGCGATACCGAGACGTGTATCTAATCCTGGGTGATACCGAGCCGTGTATCTAATCCTGATTGATACTGAGCCATGTATCTAATCCTGTGTGATACTGAGCCGTGTATCTAATCCTGTTTGATACAGAGCCGTGTATCTAATCCTGGGCGATACCGAGCCGTGTATCTAATCCTCTCCTGTGTATTATCGTCTGCTGAGCTTTATCTAATCCTGTCCTGTGTGATACTGTCTGCTGAGCCGTGTATCTAATCCTGTCCTGTGTGATACTGACTGCTATGCCATGTATCTAATCCTGGGCGATACCGAGCCGTGTATCTAACCTTGGCGATGCTGAGCAGTGTATCTAATCCTGTCCGATACTGAGCCGTGTATCTAATCCTGGGCGATACCGAGCCATGTATCTAATCCTGGGCGATACCGAGCCGTGTATCTAATCCTCTCCTGTGTGATACTGACTGCTGAGCCGTGTATCTAATCCTGTCCTATACTATGCCGTGTATCTAATACTGGGCGATACTGAGCCATGTATCTAATCCTGGGCGATACTGAGCCGTGTCTAATCCTGTCCTATACTATGCCGTGTATCTAATCCTGGGTGATACTGAGCCGTGTATCTAATCCTGGGCGATATCGAGCCGTGTATCTAATCCTGGGTGATACCGAGCCGTGTATCTAATCCTGGGTGATAACTAGCCATGTATCTAATCCTGGGCGATACCGAACCGTGTATCTAATCCTGTGTGATACCGAGCCGTGTATCTAAACCTGGGCGATAACGATCCGTGTATCTAATCCTGTTTGATACCGAGCCGTGTATCTAATCCTGGGCGATACCGAGCCTGTATCTAATCCTGTGCGATACTGAACGGTGTATCTAATCCTGGGCTTGTATCTAATCTTTGGCATTACTGAGCCATGTATCTAATCCTGGGCGATACCGAGCCGTGTATCTAATCCTCTCCTTTGTGATACTATCTGCTGAGCTGTATCTAATCCTGTCCTGTGTGATACTGTGTGCTGAGCCATGTATCTAATCCTGGGCGATACCGAGCTCTGTATCTAATCCTGGGCAATTCTGAACAGCGTATCTAATCCTGGGCTTGTATCTAATTTTTGGCGATACTGAGCCGTGTTTCTAATCCTGGGCGATACTGAGCCGTGTATCTAATCCTGGGCGATACCGAGCCGTGTATCTAATCCTGGGCGATACTGAGCCGTGTATCTAATCCTGGGTGATACTGAGCCGTGTTTCTAATCCTGGGCGATACTGAGCCGTGTTTCTAATCCTGGGCGATACCGAGCCGTGTATCTAATCCTGGGCGATACCGAGCCGTGTATCTAATCCTGGGCGATGCTGAGCCGTGTATCTAATCTTGGGCGATACTGAACCGTGTATCTAATCCTGGGCGATACCGAGCCGTGTATCTAATCCTGGACGATACTGAGCCGTGTATCTAATACTGGGCGATACCTCGCCGTGTATCTTATCCTGAGTGATACTGAGCCATGTATCTAATCCTGGGCGATACCGAGCCGTGTATCTAACCTTGGCGATACTGAGCCATGTATCTAATCCTGTCTGATACTGAGCCGTGTATCTAATCCTGGGCGATACCGAGCCGTGTATCTAATCCTGTCTGTAACTGAGCCGTGTATCTAATCCTGGGCGATACTGAGCCGTGTATCTAATCCTGGGCAATACCGAACCGTGTATCTAATCCTGGGCGATACTGAGCCGTGTATCTAATCCTGGGCAATACCTAGCCGTGTATCTAATCCTGGGTGATACTGAGCCGTGTACCTAATCCTGGGTGATACTGAGCCGTGTATCTAATCCTGTTTGATACCGAGCCGTGTATCTAATACTTGGCAATACCGAGACCTGTATCTAATCCTGGGCGATACTGAGCCATGTATCTAATCCTGGGCGATACCGAGCCGTGTATCTAATCCTGGGCGATACCGAGCCGTGTATCTAATCCTGTGCGATACCGAGCCGTATATCTAATCCTCTCCTGTGTGATACTGACTGCTGAGCCGTGTATCTAATCCTGTCCTATACTATGCCATGTATCTAATCCTGGGCGATACTGAGCCGTGTATCTAATCCTGGGCAATACCTAGCCGTGTATCTAATCCTGGGCGATACTGAGCCGTGTATCTAATCCTGGGCAATACCTAGCCGTGTATCTAATCCTGGGTGATACTGAGCCGTGTACCTAATCCTGGGTGATACTGAGCCGTGTATCTAATCCTGTTTGATACCGAGCCGTGTATCTAATACTTGGCAATACCGAGACCTGTATCTAATCCTGGGCGATACTGAGCCATGTATCTAATCCTGGGCGATACCGAGCCGTGTATCTAATCCTGGGCGATACCGAGCCGTGTATCTAATCCTGTGCGATACCGAGCCGTATATCTAATCCTCTCCTGTGTGATACTGACTGCTGAGCCGTGTATCTAATCCTGTCCTATACTATGCCATGTATCTAATCCTGGGCGATACTGAGCCGTGTCTAATCCTGTCCTATACTATGCCGTGTATCTAATCCTGGGCGATGCTGAGCCGTGTATCTAATCCTGGGCGATACCGAGCCGTGTATCTAATCCTGGGCGATACCGAGCCGTGTATCTAATCATGGGCGATACTGAGCCGTGTATGTAATCCTGTGCGATACTGAACCGTGTATCTAATCCTGGGCGATACCGAGCCGTGTATCTAATCCTGGGCGATACTGAGCCGTGTATCTAATACTGGGCGATACCTCGCCGTGTATCTAATCCTGAGTGATACTGAGCCATGTATCTAATCCTGGGTGATACTGAGCCGTGTATCTAATCCTGGGTGATACTGAGCCGTGTATCTAATCCTGGGCGATGCTGAGCCATGAACCTAATCCTGGGCGATACCGAGACGTGTATCTAATCCTGGGTGATACCGAGCCGTGTATCTAATCCTGATTGATACTGAGCCATGTATCTAATCCTGTTTGATACAGAGCCGTGTATCTAATCCTGGGCGATACCGAGCCGTGTATCTAATCCTCTCCTGTGTAATATCGTCTGCTGAGCTTTATCTAATCCTGTCCTGTGTGATACTGTCTGCTGAGCCGTGTATCTAATCCTGGGTGATACCTAGCCGTGTATCTAATCTTGGGCGCTAACGAGCCGTGTAACTAATCCTGGGCAATACCGAGCCGTGTATCTAATCCTGGGCGATACCGAGCCGTGTATCTAATCCTGGGCAATACCGAGCCGTGTATCTAATCCTATCCTGTGTGATACTGTCTGCTGAGCCGTGTATCTAATCCTATCCTGTGTGATACTGTCTGCTGAGCCGTGTATCTAATCCTATCCTGTGTGATACTGTCTGCTGAACCGTGTATCTAAGCCTGTCACGTGTGATACTGTCTGCTGAGCCGTGTATCTAATCCTATCCAGTGTGATACCATCTGCTGAGCTGTGTATCTAATCCTCTCCTGTGTGATACTGTCTGCTGAGCCGTATATCTAATCCTCTCCTGTGTGATACTGTCTGCTGAGCCGTGTATCTAATCCTCTCCTGTGTGATACTGTCTGCTGAGCCGTGTATCTAATCCTATCCAGTGTGATACTGTCTGCTGAGCCGTGTATCTAATCCCATCCTGTGTGATACTGTCTGCTGAGCCGTGTATCTAATCCTATCCTTTGTGATACTGTCTGCTGAGCTGTGTATCTAATCCTCTCCTGTGTGATACTGTCTGCTGAGCTGTGTATCTAATCCCATCCTGTGTGATACTGACTGCTGAGCCGTGTATCTAATCCTCTCCTGTGTGATACTGTCTGCTGAGCCGTGTATCTAAGTCTGTCACGTGTGATACTGTTTGCTGAGCCGTGTATCTAATCCCATCCTGTGTGATACTGTCTGCTGAGCCGTGTATCTAATCCTATCCTGTGTGATGCTGTATGCTGAGCCGTGTATCTAATCCTCTCCTGTGCGATACTGTCTGCTGAGCTGTGTATCTAATCCTCTCCTGTGTGATACCGTCTGCTGAGCTGTGTATCTAATCCTCTCCTGTGTGATACCGTCTGCTGAGCTGTGTATCTAATCCTCTCCTGTGTGATACTGTCTGATGAGCCGTGTATCTAATCCTATCCTGTGTGATACTGTCTGATGAGCCGTGTATCTAATCCTATCCTGTGTGATACTGACTGCTGAGCCGTGTATCTAATCCTATCCTGTGTGATACTGTCTGCTGAGCCGTGTATCTAATCCTCTCCTGTATGATACTGTCTGCTGAGCCGTGTATCTAATCCTATCCTGTGTGATACTGTCTGCTGAGCCGTGTATCTAATCCTCTCCTGTGTGATACTGTCTGCTGAGCCGTATATCTAATCCTCTCCTGTGTGATACTGTCTGCTGAGCCGTGTATCTAATCCTATCCTGTGTGATACTGTCTGCTGAGCCGTGTATCTAAGCCTGTCACGTGTGATACTGTCTGCTGAGCCGTGTATCTAATCCTCTCCTGTGTGATACTGTCTGATGAGCCGTGTATCTAATCCTATCCTGTGTGATACTGACTGCTGAGCCGTGTATCTAATCCTATCCTGTGTGATACTGTCTGCTGAGCTGTGTATCTAATCCTATCCTGTGTGATACTGTCTGCTGAGCCGTGTATCTAATCCTATCCTGTGTGATACTGTCTGCTGAGCCGTGTATCTAATCCTATCCTGTGTGATACTGTCTGCTGAGCCCTGTATCTAATCCTCTCCTGTGTGATACTGTCTGCTGAGCCCTGTATCTAATCCTATCCTGTGTGATACTGTCTGCTGAGCCGTGTATCTAATCTCATCCTGTGTGATACTGTCTGCTGAGCCGTGTATCTAATCCTATCCTGTGTGATACTGTCTGATGAGCCGTGTATCTAATCCTATCCTGTGTGATACTGACTGCTGAGCCGTGTATCTAATCCTATCCTGTGTGATACTGTCTGCTGAGCCGTGTATCTAATCCTCTCCTGTATGATACTGTCTGCTGAGTCGTGTATCTAATCCTATCCTGTGTGATACTGTCTGCTGAGCCGTATATCTAATCCTCTCCTGTGTGATACTGTCTGCTGAGCCGTGTATCTAAGCCTGTCATGTGTGATACTGTCTGTTGAGCCGTGTATCTAATCCTATCCTGTGTGATACTGTCTGCTGAGCCGTGTATCTAAGCCTGTCACGTGTGATACTGTCTGCTGAGCCGTGTATCTAATCCTCTCCTGTGTGATACTGTCTGATGAGCCGTGTATCTAATCCTATCCTGTGTGATACTGACTGCTGAGCCGTGTATCTAATCCTATCCTGTGTGATACTGTCTGCTGAGCTGTGTATCTAATCCTATCCTGTGTGATACTGTCTGCTGAGCCGTGTATCTAATCCTATCCTGTGTGATACTGTCTGCTGAACCGTGTATCTAAGCCTGTCACGTGTGATACTGTCTGCTGAGCCGTGTATCTAATCCTCTCCTGTGTGATACTGTCTGCTGAGCCGTGTATCTAAGCCTGTCACGTGTGATACTGTCTGCTGAGCCGTGTATCTAATGCTATCCTGTGTGATACTGTCTGCTGAGCCGTGTATCTAATCCTATCCTGTGTGATACTGTCTACTGAGCCGTGTATCTAATCCTATCCTGTGTGATGCTGTATGCTGAGCTGTGTATCTAATCCTCTCCTGTGTGATACTGTCTGCTGAGCCATGTATCTAATCCCATCCTGTGTGATACTGTCTGCTGAGCCGTGTATCTAATCCTATCCTGTGTGGTACCGTCTGCTGAGCCGTGTATCTAATCCTCTCCTGTGTGATACTGTCTGCTGAGCCGTGTATCTAATCCTATCCTGTGTGATACTGTCTGCTGAGCCGTGTATCTAATCTTATCCTGTGTGATACTGTCTGCTGAGCCGTGTATCTAATCCTCTCCTGGGTGATACTGTCTGCTGAGCTGTGTATCTAATCCTCTCCTGTGTGATACTGTCTGCTGAGCTGTGTATCTAATCCTATCCTGTGTGATACTGACTGCTGAGCCGTGTATCTAATCCTATCCTGTGTGATACCGTGTGCTGAGCCGTGTATCTAATCCTCTCCTGTGTGATACCATCTGCTGAGCCGTGTATCTAATCCTCTCCTGTGTGATACTGTCTGCTGAGCTGTGTATCTAATCCTATCGTGTGTGATACTGTCTGCTGAGCCGTGTATCTAATCCTCTCCTGTGTGATACTGTCTGCTGAGCCGTGTATCTAATCCTCTCCTGTGTGATACTGACTGCTGAGCTGTGTATCTAATCCTCTCCTGTGTGATACTGTCTGCTGAGCCGTGTATCTAATCCTATCCTGTGTGATACTGTCTGATGAGCCGTGTATCTAATCCTATCCTGTGTGATACTGACTGCTGAGCCGTGTATCTAATCCTATCCTGTATGATACTGTCTGCTGAGCCATGTATCTAATCCTATCCTGTGTGATACTGACTGCTGAGCTGTGTATCTAATCCTCTCCTGTGTGATACTGTCTGCTGAGCCGTGTATCTAATCCTATCCTGTGTGATACTGTCTGATGAGCCGTGTATCTAATCCTATCCTGTGTGATACTGACTGCTGAGCCGTGTATCTAATCCTATCCTGTGTGATACTGACTGCTGAGCTGTGTATCTAATCCTCTTCTGTGTGATACTGTCTGCTGAGCCGTGTATCTAATCCCATCCTGTGTGATACTGTCTGTTGAGCTGTGTATCTAATCCCATCCTGTGTGATACTGTCTGCTGAGCCGTGTATCTAATCCTGTGTGATACTGTCTGCTGAGCTGTGTATCTAATCCTCTCCTGTGTGATACTGTCTGCTGAGCCGTGTATCTAATCCTATCCTGTGTGGTACCGTCTGCTGAGCCGTGTATCTAATCTTATCCTGTGTGATACTGTCTGCTGAGCCGTGTATCTAATCCTCTCCTGGGTGATACTGTCTGCTGAGCTGTGTATCTAATCCTATCCTGTGTGATACTGACTGCTGAGCCGTGTATCTAATCCTATCCTGTGTGATACCGTGTGCTGAGCCGTGTATCTAATCCTCTCCTGTGTGATACCATCTGCTGAGCCGTGTATCTAATCCTCTCCTGTGTGATACTGTCTGCTGAGCTGTGTATCTAATCCTATCGTGTGTGATACTGTCTGCTGAGCCGTGTATCTAATCCTCTCCTGTGTGATACTGTCTGCTGAGCCGTGTATCTAATCCTATCCTGTGTGATACTGTCTGCTGAGCCGTGTATCTAATCCTCTCCTGTGTGTAACTGTCTGCTGAGCCGTGTATCTAATCCTCTCCTATGTGATACTGTCTGCTGAGCCGTGTATCTAATCCTTTCCTGTGTGATACTGTCTGCTGAGCCGTGTATCTAATCCTATCCTGTGTGATACTGTCTGCTGAGCTGTGTATCTAATCATCTTCTGTGTGATACTGTCTGCTGAGCCGTGTATCTAAGCCTATCACGTGAGATACTGACTGCTGAGCTGTGTATCTAATCCTCTCCTGTGTGATACTGTCTGATGAGCCGTGTATCTAATCCTATCCTGTGTGATACTGTCTGCTGAGCCCTGTATCTAATCCTATCCTGTGTGATACTGTCTGGTGAGCCGTGTATCTAAGCCTGTCACGTGTGATACTGTCTGCTGAGCCGTGTATCTAATCCTATCCTGTGTGATACTGACTGCTGAGCTGTGTATCTAATCCTATCCTGTGTGATACTGTCTGCTGAGCCGTGTATCTAATCCTATCCTGTGTGATACTGACTGCTGAGCTGTGTATCTAATCCTCTCCTGTGTGATGCTGTCTGCTGAGCCGTGTATCTAATCCTCTCCTGTGTGATACTGTCTGCTGAGCCGTGTATCTAAGCCTGTCATGTGTGATACTGTCTGCTGAGCCGTGTATCTAATCCTGTCCTGTGATACTGTCTGCTGAGCTGTGTATCTAATCCTATCCTGTGTGATACTGTCTGCTGAGCCGTGTATCTAAGCCTGTCATGTGTGATACTGTCTGATGAGCCGTGTATCTAATCCTATCCTGTGTGATACTGACTGCTGAGCCGTGTATCTAATCCTATCCTGTATGATACTGTCTGCTGAGCCGTGTATCTAATCCTATCCTGTGTGATACTGACTGCTGAGCTGTGTATCTAATCCTATCCTGTGTGATACTGTCTGCTGAGCCGTGTATCTAATCCTATCCTGTGTGATACTGTCTGCTGAGCCGTGTATCTAAGCCTGTCATGTGTGATACTGTCTGCTGAGCCGTGTATCTAATCCTATCCTGTGTGATACTGTCTGCTGAGCCGTGTATCTAAGCCTGTCATGTGTGATACTGTCTGCTGAGCTGTGTATCTAATCCTCTCCTGTGTGATACTGTCTGATGAGCCGTGTATCTAATCCTATCCTGTGTGATACTGACTGCTGAGCCGTGTATCTAATCCTATCCTGTGTGATACTGAATGCTGAGCTGTGTATCTAATCCTCTTCTGTGTGATACTGTCTGCTGAGCCGTGTATCTAATCCTATCCTGTGTGATACTGTCTGCTGAGCCGCGTATCTAATCCTCTCCTGTGTGATACTGTCTGATGAGCCGTGTATCTAATCCTATCCTGTGTGATACTGTCTGCTGAGCCGTGTATCTAATCCTATCCTGTGTGTTACTGTCTGCTGAGCCGTGTATCTAATCCTCTCCTGTGTGATACTGTCTGCTGAGCCGTGTATCTAATCCTCTTCTGTGTGATACTGTCTGCTGAGCTGTGTATCTAATCCTATCTTGTGTGATACTGTCTGCTGAGCTGTGTATCTAATCCTATCCTGTGTGATACTGTCTGCTGAGCCGTGTATCTAATCCTATCCTGTGTGATACTGTCTGCTGAGCCGTGTATCTAATCCTATCCTGTGTGATACTGTCTGCTGAGCTGTGTATCTAATCCTATCCTGTGTGATACCGTCTGCTGAGCCGTGTATCTAATCCTCTCCTGTGTGATACTGACTGCTGAGCCGTGTATCTAATCCTCTTCTGTGTGATACTGTCTGCTGAGCTGTGTATCTAATCCTATCCTGTGTGATACCGTCTGCTGAGCCGTGTATCTAATCCTATCCTGTGTGATACTGTCTGCTGAGCCGTGTATCTAATCCTATCCTGTGTGTTACTGTCTGCTGAGCTGTGTATCTAATCCTCTTCTGTGTGATACCGTCTGCTGAGCTGCGTATATAATCCTATCCTGTGTGATACTGTCTGCTGAGCCGTGTATCTAAGCCTGTCATGTGTGATACTGACTGCAGAGCCGTGTATCTAATCCTCTCCTGTGTGATACTGTCTGCTGAGCCGTGTATCTAATCCTATCCTGTGTGATACTGTCTGCTGAGCCGTGTATCTAAGCCTGTCATGTGCGATACTGTCTGCTGATCCGTGTATCTAATCCTATCCTGTGTGATACTGTCTGCTGAGCCGTGTATCTAATCCTATCCTGTGTGATACCGTCTGCTGAGCTGTGTATCTAATCCTCTCCTGTGTGATACTGTCTGCTGAGCCATGTATCTAAGCCTGTCACGTGTGATACTGACTGCTGAGCCGTGTATCTAATCCTATCCTGTGTGTTACTGTCTGCTGAGCCGTGTATCTAATCCTCTTCTGTGTGATACCGTCTGCTGAGCTGCGTATATAATCCTATCCTGTGTGATACTGTCTGCTGACCGTGTATCTAAGCCTGTCATGTGTGTTACTGACTGCTGAGCTGTGTATCTAATCCTCTTCTGTGTGATACTGCCTGCAGAGCCGTGTATCTAATCCTCTCCTGTGTGATACTGTCTGCTGAGCCGTGTATCTAATCCTATCCTGTGTGATACTGTCTGCTGAGCCGTGTATCTAAGCCTGTCATGTGCGATACTGTCTGCTGAGCTGTGTATCTAATCCTCTCCTGTGTGATACTGTCTGCTGAGCCGTGTATCTAATCCTATCCTGTGTGATACTGTCTGCTGAGCAGTGTATCTAATCCTATCCTGTGTGATACTGTCTGCTGAGCCGTGTATCTAATCCTATCCTGTGTGATACCGTCTGCTGAGCTGTGTATCTAATCCTATACTGTGTGATACTGTCTGCTGAGCCGTGTATCTAAGCCTGTCACGTGTGACACTGACTGCTGAGCCGTGTATCTAATCCTATCCTGTGTGATACTGTCTGCTGAGCAGTGTATCTAATCCTCTCCTGTGTGATACTGTCTGATGAGCCGTGTATCTAATCCTATCCTGTGTGATACTGACTGCTGAGCCGTGTATCTAATCCTATCCTGTGTGATACTGACTGCTGAGCCGTGTATCTAATTCTATCCTGTGTGATACTGACTGCTGAGCCGTGTATCTAATCCTATCCTGTGTGATACTGTCTGCTGAGCCCTGTATCTAATCCTATCCTGTGTGATACTGTCTGCTGAGCCGTGTATCTAATCCTATCCTGTGTGATACTGTCTGCTGAGCCGTGTATCTAAGCCTGTCATGTGTGATACTGACTGCTGAGCCGTGTATCTAATCCTATCCTGTGTGATACTGTCTGCTGAGCCGTGTATCTAATCCTATCCTGTGTGATACTGTCTGCTGAGCCGTGTATCTAATCCTATCCTGTGTGATACTGTCTGCTGAGCTGTGTATCTAATCCTATCCTGTGTGATACTGACTGCTGAGCCGTGTATCTAATCCTATCCTGTGTGATACTGACTGCTGAGCCGTGTATCTAATCCTATCCTGTATGATACTGTCTGCTGAGCCGTGTATCTAATCCTATCCTGTATGATACTGTCTGCTGAGCCGTGTATCTAATCCTATCCTGTGTGATACTGACTGCTGAGCCGTGTATCTAATCCTATCCTGTATGATACTGACTGCTGAGCCGTGTATCTAATCCTATCCTGTATGATACTGTCTGCTGAGCCGTGTATCTAATCCTCTCCTCTGTGATACTGTCTGCTGAGCCGTGTATCTAAGCCTGTCATGTGTGATACTGTCTGCTGAGCCGTGTATCTAATCCTATCCTGTGTGATACTGTCTGCTGAGCCGTGTATCTAAGCCTATCCTGTGTGGTACCGTCTGCTGAGCTGTGTATCTAATCCTCTTCTGTGTGATACTGTCTGCTGAGCCGTGTATCTAATCCTCTCCTGTGTGATACTGTCTGCTGAGCCTTGTATCTAATCCTATCCTGTGTGATACTGTCTGCTGAGCCGTGTATCTAATCCTCTCCTGTGTGATACTGTCTGATGAGCCGTGTATCTAATCCTATCCTGTGTGATACTGACTGCTGAGCCGTGTATCTAATCCTATCCTGTGTGATACTGACTGCTGAGCTGTGTATCTAATCCTCTTCTGTGTGATACTGTCTGCTGAGCCGTGTATCTAATCCCATCCTGTGTGATACTGTCTGTTGAGCTGTGTATCTAATCCCATCCTGTGTGATACTGTCTGCTGAGCCGTGTATCTAATCCTGTGTGATACTGTCTGCTGAGCCGTGTATCTAATCCTCTTCTGTGTGATACTGTCTGCTGAGCCGTGTATCTAATCCTCTCCTGTGTGATACTGTCTGCTGAGCCGTGTATCTAATCCTATCCTGTGTGATACTGTCTGCTGAGCCGTGTATCTAATCATATCCTGTGTGATACCGTGTGCTGAGCCGTGTATCTAATCCTCTCCTGTGTGATACCATCTGCTGAGCCGTGTATCTAATCCTCTCCTGTGTGATACTGACTGCTGAGCCGTGTATCTAATCCTATCGTGTGTGATACTGTCTGCTGAGCCGTGTATCTAATCCTCTCCTGTGTGATACTGTCTGCTGAGCCGTGTATCTAATCCTATCCTGTGTGATACTGTCTGCTGAGCCGTGTATCTAATCCTCTCCTGTGTGATACTGTCTGCTGAGCCGTGTATCTAATCCTCTCCTGTGTGATACTGTCTGCTGAGCCGTGTATCTAATCCTATCCTGTGTGATACTGTCTGCTGAGCTGTGTATCTAATCCTCTCCTGTGTGATACCATCTGCTGAGCCGTGTATCTAATCCTCTCCTGTGTGATACTGACTGCTGAGCCGTGTATCTAATCCTATCCTGTGTGATACTGACTGCTGAGCTGTGTATCTAATCCTCTCCTGTGTGATACTGTCTGCTGAGCTGTGTACCTAAGCCTGTCACGTATGATACTGTCTGCTGAGCTGTGTATCTAATCCTCTCCTGTGTGATACTGACTGCTGAGCTGTGTATCTAATCCTCTCCTGTGTGATACTGACTGCTGAGCCGTGTATCTAATCCTCTCCTGTGTGATACCGTCTGCTGAGCTGTGTATCTAATCATCTCCTGTGTGATACCGTCTGCTGAGCTGTGTATCTAATCCTATCCTGTATGATACTGCCTGCAGAGCCGTGTATCTAATCATCTCCTGTGTGATACCGTCTGCTGAGCCGTGTATCTAATCCTCTCCTGTGTGATGCTGTCTGATGAGCCGTGTATCTAATCCTATCCTGTGTGATACTGTCTGCTGAGCCGTGTATCTAATCCTCTCCTGTGTGATACTGACTGCTGAGCCGTGTATCTAATCCTGGGCGATACTGAGCAGTATATCTAATCCTGGGTGATACTGAACCGTGTAGCTAATCCTGGGCGATACCGAGCCGTGTATCTAATCCGGGCCATACCGAGCCGTGTATCTAATCCTGGGCGATACCGAATCGTGTATCTAATCCTTGGCGATACTGAGCCGTGTATCTAATCCTGGGCAATACCGAGCCGTGTATCTAATCCTGGGTGATACTGAGCCGTGTATCTAATCCTGGGTGATACTGAGCCATGTACCTAATCCTGGGTGATACTGAGCTGTGTATCTAATCCTGTTTGATACCGAGCCGTGTATCTAATACTTGGCAATACCGAGACGTGTATCTAATCCTGGGCGATACTGAGCCGTGTATCTAATTTTGGGCGATACCGAGCCATGTATCTAATCCTGGGCGATACCGAGCCGTATATCTAATCCTATCCTGTGTGATACTGACTGCTGAGCCGTGTATCTAATCCTGTCCTATACTATGCCGTGTATCTAATCCTGGGCGATACTGAGCCGTATATCTAATCCTGGGTGATACTGAACCGTGTAGCTAATCCTGGGCGATACCGAGCCGTGTATCTAATCCTGGACGATACTGAGCCGTGTATCTAATACTGGGCGATACCTCGCCGTGTATCTAATCCTGAGTGATACTGAGCCATGTATCTAATCCTGGGCCATACCGAGCCGTGTATCTAACCTTGGCGATGCTGAGCCATGTATCTAATCCTGGGCTTGTATCTAATTTTTGGCGATACTGAGCCGTGTATCTAATCCTGGGCGATACCGAGCCGTGTATCTAATCCTGGGCGATGCTGAGCCGTGTATCTAATACTGGGCGATACCTCGCCGTGTATCTAATCCTGAGTGATACTGAGCCATGTATCTAATCCTGTCCGATACTGAGCCGTGTATCTAATCCGGGCCATACCGAGCCGTGTATCTAATCCTGGGCGATGCTGAGCCGTGTATCTAATACTGGGCGATACCTCGCCGTGTATCTAATCCTGAGTGATACTGAGCCATGTATCTAATCCTGTCCGATACTACTGAGCCGTGTATCTAATCCGGGCCATACCGAGCCGTGTATCTAATCCTGGGCGATACCGAGCCGTGTATCTAATCCTGGGCGATACCGAACCGTGTATCTAATCCTTGGCGATACTGAACCGTGTATCTAATCCTGGGCAATACCGAGCCGTGTATCTAATCCTGGGTGATACTGAGCCGTGTATCTAATCCTGTTTGATACCGAGCCGTGTATCTAATACTTGGCAATACCGAGACGTGTATCTAATCCTGGGCGATACTGAGCCGTGTATCTAATCCTGGGCAATACCTCGCCGTGTATCTAATCCTGGGTGATACTGAGCCATGTACCTAATCCTGGGTGATACTGAGCCTTGTATCTAATCCTGTTTGATACCGAGCCGTGTATCTAATACTTGGTAATATCGAGACGTGTATCTAATCCTGGGCGATACCGAGCCATATATCTAATCCTGGGCGATACCGAGCCGTATATCTAATCCTCTCCTGTGTGATACTGACTGCTGAGCCGTGTATCTAATCCTGGGCGATACTGAGCCGTATATCTAATCCTGGGTGATACTGAACCGTGTAGCTAATCCTGGGCGATACCGAGCCGTGTATCTAATCCTGGACGATACTGAGCCGTGTATTTAATACTGGGCGATACCTCGCCGTGTATCTAATCCTGAGTGATACTGAGCCATGTATCTAATCCTGGGTGATACCGAGCCGTGTATCTAACCTTGGCGATGCTGAGCCATGTATCTAATCCTGGGCTTGTATCTAATTTTTGGCGATACTGAGCCGTGTTTCTAATCCTGGGCGATACTGAGCCGTGTATCTAATCCTGTGCGATACCGAGCCGTATATCTAATCCTCTCCTGTGTGATACTGACTGCTGAGCCGTGTATCTAATCCTGTCCTATACTATGCCGTGTATCTAATCCTGGGCGATACTTAGCCGTATATCTAATCCTGGGTGATACTGAACCGTGTATCTAATCCTGGGCGATACCGAGCCGTGTATCTAATCCTGGACGATACTGAGCCGTGTATCTAATCCTGAGTGATACTGAGCCGTGTATCTAACCTTGGCGATGTGAGCCATGTATCTAATCCTGGGCTTGTATCTAATTTTTGGCGATACTGAGCCGTGTATCTAATCCTGGGCGATACTGAGCCGTGTATCTAATCCTGGGCGATACCGAGCCGTGTATCTAATCCTGGGCGATGCTGAGCCGTGTATCTAATACTGCGCGATACCTCGCCGTGTATCTAATCCTGAGTGATACTGAGCCATGTATCTAATCCTGTCCGATACTGAGCCGTGTATCTAATCCGGGCCATACCGAGCCGTGTATCTAATCCTGGGCGATACCGAACCGTGTATCTAATCCTTGGTGATACCGAGCCGTGTATCTAATCCTGGGTGATACTGAGCCGTGTATCTAATCCTGGGTGATACTGAGCCATGTACCTAATCCTGGGTGATACTGAGCCGTGTATCTAATCCTGTTTGATACCGAGCCGTGTATCTAATACTTGGCAATACTGAGACGTGTATCTAATCCTGGGCGATACTGAGCCGTGTATCTAATCCTGGGCGATACCGAGCCATGTATCTAATCCTGGGCGATACCGAGCCGTATATCTAATCCTCTCCTGTGTGATACTGACTGCTGAGACGTGTATCTAATCCTGTCCTATACTATGCCGTGTATCTAATCCTGGGCGATACTGAGCCGTATATCTAATCCTGGGTGATACTGAACCGTGTAGCTAATCCTGGGCGATACCGAGCCGTGTATCTAATCCTGGACGATACTGAGCCGTGTATCTAATACTGGGCGATACCTCGCCGTGTATCTAATCCTGAGTGATACTGAGCCATGTATCCAATCCTGGGCGATACCGAGCCGTGTATCTAACCTTGGCGATGCTGTGCCATGTATCTAATCCTGGGCTTGTATCTAATTTTTGGCGATACTGAGCCGTGTTTCTAATCCTGGGCGATACTGAGTCGTGTATCTAATCCTGGGCGATACCTCGCCGTGTATCTAATCCTGAGTGATACTGAGCCATGTATCTAATCCTGGACGATACCGAGCTGTGTATCTAACCTTGGCGATGCTGAGCCATGTATCTAATCCTGTCTGATACTGAGCCGTGTATCTAATCCTGGGCGATACCGAGCCGTGTATCTAATCCTGGGCGATACTGAACCGTGTATCTAATCCTGGGCGATACTGAGCCGTGTATCTAATTCTGGGCAATACCTAGCCGTGTATCTAATCCTGGGCGATATCGAACCGTGTATCTAATCCTGGGCGATGCTGAGCCATGTATCTAATCCTGTCCGATACTGAGCCATGTATCTAATCCTGGGTGATACCGAGCCGTGTATCTAATCCTGGGCGATACTGAGCCGTGTATCTAATCCTGGGTAATACCAAGCCGTGTATCTAATCCTGGGTGATACTGAGCCGTGTATCTAATCCTGGGTGATACTGAGCCGTGTATCTAATCCTGTTTGATACGGAGCCGTGTATCTAATCCTTGGCAATACCGAGCCGTGTATCTAATCCTGGGCGATACCGAGCCGTGTATCTAATCCTGGGCGATACTGAGCCGTGTTTATAATCCTGGGTTATACTGAGCCATGTATCTAATCCTGGGCGATACCGAGCCGTGTATCTAATCCTGGGTGATACCGAGCCGTGTATCTAATCCTGGGCGATACCGAGCCGTGTATCTAATCCTCTCCTGGGCGATACTGTCTGTTGAGCTGTATCTAATCCTGTCCTGTGTGATACTGACTGCTGAGCCATGTATCTAATCCTGGGCGATACCGAGCCGTGTATCTAACCTTGGCGATGCTGAGCAGTGTATCTAATCCTGTCCGATACTGAGCCGTGTATCTAATCCTGGGCGATACCGAGCCGTGTATCTAATCCTGGGTGATACCGAACCGTGTATCTAATCCTGTGCGATACTGAGCCGTGTATCTAATCCTGGGCAATACCGAGCCGTGTATCTAATCCTGGGTGATACCGAGCCGTGTATCTAATCCTGGGCGATACCGAGCCGTGTATCTAATCCTCTCCTGGGTGATACTGTCTGTTGAGCTGTATCTAATCCTGTCCTGTGTGATACTGACTGCTGAGCCATGTATCTAATCCTGTCCGATACTGAGCCGTGTATCTAATCCTGGGCAATACCGAGCCGTGTATCTAATCCTGGGTGATACTGAGCCGTGTATCTAATCCTGGGCAATACTGAGCCGTGTATCTAATCCTGGGTGATACTGAGCCGTGTATCTATTCCTGGGTGATACTGAGCCGTGTACCTAATCCTGGGTGATACTGAGCCGTGTATCTAATCCTGCTTGATACCGATCCGTGTATCTAATACTTGACAATACTTAGCCGTGTATCTAATCCTGGGCGATACCGAACCGTGTATCTAATCCTGGGCGACGCTGAGCCATGTATCTAATCCTGTCCGATACTGAGCCGTGTATCTAATCCTGGGTGATACCGAGCCGTTTATCTAATTCTGGGCGATACCGAGCCGTGTATCTAATCCTCTCCTGGGCGATACTGTCTGTTGAGCTGTATCTAATCCTGTCCTGTGTGATACTGACTGCTGAGCCATGTATCTAATCCTGGGCGATACCGAGCCGTGTATCTAACCTTGGCGATGCTGAGCAGTGTATCTAATCCTGTCCGATACTGAGCCGTGTATCTAATCCTGGGTGATACCGAGCCGTGTATCTAATCCTGGGTGATACCGAACCGTGTATCTAATCCTGTCCGATACTGAGCCGTGTATCTAATCCTGGGCGATACCGAGTCGTGTATCTAATCCTGGGTGATACTGAGCCGTGTATCTAATCCTGGGTGATACTGAGCCGTGTATCTAATCCTGTTTGATACGGAGCCGTGTATCTAATCCTTGGCAATACCGAGCCGTGTATCTAATCCTGGGCGATACCGAGCCGTGTATCTAATCCTGGGCGATACTGAGCCGTGTATCTAATCCTGGGCGATACCGAGCCGTGTATCTAATCCTGGGTGATACCGAGCCGTGTATCTAATCCTGGGCGATACCGAGCCGTGTATCTAATCCTCTCCTGGGCGATACTGTCTGTTGAGCTGTATCTAATCCTGTCCTGTGTGATACTGACTGCTGAGCCATGTATCTAATCCTGGGCGATACCGAGCCGTGTATCTAACCTTGGCGATGCTGAGCAGTGTATCTAATCCTGTCCGATACTGAGCCGTGTATCTAATCCTGGGCGATACCGAGCCGTGTATCTAATCCTGGGTGTTACCGAACCGTGTATCTAATCCTGTGCGATACTGAGCCGTGTATCTAATCCTGGGCAATACCGAGCCGTGTATCTAATCCTGGGTGATACCGAGCCGTGTATCTAATCCTGGGCGATACCGAGCCGTGTATCTAATCCTCTCCTGGGAGATACTGTCTGTTGAGCTGTATCTAATCCTGTCCTGTGTGATACTGACTGCTGAGCCATGTATCTAATCCTGGGCGATACCGAGCCATGTATCTAACCTTGGCGATGCTGAGCAGTGTATCTAATCCTGTCCGATACTGAGCCGTGTATCTAATCCTGGGCGATACCGAGCCGTGTATCTAATCCTGGGTGATACCGAACAGTGTATCTAATCCTGTGCGATACTGAGCCGTGTATCTAATCCTGGGCAATACCGAGCCGTGTATCTAATCCTGGGTGATACTGAGCCGTGTATCTATTCCTGGGTGATACTGAGCCGTGTACCTAATCCTGGGTGATACTGAGCCGTGTATCTAATCCTGTTTGATACCGATCCGTGTATCTAATACTTGACAATACTTAGCCGTATATCTAATCCTGGGCGATACCGAACCGTGTATCTAATCCTGGGCGATGCTGAGCCATGTATCTAATCCTGTCCGATACTGAGCCGTGTATCTAATCCTGGGCGATACCGAGCCGTGTATCTAATCCTGGGCGATACTGAGCCGTGTATCTAATCCTGGGTAATACCAAGCCGTGTATCTAATCCTGGGTGATACTGAGCCGTGTATCTAATCCTGGGTGATACTGAGCCGTGTATCTAATCCTGTTTGATACGGAGCCGTGTATCTAATCCTTGGCAATACCGAGCCGTGTATCTAATCCTGGGCGATACCGAGCCGTGTATCTAATCCTGGGCGATACTGAGCCGTGTTTATAATCCTGGGTTATACTGAGCCATGTATCTAATCCTGGGCGATACCGAGCCGTGTATCTAACCTTGGCGATGCTGAGCAGTGTATCTAATCCTGTCCGATACTGAGCCGTGTATCTAATCCTGGGCGATACCGAGCCGTGTATCTAATCCTGGGTGATACCGAACCGTGTATCTAATCCTGTGCGATACTGAACCGTGTATCTAATCCTGGGCAATACCGAGCCGTGTATCTAATCCTGAGTGATACTGAGCCATGTATCTAATCCTGGGCGATACCGAGCCGTGTATCTAATCCTGGGCGATACCGAACAGTGTATCTAATCCTTGGCGATACTGAGCCGTGTATCTAATCCTTGGTGATACCGAGCCATGTATCTAATCCTGGGCGATACTGAGCCGTGTATCTAATCCTGGGTGATACTGAGCCGTGTATCTAATCCTGGGTGATACTGAGCCGTGTATCTAATCTTGGGTGATACTGAGCCATGTATCTAATCCTGTTTGATACGGAGCCGTGTATCTAATCCTGGGTGATACTGAGCCATGTACCTAATCCTGGGTGATACTGAGCCATGTATCTAATCCTGTTTGATACCGAGCCGTGTATCTAATACTTGGCAATACCGAGACGTGTATCTAATCCTGGGCGATACTGAGCCGTGTATCTAATCCTGGGCGATACCGAGCCGTGTATCTAATCCTGGGCGATACCGAGCCGTGTATCTAATCCTGGGCGATACCGAGCCGTATATCTAATCCTCTCCTGGGCGATACTGTCTGCTGAGCCGTGTATCTAATCCTGTCCTGTGTGATACTGACTGTTAAGCCATGTATCTAATCCTGGGCGATACCGAGCCGTGTATCTAATCCTGGGCGATGCTGAGCCATGTATCTAATCCTGTCCGATACTGAGCCGTGTATCTAATCCTTGGTGATACCGAGCCGTGTATCTAATCCTGGGCGATACTGAGCCGTGTATCTAATCCTGGGTAATACCGAGCCGTGAATCTAATCCTGGGTGATACTGAGCCGTGTATCTAATCCTGGGTGATACTGAGCCATGTATCTAATCCTGTTTGATACGGAGCCGTGTATCTAATCCTTGGCAATACCGAGCTGTGTATCTAATCCTGGGCGATACCAAGCCATGTATCTAATTGTGGGTGATACTGAGCCGTGTATCTAATCCTGTTTGATACGGAGCCGTGTATCTAATCCTGGGCGATACCGAGCCGTGTATCTAATCCTGGGTGATACCGAGCCGTGTATCTAATCCTGGGCGATACCGAGCCGTGTATCTAATCCTCTCCTGGGCGATACTGTCTGTTGAGCTGTATCTAATCCTGTCCTGTGTGATACTGACTGCTATGCCATGTATCTAATCCTGGGCGATACCGAGCCGTGTCTAATCCTGTCCTATACTATGCCGTGTATCTAATCCTGGGTGATACTGAGCCGTGTATCTAATCCTGGGCGATATCGAGCCGTGTATCTAATCCTGGGTGATACCGAGCCATGTATCTAATCCTGGGTGGTAACTAGCCATGTATCTAATCCTGGGCGATACCGAACCGTGTATCTAATCCTGGGTGATACCGAGCCGTGTATCTAAACCTGGGCGATAACGATCCGTGTATCTAATCCTGTTTGATACCGAGCCGTGTATCTAATCCTGGGCGATACCGAGCCTGTATCTAATCCTGTGCGATACTGAACGGTGTATCTAATCCTGGGCTTGTATCTAATCTTTGGCATTACTGAGCCATGTATCTAATCCTGGGCGATACCGAGCCGTGTATCTAATCCTCTCCTTTGTGATACTATCTGCTGAGCTGTATCTAATCCTGTCCTGTGTGATACTGTGTGCTGAGCCGTGTATCTAATCCTGGGCGATACCGAGCTCTGTATCTAATCCTGGGCAATTCTGAACAGCGTATCTAATCCTGGGCTTGTATCTAATTTTTGGCGATACTGAGCCGTGTTTCTAATCCTGGGCGATACTGAGCCGTGTATCTAATCCTGGGCGATACCGAGCCGTGTATCTAATCCTGGGCGATACTGAGCCGTGTATCTAATCCTGGGTGATACTGAGCCGTGTTTCTAATCCTTGGCAATACTGAGCCGTGTATCTAATCCTGGGCGATACCGAGCCGTGTATCTAATCCTGGGCGATATTGAGCCGTGTTTATAATCCTGGGTTATACTGAGCCATGTATCTAATCCTGGGCGATACCGAGCCGTGTATCTAATCCTGGGTGATACCGAGCCGTGTATCTAATCCTGGGCGATACCGAGCCGTGTATCTAATCCTCTCCTGGGCGATACTGTCTGTTGAGCTGTATCTAATCCTGTCCTGTGTGATACTGACTGCTGAGCCATGTATCTAATCCTGGGCGATACCGAGCCGTGTATCTAACCTTGGCGATGCTGAGCAGTGTATCTAATCCTGTCCGATACTGAGCCGTGTATCTAATCCTGGGCGATACCGAGCCGTGTATCTAATCCTGGGTGTTACCGAACCGTGTATCTAATCCTGTGCGATACTGAGCCGTGTATCTAATCCTGGGCAATACCGAGCCGTGTATCTAATCCTGGGTGATACCGAGCCGTGTATCTAATCCTGGGCGATACCGAGCCGTGTATCTAATCCTCTCCTGGGTGATACTGTCTGTTGAGCTGTATCTAATCCTGTCCTGTGTGATACTGACTGCTGAGCCATGTATCTAATCCTGGGCGATACCGAGCCATGTATCTAACCTTGGCGATGCTGAGCAGTGTATCTAATCCTGTCCGATACTGAGCCGTGTATCTAATCCTGGGCGATACCGAGCCGTGTATCTAATCCTGGGTGATACCGAACAGTGTATCTAATCCTGTGCGATACTGAGCCGTGTATCTAATCCTGGGCAATACCGAGCCGTGTATCTAATCCTGGGTGATACTGAGCCGTGTATCTATTCCTGGGTGATACTGAGCCGTGTACCTAATCCTGGGTGATACTGAGCCGTGTATCTAATCCTGCTTGATACCGATCCGTGTATCTAATACTTGACAATACTTAGCCGTATATCTAATCCTGGGCGATACCGAACCGTGTATCTAATCCTGGGCGATGCTGAGCCATGTATCTAATCCTGTCCGATACTGAGCCGTGTATCTAATCCTGGGCGATACCGAGCCGTGTACCTAATCCTGGGCGATACCGAGCCGTATATCTAATCCTATCCTGTGTGATACTGACTGCTGAGCCGTGTATCTAATCCTGTCCTATACTATGCCGTGTATCTAATCCTGGGCGATACTGAGCCGTATATCTAATCCTGGGTGATACTGAACCGTGTAGCTAATCCTGGGCGATACCGAGCCGTGTATCTAATCCTGGACGATACTGAGCCGTGTATCTAATACTGGGCGATACCTCGCCGTGTATCTAATCCTGAGTGATACTGAGCCATGTATCTAATCCTGGGCCATACCGAGCCGTGTATCTAACCTTGGCGATGCTGAGCCATGTATCTAATCCTGGGCTTGTATCTAATTTTTGGCGATACTGAGCCGTGTATCTAATCCTGGGCGATACCGAGCCGTGTATCTAATCCTGGGCGATGCTGAGCCGTGTATCTAATACTGGGCGATACCTCGCCGTGTATCTAATCCTGAGTGATACTGAGCCATGTATCTAATCCTGTCCGATACTGAGCCGTGTATCTAATCCGGGCCATACCGAGCCGTGTATCTAATCCTGGGCGATGCTGAGCCGTGTATCTAATACTGGGCGATACCTCGCCGTGTATCTAATCCTGAGTGATACTGAGCCATGTATCTAATCCTGTCCGATACTACTGAGCCGTGTATCTAATCCGGGCCATACCGAGCCGTGTATCTAATCCTGGGCGATACCGAGCCGTGTATCTAATCCTGGGCGATACCGAACCGTGTATCTAATCCTTGGCGATACTGAACCGTGTATCTAATCCTGGGCAATACCGAGCCGTGTATCTAATCCTGGGTGATACTGAGCCGTGTATCTAATCCTGTTTGATACCGAGCCGTGTATCTAATACTTGGCAATACCGAGACGTGTATCTAATCCTGGGCGATACTGAGCCGTGTATCTAATCCTGGGCAATACCTCGCCGTGTATCTAATCCTGGGTGATACTGAGCCATGTACCTAATCCTGGGTGATACTGAGCCTTGTATCTAATCCTGTTTGATACCGAGCCGTGTATCTAATACTTGGTAATATCGAGACGTGTATCTAATCCTGGGCGATACCGAGCCATATATCTAATCCTGGGCGATACCGAGCCGTATATCTAATCCTCTCCTGTGTGATACTGACTGCTGAGCCGTGTATCTAATCCTGGGCGATACTGAGCCGTATATCTAATCCTGGGTGATACTGAACCGTGTAGCTAATCCTGGGCGATACCGAGCCGTGTATCTAATCCTGGACGATACTGAGCCGTGTATTTAATACTGGGCGATACCTCGCCGTGTATCTAATCCTGAGTGATACTGAGCCATGTATCTAATCCTGGGTGATACCGAGCCGTGTATCTAACCTTGGCGATGCTGAGCCATGTATCTAATCCTGGGCTTGTATCTAATTTTTGGCGATACTGAGCCGTGTTTCTAATCCTGGGCGATACTGAGCCGTGTATCTAATCCTGTGCGATACCGAGCCGTATATCTAATCCTCTCCTGTGTGATACTGACTGCTGAGCCGTGTATCTAATCCTGTCCTATACTATGCCGTGTATCTAATCCTGGGCGATACTTAGCCGTATATCTAATCCTGGGTGATACTGAACCGTGTATCTAATCCTGGGCGATACCGAGCCGTGTATCTAATCCTGGACGATACTGAGCCGTGTATCTAATCCTGAGTGATACTGAGCCGTGTATCTAACCTTGGCGATGTGAGCCATGTATCTAATCCTGGGCTTGTATCTAATTTTTGGCGATACTGAGCCGTGTATCTAATCCTGGGCGATACTGAGCCGTGTATCTAATCCTGGGCGATACCGAGCCGTGTATCTAATCCTGGGCGATGCTGAGCCGTGTATCTAATACTGCGCGATACCTCGCCGTGTATCTAATCCTGAGTGATACTGAGCCATGTATCTAATCCTGTCCGATACTGAGCCGTGTATCTAATCCGGGCCATACCGAGCCGTGTATCTAATCCTGGGCGATACCGAACCGTGTATCTAATCCTTGGTGATACCGAGCCGTGTATCTAATCCTGGGTGATACTGAGCCGTGTATCTAATCCTGGGTGATACTGAGCCATGTACCTAATCCTGGGTGATACTGAGCCGTGTATCTAATCCTGTTTGATACCGAGCCGTGTATCTAATACTTGGCAATACTGAGACGTGTATCTAATCCTGGGCGATACTGAGCCGTGTATCTAATCCTGGGCGATACCGAGCCATGTATCTAATCCTGGGCGATACCGAGCCGTATATCTAATCCTCTCCTGTGTGATACTGACTGCTGAGACGTGTATCTAATCCTGTCCTATACTATGCCGTGTATCTAATCCTGGGCGATACTGAGCCGTATATCTAATCCTGGGTGATACTGAACCGTGTAGCTAATCCTGGGCGATACCGAGCCGTGTATCTAATCCTGGACGATACTGAGCCGTGTATCTAATACTGGGCGATACCTCGCCGTGTATCTAATCCTGAGTGATACTGAGCCATGTATCCAATCCTGGGCGATACCGAGCCGTGTATCTAACCTTGGCGATGCTGTGCCATGTATCTAATCCTGGGCTTGTATCTAATTTTTGGCGATACTGAGCCGTGTTTCTAATCCTGGGCGATACTGAGTCGTGTATCTAATCCTGGGCGATACCTCGCCGTGTATCTAATCCTGAGTGATACTGAGCCATGTATCTAATCCTGGACGATACCGAGCCGTGTATCTAACCTTGGCGATGCTGAGCCATGTATCTAATCCTGTCTGATACTGAGCCGTGTATCTAATCCTGGGCGATACCGAGCCGTGTATCTAATCCTGGGCGATACTGAACCGTGTATCTAATCCTGGGCGATACTGAGCCGTGTATCTAATTCTGGGCAATACCTAGCCGTGTATCTAATCCTGGGCGATATCGAACCGTGTATCTAATCCTGGGCGATGCTGAGCCATGTATCTAATCCTGTCCGATACTGAGCCATGTATCTAATCCTGGGTGATACCGAGCCGTGTATCTAATCCTGGGCGATACTGAGCCGTGTATCTAATCCTGGGTAATACCAAGCCGTGTATCTAATCCTGGGTGATACTGAGCCGTGTATCTAATCCTGGGTGATACTGAGCCGTGTATCTAATCCTGTTTGATACGGAGCCGTGTATCTAATCCTTGGCAATACCGAGCCGTGTATCTAATCCTGGGCGATACCGAGCCGTGTATCTAATCCTGGGCGATACTGAGCCGTGTTTATAATCCTGGGTTATACTGAGCCATGTATCTAATCCTGGGCGATACCGAGCCGTGTATCTAATCCTGGGTGATACCGAGCCGTGTATCTAATCCTGGGCGATACCGAGCCGTGTATCTAATCCTCTCCTGGGCGATACTGTCTGTTGAGCTGTATCTAATCCTGTCCTGTGTGATACTGACTGCTGAGCCATGTATCTAATCCTGGGCGATACCGAGCCGTGTATCTAACCTTGGCGATGCTGAGCAGTGTATCTAATCCTGTCCGATACTGAGCCGTGTATCTAATCCTGGGCGATACCGAGCCGTGTATCTAATCCTGGGTGATACCGAACCGTGCATCTAATCCTGGGCGATACCGAGCCGTGTATCTAATCCTCTCCTGGGTGATACTGTCTGTTGAGCTGTATCTAATCCTGTCCTGTGTGATACTGACTGCTGAGCCATGTATCTAATCCTGTCCGATACTGAGCCGTGTATCTAATCCTGGGCAATACCGAGCCGTGTATCTAATCCTGGGTGATACTGAGCCGTGTATCTAATCCTGGGCAATACTGAGCCGTGTATCTAATCCTGGGTGATACTGAGCCGTGTATCTATTCCTGGGTGATACTGAGCCGTGTACCTAATCCTGGGTGATACTGAGCCGTGTATCTAATCCTGCTTGATACCGATCCGTGTATCTAATACTTGACAATACTTAGCCGTGTATCTAATCCTGGGCGATACCGAACCGTGTATCTAATCCTGGGCGACGCTGAGCCATGTATCTAATCCTGTCCGATACTGAGCCGTGTATCTAATCCTGGGTGATACCGAGCCGTTTATCTAATTCTGGGCGATACCGAGCCGTGTATCTAATCCTCTCCTGGGCGATACTGTCTGTTGAGCTGTATCTAATCCTGTCCTGTGTGATACTGACTGCTGAGCCATGTATCTAATCCTGGGCGATACCGAGCCGTGTATCTAACCTTGGCGATGCTGAGCAGTGTATCTAATCCTGTCCGATACTGAGCCGTGTATCTAATCCTGGGTGATACCGAGCCGTGTATCTAATCCTGGGTGATACCGAACCGTGTATCTAATCCTGTCCGATACTGAGCCGTGTATCTAATCCTGGGCGATACCGAGTCGTGTATCTAATCCTGGGTGATACTGAGCCGTGTATCTAATCCTGGGTGATACTGAGCCGTGTATCTAATCCTGTTTGATACGGAGCCGTGTATCTAATCCTTGGCAATACCGAGCCGTGTATCTAATCCTGGGCGATACCGAGCCGTGTATCTAATCCTGGGCGATACTGAGCCGTGTATCTAATCCTGGGCGATACCGAGCCGTGTATCTAATCCTGGGTGATACCGAGCCGTGTATCTAATCCTGGGCGATACCGAGCCGTGTATCTAATCCTCTCCTGGGCGATACTGTCTGTTGAGCTGTATCTAATCCTGTCCTGTGTGATACTGACTGCTGAGCCATGTATCTAATCCTGGGCGATACCGAGCCGTGTATCTAACCTTGGCGATGCTGAGCAGTGTATCTAATCCTGTCCGATACTGAGCCGTGTATCTAATCCTGGGCGATACCGAGCCGTGTATCTAATCCTGGGTGTTACCGAACCGTGTATCTAATCCTGTGCGATACTGAGCCGTGTATCTAATCCTGGGCAATACCGAGCCGTGTATCTAATCCTGGGTGATACCGAGCCGTGTATCTAATCCTGGGCGATACCGAGCCGTGTATCTAATCCTCTCCTGGGAGATACTGTCTGTTGAGCTGTATCTAATCCTGTCCTGTGTGATACTGACTGCTGAGCCATGTATCTAATCCTGGGCGATACCGAGCCATGTATCTAACCTTGGCGATGCTGAGCAGTGTATCTAATCCTGTCCGATACTGAGCCGTGTATCTAATCCTGGGCGATACCGAGCCGTGTATCTAATCCTGGGTGATACCGAACAGTGTATCTAATCCTGTGCGATACTGAGCCGTGTATCTAATCCTGGGCAATACCGAGCCGTGTATCTAATCCTGGGTGATACTGAGCCGTGTATCTATTCCTGGGTGATACTGAGCCGTGTACCTAATCCTGGGTGATACTGAGCCGTGTATCTAATCCTGTTTGATACCGATCCGTGTATCTAATACTTGACAATACTTAGCCGTATATCTAATCCTGGGCGATACCGAACCGTGTATCTAATCCTGGGCGATGCTGAGCCATGTATCTAATCCTGTCCGATACTGAGCCGTGTATCTAATCCTGGGCGATACCGAGCCGTGTATCTAATCCTGGGCGATACTGAGCCGTGTATCTAATCCTGGGTAATACCAAGCCGTGTATCTAATCCTGGGTGATACTGAGCCGTGTATCTAATCCTGGGTGATACTGAGCCGTGTATCTAATCCTGTTTGATACGGAGCCGTGTATCTAATCCTTGGCAATACCGAGCCGTGTATCTAATCCTGGGCGATACCGAGCCGTGTATCTAATCCTGGGCGATACTGAGCCGTGTTTATAATCCTGGGTTATACTGAGCCATGTATCTAATCCTGGGCGATACCGAGCCGTGTATCTAACCTTGGCGATGCTGAGCAGTGTATCTAATCCTGTCCGATACTGAGCCGTGTATCTAATCCTGGGCGATACCGAGCCGTGTATCTAATCCTGGGTGATACCGAACCGTGTATCTAATCCTGTGCGATACTGAACCGTGTATCTAATCCTGGGCAATACCGAGCCGTGTATCTAATCCTGAGTGATACTGAGCCATGTATCTAATCCTGGGCGATACCGAGCCGTGTATCTAATCCTGGGCGATACCGAACAGTGTATCTAATCCTTGGCGATACTGAGCCGTGTATCTAATCCTTGGTGATACCGAGCCATGTATCTAATCCTGGGCGATACTGAGCCGTGTATCTAATCCTGGGTAATACCGAGCCGTGAATCTAATCCTGGGTGATACTGAGCCGTGTATCTAATCTTGGGTGATACTGAGCCATGTATCTAATCCTGTTTGATACGGAGCCGTGTATCTAATCCTGGGTGATACTGAGCCATGTACCTAATCCTGGGTGATACTGAGCCATGTATCTAATCCTGTTTGATACCGAGCCGTGTATCTAATACTTGGCAATACCGAGACGTGTATCTAATCCTGGGCGATACTGAGCCGTGTATCTAATCCTGGGCGATACCGAGCCGTGTATCTAATCCTGGGCGATACCGAGCCGTGTATCTAATCCTGGGCGATACCGAGCCGTATATCTAATCCTCTCCTGGGCGATACTGTCTGCTGAGCCGTGTATCTAATCCTGTCCTGTGTGATACTGACTGTTAAGCCATGTATCTAATCCTGGGCGATACCGAGCCGTGTATCTAATCCTGGGCGATGCTGAGCCATGTATCTAATCCTGTCCGATACTGAGCCGTGTATCTAATCCTTGGTGATACCGAGCCGTGTATCTAATCCTGGGCGATACTGAGCCGTGTATCTAATCCTGGGTAATACCGAGCCGTGAATCTAATCCTGGGTGATACTGAGCCGTGTATCTAATCCTGGGTGATACTGAGCCATGTATCTAATCCTGTTTGATACGGAGCCGTGTATCTAATCCTTGGCAATACCGAGCTGTGTATCTAATCCTGGGCGATACCAAGCCATGTATCTAATTGTGGGTGATACTGAGCCGTGTATCTAATCCTGTTTGATACGGAGCCGTGTATCTAATCCTGGGCGATACCGAGCCGTGTATCTAATCCTGGGTGATACCGAGCCGTGTATCTAATCCTGGGCGATACCGAGCCGTGTATCTAATCCTCTCCTGGGCGATACTGTCTGTTGAGCTGTATCTAATCCTGTCCTGTGTGATACTGACTGCTATGCCATGTATCTAATCCTGGGCGATACCGAGCCGTGTATCTAACCTTGGCGATGCTGAGCAGTGTATCTAATCCTGTCCGATACTGAGCCGTGTATCTAATCCTGGGCGATACCGAGCCGTGTATCTAATCCTGGGTGATACCGAACCGTGTTTCTAATCATGGGTGATACCGAGCCGTGTATCTAATCCTGGGTGATATCGAACCGTGTTTCTAATCATGGGTGATACTGAGCCGTGTATCTAATCCTGGGCAATACCGAGCCGTGTATCTAATCCTGGGTGATACTGAGCCGTGTTCCTAATCCTTGGTAATACTGAGCCGTGTATCTAATCCTGGGTGATACTGAGCCGTGTTCCTAATCCTGGGTGATACTGAGCCGTGTATCTAATCCTGTTTGATACCGAGACGTGTATCTAATACTTGGCAATACCGAGACGTGTATCTAATCCTGGGCGATACTGAGCCGTGTATCTAATCCTGGGCGATACCGAGCAATGTATCTAATCCTGGGCGATACCGAGCCGTGTATCTAATCCTCTCCTGTGTGATACTGACTGCTGAGCCGTGTATCTAATCCTGTCCTATACTATGCAGTGTATCTAATACTGGGCGATACTGAGCCATGTATCTAATCCTGGGCGATACTGAGCCGTGTCTAATCCTGTCCTATACTATGCCGTGTATCTAATCCTGGGTGATACTGAGCCGTGTATCTAATCCTGGGCGATATCGAGCCGTGTATCTAATCCTGGGTGATACCGAGCCATGTATCTAATCCTGGGTGGTAACTAGCCATGTATCTAATCCTGGGCGATACCGAACCGTGTATCTAATCCTGGGTGATACCGAGCCGTGTATCTAAACCTGGGCGATAACGATCCGTGTATCTAATCCTGTTTGATACCGAGCCGTGTATCTAATCCTGGGCGATACCGAGCCTGTATCTAATCCTGTGCGATACTGAACGGTGTATCTAATCCTGGGCTTGTATCTAATCTTTGGCATTACTGAGCCATGTATCTAATCCTGGGCGATACCGAGCCGTGTATCTAATCCTCTCCTTTGTGATACTATCTGCTGAGCTGTATCTAATCCTGTCCTGTGTGATACTGTGTGCTGAGCCGTGTATCTAATCCTGGGCGATACCGAGCTCTGTATCTAATCCTGGGCAATTCTGAACAGCGTATCTAATCCTGGGCTTGTATCTAATTTTTGGCGATACTGAGCCGTGTTTCTAATCCTGGGCGATACTGAGCCGTGTATCTAATCCTGGGCGATACCGAGCCGTGTATCTAATCCTGGGCGATACTGAGCCGTGTATCTAATCCTGGGTGATACTGAGCCGTGTTTCTAATCCTTGGCAATACTGAGCCGTGTATCTAATCCTGGGCGATACCGAGCCGTGTATCTAATCCTGGGCGATACTGAGCCGTGTTTATAATCCTGGGTTATACTGAGCCATGTATCTAATCCTGGGCGATACCGAGCCGTGTATCTAATCCTGGGTGATACCGAGCCGTGTATCTAATCCTGGGCGATACCGAGCCGTGTATCTAATCCTCTCCTGGGCGATACTGTCTGTTGAGCTGTATCTAATCCTGTCCTGTGTGATACTGACTGCTGAGCCATGTATCTAATCCTGGGCGATACCGAGCCGTGTATCTAACCTTGGCGATGCTGAGCAGTGTATCTAATCCTGTCCGATACTGAGCCGTGTATCTAATCCTGGGCGATACCGAGCCGTGTATCTAATCCTGGGTGTTACCGAACCGTGTATCTAATCCTGTGCGATACTGAGCCGTGTATCTAATCCTGGGCAATACCGAGCCGTGTATCTAATCCTGGGTGATACCGAGCCGTGTATCTAATCCTGGGCGATACCGAGCCGTGTATCTAATCCTCTCCTGGGTGATACTGTCTGTTGAGCTGTATCTAATCCTGTCCTGTGTGATACTGACTGCTGAGCCATGTATCTAATCCTGGGCGATACCGAGCCATGTATCTAACCTTGGCGATGCTGAGCAGTGTATCTAATCCTGTCCGATACTGAGCCGTGTATCTAATCCTGGGCGATACCGAGCCGTGTATCTAATCCTGGGTGATACCGAACAGTGTATCTAATCCTGTGCGATACTGAGCCGTGTATCTAATCCTGGGCAATACCGAGCCGTGTATCTAATCCTGGGTGATACTGAGCCGTGTATCTATTCCTGGGTGATACTGAGCCGTGTACCTAATCCTGGGTGATACTGAGCCGTGTATCTAATCCTGCTTGATACCGATCCGTGTATCTAATACTTGACAATACTTAGCCGTATATCTAATCCTGGGCGATACCGAACCGTGTATCTAATCCTGGGCGATGCTGAGCCATGTATCTAATCCTGTCCGATACTGAGCCGTGTATCTAATCCTGGGCGATACCGAGCCGTGTACCTAATCCTGGGTGATACTGAGCCGTGTATCTAATCCTGCTTGATACCGATCCGTGTATCTAATACTTGACAATACTTAGCCGTATATCTAATCCTGGGCGATACCGAACCGTGTATCTAATCCTGGGCGATGCTGAGCCATGTATCTAATCCTGTCCGATACTGAGCCGTGTATCTAATCCTGCTTGATACCGATCCGTGTATCTAATACTTGACAATACTTAGCCGTATATCTAATCCTGGGCGATACCGAGCCGTGTATCTAATCCTGGGCGATACTGAGCCGTGTATCTAATCCTGGGTAATACCAAGCCGTGTATCTAATCCTGGGTGATACTGAGCCGTGTATCTAATCCTGGGTGATACTGAGCCGTGTATCTAATCCTGTTTGATACGGAGCCGTGTATCTAATCCTTGGCAATACCGAGCCGTGTATCTAATCCTGGGCGATACCGAGCCGTGTATCTAATCCTGGGCGATACTGAGCCGTGTTTATAATCCTGGGTTATACTGAGCCATGTATCTAATCCTGGGCGATACCGAGCCGTGTATCTAACCTTGGCGATGCTGAGCAGTGTATCTAATCCTGTCCGATACTGAGCCGTGTATCTAATCCTGGGCGATACCGAGCCGTGTATCTAATCCTGGGTGATACCGAACCGTGTATCTAATCCTGTGCGATACTGAACCGTGTATCTAATCCTGGGCAATACCGAGCCGTGTATCTAATCCTGAGTGATACTGAGCCATGTATCTAATCCTGGGCGATACCGAGCCGTGTATCTAATCCTGGGCGATACCGAACCGTGTATTTAATCCTTGGCGATACTGAGCCGTGTATCTAATCCTTGGTGATACCGAGCCATGTATCTAATCCTGGGCGATACTGAGCCGTGTATCTTATCCTGGGTAATACCGAGCCGTGAATCTAATCCTGGGTGATACTGAGCCGTGTATCTAATCTTGGGTGATACTGAGCCATGTATCTAATCCTGTTTGATACGGAGCCGTGTATCTAATCCTGGGTGATACTGAGCCATGTACCTAATCCTGGGTGATACTGAGCCGTGTATCTAATCCTGTTTGATACCGAGCCGTGTATCTAATACTTGGCAATACCGAGACGTGTATCTAATCCTGGGCGATACTGAGCCGTGTATCTAATCCTGGGCGATACCGAGCCGTGTATCTAATCCTGGGCGATACCGAGCCGTGTATCTAATCCTGGGCGATACCGAGCCGTATATCTAATCCTCTCCTGGGCGATACTGTCTGCTGAGCTGTATCTAATCCTGTCCTGTGTGATACTGACTGTTAAGCCATGTATCTAATCCTGGGCGATACCGAGCCGTGTATCTAATCCTGGGCGATGCTGAGCCATGTATCTAATCCTGTCCGATACTGAGCCGTGTATCTAATCCTTGGTGATACCGAGCCGTGTATCTAATCCTGGGCGATACTGAGCCGTGTATCTAATCCTGGGTAATACCGAGCCGTGAATCTAATCCTGGGTGATACTGAGCCGTGTATCTAATCCTGGGTGATACTGAGCCATGTATCTAATCCTGTTTGATACGGAGCCGTGTATCTAATCCTTGGCAATACCGAGCTGTGTATCTAATCCTGGGCGATACCAAGCCATGTATCTAATTGTGGGTGATACTGAGCCGTGTATCTAATCCTGTTTGATACGGAGCCGTGTATCTAATCCTGGGCGATACCGAGCCGTGTATCTAATCCTGGGTGATACCGAGCCGTGTATCTAATCCTGGGCGATACCGAGCCGTGTATCTAATCCTCTCCTGGGCGATACTGTCTGTTGAGCTGTATCTAATCCTGTCCTGTGTGATACTGACTGCTATGCCATGTATCTAATCCTGGGCGATACCGAGCCGTGTATCTAACCTTGGCGATGCTGAGCAGTGTATCTAATCCTGTCCGATACTGAGCCGTGTATCTAATCCTGGGCGATACCGAGCCGTGTATCTAATCCTGGGTGATACCGAACCGTGTTTCTAATCATGGGTGATACCGAGCCGTGTATCTAATCCTGGGTGATATCGAACCGTGTTTCTAATCATGGGTGATACTGAGCCGTGTATCTAATCCTGGGCAATACCGAGCCGTGTATCTAATCCTGGGTGATACTGAGCCGTGTTCCTAATCCTGGGTAATACTGAGCCGTGTATCTAATCCTGGGTGATACTGAGCCGTGTTCCTAATCCTGGGTGATACTGAGCCGTGTATCTAATCCTGTTTGATACCGAGACGTGTATCTAATACTTGGCAATACCGAGACGTGTATCTAATCCTGGGCGATACTGAGCCGTGTATCTAATCCTGGGCGATACCGAGCCATGTATCTAATCCTGGGCGATACCGAGCCGTGTATCTAATCCTCTCCTGTGTGATACTGACTGCTGAGCCGTGTATCTAATCCTGTCCTATACTATGCCGTGTATCTAATACTGGGCGATACTGAGCCATGTATCTAATCCTGGGCGATACTGAGCCGTGTCTAATCCTGTCCTATACTATGCAGTGTATCTAATCCTGGGTGATACTGAGCCGTGTATCTAATCCTGGGCGATATCGAGCCGTGTATCTAATCCTGGGTGATACCGAGCCATGTATCTAATCCTGGGTGGTAACTAGCCATGTATCTAATCCTGGGCGATACCGAACCGTGTATCTAATCCTGGGTGATACCGAGCCGTGTATCTAAACCTGGGCGATAACGATCCGTGTATCTAATCCTGTTTGATACCGAGCCGTGTATCTAATCCTGGGCAATACCGAGCCTGTATCTAATCCTGTGCGATACTGAACGGTGTATCTAATCCTGGGCTTGTATCTAATCTTTGGCATTACTGAGCCATGTATCTAATCCTGGGCGATACCGAGCCGTGTATCTAATCCTCTCCTTTGTGATACTATCTGCTGAGCTGTATCTAATCCTGTCCTGTGTGATACTGTGTGCTGAGCCGTGTATCTAATCCTGGGCGATACCGAGCTCTGTATCTAATCCTGGGCAATTCTGAACAGCGTATCTAATCCTGGGCTTGTATCTAATTTTTGGCGATACTGAGCCGTGTTTCTAATCCTGGGCGATACTGAGCCGTGTATCTAATCCTGGGCGATACCGAGCCGTGTATCTAATCCTGGGCGATACTGAGCCGTGTATCTAATCCTGGGTGATACTGAGCCGTGTTTCTAATCCTGGGCGATACCGAGCCGTGTATCTAATCCTGGGCGATACCGAGCCGTGTATCTAATCCTGGGCGATGCTGAGCCGTGTATCTAATCTTGGGCGATACTGAACCGTGTATCTAATCCTGGGCGATACCGAGCCGTGTATCTAATCCTGGACGATACTGAGCCGTGTATCTAATACTGGGCGATACCTCGCCGTGTATCTTATCCTGAGTGATACTGAGCCATGTATCTAATCCTGGGCGATACCGAGCCGTGTATCTAACCTTGGCGATACTGAGCCATGTATCTAATCCTGTCTGATACTGAGCCGTGTATCTAATCCTGGGCGATACCGAGCCGTGTATCTAATCCTGTCTGTAACTGAGCCGTGTATCCAATCCTGGGCGATACCGAGCCGTGTATCTAATCCTGGGCAATACCGAACCGTGTATCTAATCCTGGGCGATACTGAGCCGTGTATCTAATCCTGGGCAATACCTAGCCGTGTATCTAATCCTGGGTGATACTGAGCCGTGTATCTAATCCTGGGTGATACTGAGCCGTGTACCTAATCCTGGGTGATACTGAGCCGTGTATCTAATCCTGTTTGATACCGAGCCGTGTATCTAATACTTGGCAATACCGAGACCTGTATCTAATCCTGGGCGATACTGAGCCATGTATCTAATCCTGGGCGATACCGAGCCGTGTATCTAATCCTGGGCGATACCGAGCCGTGTATCTAATCCTGTGCGATACCGAGCCGTATATCTAATCCTCTCCTGTGTGATACTGACTGCTGAGCCGTGTATCTAATCCTGTCCTATACTATGCCGTGTATCTAATCCTGGGCGATACTGAGCCGTGTCTAATCCTGTCCTATACTATGCCGTGTATCTAATCCTGGGCGATGCTGAGCCGTGTATCTAATCCTGGGCGATACCGAGCCGTGTATCTAATCCTGGGCGATACCGAGCCGTGTATCTAATCATGGGCGATACTGAGCCGTGTATGTAATCCTGTGCGATACTGAACCGTGTATCTAATCCTGGGCGATACCGAGCCGTGTATCTAATCCTGGGCGATACTGAGCCGTGTATCTAATACTGGGCGATACCTCGCCGTGTATCTAATCCTGAGTGATACTGAGCCATGTATCTAATCCTGGGTGATACTGAGCCGTGTATCTAATCCTGGGTGATACTGAGCCGTGTATCTAATCCTGGGCGATGCTGAGCCATGAACCTAATCCTGGGCGATACCGAGACGTGTATCTAATCCTGGGTGATACCGAGCCGTGTATCTAATCCTGATTGATACTGAGCCATGTATCTAATCCTGTGTGATACTGAGCCGTGTATCTAATCCTGGGTGATACTAAGCCGTGTATCTAATCCTGTTTGATACAGAGCCGTGTATCTAATCCTGGGCGATACCGAGCCGTGTATCTAATCCTCTCCTGTGTAATATCGTCTGCTGAGCTTTATCTAATCCTGTCCTGTGTGATACTGTCTGCTGAGCCGTGTATCTAATCCTCTCCTGTGTGATACTGTCTGCTGAGCCGTGTATCTAATCCTGGGTGATACATAGCCATGTATCTAATCTTGGGCGATAACGAGCCGTGTAACTAATCCTGGGCGATACCGAGCCGTGTATCTAATCCTATCCTGTGTGATACTGTCTGCTGAGCCGTGTATCTAATCCTGGGCGATACCGAGCCGTGTATCTAATCCTATCCTGTGTGATACTGTCTGCTGAGCCGTGTATCTAATCCTATCCTGTGTGATACTGTCTGCTGAGCCCTGTATCTAATCCTATCCTGTGTGATACTGTCTGCTGAGCCGTGTATCTAATCCTATCCTGTGTGATACTGACTGCTGAGCCGTGTATCTAATCCTATCCTGTATGATACTGTCTGCTGAGCCGTGTATCTAATCCTCTCCTGTGTGATACTGTCTGCTGAGCCGTGTATCTAATCCTCTCCTGTGTGATACTGTCTGCTGGGCTGTGTATCTAATACTCTCCTGTGTGATACTGTCTGCTGAGCCGTGTATCTAATCCTATCCTGTGTGATACCGTCTGCTGAGCCGTGTATCTAATCCTATCCTGTGTGATACTGTCTGCTGAGCCGTGTATCTAATCCTATCCTGTGTGATACCGTCTGCTGAGCCGTGTATCTAATCCTATCCTGTGTGATACTGTCTGCTGAGCCGTGTATCTAATCCTATCCTGTGTGATACTGTCTGCTGAACCGTGTATCTAAGCCTGTCACGTGTGATACTGTCTGCTGAGCCGTGTATCTAATCCTATCCAGTGTGATACCATCTGCTGAGCTGTGTATCTAATCCTCTCCTGTGTGATACTGTCTGATGAGCCGTGTATCTAATCCTATCCTGTGTGATACTGACTGCTGAGCTGTGTATCTAATCCTCTCCTGTGCGATACTGTCTGCTGAGCTGTGTATCTAATCCTCTCCTGTGTGATACCGTCTGCTGAGCTGTGTATCTAATCCTCTCCTGTGTGATACCGTCTGCTGAGCTGTGTATCTAATCCTCTCTTGTGTGATATTGTCTGATGAGCCGTGTATCTAATCCTATCCTGTGTGATACTGTCTGATGAGCCGTGTATCTAATCCTATCCTGTGTGATACTGACTGCTGAGCCGTGTATCTAATCCTATCCTGTGTGATACTGTCTGCTGAGCCGTGTATCTAATCCTCTCCTGTATGATACTGTCTGCTGAGCCGTGTATCTAATCCTATCCTGTGTGATACTGTCTGCTGAGCCGTGTATCTAATCCTCTCCTGTGTGATACTGTCTGCTGAGCCGTATATCTAATCCTCTCCTGTGTGATACTGTCTGCTGAGCCGTGTATCTAAGCCTGTCACGTGTGATACTGTCTGCTGAGCCGTGTATCTAATCCTCTCCTGTGTGATACTGTCTGATGAGCCGTGTATCTAATCTTATCCTGTGTGATACTGACTGCTGAGCCGTGTATCTAATCCTATCATGTGTGATACTGTCTGCTGAGCTGTGTATCTAATCCTCTCCTGTGTGATACTGTCTGCTGAGCCGTGTATCTAATCCTATCCTGTGTGATACTGTCTGCTGAGCCCTGTATCTAATCCTCTCCTGTGTGATACTGTCTGCTGAGCCCTGTATCTAATCCTATCCTGTGTGATACTGTCTGCTGAGCCGTGTATCTAATCTCATCCTGTGTGATACTGTCTGCTGAGCCGTGTATCTAAGCCTATCACGTGTGATACTGACTGCTGAGCCGTGTATCTAATCCTATCCTGTGTGATACTGTCTGATGAGCCGTGTATCTAATCCTATCCTGTGTGATACTGACTGCTGAGCCGTGTATCTAATCCTATCCTGTGTGATACTGTCTGTTGAGCCGTGTATCTAATCCTCTCCTGTATGATACTGTCTGCTGAGCCGTGTATCTAATCCTATCCTGTGTGATACTGTCTGCTGAGCCGTGTATCTAATCCTCTCCTGTGTGATACTGTCTGCTGAGCCGTATATCTAATCCTCTCCTGTGTGATACTGTCTGCTGAGCCGTGTATCTAAGCCTGTCATGTGTGATACTGTCTGTTGAGCCGTGTATCTAATCCTATCCTGTGTGATACTGTCTGCTGAGCCGTGTATCTAATCCTATCCTGTGTGATACTGTCTGATGAGCCGTGTATCTAAGCCTGTCACGTGTGATACTGTCTGCTGAGCCGTGTATCTAATCCTCTCCTCTGTGATACTGTCTGATGAGCCGTGTATCTAAGCCTGTCACGTGTGATACTGTCTGCTGAGCCATGTATCGAATCCTATCCTGTGTGATACTGACTGCTGAGCCGTGTATCTAATCCTATCCTGTGTGATACTGTCTGCTGAGCTGTGTATCTAATCCTATCCTGTGTGATACTGTCTGCTGAGCCGTGTATCTAATCCTATCCTGTGTGATACTGTCTGCTGAACCGTGTATCTAAGCCTGTCACGTGTGATACTGTCTGCTGAGCCGTGTATCTAATCCTCTCCTGTGTGATACTGTCTGCTGAGCCGTGTATCTAAGCCTGTCACGTGTGATACTGTCTGCTGAGCCATGTATCTAATGCTATCCTGTGTGATACTGTCTGTTGAGCCGTGTATCTAATCCTATCCTGTGTGATACTGTCTACTGAGCCGTGTATCTAATCCTATCCTGTGTGATGCTGTATGCTGAGCCGTGTATCTAATCCTCTCCTGTGCGATACTGTCTGCTGAGCCGTATATCTAATCCTATCCTGTGTGATGCTGTATGCTGAGCCGTGTATCTAATCCTCTCCTGTGCGATACTGTCTGCTGAGCCGTGTATCTAATCCTATCGTGTGTGATACTGTCTGCTGAGCCGTGTATCTAATCCTATCGTGTGTGATACTGTCTGCTGAGCTGTGTATCTAATCCTCTCCTGTGTGATACTGTCTGCTGATCTGTGTATCTAATCCTCTTCTGTGTGATACTGACTGCTGAGCTGTGTATCTAATCCTCTCCTGTGTGATACTGTCTGCTGAGCTGTGTACCTAAGCCTGTCACGTATGATACTGTCTGCTGAGCTGTGTATCTAATCCTCTCCTGTGTGATACTGACTGCTGAGCTGTGTATCTAATCCTCTCCTGTGTGATACTGACTGCTGAGCCGTGTATCTAATCCTCTCCTGTGTGATACTGTCTGCTGAGCCGTGTATCTAATCCTATCGTGTGTGATACTGTCTGCTGAGCCGTGTATCTAATCCTATCGTGTGTGATACTGTCTGCTGAGCTGTGTATCTAATCCTCTCCTGTGTGATACTGTCTGCTGATCTGTGTATCTAATCCTCTTCTGTGTGATACTGACTGCTGAGCTGTGTATCTAATCCTCTCCTGTGTGATACTGTCTGCTGAGCTGTGTACCTAAGCCTGTCACGTATGATACTGTCTGCTGAGCTGTGTATCTAATCCTCTCCTGTGTGATACTGACTGCTGAGCTGTGTATCTAATCCTCTCCTGTGTGATACTGACTGCTGAGCCGTGTATCTAATCCTCTCCTGTGTGATACCGTCTGCTGAGCCGTGTATCTAGTCCTCTCCTGTGTGATACCGTCTGCTGAGCTGTGTATCTAATCATCTCCTGTGTGATACCGTCTGTTGAGCTGTGTATCTAATCCTATCCTGTGTGATACTGTCTGCTGAGCCGTGTATCTAATCCTCTCCTGTGTGATACCGTCTGCTGAGCCGTGTATCTAATCCTATCCTGTGTGATACTGTCTGCTGAGCCGTGTATCTAATCCTCTCCTGTGTGATACTGACTGCTGAGCCGTGTATCTAATCCTGTCCTATACTATGCCGTGTATCTAATCCTGGGCGATACTGAGCAGTATATCTAATCCTGGGTGATACTGAACCGTGTAGCTAATCCTGGGCGATACCGAGCCGTGTATCTAATCCTGGACGATACTGAGCCGTGTATCTAATCCGGGCCATACCGAGCCGTGTATCTAATCCTGGGCGATACCGAATCGTGTATCTAATCCTGGGTGATACTGAACCGTGTAGCTAATCCTGGGCGATACCGAGCCGTGTATCTAATCCTGGACGATACTGAGCCGTGTATCTAATCCGGGCCATACCGAGCCGTGTATCTAATCCTGGGCGATACCGAGCCGTGTATCTAATCCAGGGTGATACTGAGCCGTGTATCTAATCCTGGGTGATACTGAGCCATGTACCTAATCCTGGGTGATACTGAGCTGTGTATCTAATCCTGTTTGATACCGAGCCGTGTATCTAATACTTGGCAATACCGAGACGTGTATCTAATCCTGGGCGATACTGAGCCGTGTATCTAATCCTGGGCGATACCGAGCCATGTATCTAATCCTGGGCGATACCGAGCCGTATATCTAATCCTATCCTGTGTGATACTGACTGCTGAGCCGTGTATCTAATCCTGTCCTATACTATGCCGTGTATCTAATCCTGGGCGATACTGAACCGTGTAGCTAATCCTGGGCGATACCGAGCCGTGTATCTAATCCTGGACGATACTGAGCCGTGTATCTAATACTGGGCGATACCTCGCCGTGTATCTAATCCTGGACGATACTGAGCCATGTATCTAATCCTATCCTGTGTGATACTGACTGCTGAGCCGTGTATCTAATCCTGTCCTATACTATGCCGTATATCTAATCCTGGGTGATACTGAACCGTGTAGCTAATCCTGGGCGATACCGAGCCGTGTATCTAATCCTGGACGATACTGAGCCGTGTATCTAATACTGGGCGATACCTCGCTGTGTATCTAATCCTGAGTGATACTGAGCCATGTATCTAATCCTCGGCGATACCGAGCCGTGTATCTAACCTTGGCGATGCTGAGCCATGTATCTAATCCTGGGCTTGTATCTAATTTTTGGCGATACTGAGCCGTGTATCTAATCCTGGGCGATACCGAGCCGTGTATCTAATCCTGGGCGATGCTGAGCCGTGTATCTAATACTGGGCGATACCTCGCCATGTATCTAATCCTGAGTGATACTGAGCCATGTATCTAATCCTGTCCGATACTGAGCCGTGTATCTAATCCGGGCCATACCGAGCCGTGTATCTAATCCTGGGCGATGCTGAGCCGTGTATCTAATACTGGGCGATACCTCGCCGTGTATCTAATCCTGAGTGATACTGAGCCATGTATCTAATCCTGTCCGATACTACTGAGCCGTGTATCTAATCCGGGCCATACCGAGCCGTGTATCTAATCCTGGGCGATACCGAGCTGTGTATCTAATCCTGGGCGATACCGAACCGTGTATCTAATCCTTGGCGATACTGAGCCGTGTATCTAAACCTGGGCAATACCGAGCCGTGTATCTAATCCTGGGTGATACTGAGCCGTGTATCTAATCCTGTTTGATACCGAGCCGTGTATCTAATACTTGGCAATACCGAGACGTGTATCTAATCCTGGGCGATACTGAGCCGTGTATCTAATCCTGGGCAATACCTCGCCGTGTATCTAATCCTGGGTGATACTGAGCCATGTACCTAATCCTGGGTGATACTGAGCCTTGTATCTAATCCTGTTTGATACCGAGCCGTGTATCTAATACTTGGCAATATCGAGACGTGTATCTAATCCTGGGCGATACCGAGCCATATATCTAATCCTGGGCGATACCGAGCCGTATATCTAATCCTCTCCTGTGTGATACTGACTGCTGAGCCGTGTATCTAATCCTGGGCGATACTGAGCCGTGTATCTAATCCTGGGCAATACCGAGCCGTGTATCTAATCCTGGGTGATACCGAGCCGTGTATCTAATCCTGGGCGATACCGAGCCTTGTATCTAATCCTCTCCTGGGTGATACTGTCTGTTGAGCTGTATCTAATCCTGTCCTGTGTGATACTGACTGCTGAGCCATGTATCTAATCCTGTCCGATACTGAGCCGTGTATCTAATCCTGGGCAATACCGAGCCGTGTATCTAATCCTGGGTGATACTGAGCCGTGTATCTAATCCTGGGCAATACCGAGCCGTGTATCTAATCCTGGGTGATACTGAGCCGGGTATCTATTCCTGGGTGATACTGAGCCGTGTACCTAATCCTGGGTGATACTGAGCCGTGTATCTAATCCTGCTTGATACCGATCCGTGTATCTAATACTTGACAATACTTAGCCGTGTATCTAATCCTGGGCGATACCGAACCGTGTATCTAATCCTGGGCGATGCTGAGCCATGTATCTAATCCTGTCCGATACTGAGCCGTGTATCTAATCCTGCTTGATACCGATCCGTGTATCTAATACTTGACAATACTTAGCCGTGTATCTAATCCTGGGCGATACCGAGCCGTGTATCTAATCCTGGGCGATACTGAGCCGTGTATCTAATCCTGGGTAATACCAAGCCGTGTATCTAATCCTGGGTGATACTGAGCCGTGTATCTAATCCTGGGTGATACTGAGCCGTGTATCTAATCCTGTTTGATACGGAGCCGTGTATCTAATCCTTGGCAATACCGAGCCGTGTATCTAATCCTGGGCGATACCGAGCCGTGTATCTAATCCTGGGCGATACTGAGCCGTGTTTATAATCCTGGGTTATACTGAGCCATGTATCTAATCCTGGGCGATACCGAGCCGTGTATCTAATCCTGGGTGATACCGAGCCGTGTATCTAATCCTGGGCGATACCGAGCCGTGTATCTAATCCTCTCCTGGGCGATACTGTCTGTTGAGCTGTATCTAATCCTGTCCTGTGTGATACTGACTGCTGAGCCATGTATCTAATCCTGGGCGATACCGAGCCGTGTATCTAACCTTGGCGATGCTGAGCAGTGTATCTAATCCTGTCCGATACTGAGCCGTGTATCTAATCCTGGGCGATACCGAGCCGTGTATCTAATCCTGGGTGATACCGAACCGTGTATCTAATCCTGTCCGATACTGAGCCGTGTATCTAATCCTGGGCGATACCGAGCCGTGTATCTAATCCTGGGCGATACTGAGCCGTGTATCTAATCATGGGTAATACCAAGCCGTGTATCTAATCCTGGGTGATACTGAGCCGTGTATCTAATCCTGGGTGATACTGAGCCGTGTATCTAATCCTGTTTGATACGGAGCCGTGTATCTAATCCTTGGCAATACCGAGCCGTGTATCTAATCCTGGGCGATACCGAGCCGTGTATCTAATCCTGGGTGATACCGAGCCGTGTATCTAATCCTGGGCGATACCGAGCCGTGTATCTAATCCTATCCTGGGCGATACTGTCTGTTGAGCTGTATCTAATCCTGTCCTGTGTGATACTGACTGCTGAGCCATGTATCTAATCCTGGGCGATACCGAGCCGTGTATCTAACCTTGGCGATGCTGAGCAGTGTATCTAATCCTGTCCGATACTGAGCCGTGTATCTAATCCTGGGCGATACCGAGCCGTGTATCTAATCCTGGGTGTTACCGAACCGTGTATCTAATCCTGTGCGATACTGAGCCGTGTATCTAATCCTGGGCAATACCGAGCCGTGTATCTAATCCTGGGTGATACCGAGCCGTGTATCTAATCCTGGGCGATACCGAGCCGTGTATCTAATCCTCTCCTGGGTGATACTGTCTGTTGAGCTGTATCTAATCCTGTCCTGTGTGATACTGACTGCTGAGCCATGTATCTAATCCTGGGCGATACCGAGCCATGTATCTAACCTTGGTGATGCTGAGCAGTGTATCTAATCCTGTCCGATACTGAGCCGTGTATCTAATCCTGGGCGATACCGAGCCGTGTATCTAATCCTGGGTGATACCGAACCGTGTATCTAATCCTGTGCGATACTGAACCGTGTATCTAATCCTGGGCAATACCGAGCCGTGTATCTAATCCTGAGTGATACTGAGCCATGTATCTAATCCTGGGCGATACCGAGCCGTGTATCTAATCCTGGGCGATACCGAACCGTGTATCTAATCCTTGGCGATACTGAGCCGTGTATCTAATCCTGGGCAATACCGAGCCGTGTATCTAATCCTGGGTGATACTGAGCCGTGTATCTAATCCTGGGTGATACTGAGCCATGTACCTAATCCTGGGTGATACTGAGCCGTGTATCTAACCCTGTTTGATACCGAGCCGTGTATCTAATACTTGGCAATACCGAGACGTGTATCTAATCCTGGGCGATACTGAGCCGTGTATCTAATCCTGGGCGATACCGAGCCGTGTATCTAATCCTGGGCGATACCGAGCCGTGTATCTAATCCTGGGCGATACCGAGCCGTATATCTAATCCTCTCCTGGGCGATACTGTCTGCTGAGCTGTATCTAATCCTGTCCTGTGTGATACTGACTGTTAAGCCATGTATCTAATCCTGGGCGATACCGAGCCGTGTATCTAATCCTGGGCGATGCTGAGCCATGTATCTAATCCTGTCCGATACTGAGCCGTGTATCTAATCCTTGGTGATACCGAGCCGTGTATCTAATCCTGGGCGATACTGAGCCGTGTATCTAATCCTGGGTAATACCGAGCCGTGAATCTAATCCTGGGTGATACTGAGCCGTGTATCTAATCCTGGGTGATACTGAGCCATGTATCTAATCCTGTTTGATACGGAGCCGTGTATCTAATCCTTGGCAATACCGAGCTGTGTATCTAATCCTGGGCGATACCAAGCCATGTATCTAATTGTGGGTGATACTGAGCCGTGTATCTAATCCTGTTTGATACGGAGCCGTGTATCTAATCCTGGGTGATACCGAGCCGTGTATCTAATCCTGTCCGATACTGAGCCGTGTATCTAATCCTGGGCGATACCGAGCCGTGTATTTAATCCTGGGTGATACCGAACCGTGTTTCTAATCATGGGTGATACCGAGCCGTGTATCTAATCCTGGGTGATATCGAACCGTGTTTCTAATCATGGGTGATACTGAGCCGTGTATCTAATCCTGGGCAATACCGAGCCGTGTATCTAATCCTGGGTGATACTGAGCCGTGTTCCTAATCCTGGGTAATACTGAGCCGTGTATCTAATCCTGGGTGATACTGAGCCGTGTTCCTAATCCTGGGTGATACTGAGCCGTGTATCTAATCCTGTTTGATACCGAGCCGTGTATCTAATACTTGGCAATACCGAGACGTGTATCTAATCCTGGGCGATACTGAGCCGTGTATCTAATCCTGTCTGTAACTGAGCCGTGTATCTAATCCTGGGCGATACCGAGCCGTGTATCTAATCCTGGGCAATACCGAACCGTGTATCTAATCCTGGGCGATACTGAGCCGTGTATCTAATCCTGGGCAATACCTAGCCATGTATCTAATCCTGGGTGATACTGAGCCGTGTATCTAATCCTGGGTGATACTGAGCCGTGTACCTAATCCTGGGTGATACTGAGCCGTGTATCTAATCCTGTTTGATACCGAGCCGTGTATCTAATACTTGGCAATACCGAGACCTGTATCTAATCCTGGGCGATACTGAGCCATGTATCTAATCCTGGGCGATACCGAGCCGTGTATCTAATCCTGGGCGATACCGAGCCGTGTATCTAATCCTGTGCGATACCGAGCCGTATATCTAATCCTCTCCTGTGTGATACTGACTGCTGAGCCGTGTATCTAATCCTGTCCTATACTATGCCGTGTATCTAATCCTGGGCGATACTGAGCCGTGTCTAATCCTGTCCTATACTATGCCGTGTATCTAATCCTGGGTGATGCTGAGCCGTGTATCTAATCCTGGGCGATACCGAGCCGTGTATCTAATCCTGGGCGATACCGAGCCGTGTATCTAATCATGGGCGATACTGAGCCGTGTATGTAATCCTGTGTGATACTGAACCGTGTATCTAATCCTGGGCGATACCGAGCCGTGTATCTAATCCTGGGCGATACTGAGCCGTGTATCTAATACTGGGCGATACCTCGCCGTGTATCTAATCCTGAGTGATACTGAGCCATGTATCTAATCCTGGGTGATACTGAGCCGTGTATCTAATCCTGGGTGATACTGAGCCGTGTATCTAATCCTGGGCGATGCTGAGCCATGAACCTAATCCTGGGCGATACCGAGACGTGTATCTAATCCTGGGTGATACCGAGCCGTGTATCTAATCCTGATTGATACTGAGCCATGTATCTAATCCTGTGTGATACTGAGCCGTGTATCTAATCCTGTTTGATACAGAGCCGTGTATCTAATCCTGGGCGATACCGAGCCGTGTATCTAATCCTCTCCTGTGTATTATCGTCTGCTGAGCTTTATCTAATCCTGTCCTGTGTGATACTGTCTGCTGAGCCGTGTATCTAATCCTCTCCTGTGTGATACTGTCTGCTGAGCCGTGTATCTAATCCTGGGTGATACATAGCCGTGTATCTAATCTTGGGCGATAACGAGCCGTGTAACTAATCCTGGGCAATACCGAGCCGTGTATCTAATCCTGGGCGATACCGAGCCGTGTATCTAATGCTATCCTGTGTGATACTGTCTGCTGAGCCGTGTATCTAATCCTATCCTGTGTGATACCGTCTGCTGAGCCGTGTATCTAATCCTATCCTGTGTGATACTGTCTGCTGAGCCGTGTATCTAATCCTATCCTGTGTGATACCGTCTGCTGAGCCGTGTATCTAATCCTATCCTGTGTGATACTGTCTGCTGAGCCGTGTATCTAATCCTATCCTGTGTGATACTGTCTGCTGAACCGTGTATCTAAGCCTGTCACGTGTGATACTGTCTGCTGAGCCGTGTATCTAATCCTATCCAGTGTGATACCATCTGCTGAGCTGTGTATCTAATCCTCTCCTGTGTGATACTGTCTGCTGAGCCGTGTATCTAATCCTATCCAGTGTGATACTGTCTGCTGAGCCGTGTATCTAATCCCATCCTGTGTGATACTGTCTGCTGAGGCGTGTATCTAATCCTATCCTGTGTGATACTGTCTGCTGAGCTGTGTATCTAATCCTCTCCTGTGTGATACTGTCTGCTGAGCTGTGTATCTAATCCTATCCTGTGTGATACTGTCTGCTGAGCTGTGTATCTAATCCCATCCTGTGTGATACTGACTGCTGAGCCGTGTATCTAATCCTCTCCTGTGTGATACTGTCTGCTGAGCCGTGTATCTAAGTCTGTCACGTGTGATACTGTTTGCTGAGCCGTGTATCTAATCCCATCCTGTGTGATACTGTCTGCTGAGCCGTGTATCTAATCCTCTCCTGTGCGATACTGTCTGCTGAGCTGTGTATCTAATCCTCTCCTGTGTGATACCGTCTGCTGAGCTGTGTATCTAATCCTCTCCTGTGTGATACCGTCTGCTGAGCTGTGTATCTAATCCTCTCCTGTGTGATACTGTCTGATGAGCCATGTATCTAATCCTGGGCGATACCGAGCCATGTATCTAACCTTGGCGATGCTGAGCAGTGTATCTAATCCTGTCCGATACTGAGCCGTGTATCTAATCCTGGGCGATACCGAGCCGTGTATCTAATCCTGGGTGATACCGAACAGTGTATCTAATCCTGTGCGATACTGAGCCGTGTATCTAATCCTGGGCAATACCGAGCCGTGTATCTAATCCTGGGTGATACTGAGCCGTGTATCTATTCCTGGGTGATACTGAGCCGTGTACCTAATCCTGGGTGATACTGAGCCGTGTATCTAATCCTGCTTGATACCGATCCGTGTATCTAATACTTGACAATACTTAGCCGTATATCTAATCCTGGGCGATACCGAACCGTGTATCTAATCCTGGGCGATGCTGAGCCATGTATCTAATCCTGTCCGATACTGAGCCGTGTATCTAATCCTGGGCGATACCGAGCCGTGTATCTAATCCTGGGCGATACTGAGCCGTGTATCTAATCCTGGGTAATACCAAGCCGTGTATCTAATCCTGGGTGATACTGAGCCGTGTATCTAATCCTGGGTGATACTGAGCCGTGTATCTAATCCTGTTTGATACGGAGCCGTGTATCTAATCCTTGGCAATACCGAGCCGTGTATCTAATCCTGGGCGATACCGAGCCGTGTATCTAATCCTGGGCGATACTGAGCCGTGTTTATAATCCTGGGTTATACTGAGCCATGTATCTAATCCTGGGCGATACCGAGCCGTGTATCTAACCTTGGCGATGCTGAGCAGTGTATCTAATCCTGTCCGATACTGAGCCGTGTATCTAATCCTGGGCGATACCGAGCCGTGTATCTAATCCTGGGTGATACCGAACCGTGTATCTAATCCTGTGCGATACTGAACCGTGTATCTAATCCTGGGCAATACCGAGCCGTGTATCTAATCCTGAGTGATACTGAGCCATGTATCTAATCCTGGGCGATACCGAGCCGTGTATCTAATCCTGGGCGATACCGAACAGTGTATCTAATCCTTGGCGATACTGAGCCGTGTATCTAATCCTTGGTGATACCGAGCCATGTATCTAATCCTGGGCGATACTGAGCCGTGTATCTAATCCTGGGTAATACCGAGCCGTGAATCTAATCCTGGGTGATACTGAGCCGTGTATCTAATCTTGGGTGATACTGAGCCATGTATCTAATCCTGTTTGATACGGAGCCGTGTATCTAATCCTGGGTGATACTGAGCCATGTACCTAATCCTGGGTGATACTGAGCCATGTATCTAATCCTGTTTGATACCGAGCCGTGTATCTAATACTTGGCAATACCGAGACGTGTATCTAATCCTGGGCGATACTGAGCCGTGTATCTAATCCTGGGCGATACCGAGCCGTGTATCTAATCCTGGGCGATACCGAGCCGTGTATCTAATCCTGGGCGATACCGAGCCGTATATCTAATCCTCTCCTGGGCGATACTGTCTGCTGAGCCGTGTATCTAATCCTGTCCTGTGTGATACTGACTGTTAAGCCATGTATCTAATCCTGGGCGATACCGAGCCGTGTATCTAATCCTGGGCGATGCTGAGCCATGTATCTAATCCTGTCCGATACTGAGCCGTCTATCTAATCCTTGGTGATACCGAGCCGTGTATCTAATCCTGGGCGATACTGAGCCGTGTATCTAATCCTGGGTAATACCGAGCCGTGAATCTAATCCTGGGTGATACTGAGCCGTGTATCTAATCCTGGGTGATACTGAGCCATGTATCTAATCCTGTTTGATACGGAGCCGTGTATCTAATCCTTGGCAATACCGAGCTGTGTATCTAATCCTGGGCGATACCAAGCCATGTATCTAATTGTGGGTGATACTGAGCCGTGTATCTAATCCTGTTTGATACGGAGCCGTGTATCTAATCCTGGGCGATACCGAGCCGTGTATCTAATCCTGGGTGATACCGAGCCGTGTATCTAATCCTGGGCGATACCGAGCCGTGTATCTAATCCTCTCCTGGGCGATACTGTCTGTTGAGCTGTATCTAATCCTGTCCTGTGTGATACTGACTGCTATGCCATGTATCTAATCCTGGGCGATACCGAGCCGTGTATCTAACCTTGGCGATGCTGAGCAGTGTATCTAATCCTGTCCGATACTGAGCCGTGTATCTAATCCTGGGCGATACCGAGCCGTGTATCTAATCCTGGGTGATACCGAACCGTGTTTCTAATCATGGGTGATACCGAGCCGTGTATCTAATCCTGGGTGATATCGAACCGTGTTTCTAATCATGGGTGATACTGAGCCGTGTATCTAATCCTGGGCAATACCGAGCCGTGTATCTAATCCTTGGTAATACTGAGCCGTGTATCTAATCCTGGGTGATACTGAGCCGTGTTCCTAATCCTGGGTGATACTGAGCCGTGTATCTAATCCTGTTTGATACCGAGACGTGTATCTAATACTTGGCAATACCGAGACGTGTATCTAATCCTGGGCGATACTGAGCCGTGTATCTAATCCTGGGCGATACCGAGCAATGTATCTAATCCTGGGCGATACCGAGCCGTGTATCTAATCTTCTCCTGTGTGATACTGACTGCTGAGCCGTGTATCTAATCCTGTCCTATACTATGCAGTGTATCTAATACTGGGCGATACTGAGCCATGTATCTAATCCTGGGCGATACTGAGCCGTGTCTAATCCTGTCCTATACTATGCCGTGTATCTAATCCTGGGTGATACTGAGCCGTGTATCTAATCCTGGGCGATATCGAGCCGTGTATCTAATCCTGGGTGATACCGAGCCATGTATCTAATCCTGGGTGGTAACTAGCCATGTATCTAATCCTGGGCGATACCGAACCGTGTATCTAATCCTGGGTGATACCGAGCCGTGTATCTAAACCTGGGCGATAACGATCCGTGTATCTAATCCTGTTTGATACCGAGCCGTGTATCTAATCCTGGGCGATACCGAGCCTGTATCTAATCCTGTGCGATACTGAACGGTGTATCTAATCCTGGGCTTGTATCTAATCTTTGGCATTACTGAGCCATGTATCTAATCCTGGGCGATACCGAGCCGTGTATCTAATCCTCTCCTTTGTGATACTATCTGCTGAGCTGTATCTAATCCTGTCCTGTGTGATACTGTGTGCTGAGCCGTGTATCTAATCCTGGGCGATACCGAGCTCTGTATCTAATCCTGGGCAATTCTGAACAGCGTATCTAATCCTGGGCTTGTATCTAATTTTTGGCGATACTGAGCCGTGTTTCTAATCCTGGGCGATACTGAGCCGTGTATCTAATCCTGGGCGATACCGAGCCGTGTATCTAATCCTGGGCGATACTGAGCCGTGTATCTAATCCTGGGTGATACTGAGCCGTGTTTCTAATCCTTGGCAATACTGAGCCGTGTATCTAATCCTGGGCGATACCGAGCCGTGTATCTAATCCTGGGCGATACTGAGCCGTGTTTATAATCCTGGGTTATACTGAGCCATGTATCTAATCCTGGGCGATACCGAGCCGTGTATCTAATCCTGGGTGATACCGAGCCGTGTATCTAATCCTGGGCGATACCGAGCCGTGTATCTAATCCTCTCCTGGGCGATACTGTCTGTTGAGCTGTATCTAATCCTGTCCTGTGTGATACTGACTGCTGAGCCATGTATCTAATCCTGGGCGATACCGAGCCGTGTATCTAACCTTGGCGATGCTGAGCAGTGTATCTAATCCTGTCCGATACTGAGCCGTGTATCTAATCCTGGGCGATACCGAGCCGTGTATCTAATCCTGGGTGTTACCGAACCGTGTATCTAATCCTGTGCGATACTGAGCCGTGTATCTAATCCTGGGCAATACCGAGCCGTGTATCTAATCCTGGGTGATACCGAGCCGTGTATCTAATCCTGGGCGATACCGAGCCGTGTATCTAATCCTCTCCTGGGTGATACTGTCTGTTGAGCTGTATCTAATCCTGTCCTGTGTGATACTGACTGCTGAGCCATGTATCTAATCCTGGGCGATACCGAGCCATGTATCTAACCTTGGCGATGCTGAGCAGTGTATCTAATCCTGTCCGATACTGAGCCGTGTATCTAATCCTGGGCGATACCGAGCCGTGTATCTAATCCTGGGTGATACCGAACAGTGTATCTAATCCTGTGCGATACTGAGCCGTGTATCTAATCCTGGGCAATACCGAGCCGTGTATCTAATCCTGGGTGATACTGAGCCGTGTATCTATTCCTGGGTGATACTGAGCCGTGTACCTAATCCTGGGTGATACTGAGCCGTGTATCTAATCCTGCTTGATACCGATCCGTGTATCTAATACTTGACAATACTTAGCCGTATATCTAATCCTGGGCGATACCGAACCGTGTATCTAATCCTGGGCGATGCTGAGCCATGTATCTAATCCTGTCCGATACTGAGCCGTGTATCTAATCCTGGGCGATACCGAGCCGTGTACCTAATCCTGGGTGATACTGAGCCGTGTATCTAATCCTGCTTGATACCGATCCGTGTATCTAATACTTGACAATACTTAGCCGTATATCTAATCCTGGGCGATACCGAACCGTGTATCTAATCCTGGGCGATGCTGAGCCATGTATCTAATCCTGTCCGATACTGAGCCGTGTATCTAATCCTGCTTGATACCGATCCGTGTATCTAATACTTGACAATACTTAGCCGTATATCTAATCCTGGGCGATACCGAGCCGTGTATCTAATCCTGGGCGATACTGAGCCGTGTATCTAATCCTGGGTAATACCAAGCCGTGTATCTAATCCTGGGTGATACTGAGCCGTGTATCTAATCCTGGGTGATACTGAGCCGTGTATCTAATCCTGTTTGATACGGAGCCGTGTATCTAATCCTTGGCAATACCGAGCCGTGTATCTAATCCTGGGCGATACCGAGCCGTGTATCTAATCCTGGGCGATACTGAGCCGTGTTTATAATCCTGGGTTATACTGAGCCATGTATCTAATCCTGGGCGATACCGAGCCGTGTATCTAACCTTGGCGATGCTGAGCAGTGTATCTAATCCTGTCCGATACTGAGCCGTGTATCTAATCCTGGGCGATACCGAGCCGTGTATCTAATCCTGGGTGATACCGAACCGTGTATCTAATCCTGTGCGATACTGAACCGTGTATCTAATCCTGGGCAATACCGAGCCGTGTATCTAATCCTGAGTGATACTGAGCCATGTATCTAATCCTGGGCGATACCGAGCCGTGTATCTAATCCTGGGCGATACCGAACCGTGTATCTAATCCTTGGCGATACTGAGCCGTGTATCTAATCCTTGGTGATACCGAGCCATGTATCTAATCCTGGGCGATACTGAGCCGTGTATCTTATCCTGGGTAATACCGAGCCGTGAATCTAATCCTGGGTGATACTGAGCCGTGTATCTAATCTTGGGTGATACTGAGCCATGTATCTAATCCTGTTTGATACGGAGCCGTGTATCTAATCCTGGGTGATACTGAGCCATGTACCTAATCCTGGGTGATACTGAGCCGTGTATCTAATCCTGTTTGATACCGAGCCGTGTATCTAATACTTGGCAATACCGAGACGTGTATCTAATCCTGGGCGATACTGAGCCGTGTATCTAATCCTGGGCGATACCGAGCCGTGTATCTAATCCTGGGCGATACCGAGCCGTGTATCTAATCCTGGGCGATACCGAGCCGTATATCTAATCCTCTCCTGGGCGATACTGTCTGCTGAGCTGTATCTAATCCTGTCCTGTGTGATACTGACTGTTAAGCCATGTATCTAATCCTGGGCGATACCGAGCCGTGTATCTAATCCTGGGCGATGCTGAGCCATGTATCTAATCCTGTCCGATACTGAGCCGTGTATCTAATCCTTGGTGATACCGAGCCGTGTATCTAATCCTGGGCGATACTGAGCCGTGTATCTAATCCTGGGTAATACCGAGCCGTGAATCTAATCCTGGGTGATACTGAGCCGTGTATCTAATCCTGGGTGATACTGAGCCATGTATCTAATCCTGTTTGATACGGAGCCGTGTATCTAATCCTTGGCAATACCGAGCTGTGTATCTAATCCTGGGCGATACCAAGCCATGTATCTAATTGTGGGTGATACTGAGCCGTGTATCTAATCCTGTTTGATACGGAGCCGTGTATCTAATCCTGGGCGATACCGAGCCGTGTATCTAATCCTGGGTGATACCGAGCCGTGTATCTAATCCTGGGCGATACCGAGCCGTGTATCTAATCCTCTCCTGGGCGATACTGTCTGTTGAGCTGTATCTAATCCTGTCCTGTGTGATACTGACTGCTATGCCATGTATCTAATCCTGGGCGATACCGAGCCGTGTATCTAACCTTGGCGATGCTGAGCAGTGTATCTAATCCTGTCCGATACTGAGCCGTGTATCTAATCCTGGGCGATACCGAGCCGTGTATCTAATCCTGGGTGATACCGAACCGTGTTTCTAATCATGGGTGATACCGAGCCGTGTATCTAATCCTGGGTGATATCGAACCGTGTTTCTAATCATGGGTGATACTGAGCCGTGTATCTAATCCTGGGCAATACCGAGCCGTGTATCTAATCCTGGGTGATACTGAGCCGTGTTCCTAATCCTGGGTAATACTGAGCCGTGTATCTAATCCTGGGTGATACTGAGCCGTGTTCCTAATCCTGGGTGATACTGAGCCGTGTATCTAATCCTGTTTGATACCGAGACGTGTATCTAATACTTGGCAATACCGAGACGTGTATCTAATCCTGGGCGATACTGAGCCGTGTATCTAATCCTGGGCGATACCGAGCCATGTATCTAATCCTGGGCGATACCGAGCCGTGTATCTAATCCTCTCCTGTGTGATACTGACTGCTGAGCCGTGTATCTAATCCTGTCCTATACTATGCCGTGTATCTAATACTGGGCGATACTGAGCCATGTATCTAATCCTGGGCGATACTGAGCCGTGTCTAATCCTGTCCTATACTATGCAGTGTATCTAATCCTGGGTGGTACTGAGCCGTGTATCTAATCCTGGGCGATATCGAGCCGTGTATCTAATCCTGGGTGATACCGAGCCATGTATCTAATCCTGGGTGGTAACTAGCCATGTATCTAATCCTGGGCGATACCGAACCGTGTATCTAATCCTGGGTGATACCGAGCCGTGTATCTAAACCTGGGCGATAACGATCCGTGTATCTAATCCTGTTTGATACCGAGCCGTGTATCTAATCCTGGGCAATACCGAGCCTGTATCTAATCCTGTGCGATACTGAACGGTGTATCTAATCCTGGGCTTGTATCTAATCTTTGGCATTACTGAGCCATGTATCTAATCCTGGGCGATACCGAGCCGTGTATCTAATCCTCTCCTTTGTGATACTATCTGCTGAGCTGTATCTAATCCTGTCCTGTGTGATACTGTGTGCTGAGCCGTGTATCTAATCCTGGGCGATACCGAGCTCTGTATCTAATCCTGGGCAATTCTGAACAGCGTATCTAATCCTGGGCTTGTATCTAATTTTTGGCGATACTGAGCCGTGTTTCTAATCCTGGGCGATACTGAGCCGTGTATCTAATCCTGGGCGATACCGAGCCGTGTATCTAATCCTGGGCGATACTGAGCCGTGTATCTAATCCTGGGTGATACTGAGCCGTGTTTCTAATCCTGGGCGATACCGAGCCGTGTATCTAATCCTGGGCGATACCGAGCCGTGTATCTAATCCTGGGCGATGCTGAGCCGTGTATCTAATCTTGGGCAATACTGAACCGTGTATCTAATCCTGGGCGATACCGAGCCGTGTATCTAATCCTGGACGATACTGAGCCGTGTATCTAATACTGGGCGATACCTCGCCGTGTATCTTATCCTGAGTGATACTGAGCCATGTATCTAATCCTGGGCGATACCGAGCCGTGTATCTAACCTTGGCGATACTGAGCCATGTATCTAATCCTGTCTGATACTGAGCCGTGTATCTAATCCTGGGCGATACCGAGCCGTGTATCTAATCCTGTCTGTAACTGAGCCGTGTATCCAATCCTGGGCGATACCGAGCCGTGTATCTAATCCTGGGCAATACCGAACCGTGTATCTAATCCTGGGCGATACTGAGCCGTGTATCTAATCCTGGGCAATACCTAGCCGTGTATCTAATCCTGGGTGATACTGAGCCGTGTATCTAATCCTGGGTGATACTGAGCCGTGTACCTAATCCTGGGTGATACTGAGCCGTGTATCTAATCCTGTTTGATACCGAGCCGTGTATCTAATACTTGGCAATACCGAGACCTGTATCTAATCCTGGGCGATACTGAGCCATGTATCTAATCCTGGGCGATACCGAGCCGTGTATCTAATCCTGGGCGATACCGAGCCGTGTATCTAATCCTGTGCGATACCGAGCCGTATATCTAATCCTCTCCTGTGTGATACTGACTGCTGAGCCGTGTATCTAATCCTGTCCTATACTATGCCGTGTATCTAATCCTGGGCGATACTGAGCCGTGTCTAATCCTGTCCTATACTATGCCGTGTATCTAATCCTGGGCGATGCTGAGCCGTGTATCTAATCCTGGGCGATACCGAGCCGTGTATCTAATCCTGGGCGATACCGAGCCGTGTATCTAATCATGGGCGATACTGAGCCGTGTATGTAATCCTGTGCGATACTGAACCGTGTATCTAATCCTGGGCGATACCGAGCCGTGTATCTAATCCTGGGCGATACTGAGCCGTGTATCTAATACTGGGCGATACCTCGCCGTGTATCTAATCCTGAGTGATACTGAGCCATGTATCTAATCCTGGGTGATACTGAGCCGTGTATCTAATCCTGGGTGATACTGAGCCGTGTATCTAATCCTGGGCGATGCTGAGCCATGAACCTAATCCTGGGCGATACCGAGACGTGTATCTAATCCTGGGTGATACCGAGCCGTGTATCTAATCCTGATTGATACTGAGCCATGTATCTAATCCTGTGTGATACTGAGCCGTGTATCTAATCCTGGGTGATACTAAGCCGTGTATCTAATCCTGTTTGATACAGAGCCGTGTATCTAATCCTGGGCGATACCGAGCCGTGTATCTAATCCTCTCCTGTGTAATATCGTCTGCTGAGCTTTATCTAATCCTGTCCTGTGTGATACTGTCTGCTGAGCCGTGTATCTAATCCTCTCCTGTGTGATACTGTCTGCTGAGCCGTGTATCTAATCCTGGGTGATACATAGCCATGTATCTAATCTTGGGCGATAACGAGCCGTGTAACTAATCCTGGGCGATACCGAGCCGTGTATCTAATCCTATCCTGTGTGATACTGTCTGCTGAGCCGTGTATCTAATCCTGGGCGATACCGAGCCGTGTATCTAATCCTATCCTGTGTGATACTGTCTGCTGAGCCGTGTATCTAATCCTATCCTGTGTGATACTGTCTGCTGAGCCCTGTATCTAATCCTATCCTGTGTGATACTGTCTGCTGAGCCGTGTATCTAATCCTATCCTGTGTGATACTGACTGCTGAGCCGTGTATCTAATCCTATCCTGTATGATACTGTCTGCTGAGCCGTGTATCTAATCCTCTCCTGTGTGATACTGTCTGCTGAGCCGTGTATCTAATCCTCTCCTGTGTGATACTGTCTGCTGGGCTGTGTATCTAATACTCTCCTGTGTGATACTGTCTGCTGAGCCGTGTATCTAATCCTATCCTGTGTGATACCGTCTGCTGAGCCGTGTATCTAATCCTATCCTGTGTGATACTGTCTGCTGAGCCGTGTATCTAATCCTATCCTGTGTGATACCGTCTGCTGAGCCGTGTATCTAATCCTATCCTGTGTGATACTGTCTGCTGAGCCGTGTATCTAATCCTATCCTGTGTGATACTGTCTGCTGAACCGTGTATCTAAGCCTGTCACGTGTGATACTGTCTGCTGAGCCGTGTATCTAATCCTATCCAGTGTGATACCATCTGCTGAGCTGTGTATCTAATCCTCTCCTGTGTGATACTGTCTGATGAGCCGTGTATCTAATCCTATCCTGTGTGATACTGACTGCTGAGCTGTGTATCTAATCCTCTCCTGTGCGATACTGTCTGCTGAGCTGTGTATCTAATCCTCTCCTGTGTGATACCGTCTGCTGAGCTGTGTATCTAATCCTCTCCTGTGTGATACCGTCTGCTGAGCTGTGTATCTAATCCTCTCTTGTGTGATATTGTCTGATGAGCCGTGTATCTAATCCTATCCTGTGTGATACTGTCTGATGAGCCGTGTATCTAATCCTATCCTGTGTGATACTGACTGCTGAGCCGTGTATCTAATCCTATCCTGTGTGATACTGTCTGCTGAGCCGTGTATCTAATCCTCTCCTGTATGATACTGTCTGCTGAGCCGTGTATCTAATCCTATCCTGTGTGATACTGTCTGCTGAGCCGTGTATCTAATCCTCTCCTGTGTGATACTGTCTGCTGAGCCGTATATCTAATCCTCTCCTGTGTGATACTGTCTGCTGAGCCGTGTATCTAAGCCTGTCACGTGTGATACTGTCTGCTGAGCCGTGTATCTAATCCTCTCCTGTGTGATACTGTCTGATGAGCCGTGTATCTAATCTTATCCTGTGTGATACTGACTGCTGAGCCGTGTATCTAATCCTATCATGTGTGATACTGTCTGCTGAGCTGTGTATCTAATCCTATCCTGTGTGATACTGTCTGCTGAGCCGTGTATCTAATCCTATCCTGTGTGATACTGTCTGCTGAGCCCTGTATCTAATCCTCTCCTGTGTGATACTGTCTGCTGAGCCCTGTATCTAATCCTATCCTGTGTGATACTGTCTGCTGAGCCGTGTATCTAATCTCATCCTGTGTGATACTGTCTGCTGAGCCGTGTATCTAAGCCTATCACGTGTGATACTGACTGCTGAGCCGTGTATCTAATCCTATCCTGTGTGATACTGTCTGATGAGCCGTGTATCTAATCCTATCCTGTGTGATACTGACTGCTGAGCCGTGTATCTAATCCTATCCTGTGTGATACTGTCTGTTGAGCCGTGTATCTAATCCTCTCCTGTATGATACTGTCTGCTGAGCCGTGTATCTAATCCTATCCTGTGTGATACTGTCTGCTGAGCCGTGTATCTAATCCTCTCCTGTGTGATACTGTCTGCTGAGCCGTATATCTAATCCTCTCCTGTGTGATACTGTCTGCTGAGCCGTGTATCTAAGCCTGTCATGTGTGATACTGTCTGTTGAGCCGTGTATCTAATCCTATCCTGTGTTATACTGTCTGCTGAGCCGTGTATCTAATCCTATCCTGTGTGATACTGTCTGATGAGCCGTGTATCTAAGCCTGTCACGTGTGATACTGTCTGCTGAGCCGTGTATCTAATCCTCTCCTCTGTGATACTGTCTGATGAGCCGTGTATCTAAGCCTGTCACGTGTGATACTGTCTGCTGAGCCATGTATCGAATCCTATCCTGTGTGATACTGTCTGCTGAGCCGTGTATCTAATCCTATCCTGTGTGATACTGACTGCTGAGCTGTGTATCTAATCCTCTCCTGTGTGATGCTGTCTGCTGAGCCGTGTATCTAATCCTCTCCTGTGTGATACTGTCTGCTGAGCCGTGTATCTAAGCCTGTCATGTGTGATACTGTCTGCTGAGCCGTGTATCTAATCCTGTCCTGTGATACTGTCTGCTGAGCTGTGTATCTAATCCTATCCTGTGTGATACTGTCTGCTGAGCCGTGTATCTAAGCCTGTCATGTGTGATACTGTCTGATGAGCCGTGTATCTAATCCTATCCTGTGTGATACTGACTGCTGAGCTGTGTATCTAATCCTATCCTGTGTGATACTGTCTGCTGAGCCGTGTATCTAATCCTATCCTGTGTGATACTGTCTGCTGAGCCGTGTATCTAAGCCTGTCATGTGTGATACTGTCTGCTGAGCCGTGTATCTAATCCTATCCTGTGTGATACTGTCTGCTGAGCCGTGTATCTAAGCCTGTCATGTGTGATACTGTCTGCTGAGCTGTGTATCTAATCCTCTCCTGTGTGATACTGTCTGATGAGCCGTGTATCTAATCCTATCCTGTGTGATACTGACTGCTGAGCCGTGTATCTAATCCTATCCTGTGTGATACTGAATGCTGAGCTGTGTATCTAATCCTCTTCTGTGTGATACTGTCTGCTGAGCCGTGTATCTAATCCTATCCTGTGTGATACTGTCTGCTGAGCCGCGTATCTAATCCTCTCCTGTGTGATACTGTCTGATGAGCCGTGTATCTAATCCTATCCTGTGTGATACTGTCTGCTGAGCCGTGTATCTAATCCTATCCTGTGTGTTACTGTCTGCTGAGCCGTGTATCTAATCCTCTCCTGTGTGATACTGTCTGCTGAGCCGTGTATCTAATCCTCTTCTGTGTGATACTGTCTGCTGAGCTGTGTATCTAATCCTATCTTGTGTGATACTGTCTGCTGAGCTGTGTATCTAATCCTATCCTGTGTGATACTGTCTGCTGAGCCGTGTATCTAATCCTATCCTGTGTGATACTGTCTGCTGAGCCGTGTATCTAATCCTATCCTGTGTGATACTGTCTGCTGAGCTGTGTATCTAATCCTATCCTGTGTGATACCGTCTGCTGAGCCGTGTATCTAATCCTCTCCTGTGTGATACTGACTGCTGAGCCGTGTATCTAATCCTCTTCTGTGTGATACTGTCTGCTGAGCTGTGTATCTAATCCTATCCTGTGTGATACCGTCTGCTGAGCCGTGTATCTAATCCTATCCTGTGTGATACTGTCTGCTGAGCCGTGTATCTAATCCTATCCTGTGTGTTACTGTCTGCTGAGCTGTGTATCTAATCCTCTTCTGTGTGATACCGTCTGCTGAGCTGCGTATATAATCCTATCCTGTGTGATACTGTCTGCTGAGCCGTGTATCTAAGCCTGTCATGTGTGATACTGACTGCAGAGCCGTGTATCTAATCCTCTCCTGTGTGATACTGTCTGCTGAGCCGTGTATCTAATCCTATCCTGTGTGATACTGTCTGCTGAGCCGTGTATCTAAGCCTGTCATGTGCGATACTGTCTGCTGATCCGTGTATCTAATCCTATCCTGTGTGATACTGTCTGCTGAGCCGTGTATCTAATCCTATCCTGTGTGATACCGTCTGCTGAGCTGTGTATCTAATCCTCTCCTGTGTGATACTGTCTGCTGAGCCATGTATCTAAGCCTGTCACGTGTGATACTGACTGCTGAGCCGTGTATCTAATCCTATCCTGTGTGTTACTGTCTGCTGAGCCGTGTATCTAATCCTCTTCTGTGTGATACCGTCTGCTGAGCTGCGTATATAATCCTATCCTGTGTGATACTGTCTGCTGACCGTGTATCTAAGCCTGTCATGTGTGTTACTGACTGCTGAGCTGTGTATCTAATCCTCTTCTGTGTGATACTGCCTGCAGAGCCGTGTATCTAATCCTCTCCTGTGTGATACTGTCTGCTGAGCCGTGTATCTAATCCGGGCCATACCGAGCCGTGTATCTAATCCTGGGCGATACCGAATCGTGTATCTAATCCTTGGCGATACTGAGCCGTGTATCTAATCCTGGGCAATACCGAGCCGTGTATCTAATCCTGGGTGATACTGAGCCGTGTATCTAATCCTGGGTGATACTGAGCCATGTACCTAATCCTGGGTGATACTGAGCTGTGTATCTAATCCTGTTTGATACCGAGCCGTGTATCTAATACTTGGCAATACCGAGACGTGTATCTAATCCTGGGCGATACTGAGCCGTGTATCTAATTTTGGGCGATACCGAGCCATGTATCTAATCCTGGGCGATACCGAGCCGTATATCTAATCCTATCCTGTGTGATACTGACTGCTGAGCCGTGTATCTAATCCTGTCCTATACTATGCCGTGTATCTAATCCTGGGCGATACTGAGCCGTATATCTAATCCTGGGTGATACTGAACCGTGTAGCTAATCCTGGGCGATACCGAGCCGTGTATCTAATCCTGGACGATACTGAGCCGTGTATCTAATACTGGGCGATACCTCGCCGTGTATCTAATCCTGAGTGATACTGAGCCATGTATCTAATCCTGGGCCATACCGAGCCGTGTATCTAACCTTGGCGATGCTGAGCCATGTATCTAATCCTGGGCTTGTATCTAATTTTTGGCGATACTGAGCCGTGTATCTAATCCTGGGCGATACCGAGCCGTGTATCTAATCCTGGGCGATGCTGAGCCGTGTATCTAATACTGGGCGATACCTCGCCGTGTATCTAATCCTGAGTGATACTGAGCCATGTATCTAATCCTGTCCGATACTGAGCCGTGTATCTAATCCGGGCCATACCGAGCCGTGTATCTAATCCTGGGCGATGCTGAGCCGTGTATCTAATACTGGGCGATACCTCGCCGTGTATCTAATCCTGAGTGATACTGAGCCATGTATCTAATCCTGTCCGATACTACTGAGCCGTGTATCTAATCCGGGCCATACCGAGCCGTGTATCTAATCCTGGGCGATACCGAGCCGTGTATCTAATCCTGGGCGATACCGAACCGTGTATCTAATCCTTGGCGATACTGAACCGTGTATCTAATCCTGGGCAATACCGAGCCGTGTATCTAATCCTGGGTGATACTGAGCCGTGTATCTAATCCTGTTTGATACCGAGCCGTGTATCTAATACTTGGCAATACCGAGACGTGTATCTAATCCTGGGCGATACTGAGCCGTGTATCTAATCCTGGGCAATACCTCGCCGTGTATCTAATCCTGGGTGATACTGAGCCATGTACCTAATCCTGGGTGATACTGAGCCTTGTATCTAATCCTGTTTGATACCGAGCCGTGTATCTAATACTTGGTAATATCGAGACGTGTATCTAATCCTGGGCGATACCGAGCCATATATCTAATCCTGGGCGATACCGAGCCGTATATCTAATCCTCTCCTGTGTGATACTGACTGCTGAGCCGTGTATCTAATCCTGGGCGATACTGAGCCGTATATCTAATCCTGGGTGATACTGAACCGTGTAGCTAATCCTGGGCGATACCGAGCCGTGTATCTAATCCTGGACGATACTGAGCCGTGTATTTAATACTGGGCGATACCTCGCCGTGTATCTAATCCTGAGTGATACTGAGCCATGTATCTAATCCTGGGTGATACCGAGCCGTGTATCTAACCTTGGCGATGCTGAGCCATGTATCTAATCCTGGGCTTGTATCTAATTTTTGGCGATACTGAGCCGTGTTTCTAATCCTGGGCGATACTGAGCCGTGTATCTAATCCTGTGCGATACCGAGCCGTATATCTAATCCTCTCCTGTGTGATACTGACTGCTGAGCCGTGTATCTAATCCTGTCCTATACTATGCCGTGTATCTAATCCTGGGCGATACTTAGCCGTATATCTAATCCTGGGTGATACTGAACCGTGTATCTAATCCTGGGCGATACCGAGCCGTGTATCTAATCCTGGACGATACTGAGCCGTGTATCTAATCCTGAGTGATACTGAGCCGTGTATCTAACCTTGGCGATGTGAGCCATGTATCTAATCCTGGGCTTGTATCTAATTTTTGGCGATACTGAGCCGTGTATCTAATCCTGGGCGATACTGAGCCGTGTATCTAATCCTGGGCGATACCGAGCCGTGTATCTAATCCTGGGCGATGCTGAGCCGTGTATCTAATACTGCGCGATACCTCGCCGTGTATCTAATCCTGAGTGATACTGAGCCATGTATCTAATCCTGTCCGATACTGAGCCGTGTATCTAATCCGGGCCATACCGAGCCGTGTATCTAATCCTGGGCGATACCGAACCGTGTATCTAATCCTTGGTGATACCGAGCCGTGTATCTAATCCTGGGTGATACTGAGCCGTGTATCTAATCCTGGGTGATACTGAGCCATGTACCTAATCCTGGGTGATACTGAGCCGTGTATCTAATCCTGTTTGATACCGAGCCGTGTATCTAATACTTGGCAATACTGAGACGTGTATCTAATCCTGGGCGATACTGAGCCGTGTATCTAATCCTGGGCGATACCGAGCCATGTATCTAATCCTGGGCGATACCGAGCCGTATATCTAATCCTCTCCTGTGTGATACTGACTGCTGAGACGTGTATCTAATCCTGTCCTATACTATGCCGTGTATCTAATCCTGGGCGATACTGAGCCGTATATCTAATCCTGGGTGATACTGAACCGTGTAGCTAATCCTGGGCGATACCGAGCCGTGTATCTAATCCTGGACGATACTGAGCCGTGTATCTAATACTGGGCGATACCTCGCCGTGTATCTAATCCTGAGTGATACTGAGCCATGTATCCAATCCTGGGCGATACCGAGCCGTGTATCTAACCTTGGCGATGCTGTGCCATGTATCTAATCCTGGGCTTGTATCTAATTTTTGGCGATACTGAGCCGTGTTTCTAATCCTGGGCGATACTGAGTCGTGTATCTAATCCTGGGCGATACCTCGCCGTGTATCTAATCCTGAGTGATACTGAGCCATGTATCTAATCCTGGACGATACCGAGCTGTGTATCTAACCTTGGCGATGCTGAGCCATGTATCTAATCCTGTCTGATACTGAGCCGTGTATCTAATCCTGGGCGATACCGAGCCGTGTATCTAATCCTGGGCGATACTGAACCGTGTATCTAATCCTGGGCGATACTGAGCCGTGTATCTAATTCTGGGCAATACCTAGCCGTGTATCTAATCCTGGGCGATATCGAACCGTGTATCTAATCCTGGGCGATGCTGAGCCATGTATCTAATCCTGTCCGATACTGAGCCATGTATCTAATCCTGGGTGATACCGAGCCGTGTATCTAATCCTGGGCGATACTGAGCCGTGTATCTAATCCTGGGTAATACCAAGCCGTGTATCTAATCCTGGGTGATACTGAGCCGTGTATCTAATCCTGGGTGATACTGAGCCGTGTATCTAATCCTGTTTGATACGGAGCCGTGTATCTAATCCTTGGCAATACCGAGCCGTGTATCTAATCCTGGGCGATACCGAGCCGTGTATCTAATCCTGGGCGATACTGAGCCGTGTTTATAATCCTGGGTTATACTGAGCCATGTATCTAATCCTGGGCGATACCGAGCCGTGTATCTAATCCTGGGTGATACCGAGCCGTGTATCTAATCCTGGGCGATACCGAGCCGTGTATCTAATCCTCTCCTGGGCGATACTGTCTGTTGAGCTGTATCTAATCCTGTCCTGTGTGATACTGACTGCTGAGCCATGTATCTAATCCTGGGCGATACCGAGCCGTGTATCTAACCTTGGCGATGCTGAGCAGTGTATCTAATCCTGTCCGATACTGAGCCGTGTATCTAATCCTGGGCGATACCGAGCCGTGTATCTAATCCTGGGTGATACCGAACCGTGTATCTAATCCTGTGCGATACTGAGCCGTGTATCTAATCCTGGGCAATACCGAGCCGTGTATCTAATCCTGGGTGATACCGAGCCGTGTATCTAATCCTGGGCGATACCGAGCCGTGTATCTAATCCTCTCCTGGGTGATACTGTCTGTTGAGCTGTATCTAATCATGTCCTGTGTGATACTGACTGCTGAGCCATGTATCTAATCCTGTCCGATACTGAGCCGTGTATCTAATCCTGGGCAATACCGAGCCGTGTATCTAATCCTGGGTGATACTGAGCCGTGTATCTAATCCTGGGCAATACTGAGCCGTGTATCTAATCCTGGGTGATACTGAGCCGTGTATCTATTCCTGGGTGATACTGAGCCGTGTACCTAATCCTGGGTGATACTGAGCCGTGTATCTAATCCTGCTTGATACCGATCCGTGTATCTAATACTTGACAATACTTAGCCGTGTATCTAATCCTGGGCGATACCGAACCGTGTATCTAATCCTGGGCGACGCTGAGCCATGTATCTAATCCTGTCCGATACTGAGCCGTGTATCTAATCCTGGGTGATACCGAGCCGTTTATCTAATTCTGGGCGATACCGAGCCGTGTATCTAATCCTCTCCTGGGCGATACTGTCTGTTGAGCTGTATCTAATCCTGTCCTGTGTGATACTGACTGCTGAGCCATGTATCTAATCCTGGGCGATACCGAGCCGTGTATCTAACCTTGGCGATGCTGAGCAGTGTATCTAATCCTGTCCGATACTGAGCCGTGTATCTAATCCTGGGTGATACCGAGCCGTGTATCTAATCCTGGGTGATACCGAACCGTGTATCTAATCCTGTCCGATACTGAGCCGTGTATCTAATCCTGGGCGATACCGAGTCGTGTATCTAATCCTGGGTGATACTGAGCCGTGTATCTAATCCTGGGTGATACTGAGCCGTGTATCTAATCCTGTTTGATACGGAGCCGTGTATCTAATCCTTGGCAATACCGAGCCGTGTATCTAATCCTGGGCGATACCGAGCCGTGTATCTAATCCTGGGCGATACTGAGCCGTGTATCTAATCCTGGGCGATACCGAGCCGTGTATCTAATCCTGGGTGATACCGAGCCGTGTATCTAATCCTGGGCGATACCGAGCCGTGTATCTAATCCTCTCCTGGGCGATACTGTCTGTTGAGCTGTATCTAATCCTGTCCTGTGTGATACTGACTGCTGAGCCATGTATCTAATCCTGGGCGATACCGAGCCGTGTATCTAACCTTGGCGATGCTGAGCAGTGTATCTAATCCTGTCCGATACTGAGCCGTGTATCTAATCCTGGGCGATACCGAGCCGTGTATCTAATCCTGGGTGTTACCGAACCGTGTATCTAATCCTGTGCGATACTGAGCCGTGTATCTAATCCTGGGCAATACCGAGCCGTGTATCTAATCCTGGGTGATACCGAGCCGTGTATCTAATCCTGGGCGATACCGAGCCGTGTATCTAATCCTCTCCTGGGAGATACTGTCTGTTGAGCTGTATCTAATCCTGTCCTGTGTGATACTGACTGCTGAGCCATGTATCTAATCCTGGGCGATACCGAGCCATGTATCTAACCTTGGCGATGCTGAGCAGTGTATCTAATCCTGTCCGATACTGAGCCGTGTATCTAATCCTGGGCGATACCGAGCCGTGTATCTAATCCTGGGTGATACCGAACAGTGTATCTAATCCTGTGCGATACTGAGCCGTGTATCTAATCCTGGGCAATACCGAGCCGTGTATCTAATCCTGGGTGATACTGAGCCGTGTATCTATTCCTGGGTGATACTGAGCCGTGTACCTAATCCTGGGTGATACTGAGCCGTGTATCTAATCCTGTTTGATACCGATCCGTGTATCTAATACTTGACAATACTTAGCCGTATATCTAATCCTGGGCGATACCGAACCGTGTATCTAATCCTGGGCGATGCTGAGCCATGTATCTAATCCTGTCCGATACTGAGCCGTGTATCTAATCCTGGGCGATACCGAGCCGTGTATCTAATCCTGGGCGATACTGAGCCGTGTATCTAATCCTGGGTAATACCAAGCCGTGTATCTAATCCTGGGTGATACTGAGCCGTGTATCTAATCCTGGGTGATACTGAGCCGTGTATCTAATCCTGTTTGATACGGAGCCGTGTATCTAATCCTTGGCAATACCGAGCCGTGTATCTAATCCTGGGCGATACCGAGCCGTGTATCTAATCCTGGGCGATACTGAGCCGTGTTTATAATCCTGGGTTATACTGAGCCATGTATCTAATCCTGGGCGATACCGAGCCGTGTATCTAACCTTGGCGATGCTGAGCAGTGTATCTAATCCTGTCCGATACTGAGCCGTGTATCTAATCCTGGGCGATACCGAGCCGTGTATCTAATCCTGGGTGATACCGAACCGTGTATCTAATCCTGTGCGATACTGAACCGTGTATCTAATCCTGGGCAATACCGAGCCGTGTATCTAATCCTGAGTGATACTGAGCCATGTATCTAATCCTGGGCGATACCGAGCCGTGTATCTAATCCTGGGCGATACCGAACAGTGTATCTAATCCTTGGCGATACTGAGCCGTGTATCTAATCCTTGGTGATACCGAGCCATGTATCTAATCCTGGGCGATACTGAGCCGTGTATCTAATCCTGGGTAATACCGAGCCGTGAATCTAATCCTGGGTGATACTGAGCCGTGTATCTAATCTTGGGTGATACTGAGCCATGTATCTAATCCTGTTTGATACGGAGCCGTGTATCTAATCCTGGGTGATACTGAGCCATGTACCTAATCCTGGGTGATACTGAGCCATGTATCTAATCCTGTTTGATACCGAGCCGTGTATCTAATACTTGGCAATACCGAGACGTGTATCTAATCCTGGGCGATACTGAGCCGTGTATCTAATCCTGGGCGATACCGAGCCGTGTATCTAATCCTGGGCGATAGCGAGCCGTGTATCTAATCCTGGGCGATACCGAGCCGTATATCTAATCCTCTCCTGGGCGATACTGTCTGCTGAGCCGTGTATCTAATCCTGTCCTGTGTGATACTGACTGTTAAGCCATGTATCTAATCCTGGGCGATACCGAGCCGTGTATCTAATCCTGGGCGATGCTGAGCCATGTATCTAATCCTGTCCGATACTGAGCCGTGTATCTAATCCTTGGTGATACCGAGCCGTGTATCTAATCCTGGGCGATACTGAGCCGTGTATCTAATCCTGGGTAATACCGAGCCGTGAATCTAATCCTGGGTGATACTGAGCCGTGTATCTAATCCTGGGTGATACTGAGCCATGTATCTAATCCTGTTTGATACGGAGCCGTGTATCTAATCCTTGGCAATACCGAGCTGTGTATCTAATCCTGGGCGATACCAAGCCATGTATCTAATTGTGGGTGATACTGAGCCGTGTATCTAATCCTGTTTGATACGGAGCCGTGTATCTAATCCTGGGCGATACCGAGCCGTGTATCTAATCCTGGGTGATACCGAGCCGTGTATCTAATCCTGGGCGATACCGAGCCGTGTATCTAATCCTCTCCTGGGCGATACTGTCTGTTGAGCTGTATCTAATCCTGTCCTGTGTGATACTGACTGCTATGCCATGTATCTAATCCTGGGCGATACCGAGCCGTGTCTAATCCTGTCCTATACTATGCCGTGTATCTAATCCTGGGTGATACTGAGCCGTGTATCTAATCCTGGGCGATATCGAGCCGTGTATCTAATCCTGGGTGATACCGAGCCATGTATCTAATCCTGGGTGGTAACTAGCCATGTATCTAATCCTGGGCGATACCGAACCGTGTATCTAATCCTGGGTGATACCGAGCCGTGTATCTAAACCTGGGCGATAACGATCCGTGTATCTAATCCTGTTTGATACCGAGCCGTGTATCTAATCCTGGGCGATACCGAGCCTGTATCTAATCCTGTGCGATACTGAACGGTGTATCTAATCCTGGGCTTGTATCTAATCTTTGGCATTACTGAGCCATGTATCTAATCCTGGGCGATACCGAGCCGTGTATCTAATCCTCTCCTTTGTGATACTATCTGCTGAGCTGTATCTAATCCTGTCCTGTGTGATACTGTGTGCTGAGCCGTGTATCTAATCCTGGGCGATACCGAGCTCTGTATCTAATCCTGGGCAATTCTGAACAGCGTATCTAATCCTGGGCTTGTATCTAATTTTTGGCGATACTGAGCCGTGTTTCTAATCCTGGGCGATACTGAGCCGTGTATCTAATCCTGGGCGATACCGAGCCGTGTATCTAATCCTGGGCGATACTGAGCCGTGTATCTAATCCTGGGTGATACTGAGCCGTGTTTCTAATCCTTGGCAATACTGAGCCGTGTATCTAATCCTGGGCGATACCGAGCCGTGTATCTAATCCTGGGCGATATTGAGCCGTGTTTATAATCCTGGGTTATACTGAGCCATGTATCTAATCCTGGGCGATACCGAGCCGTGTATCTAATCCTGGGTGATACCGAGCCGTGTATCTAATCCTGGGCGATACCGAGCCGTGTATCTAATCCTCTCCTGGGCGATACTGTCTGTTGAGCTGTATCTAATCCTGTCCTGTGTGATACTGACTGCTGAGCCATGTATCTAATCCTGGGCGATACCGAGCCGTGTATCTAACCTTGGCGATGCTGAGCAGTGTATCTAATCCTGTCCGATACTGAGCCGTGTATCTAATCCTGGGCGATACCGAGCCGTGTATCTAATCCTGGGTGTTACCGAACCGTGTATCTAATCCTGTGCGATACTGAGCCGTGTATCTAATCCTGGGCAATACCGAGCCGTGTATCTAATCCTGGGTGATACCGAGCCGTGTATCTAATCCTGGGCGATACCGAGCCGTGTATCTAATCCTCTCCTGGGTGATACTGTCTGTTGAGCTGTATCTAATCCTGTCCTGTGTGATACTGACTGCTGAGCCATGTATCTAATCCTGGGCGATACCGAGCCATGTATCTAACCTTGGCGATGCTGAGCAGTGTATCTAATCCTGTCCGATACTGAGCCGTGTATCTAATCCTGGGCGATACCGAGCCGTGTATCTAATCCTGGGTGATACCGAACAGTGTATCTAATCCTGTGCGATACTGAGCCGTGTATCTAATCCTGGGCAATACCGAGCCGTGTATCTAATCCTGGGTGATACTGAGCCGTGTATCTATTCCTGGGTGATACTGAGCCGTGTACCTAATCCTGGGTGATACTGAGCCGTGTATCTAATCCTGCTTGATACCGATCCGTGTATCTAATACTTGACAATACTTAGCCGTATATCTAATCCTGGGCGATACCGAACCGTGTATCTAATCCTGGGCGATGCTGAGCCATGTATCTAATCCTGTCCGATACTGAGCCGTGTATCTAATCCTGGGCGATACCGAGCCGTGTACCTAATCCTGGGCGATACCGAGCCGTATATCTAATCCTATCCTGTGTGATACTGACTGCTGAGCCGTGTATCTAATCCTGTCCTATACTATGCCGTGTATCTAATCCTGGGCGATACTGAGCCGTATATCTAATCCTGGGTGATACTGAACCGTGTAGCTAATCCTGGGCGATACCGAGCCGTGTATCTAATCCTGGACGATACTGAGCCGTGTATCTAATACTGGGCGATACCTCGCCGTGTATCTAATCCTGAGTGATACTGAGCCATGTATCTAATCCTGGGCCATACCGAGCCGTGTATCTAACCTTGGCGATGCTGAGCCATGTATCTAATCCTGGGCTTGTATCTAATTTTTGGCGATACTGAGCCGTGTATCTAATCCTGGGCGATACCGAGCCGTGTATCTAATCCTGGGCGATGCTGAGCCGTGTATCTAATACTGGGCGATACCTCGCCGTGTATCTAATCCTGAGTGATACTGAGCCATGTATCTAATCCTGTCCGATACTGAGCCGTGTATCTAATCCGGGCCATACCGAGCCGTGTATCTAATCCTGGGCGATGCTGAGCCGTGTATCTAATACTGGGCGATACCTCGCCGTGTATCTAATCCTGAGTGATACTGAGCCATGTATCTAATCCTGTCCGATACTACTGAGCCGTGTATCTAATCCGGGCCATACCGAGCCGTGTATCTAATCCTGGGCGATACCGAGCCGTGTATCTAATCCTGGGCGATACCGAACCGTGTATCTAATCCTTGGCGATACTGAACCGTGTATCTAATCCTGGGCAATACCGAGCCGTGTATCTAATCCTGGGTGATACTGAGCCGTGTATCTAATCCTGTTTGATACCGAGCCGTGTATCTAATACTTGGCAATACCGAGACGTGTATCTAATCCTGGGCGATACTGAGCCGTGTATCTAATCCTGGGCAATACCTCGCCGTGTATCTAATCCTGGGTGATACTGAGCCATGTACCTAATCCTGGGTGATACTGAGCCTTGTATCTAATCCTGTTTGATACCGAGCCGTGTATCTAATACTTGGTAATATCGAGACGTGTATCTAATCCTGGGCGATACCGAGCCATATATCTAATCCTGGGCGATACCGAGCCGTATATCTAATCCTCTCCTGTGTGATACTGACTGCTGAGCCGTGTATCTAATCCTGGGCGATACTGAGCCGTATATCTAATCCTGGGTGATACTGAACCGTGTAGCTAATCCTGGGCGATACCGAGCCGTGTATCTAATCCTGGACGATACTGAGCCGTGTATTTAATACTGGGCGATACCTCGCCGTGTATCTAATCCTGAGTGATACTGAGCCATGTATCTAATCCTGGGTGATACCGAGCCGTGTATCTAACCTTGGCGATGCTGAGCCATGTATCTAATCCTGGGCTTGTATCTAATTTTTGGCGATACTGAGCCGTGTTTCTAATCCTGGGCGATACTGAGCCGTGTATCTAATCCTGTGCGATACCGAGCCGTATATCTAATCCTCTCCTGTGTGATACTGACTGCTGAGCCGTGTATCTAATCCTGTCCTATACTATGCCGTGTATCTAATCCTGGGCGATACTTAGCCGTATATCTAATCCTGGGTGATACTGAACCGTGTATCTAATCCTGGGCGATACCGAGCCGTGTATCTAATCCTGGACGATACTGAGCCGTGTATCTAATCCTGAGTGATACTGAGCCGTGTATCTAACCTTGGCGATGTGAGCCATGTATCTAATCCTGGGCTTGTATCTAATTTTTGGCGATACTGAGCCGTGTATCTAATCCTGGGCGATACTGAGCCGTGTATCTAATCCTGGGCGATACCGAGCCGTGTATCTAATCCTGGGCGATGCTGAGCCGTGTATCTAATACTGCGCGATACCTCGCCGTGTATCTAATCCTGAGTGATACTGAGCCATGTATCTAATCCTGTCCGATACTGAGCCGTGTATCTAATCCGGGCCATACCGAGCCGTGTATCTAATCCTGGGCGATACCGAACCGTGTATCTAATCCTTGGTGATACCGAGCCGTGTATCTAATCCTGGGTGATACTGAGCCGTGTATCTAATCCTGGGTGATACTGAGCCATGTACCTAATCCTGGGTGATACTGAGCCGTGTATCTAATCCTGTTTGATACCGAGCCGTGTATCTAATACTTGGCAATACTGAGACGTGTATCTAATCCTGGGCGATACTGAGCCGTGTATCTAATCCTGGGCGATACCGAGCCATGTATCTAATCCTGGGCGATACCGAGCCGTATATCTAATCCTCTCCTGTGTGATACTGACTGCTGAGACGTGTATCTAATCCTGTCCTATACTATGCCGTGTATCTAATCCTGGGCGATACTGAGCCGTATATCTAATCCTGGGTGATACTGAACCGTGTAGCTAATCCTGGGCGATACCGAGCCGTGTATCTAATCCTGGACGATACTGAGCCGTGTATCTAATACTGGGCGATACCTCGCCGTGTATCTAATCCTGAGTGATACTGAGCCATGTATCCAATCCTGGGCGATACCGAGCCGTGTATCTAACCTTGGCGATGCTGTGCCATGTATCTAATCCTGGGCTTGTATCTAATTTTTGGCGATACTGAGCCGTGTTTCTAATCCTGGGCGATACTGAGTCGTGTATCTAATCCTGGGCGATACCTCGCCGTGTATCTAATCCTGAGTGATACTGAGCCATGTATCTAATCCTGGACGATACCGAGCCGTGTATCTAACCTTGGCGATGCTGAGCCATGTATCTAATCCTGTCTGATACTGAGCCGTGTATCTAATCCTGGGCGATACCGAGCCGTGTATCTAATCCTGGGCGATACTGAACCGTGTATCTAATCCTGGGCGATACTGAGCCGTGTATCTAATTCTGGGCAATACCTAGCCGTGTATCTAATCCTGGGCGATATCGAACCGTGTATCTAATCCTGGGCGATGCTGAGCCATGTATCTAATCCTGTCCGATACTGAGCCATGTATCTAATCCTGGGTGATACCGAGCCGTGTATCTAATCCTGGGCGATACTGAGCCGTGTATCTAATCCTGGGTAATACCAAGCCGTGTATCTAATCCTGGGTGATACTGAGCCGTGTATCTAATCCTGGGTGATACTGAGCCGTGTATCTAATCCTGTTTGATACGGAGCCGTGTATCTAATCCTTGGCAATACCGAGCCGTGTATCTAATCCTGGGCGATACCGAGCCGTGTATCTAATCCTGGGCGATACTGAGCCGTGTTTATAATCCTGGGTTATACTGAGCCATGTATCTAATCCTGGGCGATACCGAGCCGTGTATCTAATCCTGGGTGATACCGAGCCGTGTATCTAATCCTGGGCGATACCGAGCCGTGTATCTAATCCTCTCCTGGGCGATACTGTCTGTTGAGCTGTATCTAATCCTGTCCTGTGTGATACTGACTGCTGAGCCATGTATCTAATCCTGGGCGATACCGAGCCGTGTATCTAACCTTGGCGATGCTGAGCAGTGTATCTAATCCTGTCCGATACTGAGCCGTGTATCTAATCCTGGGCGATACCGAGCCGTGTATCTAATCCTGGGTGATACCGAACCGTGCATCTAATCCTGGGCGATACCGAGCCGTGTATCTAATCCTCTCCTGGGTGATACTGTCTGTTGAGCTGTATCTAATCCTGTCCTGTGTGATACTGACTGCTGAGCCATGTATCTAATCCTGTCCGATACTGAGCCGTGTATCTAATCCTGGGCAATACCGAGCCGTGTATCTAATCCTGGGTGATACTGAGCCGTGTATCTAATCCTGGGCAATACTGAGCCGTGTATCTAATCCTGGGTGATACTGAGCCGTGTATCTATTCCTGGGTGATACTGAGCCGTGTACCTAATCCTGGGTGATACTGAGCCGTGTATCTAATCCTGCTTGATACCGATCCGTGTATCTAATACTTGACAATACTTAGCCGTGTATCTAATCCTGGGCGATACCGAACCGTGTATCTAATCCTGGGCGACGCTGAGCCATGTATCTAATCTTGTCCGATACTGAGCCGTGTATCTAATCCTGGGTGATACCGAGCCGTTTATCTAATTCTGGGCGATACCGAGCCGTGTATCTAATCCTCTCCTGGGCGATACTGTCTGTTGAGCTGTATCTAATCCTGTCCTGTGTGATACTGACTGCTGAGCCATGTATCTAATCCTGGGCGATACCGAGCCGTGTATCTAACCTTGGCGATGCTGAGCAGTGTATCTAATCCTGTCCGATACTGAGCCGTGTATCTAATCCTGGGTGATACCGAGCCGTGTATCTAATCCTGGGTGATACCGAACCGTGTATCTAATCCTGTCCGATACTGAGCCGTGTATCTAATCCTGGGCGATACCGAGTCGTGTATCTAATCCTGGGTGATACTGAGCCGTGTATCTAATCCTGGGTGATACTGAGCCGTGTATCTAATCCTGTTTGATACGGAGCCGTGTATCTAATCCTTGGCAATACCGAGCCGTGTATCTAATCCTGGGCGATACCGAGCCGTGTATCTAATCCTGGGCGATACTGAGCCGTGTATCTAATCCTGGGCGATACCGAGCCGTGTATCTAATCCTGGGTGATACCGAGCCGTGTATCTAATCCTGGGCGATACCGAGCCGTGTATCTAATCCTCTCCTGGGCGATACTGTCTGTTGAGCTGTATCTAATCCTGTCCTGTGTGATACTGACTGCTGAGCCATGTATCTAATCCTGGGCGATACCGAGCCGTGTATCTAACCTTGGCGATGCTGAGCAGTGTATCTAATCCTGTCCGATACTGAGCCGTGTATCTAATCCTGGGCGATACCGAGCCGTGTATCTAATCCTGGGTGTTACCGAACCGTGTATCTAATCCTGTGCGATACTGAGCCGTGTATCTAATCCTGGGCAATACCGAGCCGTGTATCTAATCCTGGGTGATACCGAGCCGTGTATCTAATCCTGGGCGATACCGAGCCGTGTATCTAATCCTCTCCTGGGAGATACTGTCTGTTGAGCTGTATCTAATCCTGTCCTGTGTGATACTGACTGCTGAGCCATGTATCTAATCCTGGGCGATACCGAGCCATGTATCTAACCTTGGCGATGCTGAGCAGTGTATCTAATCCTGTCCGATACTGAGCCGTGTATCTAATCCTGGGCGATACCGAGCCGTGTATCTAATCCTGGGTGATACCGAACAGTGTATCTAATCCTGTGCGATACTGAGCCGTGTATCTAATCCTGGGCAATACCGAGCCGTGTATCTAATCCTGGGTGATACTGAGCCGTGTATCTATTCCTGGGTGATACTGAGCCGTGTACCTAATCCTGGGTGATACTGAGCCGTGTATCTAATCCTGTTTGATACCGATCCGTGTATCTAATACTTGACAATACTTAGCCGTATATCTAATCCTGGGCGATACCGAACCGTGTATCTAATCCTGGGCGATGCTGAGCCATGTATCTAATCCTGTCCGATACTGAGCCGTGTATCTAATCCTGGGCGATACCGAGCCGTGTATCTAATCCTGGGCGATACTGAGCCGTGTATCTAATCCTGGGTAATACCAAGCCGTGTATCTAATCCTGGGTGATACTGAGCCGTGTATCTAATCCTGGGTGATACTGAGCCGTGTATCTAATCCTGTTTGATACGGAGCCGTGTATCTAATCCTTGGCAATACCGAGCCGTGTATCTAATCCTGGGCGATACCGAGCCGTGTATCTAATCCTGGGCGATACTGAGCCGTGTTTATAATCCTGGGTTATACTGAGCCATGTATCTAATCCTGGGCGATACCGAGCCGTGTATCTAACCTTGGCGATGCTGAGCAGTGTATCTAATCCTGTCCGATACTGAGCCGTGTATCTAATCCTGGGCGATACCGAGCCGTGTATCTAATCCTGGGTGATACCGAACCGTGTATCTAATCCTGTGCGATACTGAACCGTGTATCTAATCCTGGGCAATACCGAGCCGTGTATCTAATCCTGAGTGATACTGAGCCATGTATCTAATCCTGGGCGATACCGAGCCGTGTATCTAATCCTGGGCGATACCGAACAGTGTATCTAATCCTTGGCGATACTGAGCCGTGTATCTAATCCTTGGTGATACCGAGCCATGTATCTAATCCTGGGCGATACTGAGCCGTGTATCTAATCCTGGGTAATACCGAGCCGTGAATCTAATCCTGGGTGATACTGAGCCGTGTATCTAATCTTGGGTGATACTGAGCCATGTATCTAATCCTGTTTGATACGGAGCCGTGTATCTAATCCTGGGTGATACTGAGCCATGTACCTAATCCTGGGTGATACTGAGCCATGTATCTAATCCTGTTTGATACCGAGCCGTGTATCTAATACTTGGCAATACCGAGACGTGTATCTAATCCTGGGCGATACTGAGCCGTGTATCTAATCCTGGGCGATACCGAGCCGTGTATCTAATCCTGGGCGATACCGAGCCGTGTATCTAATCCTGGGCGATACCGAGCCGTATATCTAATCCTCTCCTGGGCGATACTGTCTGCTGAGCTGTATCTAATCCTGTCCTGTGTGATACTGACTGTTAAGCCATGTATCTAATCCTGGGCGATACCGAGCCGTGTATCTAATCCTGGGCGATGCTGAGCCATGTATCTAATCCTGTCCGATACTGAGCCGTGTATCTAATCCTTGGTGATACCGAGCCGTGTATCTAATCCTGGGCGATACTGAGCCGTGTATCTAATCCTGGGTAATACCGAGCCGTGAATCTAATCCTGGGTGATACTGAGCCGTGTATCTAATCCTGGGTGATACTGAGCCATGTATCTAATCCTGTTTGATACGGAGCCGTGTATCTAATCCTTGGCAATACCGAGCTGTGTATCTAATCCTGGGCGATACCAAGCCATGTATCTAATTGTGGGTGATACTGAGCCGTGTATCTAATCCTGTTTGATACGGAGCCGTGTATCTAATCCTGGGCGATACCGAGCCGTGTATCTAATCCTGGGTGATACCGAGCCGTGTATCTAATCCTGGGCGATACCGAGCCGTGTATCTAATCCTCTCCTGGGCGATACTGTCTGTTGAGCTGTATCTAATCCTGTCCTGTGTGATACTGACTGCTATGCCATGTATCTAATCCTGGGCGATACCGAGCCGTGTATCTAACCTTGGCGATGCTGAGCAGTGTATCTAATCCTGTCCGATACTGAGCCGTGTATCTAATCCTGGGCGATACCGAGCCGTGCATCTAATCCTGGGTGATACCGAACCGTGTTTCTAATCATGGGTGATACCGAGCCGTGTATCTAATCCTGGGTGATATCGAACCGTGTTTCTAATCATGGGTGATACTGAGCCGTGTATCTAATCCTGGGCAATACCGAGCCGTGTATCTAATCCTGGGTGATACTGAGCCGTGTTCCTAATCCTTGGTAATACTGAGCCGTGTATCTAATCCTGGGTGATACTGAGCCGTGTTCCTAATCCTGGGTGATACTGAGCCGTGTATCTAATCCTGTTTGATACCGAGACGTGTATCTAATACTTGGCAATACCGAGACGTGTATCTAATCCTGGGCGATACTGAGCCGTGTATCTAATCCTGGGCGATACCGAGCAATGTATCTAATCCTGGGCGATACCGAGCCGTGTATCTAATCCTCTCCTGTGTGATACTGACTGCTGAGCCGTGTATCTAATCCTGTCCTATACTATGCAGTGTATCTAATACTGGGCGATACTGAGCCATGTATCTAATCCTGGGCGATACTGAGCCGTGTCTAATCCTGTCCTATACTATGCCGTGTATCTAATCCTGGGTGATACTGAGCCGTGTATCTAATCCTGGGCGATATCGAGCCGTGTATCTAATCCTGGGTGATACCGAGCCATGTATCTAATCCTGGGTGGTAACTAGCCATGTATCTAATCCTGGGCGATACCGAACCGTGTATCTAATCCTGGGTGATACCGAGCCGTGTATCTAAACCTGGGCGATAACGATCCGTGTATCTAATCCTGTTTGATACCGAGCCGTGTATCTAATCCTGGGCGATACCGAGCCTGTATCTAATCCTGTGCGATACTGAACGGTGTATCTAATCCTGGGCTTGTATCTAATCTTTGGCATTACTGAGCCATGTATCTAATCCTGGGCGATACCGAGCCGTGTATCTAATCCTCTCCTTTGTGATACTATCTGCTGAGCTGTATCTAATCCTGTCCTGTGTGATACTGTGTGCTGAGCCGTGTATCTAATCCTGGGCGATACCGAGCTCTGTATCTAATCCTGGGCAATTCTGAACAGCGTATCTAATCCTGGGCTTGTATCTAATTTTTGGCGATACTGAGCCGTGTTTCTAATCCTGGGCGATACTGAGCCGTGTATCTAATCCTGGGCGATACCGAGCCGTGTATCTAATCCTGGGCGATACTGAGCCGTGTATCTAATCCTGGGTGATACTGAGCCGTGTTTCTAATCCTTGGCAATACTGAGCCGTGTATCTAATCCTGGGCGATACCGAGCCGTGTATCTAATCCTGGGCGATACTGAGCCGTGTTTATAATCCTGGGTTATACTGAGCCATGTATCTAATCCTGGGCGATACCGAGCCGTGTATCTAATCCTGGGTGATACCGAGCCGTGTATCTAATCCTGGGCGATACCGAGCCGTGTATCTAATCCTCTCCTGGGCGATACTGTCTGTTGAGCTGTATCTAATCCTGTCCTGTGTGATACTGACTGCTGAGCCATGTATCTAATCCTGGGCGATACCGAGCCGTGTATCTAACCTTGGCGATGCTGAGCAGTGTATCTAATCCTGTCCGATACTGAGCCGTGTATCTAATCCTGGGCGATACCGAGCCGTGTATCTAATCCTGGGTGTTACCGAACCGTGTATCTAATCCTGTGCGATACTGAGCCGTGTATCTAATCCTGGGCAATACCGAGCCGTGTATCTAATCCTGGGTGATACCGAGCCGTGTATCTAATCCTGGGCGATACCGAGCCGTGTATCTAATCCTCTCCTGGGTGATACTGTCTGTTGAGCTGTATCTAATCCTGTCCTGTGTGATACTGACTGCTGAGCCATGTATCTAATCCTGGGCGATACCGAGCCATGTATCTAACCTTGGCGATGCTGAGCAGTGTATCTAATCCTGTCCGATACTGAGCCGTGTATCTAATCCTGGGCGATACCGAGCCGTGTATCTAATCCTGGGTGATACCGAACAGTGTATCTAATCCTGTGCGATACTGAGCCGTGTATCTAATCCTGGGCAATACCGAGCCGTGTATCTAATCCTGGGTGATACTGAGCCGTGTATCTATTCCTGGGTGATACTGAGCCGTGTACCTAATCCTGGGTGATACTGAGCCGTGTATCTAATCCTGCTTGATACCGATCCGTGTATCTAATACTTGACAATACTTAGCCGTATATCTAATCCTGGGCGATACCGAACCGTGTATCTAATCCTGGGCGATGCTGAGCCATGTATCTAATCCTGTCCGATACTGAGCCGTGTATCTAATCCTGGGCGATACCGAGCCGTGTACCTAATCCTGGGTGATACTGAGCCGTGTATCTAATCCTGCTTGATACCGATCCGTGTATCTAATACTTGACAATACTTAGCCGTATATCTAATCCTGGGCGATACCGAACCGTGTATCTAATCCTGGGCGATGCTGAGCCATGTATCTAATCCTGTCCGATACTGAGCCGTGTATCTAATCCTGCTTGATACCGATCCGTGTATCTAATACTTGACAATACTTAGCCGTATATCTAATCCTGGGCGATACCGAGCCGTGTATCTAATCCTGGGCGATACTGAGCCGTGTATCTAATCCTGGGTAATACCAAGCCGTGTATCTAATCCTGGGTGATACTGAGCCGTGTATCTAATCCTGGGTGATACTGAGCCGTGTATCTAATCCTGTTTGATACGGAGCCGTGTATCTAATCCTTGGCAATACCGAGCCGTGTATCTAATCCTGGGCGATACCGAGCCGTGTATCTAATCCTGGGCGATACTGAGCCGTGTTTATAATCCTGGGTTATACTGAGCCATGTATCTAATCCTGGGCGATACCGAGCCGTGTATCTAACCTTGGCGATGCTGAGCAGTGTATCTAATCCTGTCCGATACTGAGCCGTGTATCTAATCCTGGGCGATACCGAGCCGTGTATCTAATCCTGGGTGATACCGAACCGTGTATCTAATCCTGTGCGATACTGAACCGTGTATCTAATCCTGGGCAATACCGAGCCGTGTATCTAATCCTGAGTGATACTGAGCCATGTATCTAATCCTGGGCGATACCGAGCCGTGTATCTAATCCTGGGCGATACCGAACCGTGTATTTAATCCTTGGCGATACTGAGCCGTGTATCTAATCCTTGGTGATACCGAGCCATGTATCTAATCCTGGGCGATACTGAGCCGTGTATCTTATCCTGGGTAATACCGAGCCGTGAATCTAATCCTGGGTGATACTGAGCCGTGTATCTAATCTTGGGTGATACTGAGCCATGTATCTAATCCTGTTTGATACGGAGCCGTGTATCTAATCCTGGGTGATACTGAGCCATGTACCTAATCCTGGGTGATACTGAGCCGTGTATCTAATCCTGTTTGATACCGAGCCGTGTATCTAATACTTGGCAATACCGAGACGTGTATCTAATCCTGGGCGATACTGAGCCGTGTATCTAATCCTGGGCGATACCGAGCCGTGTATCTAATCCTGGGCGATACCGAGCCGTGTATCTAATCCTGGGCGATACCGAGCCGTATATCTAATCCTCTCCTGGGCGATACTGTCTGCTGAGCTGTATCTAATCCTGTCCTGTGTGATACTGACTGTTAAGCCATGTATCTAATCCTGGGCGATACCGAGCCGTGTATCTAATCCTGGGCGATGCTGAGCCATGTATCTAATCCTGTCCGATACTGAGCCGTGTATCTAATCCTTGGTGATACCGAGCCGTGTATCTAATCCTGGGCGATACTGAGCCGTGTATCTAATCCTGGGTAATACCGAGCCGTGAATCTAATCCTGGGTGATACTGAGCCGTGTATCTAATCCTGGGTGATACTGAGCCATGTATCTAATCCTGTTTGATACGGAGCCGTGTATCTAATCCTTGGCAATACCGAGCTGTGTATCTAATCCTGGGCGATACCAAGCCATGTATCTAATTGTGGGTGATACTGAGCCGTGTATCTAATCCTGTTTGATACGGAGCCGTGTATCTAATCCTGGGCGATACCGAGCCGTGTATCTAATCCTGGGTGATACCGAGCCGTGTATCTAATCCTGGGCGATACCGAGCCGTGTATCTAATCCTCTCCTGGGCGATACTGTCTGTTGAGCTGTATCTAATCCTGTCCTGTGTGATACTGACTGCTATGCCATGTATCTAATCCTGGGCGATACCGAGCCGTGTATCTAACCTTGGCGATGCTGAGCAGTGTATCTAATCCTGTCCGATACTGAGCCGTGTATCTAATCCTGGGCGATACCGAGCCGTGTATCTAATCCTGGGTGATACCGAACCGTGTTTCTAATCATGGGTGATACCGAACCGTGTATCTAATCCTGGGTGATATCGAACCGTGTTTCTAATCATGGGTGATACTGAGCCGTGTATCTAATCCTGGGCAATACCGAGCCGTGTATCTAATCCTGGGTGATACTGAGCCGTGTTCCTAATCCTGGGTAATACTGAGCCGTGTATCTAATCCTGGGTGATACTGAGCCGTGTTCCTAATCCTGGGTGATACTGAGCCGTGTATCTAATCCTGTTTGATACCGAGACGTGTATCTAATACTTGGCAATACCGAGACGTGTATCTAATCCTGGGCGATACTGAGCCGTGTATCTAATCCTGGGCGATACCGAGCCATGTATCTAATCCTGGGCGATACCGAGCCGTGTATCTAATCCTCTCCTGTGTGATACTGACTGCTGAGCCGTGTATCTAATCCTGTCCTATACTATGCCGTGTATCTAATACTGGGCGATACTGAGCCATGTATCTAATCCTGGGCGATACTGAGCCGTGTCTAATCCTGTCCTATACTATGCAGTGTATCTAATCCTGGGTGATACTGAGCCGTGTATCTAATCCTGGGCGATATCGAGCCGTGTATCTAATCCTGGGTGATACCGAGCCATGTATCTAATCCTGGGTGGTAACTAGCCATGTATCTAATCCTGGGCGATACCGAACCGTGTATCTAATCCTGGGTGATACCGAGCCGTGTATCTAAACCTGGGCGATAACGATCCGTGTATCTAATCCTGTTTGATACCGAGCCGTGTATCTAATCCTGGGCAATACCGAGCCTGTATCTAATCCTGTGCGATACTGAACGGTGTATCTAATCCTGGGCTTGTATCTAATCTTTGGCATTACTGAGCCATGTATCTAATCCTGGGCGATACCGAGCAGTGTATCTAATCCTCTCCTTTGTGATACTATCTGCTGAGCTGTATCTAATCCTGTCCTGTGTGATACTGTGTGCTGAGCCGTGTATCTAATCCTGGGCGATACCGAGCTCTGTATCTAATCCTGGGCAATTCTGAACAGCGTATCTAATCCTGGGCTTGTATCTAATTTTTGGCGATACTGAGCCGTGTTTCTAATCCTGGGCGATACTGAGCCGTGTATCTAATCCTGGGCGATACCGAGCCGTGTATCTAATCCTGGGCGATACTGAGCCGTGTATCTAATCCTGGGTGATACTGAGCCGTGTTTCTAATCCTGGGCGATACCGAGCCGTGTATCTAATCCTGGGCGATACCGAGCCGTGTATCTAATCCTGGGCGATGCTGAGCCGTGTATCTAATCTTGGGCGATACTGAACCGTGTATCTAATCCTGGGCGATACCGAGCCGTGTATCTAATCCTGGACGATACTGAGCCGTGTATCTAATACTGGGCGATACCTCGCCGTGTATCTTATCCTGAGTGATACTGAGCCATGTATCTAATCCTGGGCGATACCGAGCCGTGTATCTAACCTTGGCGATACTGAGCCATGTATCTAATCCTGTCTGATACTGAGCCGTGTATCTAATCCTGGGCGATACCGAGCCGTGTATCTAATCCTGTCTGTAACTGAGCCGTGTATCCAATCCTGGGCGATACCGAGCCGTGTATCTAATCCTGGGCAATACCGAACCGTGTATCTAATCCTGGGCGATACTGAGCCGTGTATCTAATCCTGGGCAATACCTAGCCGTGTATCTAATCCTGGGTGATACTGAGCCGTGTATCTAATCCTGGGTGATACTGAGCCGTGTACCTAATCCTGGGTGATACTGAGCCGTGTATCTAATCCTGTTTGATACCGAGCCGTGTATCTAATACTTGGCAATACCGAGACCTGTATCTAATCCTGGGCGATACTGAGCCATGTATCTAATCCTGGGCGATACCGAGCCGTGTATCTAATCCTGGGCGATACCGAGCCGTGTATCTAATCCTGTGCGATACCGAGCCGTATATCTAATCCTCTCCTGTGTGATACTGACTGCTGAGCCGTGTATCTAATCCTGTCCTATACTATGCCGTGTATCTAATCCTGGGCGATACTGAGCCGTGTCTAATCCTGTCCTATACTATGCCGTGTATCTAATCCTGGGCGATGCTGAGCCGTGTATCTAATCCTGGGCGATACCGAGCCGTGTATCTAATCCTGGGCGATACCGAGCCGTGTATCTAATCATGGGCGATACTGAGCCGTGTATGTAATCCTGTGCGATACTGAACCGTGTATCTAATCCTGGGCGATACCGAGCCGTGTATCTAATCCTGGGCGATACTGAGCCGTGTATCTAATACTGGGCGATACCTCGCCGTGTATCTAATCCTGAGTGATACTGAGCCATGTATCTAATCCTGGGTGATACTGAGCCGTGTATCTAATCCTGGGTGATACTGAGCCGTGTATCTAATCCTGGGCGATGCTGAGCCATGAACCTAATCCTGGGCGATACCGAGACGTGTATCTAATCCTGGGTGATACCGAGCCGTGTATCTAATCCTGATTGATACTGAGCCATGTATCTAATCCTGTGTGATACTGAGCCGTGTATCTAATCCTGGGTGATACTAAGCCGTGTATCTAATCCTGTTTGATACAGAGCCGTGTATCTAATCCTGGGCGATACCGAGCCGTGTATCTAATCCTCTCCTGTGTAATATCGTCTGCTGAGCTTTATCTAATCCTGTCCTGTGTGATACTGTCTGCTGAGCCGTGTATCTAATCCTCTCCTGTGTGATACTGTCTGCTGAGCCGTGTATCTAATCCTGGGTGATACATAGCCATGTATCTAATCTTGGGCGATAACGAGCCGTGTAACTAATCCTGGGCGATACCGAGCCGTGTATCTAATCCTATCCTGTGTGATACTGTCTGCTGAGCCGTGTATCTAATCCTGGGCGATACCGAGCCGTGTATCTAATCCTATCCTGTGTGATACTGTCTGCTGAGCCGTGTATCTAATCCTATCCTGTGTGATACTGTCTGCTGAGCCCTGTATCTAATCCTATCCTGTGTGATACTGTCTGCTGAGCCGTGTATCTAATCCTATCCTGTGTGATACTGACTGCTGAGCCGTGTATCTAATCCTATCCTGTATGATACTGTCTGCTGAGCCGTGTATCTAATCCTCTCCTGTGTGATACTGTCTGCTGAGCCGTGTATCTAATCCTCTCCTGTGTGATACTGTCTGCTGGGCTGTGTATCTAATACTCTCCTGTGTGATACTGTCTGCTGAGCCGTGTATCTAATCCTATCCTGTGTGATACCGTCTGCTGAGCCGTGTATCTAATCCTATCCTGTGTGATACTGTCTGCTGAGCCGTGTATCTAATCCTATCCTGTGTGATACCGTCTGCTGAGCCGTGTATCTAATCCTATCCTGTGTGATACTGTCTGCTGAGCCGTGTATCTAATCCTATCCTGTGTGATACTGTCTGCTGAACCGTGTATCTAAGCCTGTCACGTGTGATACTGTCTGCTGAGCCGTGTATCTAATCCTATCCAGTGTGATACCATCTGCTGAGCTGTGTATCTAATCCTCTCCTGTGTGATACTGTCTGATGAGCCGTGTATCTAATCCTATCCTGTGTGATACTGACTGCTGAGCTGTGTATCTAATCCTCTCCTGTGCGATACTGTCTGCTGAGCTGTGTATCTAATCCTCTCCTGTGTGATACCGTCTGCTGAGCTGTGTATCTAATCCTCTCCTGTGTGATACCGTCTGCTGAGCTGTGTATCTAATCCTCTCTTGTGTGATATTGTCTGATGAGCCGTGTATCTAATCCTATCCTGTGTGATACTGTCTGATGAGCCGTGTATCTAATCCTATCCTGTGTGATACTGACTGCTGAGCCGTGTATCTAATCCTATCCTGTGTGATACTGTCTGCTGAGCCGTGTATCTAATCCTCTCCTGTATGATACTGTCTGCTGAGCCGTGTATCTAATCCTATCCTGTGTGATACTGTCTGCTGAGCCGTGTATCTAATCCTCTCCTGTGTGATACTGTCTGCTGAGCCGTATATCTAATCCTCTCCTGTGTGATACTGTCTGCTGAGCCGTGTATCTAAGCCTGTCACGTGTGATACTGTCTGCTGAGCCGTGTATCTAATCCTCTCCTGTGTGATACTGTCTGATGAGCCGTGTATCTAATCTTATCCTGTGTGATACTGACTGCTGAGCCGTGTATCTAATCCTATCATGTGTGATACTGTCTGCTGAGCTGTGTATCTAATCCTCTCCTGTGTGATACTGTCTGCTGAGCCGTGTATCTAATCCTATCCTGTGTGATACTGTCTGCTGAGCCCTGTATCTAATCCTCTCCTGTGTGATACTGTCTGCTGAGCCCTGTATCTAATCCTATCCTGTGTGATACTGTCTGCTGAGCCGTGTATCTAATCTCATCCTGTGTGATACTGTCTGCTGAGCCGTGTATCTAAGCCTATCACGTGTGATACTGACTGCTGAGCCGTGTATCTAATCCTATCCTGTGTGATACTGTCTGATGAGCCGTGTATCTAATCCTATCCTGTGTGATACTGACTGCTGAGCCGTGTATCTAATCCTATCCTGTGTGATACTGTCTGTTGAGCCGTGTATCTAATCCTCTCCTGTATGATACTGTCTGCTGAGCCGTGTATCTAATCCTATCCTGTGTGATACTGTCTGCTGAGCCGTGTATCTAATCCTCTCCTGTGTGATACTGTCTGCTGAGCCGTATATCTAATCCTCTCCTGTGTGATACTGTCTGCTGAGCCGTGTATCTAAGCCTGTCATGTGTGATACTGTCTGTTGAGCCGTGTATCTAATCCTATCCTGTGTGATACTGTCTGCTGAGCCGTGTATCTAATCCTATCCTGTGTGATACTGTCTGATGAGCCGTGTATCTAAGCCTGTCACGTGTGATACTGTCTGCTGAGCCGTGTATCTAATCCTCTCCTCTGTGATACTGTCTGATGAGCCGTGTATCTAAGCCTGTCACGTGTGATACTGTCTGCTGAGCCATGTATCGAATCCTATCCTGTGTGATACTGACTGCTGAGCCGTGTATCTAATCCTATCCTGTGTGATACTGTCTGCTGAGCTGTGTATCTAATCCTATCCTGTGTGATACTGTCTGCTGAGCCGTGTATCTAATCCTATCCTGTGTGATACTGTCTGCTGAACCGTGTATCTAAGCCTGTCACGTGTGATACTGTCTGCTGAGCCGTGTATCTAATCCTCTCCTGTGTGATACTGTCTGCTGAGCCGTGTATCTAAGCCTGTCACGTGTGATACTGTCTGCTGAGCCATGTATCTAATGCTATCCTGTGTGATACTGTCTGTTGAGCCGTGTATCTAATCCTATCCTGTGTGATACTGTCTACTGAGCCGTGTATCTAATCCTATCCTGTGTGATGCTGTATGCTGAGCCGTGTATCTAATCCTCTCCTGTGCGATACTGTCTGCTGAGCCGTATATCTAATCCTATCCTGTGTGATGCTGTATGCTGAGCCGTGTATCTAATCCTCTCCTGTGCGATACTGTCTGCTGAGCCGTGTATCTAATCCTATCGTGTGTGATACTGTCTGCTGAGCCGTGTATCTAATCCTATCGTGTGTGATACTGTCTGCTGAGCTGTGTATCTAATCCTCTCCTGTGTGATACTGTCTGCTGATCTGTGTATCTAATCCTCTTCTGTGTGATACTGACTGCTGAGCTGTGTATCTAATCCTCTCCTGTGTGATACTGTCTGCTGAGCTGTGTACCTAAGCCTGTCACGTATGATACTGTCTGCTGAGCTGTGTATCTAATCCTCTCCTGTGTGATACTGACTGCTGAGCTGTGTATCTAATCCTCTCCTGTGTGATACTGACTGCTGAGCCGTGTATCTAATCCTCTCCTGTGTGATACTGTCTGCTGAGCCGTGTATCTAATCCTATCGTGTGTGATACTGTCTGCTGAGCCGTGTATCTAATCCTATCGTGTGTGATACTGTCTGCTGAGCTGTGTATCTAATCCTCTCCTGTGTGATACTGTCTGCTGATCTGTGTATCTAATCCTCTTCTGTGTGATACTGACTGCTGAGCTGTGTATCTAATCCTCTCCTGTGTGATACTGTCTGCTGAGCTGTGTACCTAAGCCTGTCACGTATGATACTGTCTGCTGAGCTGTGTATCTAATCCTCTCCTGTGTGATACTGACTGCTGAGCTGTGTATCTAATCCTCTCCTGTGTGATACTGACTGCTGAGCCGTGTATCTAGTCCTCTCCTGTGTGATACCGTCTGCTGAGCTGTGTATCTAATCATCTCCTGTGTGATACCGTCTGTTGAGCTGTGTATCTAATCCTATCCTGTGTGATACTGTCTGCTGAGCCGTGTATCTAATCCTCTCCTGTGTGATACCGTCTGCTGAGCCGTGTATCTAATCCTATCCTGTGTGATACTGTCTGCTGAGCCGTGTATCTAATCCTCTCCTGTGTGATACTGACTGCTGAGCCGTGTATCTAATCCTGTCCTATACTATGCCGTGTATCTAATCCTGGGCGATACTGAGCAGTATATCTAATCCTGGGTGATACTGAACCGTGTAGCTAATCCTGGGCGATACCGAGCCGTGTATCTAATCCTGGACGATACTGAGCCGTGTATCTAATCCGGGCCATACCGAGCCGTGTATCTAATCCTGGGCGATACCGAATCGTGTATCTAATCCTGGGTGATACTGAACCGTGTAGCTAATCCTGGGCGATACCGAGCCGTGTATCTAATCCTGGACGATACTGAGCCGTGTATCTAATCCGGGCCATACCGAGCCGTGTATCTAATCCTGGGCGATACCGAGCCGTGTATCTAATCCAGGGTGATACTGAGCCGTGTATCTAATCCTGGGTGATACTGAGCCATGTACCTAATCCTGGGTGATACTGAGCTGTGTATCTAATCCTGTTTGATACCGAGCCGTGTATCTAATACTTGGCAATACCGAGACGTGTATCTAATCCTGGGCGATACTGAGCCGTGTATCTAATCCTGGGCGATACCGAGCCATGTATCTAATCCTGGGCGATACCGAGCCGTATATCTAATCCTATCCTGTGTGATACTGACTGCTGAGCCGTGTATCTAATCCTGTCCTATACTATGCCGTGTATCTAATCCTGGGCGATACTGAACCGTGTAGCTAATCCTGGGCGATACCGAGCCGTGTATCTAATCCTGGACGATACTGAGCCGTGTATCTAATACTGGGCGATACCTCGCCGTGTATCTAATCCTGGACGATACTGAGCCATGTATCTAATCCTATCCTGTGTGATACTGACTGCTGAGCCGTGTATCTAATCCTGTCCTATACTATGCCGTATATCTAATCCTGGGTGATACTGAACCGTGTAGCTAATCCTGGGCGATACCGAGCCGTGTATCTAATCCTGGACGATACTGAGCCGTGTATCTAATACTGGGCGATACCTCGCTGTGTATCTAATCCTGAGTGATACTGAGCCATGTATCTAATCCTCGGCGATACCGAGCCGTGTATCTAACCTTGGCGATGCTGAGCCATGTATCTAATCCTGGGCTTGTATCTAATTTTTGGCGATACTGAGCCGTGTATCTAATCCTGGGCGATACCGAGCCGTGTATCTAATCCTGGGCGATGCTGAGCCGTGTATCTAATACTGGGCGATACCTCGCCATGTATCTAATCCTGAGTGATACTGAGCCATGTATCTAATCCTGTCCGATACTGAGCCGTGTATCTAATCCGGGCCATACCGAGCCGTGTATCTAATCCTGGGCGATGCTGAGCCGTGTATCTAATACTGGGCGATACCTCGCCGTGTATCTAATCCTGAGTGATACTGAGCCATGTATCTAATCCTGTCCGATACTACTGAGCCGTGTATCTAATCCGGGCCATACCGAGCCGTGTATCTAATCCTGGGCGATACCGAGCTGTGTATCTAATCCTGGGCGATACCGAACCGTGTATCTAATCCTTGGCGATACTGAGCCGTGTATCTAAACCTGGGCAATACCGAGCCGTGTATCTAATCCTGGGTGATACTGAGCCGTGTATCTAATCCTGTTTGATACCGAGCCGTGTATCTAATCCTGGGCGATGCTGAGCCATGTATCTAATCCTGTCCGATACTGAGCCGTGTATCTAATCCTTGGTGATACCGAGCCGTGTATCTAATCCTGGGCGATACTGAGCCGTGTATCTAATCCTGGGTAATACCGAGCCGTGAATCTAATCCTGGGTGATACTGAGCCGTGTATCTAATCCTGGGTGATACTGAGCCATGTATCTAATCCTGTTTGATACGGAGCCGTGTATCTAATCCTTGGCAATACCGAGCTGTGTATCTAATCCTGGGCGATACCAAGCCATGTATCTAATTGTGGGTGATACTGAGCCGTGTATCTAATCCTGTTTGATACGGAGCCGTGTATCTAATCCTGGGCGATACCGAGCCGTGTATCTAATCCTGGGTGATACCGAGCCGTGTATCTAATCCTGGGCGATACCGAGCCGTGTATCTAATCCTCTCCTGGGCGATACTGTCTGTTGAGCTGTATCTAATCCTGTCCTGTGTGATACTGACTGCTATGCCATGTATCTAATCCTGGGCGATACCGAGCCGTGTCTAATCCTGTCCTATACTATGCCGTGTATCTAATCCTGGGTGATACTGAGCCGTGTATCTAATCCTGGGCGATATCGAGCCGTGTATCTAATCCTGGGTGATACCGAGCCATGTATCTAATCCTGGGTGGTAACTAGCCATGTATCTAATCCTGGGCGATACCGAACCGTGTATCTAATCCTGGGTGATACCGAGCCGTGTATCTAAACCTGGGCGATAACGATCCGTGTATCTAATCCTGTTTGATACCGAGCCGTGTATCTAATCCTGGGCGATACCGAGCCTGTATCTAATCCTGTGCGATACTGAACGGTGTATCTAATCCTGGGCTTGTATCTAATCTTTGGCATTACTGAGCCATGTATCTAATCCTGGGCGATACCGAGCCGTGTATCTAATCCTCTCCTTTGTGATACTATCTGCTGAGCTGTATCTAATCCTGTCCTGTGTGATACTGTGTGCTGAGCCGTGTATCTAATCCTGGGCGATACCGAGCTCTGTATCTAATCCTGGGCAATTCTGAACAGCGTATCTAATCCTGGGCTTGTATCTAATTTTTGGCGATACTGAGCCGTGTTTCTAATCCTGGGCGATACTGAGCCGTGTATCTAATCCTGGGCGATACCGAGCCGTGTATCTAATCCTGGGCGATACTGAGCCGTGTATCTAATCCTGGGTGATACTGAGCCGTGTTTCTAATCCTTGGCAATACTGAGCCGTGTATCTAATCCTGGGCGATACCGAGCCGTGTATCTAATCCTGGGCGATATTGAGCCGTGTTTATAATCCTGGGTTATACTGAGCCATGTATCTAATCCTGGGCGATACCGAGCCGTGTATCTAATCCTGGGTGATACCGAGCCGTGTATCTAATCCTGGGCGATACCGAGCCGTGTATCTAATCCTCTCCTGGGCGATACTGTCTGTTGAGCTGTATCTAATCCTGTCCTGTGTGATACTGACTGCTGAGCCATGTATCTAATCCTGGGCGATACCGAGCCGTGTATCTAACCTTGGCGATGCTGAGCAGTGTATCTAATCCTGTCCGATACTGAGCCGTGTATCTAATCCTGGGCGATACCGAGCCGTGTATCTAATCCTGGGTGTTACCGAACCGTGTATCTAATCCTGTGCGATACTGAGCCGTGTATCTAATCCTGGGCAATACCGAGCCGTGTATCTAATCCTGGGTGATACCGAGCCGTGTATCTAATCCTGGGCGATACCGAGCCGTGTATCTAATCCTCTCCTGGGTGATACTGTCTGTTGAGCTGTATCTAATCCTGTCCTGTGTGATACTGACTGCTGAGCCATGTATCTAATCCTGGGCGATACCGAGCCATGTATCTAACCTTGGCGATGCTGAGCAGTGTATCTAATCCTGTCCGATACTGAGCCGTGTATCTAATCCTGGGCGATACCGAGCCGTGTATCTAATCCTGGGTGATACCGAACAGTGTATCTAATCCTGTGCGATACTGAGCCGTGTATCTAATCCTGGGCAATACCGAGCCGTGTATCTAATCCTGGGTGATACTGAGCCGTGTATCTATTCCTGGGTGATACTGAGCCGTGTACCTAATCCTGGGTGATACTGAGCCGTGTATCTAATCCTGCTTGATACCGATCCGTGTATCTAATACTTGACAATACTTAGCCGTATATCTAATCCTGGGCGATACCGAACCGTGTATCTAATCCTGGGCGATGCTGAGCCATGTATCTAATCCTGTCCGATACTGAGCCGTGTATCTAATCCTGGGCGATACCGAGCCGTGTACCTAATCCTGGGCGATACCGAGCCGTATATCTAATCCTATCCTGTGTGATACTGACTGCTGAGCCGTGTATCTAATCCTGTCCTATACTATGCCGTGTATCTAATCCTGGGCGATACTGAGCCGTATATCTAATCCTGGGTGATACTGAACCGTGTAGCTAATCCTGGGCGATACCGAGCCGTGTATCTAATCCTGGACGATACTGAGCCGTGTATCTAATACTGGGCGATACCTCGCCGTGTATCTAATCCTGAGTGATACTGAGCCATGTATCTAATCCTGGGCCATACCGAGCCGTGTATCTAACCTTGGCGATGCTGAGCCATGTATCTAATCCTGGGCTTGTATCTAATTTTTGGCGATACTGAGCCGTGTATCTAATCCTGGGCGATACCGAGCCGTGTATCTAATCCTGGGCGATGCTGAGCCGTGTATCTAATACTGGGCGATACCTCGCCGTGTATCTAATCCTGAGTGATACTGAGCCATGTATCTAATCCTGTCCGATACTGAGCCGTGTATCTAATCCGGGCCATACCGAGCCGTGTATCTAATCCTGGGCGATGCTGAGCCGTGTATCTAATACTGGGCGATACCTCGCCGTGTATCTAATCCTGAGTGATACTGAGCCATGTATCTAATCCTGTCCGATACTACTGAGCCGTGTATCTAATCCGGGCCATACCGAGCCGTGTATCTAATCCTGGGCGATACCGAGCCGTGTATCTAATCCTGGGCGATACCGAACCGTGTATCTAATCCTTGGCGATACTGAACCGTGTATCTAATCCTGGGCAATACCGAGCCGTGTATCTAATCCTGGGTGATACTGAGCCGTGTATCTAATCCTGTTTGATACCGAGCCGTGTATCTAATACTTGGCAATACCGAGACGTGTATCTAATCCTGGGCGATACTGAGCCGTGTATCTAATCCTGGGCAATACCTCGCCGTGTATCTAATCCTGGGTGATACTGAGCCATGTACCTAATCCTGGGTGATACTGAGCCTTGTATCTAATCCTGTTTGATACCGAGCCGTGTATCTAATACTTGGTAATATCGAGACGTGTATCTAATCCTGGGCGATACCGAGCCATATATCTAATCCTGGGCGATACCGAGCCGTATATCTAATCCTCTCCTGTGTGATACTGACTGCTGAGCCGTGTATCTAATCCTGGGCGATACTGAGCCGTATATCTAATCCTGGGTGATACTGAACCGTGTAGCTAATCCTGGGCGATACCGAGCCGTGTATCTAATCCTGGACGATACTGAGCCGTGTATTTAATACTGGGCGATACCTCGCCGTGTATCTAATCCTGAGTGATACTGAGCCATGTATCTAATCCTGGGTGATACCGAGCCGTGTATCTAACCTTGGCGATGCTGAGCCATGTATCTAATCCTGGGCTTGTATCTAATTTTTGGCGATACTGAGCCGTGTTTCTAATCCTGGGCGATACTGAGCCGTGTATCTAATCCTGTGCGATACCGAGCCGTATATCTAATCCTCTCCTGTGTGATACTGACTGCTGAGCCGTGTATCTAATCCTGTCCTATACTATGCCGTGTATCTAATCCTGGGCGATACTTAGCCGTATATCTAATCCTGGGTGATACTGAACCGTGTATCTAATCCTGGGCGATACCGAGCCGTGTATCTAATCCTGGACGATACTGAGCCGTGTATCTAATCCTGAGTGATACTGAGCCGTGTATCTAACCTTGGCGATGTGAGCCATGTATCTAATCCTGGGCTTGTATCTAATTTTTGGCGATACTGAGCCGTGTATCTAATCCTGGGCGATACTGAGCCGTGTATCTAATCCTGGGCGATACCGAGCCGTGTATCTAATCCTGGGCGATGCTGAGCCGTGTATCTAATACTGCGCGATACCTCGCCGTGTATCTAATCCTGAGTGATACTGAGCCATGTATCTAATCCTGTCCGATACTGAGCCGTGTATCTAATCCGGGCCATACCGAGCCGTGTATCTAATCCTGGGCGATACCGAACCGTGTATCTAATCCTTGGTGATACCGAGCCGTGTATCTAATCCTGGGTGATACTGAGCCGTGTATCTAATCCTGGGTGATACTGAGCCATGTACCTAATCCTGGGTGATACTGAGCCGTGTATCTAATCCTGTTTGATACCGAGCCGTGTATCTAATACTTGGCAATACTGAGACGTGTATCTAATCCTGGGCGATACTGAGCCGTGTATCTAATCCTGGGCGATACCGAGCCATGTATCTAATCCTGGGCGATACCGAGCCGTATATCTAATCCTCTCCTGTGTGATACTGACTGCTGAGACGTGTATCTAATCCTGTCCTATACTATGCCGTGTATCTAATCCTGGGCGATACTGAGCCGTATATCTAATCCTGGGTGATACTGAACCGTGTAGCTAATCCTGGGCGATACCGAGCCGTGTATCTAATCCTGGACGATACTGAGCCGTGTATCTAATACTGGGCGATACCTCGCCGTGTATCTAATCCTGAGTGATACTGAGCCATGTATCCAATCCTGGGCGATACCGAGCCGTGTATCTAACCTTGGCGATGCTGTGCCATGTATCTAATCCTGGGCTTGTATCTAATTTTTGGCGATACTGAGCCGTGTTTCTAATCCTGGGCGATACTGAGTCGTGTATCTAATCCTGGGCGATACCTCGCCGTGTATCTAATCCTGAGTGATACTGAGCCATGTATCTAATCCTGGACGATACCGAGCCGTGTATCTAACCTTGGCGATGCTGAGCCATGTATCTAATCCTGTCTGATACTGAGCCGTGTATCTAATCCTGGGCGATACCGAGCCGTGTATCTAATCCTGGGCGATACTGAACCGTGTATCTAATCCTGGGCGATACTGAGCCGTGTATCTAATTCTGGGCAATACCTAGCCGTGTATCTAATCCTGGGCGATATCGAACCGTGTATCTAATCCTGGGCGATGCTGAGCCATGTATCTAATCCTGTCCGATACTGAGCCATGTATCTAATCCTGGGTGATACCGAGCCGTGTATCTAATCCTGGGCGATACTGAGCCGTGTATCTAATCCTGGGTAATACCAAGCCGTGTATCTAATCCTGGGTGATACTGAGCCGTGTATCTAATCCTGGGTGATACTGAGCCGTGTATCTAATCCTGTTTGATACGGAGCCGTGTATCTAATCCTTGGCAATACCGAGCCGTGTATCTAATCCTGGGCGATACCGAGCCGTGTATCTAATCCTGGGCGATACTGAGCCGTGTTTATAATCCTGGGTTATACTGAGCCATGTATCTAATCCTGGGCGATACCGAGCCGTGTATCTAATCCTGGGTGATACCGAGCCGTGTATCTAATCCTGGGCGATACCGAGCCGTGTATCTAATCCTCTCCTGGGCGATACTGTCTGTTGAGCTGTATCTAATCCTGTCCTGTGTGATACTGACTGCTGAGCCATGTATCTAATCCTGGGCGATACCGAGCCGTGTATCTAACCTTGGCGATGCTGAGCAGTGTATCTAATCCTGTCCGATACTGAGCCGTGTATCTAATCCTGGGCGATACCGAGCCGTGTATCTAATCCTGGGTGATACCGAACCGTGCATCTAATCCTGGGCGATACCGAGCCGTGTATCTAATCCTCTCCTGGGTGATACTGTCTGTTGAGCTGTATCTAATCCTGTCCTGTGTGATACTGACTGCTGAGCCATGTATCTAATCCTGTCCGATACTGAGCCGTGTATCTAATCCTGGGCAATACCGAGCCGTGTATCTAATCCTGGGTGATACTGAGCCGTGTATCTAATCCTGGGCAATACTGAGCCGTGTATCTAATCCTGGGTGATACTGAGCCGTGTATCTATTCCTGGGTGATACTGAGCCGTGTACCTAATCCTGGGTGATACTGAGCCGTGTATCTAATCCTGCTTGATACCGATCCGTGTATCTAATACTTGACAATACTTAGCCGTGTATCTAATCCTGGGCGATACCGAACCGTGTATCTAATCCTGGGCGACGCTGAGCCATGTATCTAATCTTGTCCGATACTGAGCCGTGTATCTAATCCTGGGTGATACCGAGCCGTTTATCTAATTCTGGGCGATACCGAGCCGTGTATCTAATCCTCTCCTGGGCGATACTGTCTGTTGAGCTGTATCTAATCCTGTCCTGTGTGATACTGACTGCTGAGCCATGTATCTAATCCTGGGCGATACCGAGCCGTGTATCTAACCTTGGCGATGCTGAGCAGTGTATCTAATCCTGTCCGATACTGAGCCGTGTATCTAATCCTGGGTGATACCGAGCCGTGTATCTAATCCTGGGTGATACCGAACCGTGTATCTAATCCTGTCCGATACTGAGCCGTGTATCTAATCCTGGGCGATACCGAGTCGTGTATCTAATCCTGGGTGATACTGAGCCGTGTATCTAATCCTGGGTGATACTGAGCCGTGTATCTAATCCTGTTTGATACGGAGCCGTGTATCTAATCCTTGGCAATACCGAGCCGTGTATCTAATCCTGGGCGATACCGAGCCGTGTATCTAATCCTGGGCGATACTGAGCCGTGTATCTAATCCTGGGCGATACCGAGCCGTGTATCTAATCCTGGGTGATACCGAGCCGTGTATCTAATCCTGGGCGATACCGAGCCGTGTATCTAATCCTCTCCTGGGCGATACTGTCTGTTGAGCTGTATCTAATCCTGTCCTGTGTGATACTGACTGCTGAGCCATGTATCTAATCCTGGGCGATACCGAGCCGTGTATCTAACCTTGGCGATGCTGAGCAGTGTATCTAATCCTGTCCGATACTGAGCCGTGTATCTAATCCTGGGCGATACCGAGCCGTGTATCTAATCCTGGGTGATACCGAGCCGTGTATCTAATCCTGGGCGATACCGAGCCGTGTATCTAATCCTCTCCTGGGAGATACTGTCTGTTGAGCTGTATCTAATCCTGTCCTGTGTGATACTGACTGCTGAGCCATGTATCTAATCCTGGGCGATACCGAGCCATGTATCTAACCTTGGCGATGCTGAGCAGTGTATCTAATCCTGTCCGATACTGAGCCGTGTATCTAATCCTGGGCGATACCGAGCCGTGTATCTAATCCTGGGTGATACCGAACAGTGTATCTAATCCTGTGCGATACTGAGCCGTGTATCTAATCCTGGGCAATACCGAGCCGTGTATCTAATCCTGGGTGATACTGAGCCGTGTATCTATTCCTGGGTGATACTGAGCCGTGTACCTAATCCTGGGTGATACTGAGCCGTGTATCTAATCCTGTTTGATACCGATCCGTGTATCTAATACTTGACAATACTTAGCCGTATATCTAATCCTGGGCGATACCGAACCGTGTATCTAATCCTGGGCGATGCTGAGCCATGTATCTAATCCTGTCCGATACTGAGCCGTGTATCTAATCCTGGGCGATACCGAGCCGTGTATCTAATCCTGGGCGATACTGAGCCGTGTATCTAATCCTGGGTAATACCAAGCCGTGTATCTAATCCTGGGTGATACTGAGCCGTGTATCTAATCCTGGGTGATACTGAGCCGTGTATCTAATCCTGTTTGATACGGAGCCGTGTATCTAATCCTTGGCAATACCGAGCCGTGTATCTAATCCTGGGCGATACCGAGCCGTGTATCTAATCCTGGGCGATACTGAGCCGTGTTTATAATCCTGGGTTATACTGAGCCATGTATCTAATCCTGGGCGATACCGAGCCGTGTATCTAACCTTGGCGATGCTGAGCAGTGTATCTAATCCTGTCCGATACTGAGCCGTGTATCTAATCCTGGGCGATACCGAGCCGTGTATCTAATCCTGGGTGATACCGAACCGTGTATCTAATCCTGTGCGATACTGAACCGTGTATCTAATCCTGGGCAATACCGAGCCGTGTATCTAATCCTGAGTGATACTGAGCCATGTATCTAATCCTGGGCGATACCGAGCCGTGTATCTAATCCTGGGCGATACCGAACAGTGTATCTAATCCTTGGCGATACTGAGCCGTGTATCTAATCCTTGGTGATACCGAGCCATGTATCTAATCCTGGGCGATACTGAGCCGTGTATCTAATCCTGGGTAATACCGAGCCGTGAATCTAATCCTGGGTGATACTGAGCCGTGTATCTAATCTTGGGTGATACTGAGCCATGTATCTAATCCTGTTTGATACGGAGCCGTGTATCTAATCCTGGGTGATACTGAGCCATGTACCTAATCCTGGGTGATACTGAGCCATGTATCTAATCCTGTTTGATACCGAGCCGTGTATCTAATACTTGGCAATACCGAGACGTGTATCTAATCCTGGGCGATACTGAGCCGTGTATCTAATCCTGGGCGATACCGAGCCGTGTATCTAATCCTGGGCGATACCGAGCCGTGTATCTAATCCTGGGCGATACCGAGCCGTATATCTAATCCTCTCCTGGGCGATACTGTCTGCTGAGCCGTGTATCTAATCCTGTCCTGTGTGATACTGACTGTTAAGCCATGTATCTAATCCTGGGCGATACCGAGCCGTGTATCTAATCCTGGGCGATGCTGAGCCATGTATCTAATCCTGTCCGATACTGAGCCGTGTATCTAATCCTTGGTGATACCGAGCCGTGTATCTAATCCTGGGCGATACTGAGCCGTGTATCTAATCCTGGGTAATACCGAGCCGTGAATCTAATCCTGGGTGATACTGAGCCGTGTATCTAATCCTGGGTGATACTGAGCCATGTATCTAATCCTGTTTGATACGGAGCCGTGTATCTAATCCTTGGCAATACCGAGCTGTGTATCTAATCCTGGGCGATACCAAGCCATGTATCTAATTGTGGGTGATACTGAGCCGTGTATCTAATCCTGTTTGATACGGAGCCGTGTATCTAATCCTGGGCGATACCGAGCCGTGTATCTAATCCTGGGTGATACCGAGCCGTGTATCTAATCCTGGGCGATACCGAGCCGTGTATCTAATCCTCTCCTGGGCGATACTGTCTGTTGAGCTGTATCTAATCCTGTCCTGTGTGATACTGACTGCTATGCCATGTATCTAATCCTGGGCGATACCGAGCCGTGTATCTAACCTTGGCGATGCTGAGCAGTGTATCTAATCCTGTCCGATACTGAGCCGTGTATCTAATCCTGGGCGATACCGAGCCGTGTATCTAATCCTGGGTGATACCGAACCGTGTTTCTAATCATGGGTGATACCGAGCCGTGTATCTAATCCTGGGTGATATCGAACCGTGTTTCTAATCATGGGTGATACTGAGCCGTGTATCTAATCCTGGGCAATACCGAGCCGTGTATCTAATCCTGGGTGATACTGAGCCGTGTTCCTAATCCTTGGTAATACTGAGCCGTGTATCTAATCCTGGGTGATACTGAGCCGTGTTCCTAATCCTGGGTGATACTGAGCCGTGTATCTAATCCTGTTTGATACCGAGACGTGTATCTAATACTTGGCAATACCGAGACGTGTATCTAATCCTGGGCGATACTGAGCCGTGTATCTAATCCTGGGCGATACCGAGCAATGTATCTAATCCTGGGCGATACCGAGCCGTGTATCTAATCCTCTCCTGTGTGATACTGACTGCTGAGCCGTGTATCTAATCCTGTCCTATACTATGCAGTGTATCTAATACTGGGCGATACTGAGCCATGTATCTAATCCTGGGCGATACTGAGCCGTGTCTAATCCTGTCCTATACTATGCCGTGTATCTAATCCTGGGTGATACTGAGCCGTGTATCTAATCCTGGGCGATATCGAGCCGTGTATCTAATCCTGGGTGATACCGAGCCATGTATCTAATCCTGGGTGGTAACTAGCCATGTATCTAATCCTGGGCGATACCGAACCGTGTATCTAATCCTGGGTGATACCGAGCCGTGTATCTAAACCTGGGCGATAACGATCCGTGTATCTAATCCTGTTTGATACCGAGCCGTGTATCTAATCCTGGGCGATACCGAGCCTGTATCTAATCCTGTGCGATACTGAACGGTGTATCTAATCCTGGGCTTGTATCTAATCTTTGGCATTACTGAGCCATGTATCTAATCCTGGGCGATACCGAGCCGTGTATCTAATCCTCTCCTTTGTGATACTATCTGCTGAGCTGTATCTAATCCTGTCCTGTGTGATACTGTGTGCTGAGCCGTGTATCTAATCCTGGGCGATACCGAGCTCTGTATCTAATCCTGGGCAATTCTGAACAGCGTATCTAATCCTGGGCTTGTATCTAATTTTTGGCGATACTGAGCCGTGTTTCTAATCCTGGGCGATACTGAGCCGTGTATCTAATCCTGGGCGATACCGAGCCGTGTATCTAATCCTGGGCGATACTGAGCCGTGTATCTAATCCTGGGTGATACTGAGCCGTGTTTCTAATCCTTGGCAATACTGAGCCGTGTATCTAATCCTGGGCGATACCGAGCCGTGTATCTAATCCTGGGCGATACTGAGCCGTGTTTATAATCCTGGGTTATACTGAGCCATGTATCTAATCCTGGGCGATACCGAGCCGTGTATCTAATCCTGGGTGATACCGAGCCGTGTATCTAATCCTGGGCGATACCGAGCCGTGTATCTAATCCTCTCCTGGGCGATACTGTCTGTTGAGCTGTATCTAATCCTGTCCTGTGTGATACTGACTGCTGAGCCATGTATCTAATCCTGGGCGATACCGAGCCGTGTATCTAACCTTGGCGATGCTGAGCAGTGTATCTAATCCTGTCCGATACTGAGCCGTGTATCTAATCCTGGGCGATACCGAGCCGTGTATCTAATCCTGGGTGTTACCGAACCGTGTATCTAATCCTGTGCGATACTGAGCCGTGTATCTAATCCTGGGCAATACCGAGCCGTGTATCTAATCCTGGGTGATACCGAGCCGTGTATCTAATCCTGGGCGATACCGAGCCGTGTATCTAATCCTCTCCTGGGTGATACTGTCTGTTGAGCTGTATCTAATCCTGTCCTGTGTGATACTGACTGCTGAGCCATGTATCTAATCCTGGGCGATACCGAGCCATGTATCTAACCTTGGCGATGCTGAGCAGTGTATCTAATCCTGTCCGATACTGAGCCGTGTATCTAATCCTGGGCGATACCGAGCCGTGTATCTAATCCTGGGTGATACCGAACAGTGTATCTAATCCTGTGCGATACTGAGCCGTGTATCTAATCCTGGGCAATACCGAGCCGTGTATCTAATCCTGGGTGATACTGAGCCGTGTATCTATTCCTGGGTGATACTGAGCCGTGTACCTAATCCTGGGTGATACTGAGCCGTGTATCTAATCCTGCTTGATACCGATCCGTGTATCTAATACTTGACAATACTTAGCCGTATATCTAATCCTGGGCGATACCGAACCGTGTATCTAATCCTGGGCGATGCTGAGCCATGTATCTAATCCTGTCCGATACTGAGCCGTGTATCTAATCCTGGGCGATACCGAGCCGTGTACCTAATCCTGGGTGATACTGAGCCGTGTATCTAATCCTGCTTGATACCGATCCGTGTATCTAATACTTGACAATACTTAGCCGTATATCTAATCCTGGGCGATACCGAACCGTGTATCTAATCCTGGGCGATGCTGAGCCATGTATCTAATCCTGTCCGATACTGAGCCGTGTATCTAATCCTGCTTGATACCGATCCGTGTATCTAATACTTGACAATACTTAGCCGTATATCTAATCCTGGGCGATACCGAGCCGTGTATCTAATCCTGGGCGATACTGAGCCGTGTATCTAATCCTGGGTAATACCAAGCCGTGTATCTAATCCTGGGTGATACTGAGCCGTGTATCTAATCCTGGGTGATACTGAGCCGTGTATCTAATCCTGTTTGATACGGAGCCGTGTATCTAATCCTTGGCAATACCGAGCCGTGTATCTAATCCTGGGCGATACCGAGCCGTGTATCTAATCCTGGGCGATACTGAGCCGTGTTTATAATCCTGGGTTATACTGAGCCATGTATCTAATCCTGGGCGATACCGAGCCGTGTATCTAACCTTGGCGATGCTGAGCAGTGTATCTAATCCTGTCCGATACTGAGCCGTGTATCTAATCCTGGGCGATACCGAGCCGTGTATCTAATCCTGGGTGATACCGAACCGTGTATCTAATCCTGTGCGATACTGAACCGTGTATCTAATCCTGGGCAATACCGAGCCGTGTATCTAATCCTGAGTGATACTGAGCCATGTATCTAATCCTGGGCGATACCGAGCCGTGTATCTAATCCTGGGCGATACCGAACCGTGTATTTAATCCTTGGCGATACTGAGCCGTGTATCTAATCCTTGGTGATACCGAGCCATGTATCTAATCCTGGGCGATACTGAGCCGTGTATCTTATCCTGGGTAATACCGAGCCGTGAATCTAATCCTGGGTGATACTGAGCCGTGTATCTAATCTTGGGTGATACTGAGCCATGTATCTAATCCTGTTTGATACGGAGCCGTGTATCTAATCCTGGGTGATACTGAGCCATGTACCTAATCCTGGGTGATACTGAGCCGTGTATCTAATCCTGTTTGATACCGAGCCGTGTATCTAATACTTGGCAATACCGAGACGTGTATCTAATCCTGGGCGATACTGAGCCGTGTATCTAATCCTGGGCGATACCGAGCCGTGTATCTAATCCTGGGCGATACCGAGCCGTGTATCTAATCCTGGGCGATACCGAGCCGTATATCTAATCCTCTCCTGGGCGATACTGTCTGCTGAGCTGTATCTAATCCTGTCCTGTGTGATACTGACTGTTAAGCCATGTATCTAATCCTGGGCGATACCGAGCCGTGTATCTAATCCTGGGCGATGCTGAGCCATGTATCTAATCCTGTCCGATACTGAGCCGTGTATCTAATCCTTGGTGATACCGAGCCGTGTATCTAATCCTGGGCGATACTGAGCCGTGTATCTAATCCTGGGTAATACCGAGCCGTGAATCTAATCCTGGGTGATACTGAGCCGTGTATCTAATCCTGGGTGATACTGAGCCATGTATCTAATCCTGTTTGATACGGAGCCGTGTATCTAATCCTTGGCAATACCGAGCTGTGTATCTAATCCTGGGCGATACCAAGCCATGTATCTAATTGTGGGTGATACTGAGCCGTGTATCTAATCCTGTTTGATACGGAGCCGTGTATCTAATCCTGGGCGATACCGAGCCGTGTATCTAATCCTGGGTGATACCGAGCCGTGTATCTAATCCTGGGCGATACCGAGCCGTGTATCTAATCCTCTCCTGGGCGATACTGTCTGTTGAGCTGTATCTAATCCTGTCCTGTGTGATACTGACTGCTATGCCATGTATCTAATCCTGGGCGATACCGAGCCGTGTATCTAACCTTGGCGATGCTGAGCAGTGTATCTAATCCTGTCCGATACTGAGCCGTGTATCTAATCCTGGGCGATACCGAGCCGTGTATCTAATCCTGGGTGATACCGAACCGTGTTTCTAATCATGGGTGATACCGAACCGTGTATCTAATCCTGGGTGATATCGAACCGTGTTTCTAATCATGGGTGATACTGAGCCGTGTATCTAATCCTGGGCAATACCGAGCCGTGTATCTAATCCTGGGTGATACTGAGCCGTGTTCCTAATCCTGGGTAATACTGAGCCGTGTATCTAATCCTGGGTGATACTGAGCCGTGTTCCTAATCCTGGGTGATACTGAGCCGTGTATCTAATCCTGTTTGATACCGAGACGTGTATCTAATACTTGGCAATACCGAGACGTGTATCTAATCCTGGGCGATACTGAGCCGTGTATCTAATCCTGGGCGATACCGAGCCATGTATCTAATCCTGGGCGATACCGAGCCGTGTATCTAATCCTCTCCTGTGTGATACTGACTGCTGAGCCGTGTATCTAATCCTGTCCTATACTATGCCGTGTATCTAATACTGGGCGATACTGAGCCATGTATCTAATCCTGGGCGATACTGAGCCGTGTCTAATCCTGTCCTATACTATGCAGTGTATCTAATCCTGGGTGATACTGAGCCGTGTATCTAATCCTGGGCGATATCGAGCCGTGTATCTAATCCTGGGTGATACCGAGCCATGTATCTAATCCTGGGTGGTAACTAGCCATGTATCTAATCCTGGGCGATACCGAACCGTGTATCTAATCCTGGGTGATACCGAGCCGTGTATCTAAACCTGGGCGATAACGATCCGTGTATCTAATCCTGTTTGATACCGAGCCGTGTATCTAATCCTGGGCAATACCGAGCCTGTATCTAATCCTGTGCGATACTGAACGGTGTATCTAATCCTGGGCTTGTATCTAATCTTTGGCATTACTGAGCCATGTATCTAATCCTGGGCGATACCGAGCAGTGTATCTAATCCTCTCCTTTGTGATACTATCTGCTGAGCTGTATCTAATCCTGTCCTGTGTGATACTGTGTGCTGAGCCGTGTATCTAATCCTGGGCGATACCGAGCTCTGTATCTAATCCTGGGCAATTCTGAACAGCGTATCTAATCCTGGGCTTGTATCTAATTTTTGGCGATACTGAGCCGTGTTTCTAATCCTGGGCGATACTGAGCCGTGTATCTAATCCTGGGCGATACCGAGCCGTGTATCTAATCCTGGGCGATACTGAGCCGTGTATCTAATCCTGGGTGATACTGAGCCGTGTTTCTAATCCTGGGCGATACCGAGCCGTGTATCTAATCCTGGGCGATACCGAGCCGTGTATCTAATCCTGGGCGATGCTGAGCCGTGTATCTAATCTTGGGCGATACTGAACCGTGTATCTAATCCTGGGCGATACCGAGCCGTGTATCTAATCCTGGACGATACTGAGCCGTGTATCTAATACTGGGCGATACCTCGCCGTGTATCTTATCCTGAGTGATACTGAGCCATGTATCTAATCCTGGGCGATACCGAGCCGTGTATCTAACCTTGGCGATACTGAGCCATGTATCTAATCCTGTCTGATACTGAGCCGTGTATCTAATCCTGGGCGATACCGAGCCGTGTATCTAATCCTGTCTGTAACTGAGCCGTGTATCCAATCCTGGGCGATACCGAGCCGTGTATCTAATCCTGGGCAATACCGAACCGTGTATCTAATCCTGGGCGATACTGAGCCGTGTATCTAATCCTGGGCAATACCTAGCCGTGTATCTAATCCTGGGTGATACTGAGCCGTGTATCTAATCCTGGGTGATACTGAGCCGTGTACCTAATCCTGGGTGATACTGAGCCGTGTATCTAATCCTGTTTGATACCGAGCCGTGTATCTAATACTTGGCAATACCGAGACCTGTATCTAATCCTGGGCGATACTGAGCCATGTATCTAATCCTGGGCGATACCGAGCCGTGTATCTAATCCTGGGCGATACCGAGCCGTGTATCTAATCCTGTGCGATACCGAGCCGTATATCTAATCCTCTCCTGTGTGATACTGACTGCTGAGCCGTGTATCTAATCCTGTCCTATACTATGCCGTGTATCTAATCCTGGGCGATACTGAGCCGTGTCTAATCCTGTCCTATACTATGCCGTGTATCTAATCCTGGGCGATGCTGAGCCGTGTATCTAATCCTGGGCGATACCGAGCCGTGTATCTAATCCTGGGCGATACCGAGCCGTGTATCTAATCATGGGCGATACTGAGCCGTGTATGTAATCCTGTGCGATACTGAACCGTGTATCTAATCCTGGGCGATACCGAGCCGTGTATCTAATCCTGGGCGATACTGAGCCGTGTATCTAATACTGGGCGATACCTCGCCGTGTATCTAATCCTGAGTGATACTGAGCCATGTATCTAATCCTGGGTGATACTGAGCCGTGTATCTAATCCTGGGTGATACTGAGCCGTGTATCTAATCCTGGGCGATGCTGAGCCATGAACCTAATCCTGGGCGATACCGAGACGTGTATCTAATCCTGGGTGATACCGAGCCGTGTATCTAATCCTGATTGATACTGAGCCATGTATCTAATCCTGTGTGATACTGAGCCGTGTATCTAATCCTGGGTGATACTAAGCCGTGTATCTAATCCTGTTTGATACAGAGCCGTGTATCTAATCCTGGGCGATACCGAGCCGTGTATCTAATCCTCTCCTGTGTAATATCGTCTGCTGAGCTTTATCTAATCCTGTCCTGTGTGATACTGTCTGCTGAGCCGTGTATCTAATCCTCTCCTGTGTGATACTGTCTGCTGAGCCGTGTATCTAATCCTGGGTGATACATAGCCATGTATCTAATCTTGGGCGATAACGAGCCGTGTAACTAATCCTGGGCGATACCGAGCCGTGTATCTAATCCTATCCTGTGTGATACTGTCTGCTGAGCCGTGTATCTAATCCTGGGCGATACCGAGCCGTGTATCTAATCCTATCCTGTGTGATACTGTCTGCTGAGCCGTGTATCTAATCCTATCCTGTGTGATACTGTCTGCTGAGCCCTGTATCTAATCCTATCCTGTGTGATACTGTCTGCTGAGCCGTGTATCTAATCCTATCCTGTGTGATACTGACTGCTGAGCCGTGTATCTAATCCTATCCTGTATGATACTGTCTGCTGAGCCGTGTATCTAATCCTCTCCTGTGTGATACTGTCTGCTGAGCCGTGTATCTAATCCTCTCCTGTGTGATACTGTCTGCTGGGCTGTGTATCTAATACTCTCCTGTGTGATACTGTCTGCTGAGCCGTGTATCTAATCCTATCCTGTGTGATACCGTCTGCTGAGCCGTGTATCTAATCCTATCCTGTGTGATACTGTCTGCTGAGCCGTGTATCTAATCCTATCCTGTGTGATACCGTCTGCTGAGCCGTGTATCTAATCCTATCCTGTGTGATACTGTCTGCTGAGCCGTGTATCTAATCCTATCCTGTGTGATACTGTCTGCTGAACCGTGTATCTAAGCCTGTCACGTGTGATACTGTCTGCTGAGCCGTGTATCTAATCCTATCCAGTGTGATACCATCTGCTGAGCTGTGTATCTAATCCTCTCCTGTGTGATACTGTCTGATGAGCCGTGTATCTAATCCTATCCTGTGTGATACTGACTGCTGAGCTGTGTATCTAATCCTCTCCTGTGCGATACTGTCTGCTGAGCTGTGTATCTAATCCTCTCCTGTGTGATACCGTCTGCTGAGCTGTGTATCTAATCCTCTCCTGTGTGATACCGTCTGCTGAGCTGTGTATCTAATCCTCTCTTGTGTGATATTGTCTGATGAGCCGTGTATCTAATCCTATCCTGTGTGATACTGTCTGATGAGCCGTGTATCTAATCCTATCCTGTGTGATACTGACTGCTGAGCCGTGTATCTAATCCTATCCTGTGTGATACTGTCTGCTGAGCCGTGTATCTAATCCTCTCCTGTATGATACTGTCTGCTGAGCCGTGTATCTAATCCTATCCTGTGTGATACTGTCTGCTGAGCCGTGTATCTAATCCTCTCCTGTGTGATACTGTCTGCTGAGCCGTATATCTAATCCTCTCCTGTGTGATACTGTCTGCTGAGCCGTGTATCTAAGCCTGTCACGTGTGATACTGTCTGCTGAGCCGTGTATCTAATCCTCTCCTGTGTGATACTGTCTGATGAGCCGTGTATCTAATCTTATCCTGTGTGATACTGACTGCTGAGCCGTGTATCTAATCCTATCATGTGTGATACTGTCTGCTGAGCTGTGTATCTAATCCTCTCCTGTGTGATACTGTCTGCTGAGCCGTGTATCTAATCCTATCCTGTGTGATACTGTCTGCTGAGCCCTGTATCTAATCCTCTCCTGTGTGATACTGTCTGCTGAGCCCTGTATCTAATCCTATCCTGTGTGATACTGTCTGCTGAGCCGTGTATCTAATCTCATCCTGTGTGATACTGTCTGCTGAGCCGTGTATCTAAGCCTATCACGTGTGATACTGACTGCTGAGCCGTGTATCTAATCCTATCCTGTGTGATACTGTCTGATGAGCCGTGTATCTAATCCTATCCTGTGTGATACTGACTGCTGAGCCGTGTATCTAATCCTATCCTGTGTGATACTGTCTGTTGAGCCGTGTATCTAATCCTCTCCTGTATGATACTGTCTGCTGAGCCGTGTATCTAATCCTATCCTGTGTGATACTGTCTGCTGAGCCGTGTATCTAATCCTCTCCTGTGTGATACTGTCTGCTGAGCCGTATATCTAATCCTCTCCTGTGTGATACTGTCTGCTGAGCCGTGTATCTAAGCCTGTCATGTGTGATACTGTCTGTTGAGCCGTGTATCTAATCCTATCCTGTGTGATACTGTCTGCTGAGCCGTGTATCTAATCCTATCCTGTGTGATACTGTCTGATGAGCCGTGTATCTAAGCCTGTCACGTGTGATACTGTCTGCTGAGCCGTGTATCTAATCCTCTCCTCTGTGATACTGTCTGATGAGCCGTGTATCTAAGCCTGTCACGTGTGATACTGTCTGCTGAGCCATGTATCGAATCCTATCCTGTGTGATACTGACTGCTGAGCCGTGTATCTAATCCTATCCTGTGTGATACTGTCTGCTGAGCTGTGTATCTAATCCTATCCTGTGTGATACTGTCTGCTGAGCCGTGTATCTAATCCTATCCTGTGTGATACTGTCTGCTGAACCGTGTATCTAAGCCTGTCACGTGTGATACTGTCTGCTGAGCCGTGTATCTAATCCTCTCCTGTGTGATACTGTCTGCTGAGCCGTGTATCTAAGCCTGTCACGTGTGATACTGTCTGCTGAGCCATGTATCTAATGCTATCCTGTGTGATACTGTCTGTTGAGCCGTGTATCTAATCCTATCCTGTGTGATACTGTCTACTGAGCCGTGTATCTAATCCTATCCTGTGTGATGCTGTATGCTGAGCCGTGTATCTAATCCTCTCCTGTGCGATACTGTCTGCTGAGCCGTATATCTAATCCTATCCTGTGTGATGCTGTATGCTGAGCCGTGTATCTAATCCTCTCCTGTGCGATACTGTCTGCTGAGCCGTGTATCTAATCCTATCGTGTGTGATACTGTCTGCTGAGCCGTGTATCTAATCCTATCGTGTGTGATACTGTCTGCTGAGCTGTGTATCTAATCCTCTCCTGTGTGATACTGTCTGCTGATCTGTGTATCTAATCCTCTTCTGTGTGATACTGACTGCTGAGCTGTGTATCTAATCCTCTCCTGTGTGATACTGTCTGCTGAGCTGTGTACCTAAGCCTGTCACGTATGATACTGTCTGCTGAGCTGTGTATCTAATCCTCTCCTGTGTGATACTGACTGCTGAGCTGTGTATCTAATCCTCTCCTGTGTGATACTGACTGCTGAGCCGTGTATCTAATCCTCTCCTGTGTGATACTGTCTGCTGAGCCGTGTATCTAATCCTATCGTGTGTGATACTGTCTGCTGAGCCGTGTATCTAATCCTATCGTGTGTGATACTGTCTGCTGAGCTGTGTATCTAATCCTCTCCTGTGTGATACTGTCTGCTGATCTGTGTATCTAATCCTCTTCTGTGTGATACTGACTGCTGAGCTGTGTATCTAATCCTCTCCTGTGTGATACTGTCTGCTGAGCTGTGTACCTAAGCCTGTCACGTATGATACTGTCTGCTGAGCTGTGTATCTAATCCTCTCCTGTGTGATACTGACTGCTGAGCTGTGTATCTAATCCTCTCCTGTGTGATACTGACTGCTGAGCCGTGTATCTAATCCTCTCCTGTGTGATACCGTCTGCTGAGCCGTGTATCTAGTCCTCTCCTGTGTGATACCGTCTGCTGAGCTGTGTATCTAATCATCTCCTGTGTGATACCGTCTGTTGAGCTGTGTATCTAATCCTATCCTGTGTGATACTGTCTGCTGAGCCGTGTATCTAATCCTCTCCTGTGTGATACCGTCTGCTGAGCCGTGTATCTAATCCTATCCTGTGTGATACTGTCTGCTGAGCCGTGTATCTAATCCTCTCCTGTGTGATACTGACTGCTGAGCCGTGTATCTAATCCTGTCCTATACTATGCCGTGTATCTAATCCTGGGCGATACTGAGCAGTATATCTAATCCTGGGTGATACTGAACCGTGTAGCTAATCCTGGGCGATACCGAGCCGTGTATCTAATCCTGGACGATACTGAGCCGTGTATCTAATCCGGGCCATACCGAGCCGTGTATCTAATCCTGGGCGATACCGAATCGTGTATCTAATCCTGGGCGATACTGAGCCGTGTATCTAATCCTGGGCGATACCGAGCCGTGTATCTAATCCTGGACGATACTGAGCCGTGTATCTAATCCGGGCCATACCGAGCCGTGTATCTAATCCTGGGCGATACCGAGCCGTGTATCTAATCCAGGGTGATACTGAGCCGTGTATCTAATCCTGGGTGATACTGAGCCATGTACCTAATCCTGGGTGATACTGAGCTGTGTATCTAATCCTGTTTGATACCGAGCCGTGTATCTAATACTTGGCAATACCGAGACGTGTATCTAATCCTGGGCGATACTGAGCCGTGTATCTAATCCTGGGCGATACCGAGCCATGTATCTAATCCTGGGCGATACCGAGCCGTATATCTAATCCTATCCTGTGTGATACTGACTGCTGAGCCGTGTATCTAATCCTGTCCTATACTATGCCGTGTATCTAATCCTGGGCGATACTGAACCGTGTAGCTAATCCTGGGCGATACCGAGCCGTGTATCTAATCCTGGACGATACTGAGCCGTGTATCTAATACTGGGCGATACCTCGCCGTGTATCTAATCCTGGACGATACTGAGCCATGTATCTAATCCTATCCTGTGTGATACTGACTGCTGAGCCGTGTATCTAATCCTGTCCTATACTATGCCGTATATCTAATCCTGGGTGATACTGAACCGTGTAGCTAATCCTGGGCGATACCGAGCCGTGTATCTAATCCTGGACGATACTGAGCCGTGTATCTAATACTGGGCGATACCTCGCTGTGTATCTAATCCTGAGTGATACTGAGCCATGTATCTAATCCTCGGCGATACCGAGCCGTGTATCTAACCTTGGCGATGCTGAGCCATGTATCTAATCCTGGGCTTGTATCTAATTTTTGGCGATACTGAGCCGTGTATCTAATCCTGGGCGATACCGAGCCGTGTATCTAATCCTGGGCGATGCTGAGCCGTGTATCTAATACTGGGCGATACCTCGCCATGTATCTAATCCTGAGTGATACTGAGCCATGTATCTAATCCTGTCCGATACTGAGCCGTGTATCTAATCCGGGCCATACCGAGCCGTGTATCTAATCCTGGGCGATGCTGAGCCGTGTATCTAATACTGGGCGATACCTCGCCGTGTATCTAATCCTGAGTGATACTGAGCCATGTATCTAATCCTGTCCGATACTACTGAGCCGTGTATCTAATCCGGGCCATACCGAGCCGTGTATCTAATCCTGGGCGATACCGAGCTGTGTATCTAATCCTGGGCGATACCGAACCGTGTATCTAATCCTTGGCGATACTGAGCCGTGTATCTAAACCTGGGCAATACCGAGCCGTGTATCTAATCCTGGGTGATACTGAGCCGTGTATCTAATCCTGTTTGATACCGAGCCGTGTATCTAATACTTGGCAATACCGAGACGTGTATCTAATCCTGGGCGATACTGAGCCGTGTATCTAATCCTGGGCAATACCTCGCCGTGTATCTAATCCTGGGTGATACTGAGCCATGTACCTAATCCTGGGTGATACTGAGCCTTGTATCTAATCCTGTTTGATACCGAGCCGTGTATCTAATACTTGGCAATATCGAGACGTGTATCTAATCCTGGGCGATACCGAGCCATATATCTAATCCTGGGCGATACCGAGCCGTATATCTAATCCTCTCCTGTGTGATACTGACTGCTGAGCCGTGTATCTAATCCTGGGCGATACTGAGCCGTGTATCTAATCCTGGGCAATACCGAGCCGTGTATCTAATCCTGGGTGATACCGAGCCGTGTATCTAATCCTGGGCGATACCGAGCCTTGTATCTAATCCTCTCCTGGGTGATACTGTCTGTTGAGCTGTATCTAATCCTGTCCTGTGTGATACTGACTGCTGAGCCATGTATCTAATCCTGTCCGATACTGAGCCGTGTATCTAATCCTGGGCAATACCGAGCCGTGTATCTAATCCTGGGTGATACTGAGCCGTGTATCTAATCCTGGGCAATACCGAGCCGTGTATCTAATCCTGGGTGATACTGAGCCGGGTATCTATTCCTGGGTGATACTGAGCCGTGTACCTAATCCTGGGTGATACTGAGCCGTGTATCTAATCCTGCTTGATACCGATCCGTGTATCTAATACTTGACAATACTTAGCCGTGTATCTAATCCTGGGCGATACCGAACCGTGTATCTAATCCTGGGCGATGCTGAGCCATGTATCTAATCCTGTCCGATACTGAGCCGTGTATCTAATCCTGCTTGATACCGATCCGTGTATCTAATACTTGACAATACTTAGCCGTGTATCTAATCCTGGGCGATACCGAGCCGTGTATCTAATCCTGGGCGATACTGAGCCGTGTATCTAATCCTGGGTAATACCAAGCCGTGTATCTAATCCTGGGTGATACTGAGCCGTGTATCTAATCCTGGGTGATACTGAGCCGTGTATCTAATCCTGTTTGATACGGAGCCGTGTATCTAATCCTTGGCAATACCGAGCCGTGTATCTAATCCTGGGCGATACCGAGCCGTGTATCTAATCCTGGGCGATACTGAGCCGTGTTTATAATCCTGGGTTATACTGAGCCATGTATCTAATCCTGGGCGATACCGAGCCGTGTATCTAATCCTGGGTGATACCGAGCCGTGTATCTAATCCTGGGCGATACCGAGCCGTGTATCTAATCCTCTCCTGGGCGATACTGTCTGTTGAGCTGTATCTAATCCTGTCCTGTGTGATACTGACTGCTGAGCCATGTATCTAATCCTGGGCGATACCGAGCCGTGTATCTAACCTTGGCGATGCTGAGCAGTGTATCTAATCCTGTCCGATACTGAGCCGTGTATCTAATCCTGGGCGATACCGAGCCGTGTATCTAATCCTGGGTGATACCGAACCGTGTATCTAATCCTGTCCGATACTGAGCCGTGTATCTAATCCTGGGCGATACCGAGCCGTGTATCTAATCCTGGGCGATACTGAGCCGTGTATCTAATCATGGGTAATACCAAGCCGTGTATCTAATCCTGGGTGATACTGAGCCGTGTATCTAATCCTGGGTGATACTGAGCCGTGTATCTAATCCTGTTTGATACGGAGCCGTGTATCTAATCCTTGGCAATACCGAGCCGTGTATCTAATCCTGGGCGATACCGAGCCGTGTATCTAATCCTGGGTGATACCGAGCCGTGTATCTAATCCTGGGCGATACCGAGCCGTGTATCTAATCCTATCCTGGGCGATACTGTCTGTTGAGCTGTATCTAATCCTGTCCTGTGTGATACTGACTGCTGAGCCATGTATCTAATCCTGGGCGATACCGAGCCGTGTATCTAACCTTGGCGATGCTGAGCAGTGTATCTAATCCTGTCCGATACTGAGCCGTGTATCTAATCCTGGGCGATACCGAGCCGTGTATCTAATCCTGGGTGTTACCGAACCGTGTATCTAATCCTGTGCGATACTGAGCCGTGTATCTAATCCTGGGCAATACCGAGCCGTGTATCTAATCCTGGGTGATACCGAGCCGTGTATCTAATCCTGGGCGATACCGAGCCGTGTATCTAATCCTCTCCTGGGTGATACTGTCTGTTGAGCTGTATCTAATCCTGTCCTGTGTGATACTGACTGCTGAGCCATGTATCTAATCCTGGGCGATACCGAGCCATGTATCTAACCTTGGTGATGCTGAGCAGTGTATCTAATCCTGTCCGATACTGAGCCGTGTATCTAATCCTGGGCGATACCGAGCCGTGTATCTAATCCTGGGTGATACCGAACCGTGTATCTAATCCTGTGCGATACTGAACCGTGTATCTAATCCTGGGCAATACCGAGCCGTGTATCTAATCCTGAGTGATACTGAGCCATGTATCTAATCCTGGGCGATACCGAGCCGTGTATCTAATCCTGGGCGATACCGAACCGTGTATCTAATCCTTGGCGATACTGAGCCGTGTATCTAATCCTGGGCAATACCGAGCCGTGTATCTAATCCTGGGTGATACTGAGCCGTGTATCTAATCCTGGGTGATACTGAGCCATGTACCTAATCCTGGGTGATACTGAGCCGTGTATCTAACCCTGTTTGATACCGAGCCGTGTATCTAATACTTGGCAATACCGAGACGTGTATCTAATCCTGGGCGATACTGAGCCGTGTATCTAATCCTGGGCGATACCGAGCCGTGTATCTAATCCTGGGCGATACCGAGCCGTGTATCTAATCCTGGGCGATACCGAGCCGTATATCTAATCCTCTCCTGGGCGATACTGTCTGCTGAGCTGTATCTAATCCTGTCCTGTGTGATACTGACTGTTAAGCCATGTATCTAATCCTGGGCGATACCGAGCCGTGTATCTAATCCTGGGCGATGCTGAGCCATGTATCTAATCCTGTCCGATACTGAGCCGTGTATCTAATCCTTGGTGATACCGAGCCGTGTATCTAATCCTGGGCGATACTGAGCCGTGTATCTAATCCTGGGTAATACCGAGCCGTGAATCTAATCCTGGGTGATACTGAGCCGTGTATCTAATCCTGGGTGATACTGAGCCATGTATCTAATCCTGTTTGATACGGAGCCGTGTATCTAATCCTTGGCAATACCGAGCTGTGTATCTAATCCTGGGCGATACCAAGCCATGTATCTAATTGTGGGTGATACTGAGCCGTGTATCTAATCCTGTTTGATACGGAGCCGTGTATCTAATCCTGGGTGATACCGAGCCGTGTATCTAATCCTGTCCGATACTGAGCCGTGTATCTAATCCTGGGCGATACCGAGCCGTGTATTTAATCCTGGGTGATACCGAACCGTGTTTCTAATCATGGGTGATACCGAGCCGTGTATCTAATCCTGGGTGATATCGAACCGTGTTTCTAATCATGGGTGATACTGAGCCGTGTATCTAATCCTGGGCAATACCGAGCCGTGTATCTAATCCTGGGTGATACTGAGCCGTGTTCCTAATCCTGGGTAATACTGAGCCGTGTATCTAATCCTGGGTGATACTGAGCCGTGTTCCTAATCCTGGGTGATACTGAGCCGTGTATCTAATCCTGTTTGATACCGAGCCGTGTATCTAATACTTGGCAATACCGAGACGTGTATCTAATCCTGGGCGATACTGAGCCGTGTATCTAATCCTGTCTGTAACTGAGCCGTGTATCTAATCCTGGGCGATACCGAGCCGTGTATCTAATCCTGGGCAATACCGAACCGTGTATCTAATCCTGGGCGATACTGAGCCGTGTATCTAATCCTGGGCAATACCTAGCCATGTATCTAATCCTGGGTGATACTGAGCCGTGTATCTAATCCTGGGTGATACTGAGCCGTGTACCTAATCCTGGGTGATACTGAGCCGTGTATCTAATCCTGTTTGATACCGAGCCGTGTATCTAATACTTGGCAATACCGAGACCTGTATCTAATCCTGGGCGATACTGAGCCATGTATCTAATCCTGGGCGATACCGAGCCGTGTATCTAATCCTGGGCGATACCGAGCCGTGTATCTAATCCTGTGCGATACCGAGCCGTATATCTAATCCTCTCCTGTGTGATACTGACTGCTGAGCCGTGTATCTAATCCTGTCCTATACTATGCCGTGTATCTAATCCTGGGCGATACTGAGCCGTGTCTAATCCTGTCCTATACTATGCCGTGTATCTAATCCTGGGTGATGCTGAGCCGTGTATCTAATCCTGGGCGATACCGAGCCGTGTATCTAATCCTGGGCGATACCGAGCCGTGTATCTAATCATGGGCGATACTGAGCCGTGTATGTAATCCTGTGTGATACTGAACCGTGTATCTAATCCTGGGCGATACCGAGCCGTGTATCTAATCCTGGGCGATACTGAGCCGTGTATCTAATACTGGGCGATACCTCGCCGTGTATCTAATCCTGAGTGATACTGAGCCATGTATCTAATCCTGGGTGATACTGAGCCGTGTATCTAATCCTGGGTGATACTGAGCCGTGTATCTAATCCTGGGCGATGCTGAGCCATGAACCTAATCCTGGGCGATACCGAGACGTGTATCTAATCCTGGGTGATACCGAGCCGTGTATCTAATCCTGATTGATACTGAGCCATGTATCTAATCCTGTGTGATACTGAGCCGTGTATCTAATCCTGTTTGATACAGAGCCGTGTATCTAATCCTGGGCGATACCGAGCCGTGTATCTAATCCTCTCCTGTGTATTATCGTCTGCTGAGCTTTATCTAATCCTGTCCTGTGTGATACTGTCTGCTGAGCCGTGTATCTAATCCTCTCCTGTGTGATACTGTCTGCTGAGCCGTGTATCTAATCCTGGGTGATACATAGCCGTGTATCTAATCTTGGGCGATAACGAGCCGTGTAACTAATCCTGGGCAATACCGAGCCGTGTATCTAATCCTGGGCGATACCGAGCCGTGTATCTAATCCTATCCTGTGTGATACTGTCTGCTGAGCCGTGTATCTAATCCTATCCTGTGTGATACCGTCTGCTGAGCCGTGTATCTAATCCTATCCTGTGTGATACTGTCTGCTGAGCCGTGTATCTAATCCTATCCTGTGTGATACCGTCTGCTGAGCCGTGTATCTAATCCTATCCTGTGTGATACTGTCTGCTGAGCCGTGTATCTAATCCTATCCTGTGTGATACTGTCTGCTGAACCGTGTATCTAAGCCTGTCACGTGTGATACTGTCTGCTGAGCCGTGTATCTAATCCTATCCAGTGTGATACCATCTGCTGAGCTGTGTATCTAATCCTCTCCTGTGTGATACTGTCTGCTGAGCCGTGTATCTAATCCTATCCAGTGTGATACTGTCTGCTGAGCCGTGTATCTAATCCCATCCTGTGTGATACTGTCTGCTGAGGCGTGTATCTAATCCTATCCTGTGTGATACTGTCTGCTGAGCTGTGTATCTAATCCTCTCCTGTGTGATACTGTCTGCTGAGCTGTGTATCTAATCCTATCCTGTGTGATACTGTCTGCTGAGCTGTGTATCTAATCCCATCCTGTGTGATACTGACTGCTGAGCCGTGTATCTAATCCTCTCCTGTGTGATACTGTCTGCTGAGCCGTGTATCTAAGTCTGTCACGTGTGATACTGTTTGCTGAGCCGTGTATCTAATCCCATCCTGTGTGATACTGTCTGCTGAGCCGTGTATCTAATCCTCTCCTGTGCGATACTGTCTGCTGAGCTGTGTATCTAATCCTCTCCTGTGTGATACCGTCTGCTGAGCTGTGTATCTAATCCTCTCCTGTGTGATACCGTCTGCTGAGCTGTGTATCTAATCCTCTCCTGTGTGATACTGTCTGATGAGCCATGTATCTAATCCTGGGCGATACCGAGCCATGTATCTAACCTTGGCGATGCTGAGCAGTGTATCTAATCCTGTCCGATACTGAGCCGTGTATCTAATCCTGGGCGATACCGAGCCGTGTATCTAATCCTGGGTGATACCGAACAGTGTATCTAATCCTGTGCGATACTGAGCCGTGTATCTAATCCTGGGCAATACCGAGCCGTGTATCTAATCCTGGGTGATACTGAGCCGTGTATCTATTCCTGGGTGATACTGAGCCGTGTACCTAATCCTGGGTGATACTGAGCCGTGTATCTAATCCTGCTTGATACCGATCCGTGTATCTAATACTTGACAATACTTAGCCGTATATCTAATCCTGGGCGATACCGAACCGTGTATCTAATCCTGGGCGATGCTGAGCCATGTATCTAATCCTGTCCGATACTGAGCCGTGTATCTAATCCTGGGCGATACCGAGCCGTGTATCTAATCCTGGGCGATACTGAGCCGTGTATCTAATCCTGGGTAATACCAAGCCGTGTATCTAATCCTGGGTGATACTGAGCCGTGTATCTAATCCTGGGTGATACTGAGCCGTGTATCTAATCCTGTTTGATACGGAGCCGTGTATCTAATCCTTGGCAATACCGAGCCGTGTATCTAATCCTGGGCGATACCGAGCCGTGTATCTAATCCTGGGCGATACTGAGCCGTGTTTATAATCCTGGGTTATACTGAGCCATGTATCTAATCCTGGGCGATACCGAGCCGTGTATCTAACCTTGGCGATGCTGAGCAGTGTATCTAATCCTGTCCGATACTGAGCCGTGTATCTAATCCTGGGCGATACCGAGCCGTGTATCTAATCCTGGGTGATACCGAACCGTGTATCTAATCCTGTGCGATACTGAACCGTGTATCTAATCCTGGGCAATACCGAGCCGTGTATCTAATCCTGAGTGATACTGAGCCATGTATCTAATCCTGGGCGATACCGAGCCGTGTATCTAATCCTGGGCGATACCGAACAGTGTATCTAATCCTTGGCGATACTGAGCCGTGTATCTAATCCTTGGTGATACCGAGCCATGTATCTAATCCTGGGCGATACTGAGCCGTGTATCTAATCCTGGGTAATACCGAGCCGTGAATCTAATCCTGGGTGATACTGAGCCGTGTATCTAATCTTGGGTGATACTGAGCCATGTATCTAATCCTGTTTGATACGGAGCCGTGTATCTAATCCTGGGTGATACTGAGCCATGTACCTAATCCTGGGTGATACTGAGCCATGTATCTAATCCTGTTTGATACCGAGCCGTGTATCTAATACTTGGCAATACCGAGACGTGTATCTAATCCTGGGCGATACTGAGCCGTGTATCTAATCCTGGGCGATACCGAGCCGTGTATCTAATCCTGGGCGATACCGAGCCGTGTATCTAATCCTGGGCGATACCGAGCCGTATATCTAATCCTCTCCTGGGCGATACTGTCTGCTGAGCCGTGTATCTAATCCTGTCCTGTGTGATACTGACTGTTAAGCCATGTATCTAATCCTGGGCGATACCGAGCCGTGTATCTAATCCTGGGCGATGCTGAGCCATGTATCTAATCCTGTCCGATACTGAGCCGTCTATCTAATCCTTGGTGATACCGAGCCGTGTATCTAATCCTGGGCGATACTGAGCCGTGTATCTAATCCTGGGTAATACCGAGCCGTGTATCTAATCCTGGGTGATACCGAGCCGTGTATCTAATCCTGGGTGATACTGAGCCGTGTATCTAATCCTGGGTGATACTGAGCCATGTATCTAATCCTGTTTGATACGGAGCCGTGTATCTAATCCTTGGCAATACCGAGCTGTGTATCTAATCCTGGGCGATACCAAGCCATGTATCTAATTGTGGGTGATACTGAGCCGTGTATCTAATCCTGTTTGATACGGAGCCGTGTATCTAATCCTGGGCGATACCGAGCCGTGTATCTAATCCTGGGTGATACCGAGCCGTGTATCTAATCCTGGGCGATACCGAGCCGTGTATCTAATCCTCTCCTGGGCGATACTGTCTGTTGAGCTGTATCTAATCCTGTCCTGTGTGATACTGACTGCTATGCCATGTATCTAATCCTGGGCGATACCGAGCCGTGTATCTAACCTTGGCGATGCTGAGCAGTGTATCTAATCCTGTCCGATACTGAGCCGTGTATCTAATCCTGGGCGATACCGAGCCGTGTATCTAATCCTGGGTGATACCGAACCGTGTTTCTAATCATGGGTGATACCGAGCCGTGTATCTAATCCTGGGTGATATCGAACCGTGTTTCTAATCATGGGTGATACTGAGCCGTGTATCTAATCCTGGGCAATACCGAGCCGTGTATCTAATCCTTGGTAATACTGAGCCGTGTATCTAATCCTGGGTGATACTGAGCCGTGTTCCTAATCCTGGGTGATACTGAGCCGTGTATCTAATCCTGTTTGATACCGAGACGTGTATCTAATACTTGGCAATACCGAGACGTGTATCTAATCCTGGGCGATACTGAGCCGTGTATCTAATCCTGGGCGATACCGAGCAATGTATCTAATCCTGGGCGATACCGAGCCGTGTATCTAATCTTCTCCTGTGTGATACTGACTGCTGAGCCGTGTATCTAATCCTGTCCTATACTATGCAGTGTATCTAATACTGGGCGATACTGAGCCATGTATCTAATCCTGGGCGATACTGAGCCGTGTCTAATCCTGTCCTATACTATGCCGTGTATCTAATCCTGGGTGATACTGAGCCGTGTATCTAATCCTGGGCGATATCGAGCCGTGTATCTAATCCTGGGTGATACCGAGCCATGTATCTAATCCTGGGTGGTAACTAGCCATGTATCTAATCCTGGGCGATACCGAACCGTGTATCTAATCCTGGGTGATACCGAGCCGTGTATCTAAACCTGGGCGATAACGATCCGTGTATCTAATCCTGTTTGATACCGAGCCGTGTATCTAATCCTGGGCGATACCGAGCCTGTATCTAATCCTGTGCGATACTGAACGGTGTATCTAATCCTGGGCTTGTATCTAATCTTTGGCATTACTGAGCCATGTATCTAATCCTGGGCGATACCGAGCCGTGTATCTAATCCTCTCCTTTGTGATACTATCTGCTGAGCTGTATCTAATCCTGTCCTGTGTGATACTGTGTGCTGAGCCGTGTATCTAATCCTGGGCGATACCGAGCTCTGTATCTAATCCTGGGCAATTCTGAACAGCGTATCTAATCCTGGGCTTGTATCTAATTTTTGGCGATACTGAGCCGTGTTTCTAATCCTGGGCGATACTGAGCCGTGTATCTAATCCTGGGCGATACCGAGCCGTGTATCTAATCCTGGGCGATACTGAGCCGTGTATCTAATCCTGGGTGATACTGAGCCGTGTTTCTAATCCTTGGCAATACTGAGCCGTGTATCTAATCCTGGGCGATACCGAGCCGTGTATCTAATCCTGGGCGATACTGAGCCGTGTTTATAATCCTGGGTTATACTGAGCCATGTATCTAATCCTGGGCGATACCGAGCCGTGTATCTAATCCTGGGTGATACCGAGCCGTGTATCTAATCCTGGGCGATACCGAGCCGTGTATCTAATCCTCTCCTGGGCGATACTGTCTGTTGAGCTGTATCTAATCCTGTCCTGTGTGATACTGACTGCTGAGCCATGTATCTAATCCTGGGCGATACCGAGCCGTGTATCTAACCTTGGCGATGCTGAGCAGTGTATCTAATCCTGTCCGATACTGAGCCGTGTATCTAATCCTGGGCGATACCGAGCCGTGTATCTAATCCTGGGTGTTACCGAACCGTGTATCTAATCCTGTGCGATACTGAGCCGTGTATCTAATCCTGGGCAATACCGAGCCGTGTATCTAATCCTGGGTGATACCGAGCCGTGTATCTAATCCTGGGCGATACCGAGCCGTGTATCTAATCCTCTCCTGGGTGATACTGTCTGTTGAGCTGTATCTAATCCTGTCCTGTGTGATACTGACTGCTGAGCCATGTATCTAATCCTGGGCGATACCGAGCCATGTATCTAACCTTGGCGATGCTGAGCAGTGTATCTAATCCTGTCCGATACTGAGCCGTGTATCTAATCCTGGGCGATACCGAGCCGTGTATCTAATCCTGGGTGATACCGAACAGTGTATCTAATCCTGTGCGATACTGAGCCGTGTATCTAATCCTGGGCAATACCGAGCCGTGTATCTAATCCTGGGTGATACTGAGCCGTGTATCTATTCCTGGGTGATACTGAGCCGTGTACCTAATCCTGGGTGATACTGAGCCGTGTATCTAATCCTGCTTGATACCGATCCGTGTATCTAATACTTGACAATACTTAGCCGTATATCTAATCCTGGGCGATACCGAACCGTGTATCTAATCCTGGGCGATGCTGAGCCATGTATCTAATCCTGTCCGATACTGAGCCGTGTATCTAATCCTGGGCGATACCGAGCCGTGTACCTAATCCTGGGTGATACTGAGCCGTGTATCTAATCCTGCTTGATACCGATCCGTGTATCTAATACTTGACAATACTTAGCCGTATATCTAATCCTGGGCGATACCGAACCGTGTATCTAATCCTGGGCGATGCTGAGCCATGTATCTAATCCTGTCCGATACTGAGCCGTGTATCTAATCCTGCTTGATACCGATCCGTGTATCTAATACTTGACAATACTTAGCCGTATATCTAATCCTGGGCGATACCGAGCCGTGTATCTAATCCTGGGCGATACTGAGCCGTGTATCTAATCCTGGGTAATACCAAGCCGTGTATCTAATCCTGGGTGATACTGAGCCGTGTATCTAATCCTGGGTGATACTGAGCCGTGTATCTAATCCTGTTTGATACGGAGCCGTGTATCTAATCCTTGGCAATACCGAGCCGTGTATCTAATCCTGGGCGATACCGAGCCGTGTATCTAATCCTGGGCGATACTGAGCCGTGTTTATAATCCTGGGTTATACTGAGCCATGTATCTAATCCTGGGCGATACCGAGCCGTGTATCTAACCTTGGCGATGCTGAGCAGTGTATCTAATCCTGTCCGATACTGAGCCGTGTATCTAATCCTGGGCGATACCGAGCCGTGTATCTAATCCTGGGTGATACCGAACCGTGTATCTAATCCTGTGCGATACTGAACCGTGTATCTAATCCTGGGCAATACCGAGCCGTGTATCTAATCCTGGGCGATACCGAGCCGTGTATCTAATCCTGGGTGATACCGAACCGTGTATCTAATCCTGTTTGATACGGAGCCGTGTATCTAATCCTGGGTGATACTGAGCCATGTACCTAATCCTGGGTGATACTGAGCCGTGTATCTAATCCTGTTTGATACCGAGCCGTGTATCTAATACTTGGCAATACCGAGACGTGTATCTAATCCTGGGCGATACTGAGCCGTGTATCTAATCCTGGGCGATACCGAGCCGTGTATCTAATCCTGGGCGATACCGAGCCGTGTATCTAATCCTGGGCGATACCGAGCCGTATATCTAATCCTCTCCTGGGCGATACTGTCTGCTGAGCTGTATCTAATCCTGTCCTGTGTGATACTGACTGTTAAGCCATGTATCTAATCCTGGGCGATACCGAGCCGTGTATCTAATCCTGGGCGATGCTGAGCCATGTATCTAATCCTGTCCGATACTGAGCCGTGTATCTAATCCTTGGTGATACCGAGCCGTGTATCTAATCCTGGGCGATACTGAGCCGTGTATCTAATCCTGGGTAATACCGAGCCGTGAATCTAATCCTGGGTGATACTGAGCCGTGTATCTAATCCTGGGTGATACTGAGCCATGTATCTAATCCTGTTTGATACGGAGCCGTGTATCTAATCCTTGGCAATACCGAGCTGTGTATCTAATCCTGGGCGATACCAAGCCATGTATCTAATTGTGGGTGATACTGAGCCGTGTATCTAATCCTGTTTGATACGGAGCCGTGTATCTAATCCTGGGCGATACCGAGCCGTGTATCTAATCCTGGGTGATACCGAGCCGTGTATCTAATCCTGGGCGATACCGAGCCGTGTATCTAATCCTCTCCTGGGCGATACTGTCTGTTGAGCTGTATCTAATCCTGTCCTGTGTGATACTGACTGCTATGCCATGTATCTAATCCTGGGCGATACCGAGCCGTGTATCTAACCTTGGCGATGCTGAGCAGTGTATCTAATCCTGTCCGATACTGAGCCGTGTATCTAATCCTGGGCGATACCGAGCCGTGTATCTAATCCTGGGTGATACCGAACCGTGTTTCTAATCATGGGTGATACCGAGCCGTGTATCTAATCCTGGGTGATATCGAACCGTGTTTCTAATCATGGGTGATACTGAGCCGTGTATCTAATCCTGGGCAATACCGAGCCGTGTATCTAATCCTGGGTGATACTGAGCCGTGTTCCTAATCCTGGGTAATACTGAGCCGTGTATCTAATCCTGGGTGATACTGAGCCGTGTTCCTAATCCTGGGTGATACTGAGCCGTGTATCTAATCCTGTTTGATACCGAGACGTGTATCTAATACTTGGCAATACCGAGACGTGTATCTAATCCTGGGCGATACTGAGCCGTGTATCTAATCCTGGGCGATACCGAGCCATGTATCTAATCCTGGGCGATACCGAGCCGTGTATCTAATCCTCTCCTGTGTGATACTGACTGCTGAGCCGTGTATCTAATCCTGTCCTATACTATGCCGTGTATCTAATACTGGGCGATACTGAGCCATGTATCTAATCCTGGGCGATACTGAGCCGTGTCTAATCCTGTCCTATACTATGCAGTGTATCTAATCCTGGGTGATACTGAGCCGTGTATCTAATCCTGGGCGATATCGAGCCGTGTATCTAATCCTGGGTGATACCGAGCCATGTATCTAATCCTGGGTGGTAACTAGCCATGTATCTAATCCTGGGCGATACCGAACCGTGTATCTAATCCTGGGTGATACCGAGCCGTGTATCTAAACCTGGGCGATAACGATCCGTGTATCTAATCCTGTTTGATACCGAGCCGTGTATCTAATCCTGGGCAATACCGAGCCTGTATCTAATCCTGTGCGATACTGAACGGTGTATCTAATCCTGGGCTTGTATCTAATCTTTGGCATTACTGAGCCATGTATCTAATCCTGGGCGATACCGAGCCGTGTATCTAATCCTCTCCTTTGTGATACTATCTGCTGAGCTGTATCTAATCCTGTCCTGTGTGATACTGTGTGCTGAGCCGTGTATCTAATCCTGGGCGATACCGAGCTCTGTATCTAATCCTGGGCAATTCTGAACAGCGTATCTAATCCTGGGCTTGTATCTAATTTTTGGCGATACTGAGCCGTGTTTCTAATCCTGGGCGATACTGAGCCGTGTATCTAATCCTGGGCGATACCGAGCCGTGTATCTAATCCTGGGCGATACTGAGCCGTGTATCTAATCCTGGGTGATACTGAGCCGTGTTTCTAATCCTGGGCGATACCGAGCCGTGTATCTAATCCTGGGCGATACCGAGCCGTGTATCTAATCCTGGGCGATGCTGAGCCGTGTATCTAATCTTGGGCAATACTGAACCGTGTATCTAATCCTGGGCGATACCGAGCCGTGTATCTAATCCTGGACGATACTGAGCCGTGTATCTAATACTGGGCGATACCTCGCCGTGTATCTTATCCTGAGTGATACTGAGCCATGTATCTAATCCTGGGCGATACCGAGCCGTGTATCTAACCTTGGCGATACTGAGCCATGTATCTAATCCTGTCTGATACTGAGCCGTGTATCTAATCCTGGGCGATACCGAGCCGTGTATCTAATCCTGTCTGTAACTGAGCCGTGTATCCAATCCTGGGCGATACCGAGCCGTGTATCTAATCCTGGGCAATACCGAACCGTGTATCTAATCCTGGGCGATACTGAGCCGTGTATCTAATCCTGGGCAATACCTAGCCGTGTATCTAATCCTGGGTGATACTGAGCCGTGTATCTAATCCTGGGTGATACTGAGCCGTGTACCTAATCCTGGGTGATACTGAGCCGTGTATCTAATCCTGTTTGATACCGAGCCGTGTATCTAATACTTGGCAATACCGAGACCTGTATCTAATCCTGGGCGATACTGAGCCATGTATCTAATCCTGGGCGATACCGAGCCGTGTATCTAATCCTGGGCGATACCGAGCCGTGTATCTAATCCTGTGCGATACCGAGCCGTATATCTAATCCTCTCCTGTGTGATACTGACTGCTGAGCCGTGTATCTAATCCTGTCCTATACTATGCCGTGTATCTAATCCTGGGCGATACTGAGCCGTGTCTAATCCTGTCCTATACTATGCCGTGTATCTAATCCTGGGCGATGCTGAGCCGTGTATCTAATCCTGGGCGATACCGAGCCGTGTATCTAATCCTGGGCGATACCGAGCCGTGTATCTAATCATGGGCGATACTGAGCCGTGTATGTAATCCTGTGCGATACTGAACCGTGTATCTAATCCTGGGCGATACCGAGCCGTGTATCTAATCCTGGGCGATACTGAGCCGTGTATCTAATACTGGGCGATACCTCGCCGTGTATCTAATCCTGAGTGATACTGAGCCATGTATCTAATCCTGGGTGATACTGAGCCGTGTATCTAATCCTGGGTGATACTGAGCCGTGTATCTAATCCTGGGCGATGCTGAGCCATGAACCTAATCCTGGGCGATACCGAGACGTGTATCTAATCCTGGGTGATACCGAGCCGTGTATCTAATCCTGATTGATACTGAGCCATGTATCTAATCCTGTGTGATACTGAGCCGTGTATCTAATCCTGGGTGATACTAAGCCGTGTATCTAATCCTGTTTGATACAGAGCCGTGTATCTAATCCTGGGCGATACCGAGCCGTGTATCTAATCCTCTCCTGTGTAATATCGTCTGCTGAGCTTTATCTAATCCTGTCCTGTGTGATACTGTCTGCTGAGCCGTGTATCTAATCCTCTCCTGTGTGATACTGTCTGCTGAGCCGTGTATCTAATCCTGGGTGATACATAGCCATGTATCTAATCTTGGGCGATAACGAGCCGTGTAACTAATCCTGGGCGATACCGAGCCGTGTATCTAATCCTATCCTGTGTGATACTGTCTGCTGAGCCGTGTATCTAATCCTGGGCGATACCGAGCCGTGTATCTAATCCTATCCTGTGTGATACTGTCTGCTGAGCCGTGTATCTAATCCTATCCTGTGTGATACTGTCTGCTGAGCCCTGTATCTAATCCTATCCTGTGTGATACTGTCTGCTGAGCCGTGTATCTAATCCTATCCTGTGTGATACTGACTGCTGAGCCGTGTATCTAATCCTATCCTGTATGATACTGTCTGCTGAGCCGTGTATCTAATCCTCTCCTGTGTGATACTGTCTGCTGAGCCGTGTATCTAATCCTCTCCTGTGTGATACTGTCTGCTGGGCTGTGTATCTAATACTCTCCTGTGTGATACTGTCTGCTGAGCCGTGTATCTAATCCTATCCTGTGTGATACCGTCTGCTGAGCCGTGTATCTAATCCTATCCTGTGTGATACTGTCTGCTGAGCCGTGTATCTAATCCTATCCTGTGTGATACCGTCTGCTGAGCCGTGTATCTAATCCTATCCTGTGTGATACTGTCTGCTGAGCCGTGTATCTAATCCTATCCTGTGTGATACTGTCTGCTGAACCGTGTATCTAAGCCTGTCACGTGTGATACTGTCTGCTGAGCCGTGTATCTAATCCTATCCAGTGTGATACCATCTGCTGAGCTGTGTATCTAATCCTCTCCTGTGTGATACTGTCTGATGAGCCGTGTATCTAATCCTATCCTGTGTGATACTGACTGCTGAGCTGTGTATCTAATCCTCTCCTGTGCGATACTGTCTGCTGAGCTGTGTATCTAATCCTCTCCTGTGTGATACCGTCTGCTGAGCTGTGTATCTAATCCTCTCCTGTGTGATACCGTCTGCTGAGCTGTGTATCTAATCCTCTCTTGTGTGATATTGTCTGATGAGCCGTGTATCTAATCCTATCCTGTGTGATACTGTCTGATGAGCCGTGTATCTAATCCTATCCTGTGTGATACTGACTGCTGAGCCGTGTATCTAATCCTATCCTGTGTGATACTGTCTGCTGAGCCGTGTATCTAATCCTCTCCTGTATGATACTGTCTGCTGAGCCGTGTATCTAATCCTATCCTGTGTGATACTGTCTGCTGAGCCGTGTATCTAATCCTCTCCTGTGTGATACTGTCTGCTGAGCCGTATATCTAATCCTCTCCTGTGTGATACTGTCTGCTGAGCCGTGTATCTAAGCCTGTCACGTGTGATACTGTCTGCTGAGCCGTGTATCTAATCCTCTCCTGTGTGATACTGTCTGATGAGCCGTGTATCTAATCTTATCCTGTGTGATACTGACTGCTGAGCCGTGTATCTAATCCTATCATGTGTGATACTGTCTGCTGAGCTGTGTATCTAATCCTATCCTGTGTGATACTGTCTGCTGAGCCGTGTATCTAATCCTATCCTGTGTGATACTGTCTGCTGAGCCCTGTATCTAATCCTCTCCTGTGTGATACTGTCTGCTGAGCCCTGTATCTAATCCTATCCTGTGTGATACTGTCTGCTGAGCCGTGTATCTAATCTCATCCTGTGTGATACTGTCTGCTGAGCCGTGTATCTAAGCCTATCACGTGTGATACTGACTGCTGAGCCGTGTATCTAATCCTATCCTGTGTGATACTGTCTGATGAGCCGTGTATCTAATCCTATCCTGTGTGATACTGACTGCTGAGCCGTGTATCTAATCCTATCCTGTGTGATACTGTCTGTTGAGCCGTGTATCTAATCCTCTCCTGTATGATACTGTCTGCTGAGCCGTGTATCTAATCCTATCCTGTGTGATACTGTCTGCTGAGCCGTGTATCTAATCCTCTCCTGTGTGATACTGTCTGCTGAGCCGTATATCTAATCCTCTCCTGTGTGATACTGTCTGCTGAGCCGTGTATCTAAGCCTGTCATGTGTGATACTGTCTGTTGAGCCGTGTATCTAATCCTATCCTGTGTTATACTGTCTGCTGAGCCGTGTATCTAATCCTATCCTGTGTGATACTGTCTGATGAGCCGTGTATCTAAGCCTGTCACGTGTGATACTGTCTGCTGAGCCGTGTATCTAATCCTCTCCTCTGTGATACTGTCTGATGAGCCGTGTATCTAAGCCTGTCACGTGTGATACTGTCTGCTGAGCCATGTATCGAATCCTATCCTGTGTGATACTGACTGCTGAGCCGTGTATCTAATCCTATCCTGTGTGATACTGTCTGCTGAGCTGTGTATCTAATCCTATCCTGTGTGATACTGTCTGCTGAGCCGTGTATCTAATCCTATCCTGTGTGATACTGTCTGCTGAACCGTGTATCTAAGCCTGTCACGTGTGATACTGTCTGCTGAGCCGTGTATCTAATCCTCTCCTGTGTGATACTGTCTGCTGAGCCGTGTATCTAAGCCTGTCACGTGTGATACTGTCTGCTGAGCCATGTATCTAATGCTATCCTGTGTGATACTGTCTGTTGAGCCGTGTATCTAATCCTATCCTGTGTGATACTGTCTACTGAGCCGTGTATCTAATCCTATCCTGTGTGATGCTGTATGCTGAGCCGTGTATCTAATCCTCTCCTGTGCGATACTGTCTGCTGAGCCGTATATCTAATCCTATCCTGTGCGATACTGTCTGCTGAGCCGTGTATCTAATCCTCTCCTGTGCGATACTGTCTGTTGAGCCGTGTATCTAATCCTATCCTGTGTGATACTGTCTACTGAGCCGTGTATCTAATCCTATCCTGTGTGATGCTGTATGCTGAGCCGTGTATCTAATCCTCTCCTGTGCGATACTGTCTGCTGAGCCGTGTATCTAATCCTCTCCTGTGCGATACTGTCTGCTGAGCCGTGTATCTAATCCTATCGTGTGTGATACTGTCTGCTGAGCCGTGTATCTAATCCTATCGTGTGTGATACTGTCTGCTGAGCTGTGTATCTAATCCTCTCCTGTGTGATACTGTCTGCTGATCTGTGTATCTAATCCTCTTCTGTGTGATACTGACTGCTGAGCTGTGTATCTAATCCTCTCCTGTGTGATACTGTCTGCTGAGCTGTGTACCTAAGCCTGTCACGTATGATACTGTCTGCTGAGCTGTGTATCTAATCCTCTCCTGTGTGATACTGACTGCTGAGCTGTGTATCTAATCCTCTCCTGTGTGATACTGACTGCTGAGCCGTGTATCTAATCCTCTCCTGTGTGATACTGTCTGCTGAGCCGTGTATCTAATCCTATCGTGTGTGATACTGTCTGCTGAGCCGTGTATCTAATCCTATCGTGTGTGATACTGTCTGCTGAGCTGTGTATCTAATCCTCTCCTGTGTGATACTGTCTGCTGATCTGTGTATCTAATCCTCTTCTGTGTGATACTGACTGCTGAGCTGTGTATCTAATCCTCTCCTGTGTGATACTGTCTGCTGAGCTGTGTACCTAAGCCTGTCACGTATGATACTGTCTGCTGAGCTGTGTATCTAATCCTCTCCTGTGTGATACTGACTGCTGAGCTGTGTATCTAATCCTCTCCTGTGTGATACTGACTGCTGAGCCGTGTATCTAATCCTCTCCTGTGTGATACCGTCTGCTGAGCCGTGTATCTAGTCCTCTCCTGTGTGATACCGTCTGCTGAGCCGTGTATCTAATCATCTCCTGTGTGATACCGTCTGTTGAGCTGTGTATCTAATCCTATCCTGTGTGATACTGTCTGCTGAGCCGTGTATCTAATCCTCTCCTGTGTGATACCGTCTGCTGAGCCGTGTATCTAATCCTATCCTGTGTGATACTGTCTGCTGAGCCGTGTATCTAATCCTCTCCTGTGTGATACTGACTGCTGAGCCGTGTATCTAATCCTGTCCTATACTATGCCGTGTATCTAATCCTGGGCGATACTGAGCAGTATATCTAATCCTGGGTGATACTGAACCGTGTAGCTAATCCTGGGCGATACCGAGCCGTGTATCTAATCCTGGACGATACTGAGCCGTGTATCTAATCCGGGCCATACCGAGCCGTGTATCTAATCCTGGGCGATACCGAATCGTGTATCTAATCCTGGGTGATACTGAACCGTGTAGCTAATCCTGGGCGATACCGAGCCGTGTATCTAATCCTGGACGATACTGAGCCGTGTATCTAATCCGGGCCATACCGAGCCGTGTATCTAATCCTGGGCGATACCGAGCCGTGTATCTAATCCTGGGTGATACTGAGCCATGTACCTAATCCTGGGTGATACTGAGCTGTGTATCTAATCCTGTTTGATACCGAGCCGTGTATCTAATACTTGGCAATACCGAGACGTGTATCTAATCCTGGGCGATACTGAGCCGTGTATCTAATCCTGGGCGATACCGAGCCATGTATCTAATCCTGGGCGATACCGAGCCGTATATCTAATCCTATCCTGTGTGATACTGACTGCTGAGCCGTGTATCTAATCCTGTCCTATACTATGCCGTGTATCTAATCCTGGGCGATACTGAACCGTGTAGCTAATCCTGGGCGATACCGAGCCGTGTATCTAATCCTGGACGATACTGAGCCGTGTATCTAATACTGGGCGATACCTCGCCGTGTATCTAATCCTGGACGATACTGAGCCATGTATCTAATCCTATCCTGTGTGATACTGACTGCTGAGCCGTGTATCTAATCCTGTCCTATACTATGCCGTATATCTAATCCTGGGTGATACTGAACCGTGTAGCTAATCCTGGGCGATACCGAGCCGTGTATCTAATCCTGGACGATACTGAGCCGTGTATCTAATACTGGGCGATACCTCGCTGTGTATCTAATCCTGAGTGATACTGAGCCATGTATCTAATCCTCGGCGATACCGAGCCGTGTATCTAACCTTGGCGATGCTGAGCCATGTATCTAATCCTGGGCTTGTATCTAATTTTTGGCGATACTGAGCCGTGTATCTAATCCTGGGCGATACCGAGCCGTGTATCTAATCCTGGGCGATGCTGAGCCGTGTATCTAATACTGGGCGATACCTCGCCATGTATCTAATCCTGAGTGATACTGAGCCATGTATCTAATCCTGTCCGATACTGAGCCGTGTATCTAATCCGGGCCATACCGAGCCGTGTATCTAATCCTGGGCGATGCTGAGCCGTGTATCTAATACTGGGCGATACCTCGCCGTGTATCTAATCCTGAGTGATACTGAGCCATGTATCTAATCCTGTCCGATACTACTGAGCCGTGTATCTAATCCGGGCCATACCGAGCCGTGTATCTAATCCTGGGCGATACCGAGCTGTGTATCTAATCCTGGGCGATACCGAACCGTGTATCTAATCCTTGGCGATACTGAGCCGTGTATCTAAACCTGGGCAATACCGAGCCGTGTATCTAATCCTGGGTGATACTGAGCCGTGTATCTAATCCTGTTTGATACCGAGCCGTGTATCTAATACTTGGCAATACCGAGACGTGTATCTAATCCTGGGCGATACTGAGCCGTGTATCTAATCCTGGGCAATACCTCGCCGTGTATCTAATCCTGGGTGATACTGAGCCATGTACCTAATCCTGGGTGATACTGAGCCTTGTATCTAATCCTGTTTGATACCGAGCCGTGTATCTAATACTTGGCAATATCGAGACGTGTATCTAATCCTGGGCGATACCGAGCCATATATCTAATCCTGGGCGATACCGAGCCGTATATCTAATCCTCTCCTGTGTGATACTGACTGCTGAGCCGTGTATCTAATCCTGGGCGATACTGAGCCGTGTATCTAATCCTGGGCAATACCGAGCCGTGTATCTAATCCTGGGTGATACCGAGCCGTGTATCTAATCCTGGGCGATACCGAGCCTTGTATCTAATCCTCTCCTGGGTGATACTGTCTGTTGAGCTGTATCTAATCCTGTCCTGTGTGATACTGACTGCTGAGCCATGTATCTAATCCTGTCCGATACTGAGCCGTGTATCTAATCCTGGGCAATACCGAGCCGTGTATCTAATCCTGGGTGATACTGAGCCGTGTATCTAATCCTGGGCAATACCGAGCCGTGTATCTAATCCTGGGTGATACTGAGCCGGGTATCTATTCCTGGGTGATACTGAGCCGTGTACCTAATCCTGGGTGATACTGAGCCGTGTATCTAATCCTGCTTGATACCGATCCGTGTATCTAATACTTGACAATACTTAGCCGTGTATCTAATCCTGGGCGATACCGAACCGTGTATCTAATCCTGGGCGATGCTGAGCCATGTATCTAATCCTGTCCGATACTGAGCCGTGTATCTAATCCTGCTTGATACCGATCCGTGTATCTAATACTTGACAATACTTAGCCGTGTATCTAATCCTGGGCGATACCGAGCCGTGTATCTAATCCTGGGCGATACTGAGCCGTGTATCTAATCCTGGGTAATACCAAGCCGTGTATCTAATCCTGGGTGATACTGAGCCGTGTATCTAATCCTGGGTGATACTGAGCCGTGTATCTAATCCTGTTTGATACGGAGCCGTGTATCTAATCCTTGGCAATACCGAGCCGTGTATCTAATCCTGGGCGATACCGAGCCGTGTATCTAATCCTGGGCGATACTGAGCCGTGTTTATAATCCTGGGTTATACTGAGCCATGTATCTAATCCTGGGCGATACCGAGCCGTGTATCTAATCATGGGTGATACCGAGCCGTGTATCTAATCCTGGGCGATACCGAGCCGTGTATCTAATCCTCTCCTGGGCGATACTGTCTGTTGAGCTGTATCTAATCCTGTCCTGTGTGATACTGACTGCTGAGCCATGTATCTAATCCTGGGCGATACCGAGCCGTGTATCTAACCTTGGCGATGCTGAGCAGTGTATCTAATCCTGTCCGATACTGAGCCGTGTATCTAATCCTGCTTGATACCGATCCGTGTATCTAATACTTGACAATACTTAGCCGTGTATCTAATCCTGGGCGATACCGAGCCGTGTATCTAATCCTGGGCGATACTGAGCCGTGTATCTAATCCTGGGTAATACCAAGCCGTGTATCTAATCCTGGGTGATACTGAGCCGTGTATCTAATCCTGGGTGATACTGAGCCGTGTATCTAATCCTGTTTGATACGGAGCCGTGTATCTAATCCTTGGCAATACCGAGCCGTGTATCTAATCCTGGGCGATACCGAGCCGTGTATCTAATCCTGGGCGATACTGAGCCGTGTTTATAATCCTGGGTTATACTGAGCCATGTATCTAATCCTGGGCGATACCGAGCCGTGTATCTAATCCTGGGTGATACCGAGCCGTGTATCTAATCCTGGGCGATACCGAGCCGTGTATCTAATCCTCTCCTGGGCGATACTGTCTGTTGAGCTGTATCTAATCCTGTCCTGTGTGATACTGACTGCTGAGCCATGTATCTAATCCTGGGCGATACCGAGCCGTGTATCTAACCTTGGCGATGCTGAGCAGTGTATCTAATCCTGTCCGATACTGAGCCGTGTATCTAATCCTGGGCGATACCGAGCCGTGTATCTAATCCTGGGTGATACCGAACCGTGTATCTAATCCTGTCCGATACTGAGCCGTGTATCTAATCCTGGGCGATACCGAGCCGTGTATCTAATCCTGGGCGATACTGAGCCGTGTATCTAATCATGGGTAATACCAAGCCGTGTATCTAATCCTGGGTGATACTGAGCCGTGTATCTAATCCTGGGTGATACTGAGCCGTGTATCTAATCCTGTTTGATACGGAGCCGTGTATCTAATCCTTGGCAATACCGAGCCGTGTATCTAATCCTGGGCGATACCGAGCCGTGTATCTAATCCTGGGCGATACTGAGCCGTGTATCTAATCATGGGTAATACCAAGCCGTGTATCTAATCCTGGGTGATACTGAGCCGTGTATCTAATCCTGGGTGATACTGAGCCGTGTATCTAATCCTGTTTGATACGGAGCCGTGTATCTAATCCTTGGCAATACCGAGCCGTGTATCTAATCCTGGGCGATACCGAGCCGTGTATCTAATCCTGGGTGATACCGAGCCGTGTATCTAATCCTGGGCGATACCGAGCCGTGTATCTAATCCTATCCTGGGCGATACTGTCTGTTGAGCTGTATCTAATCCTGTCCTGTGTGATACTGACTGCTGAGCCATGTATCTAATCCTGGGCGATACCGAGCCGTGTATCTAACCTTGGCGATGCTGAGCAGTGTATCTAATCCTGTCCGATACTGAGCCGTGTATCTAATCCTGGGCGATACCGAGCCGTGTATCTAATCCTGGGTGTTACCGAACCGTGTATCTAATCCTGTGCGATACTGAGCCGTGTATCTAATCCTGGGCAATACCGAGCCGTGTATCTAATCCTGGGTGATACCGAGCCGTGTATCTAATCCTGGGCGATACCGAGCCGTGTATCTAATCCTCTCTTGGGTGATACTGTCTGTTGAGCTGTATCTAATCCTGTCCTGTGTGATACTGACTGCTGAGCCATGTATCTAATCCTGGGCGATACCGAGCCATGTATCTAACCTTGGTGATGCTGAGCAGTGTATCTAATCCTGTCCGATACTGAGCCGTGTATCTAATCCTGGGCGATACCGAGCCGTGTATCTAATCCTGGGTGATACCGAACCGTGTATCTAATCCTGTGCGATACTGAACCGTGTATCTAATCCTGGGCAATACCGAGCCGTGTATCTAATCCTGAGTGATACTGAGCCATGTATCTAATCCTGGGCGATACCGAGCCGTGTATCTAATCCTGGGCGATACCGAACCGTGTATCTAATCCTTGGCGATACTGAGCCGTGTATCTAATCCTGGGCAATACCGAGCCGTGTATCTAATCCTGGGTGATACTGAGCCGTGTATCTAATCCTGGGTGATACTGAGCCATGTACCTAATCCTGGGTGATACTGAGCCGTGTATCTAACCCTGTTTGATACCGAGCCGTGTATCTAATACTTGGCAATACCGAGACGTGTATCTAATCCTGGGCGATACTGAGCCGTGTATCTAATCCTGGGCGATACCGAGCCGTGTATCTAATCCTGGGCGATACCGAGCCGTGTATCTAATCCTGGGCGATACCGAGCCGTATATCTAATCCTCTCCTGGGCGATACTGTCTGCTGAGCTGTATCTAATCCTGTCCTGTGTGATACTGACTGTTAAGCCATGTATCTAATCCTGGGCGATACCGAGCCGTGTATCTAATCCTGGGCGATGCTGAGCCATGTATCTAATCCTGTCCGATACTGAGCCGTGTATCTAATCCTTGGTGATACCGAGCCGTGTATCTAATCCTGGGCGATACTGAGCCGTGTATCTAATCCTGGGTAATACCGAGCCGTGAATCTAATCCTGGGTGATACTGAGCCGTGTATCTAATCCTGGGTGATACTGAGCCATGTATCTAATCCTGTTTGATACGGAGCCGTGTATCTAATCCTTGGCAATACCGAGCTGTGTATCTAATCCTGGGCGATACCAAGCCATGTATCTAATTGTGGGTGATACTGAGCCGTGTATCTAATCCTGTTTGATACGGAGCCGTGTATCTAATCCTGGGCGATACCGAGCCGTGTATCTAATCCTGTCCGATACTGAGCCGTGTATCTAATCCTGGGCGATACCGAGCCGTGTATCTAATCCTGGGTGATACCGAACCGTGTTTCTAATCATGGGTGATACCGAGCCGTGTATCTAATCCTGGGTGATATCGAACCGTGTTTCTAATCATGGGTGATACTGAGCCGTGTATCTAATCCTGGGCAATACCGAGCCGTGTATCTAATCCTGGGTGATACTGAGCCGTGTTCCTAATCCTGGGTAATACTGAGCCGTGTATCTAATCCTGGGTGATACTGAGCCGTGTTCCTAATCCTGGGTGATACTGAGCCGTGTATCTAATCCTGTTTGATACCGAGCCGTGTATCTAATACTTGGCAATACCGAGACGTGTATCTAATCCTGGGCGATACTGAGCCGTGTATCTTATCCTGTCTGTAACTGAGCCGTGTATCTAATCCTGGGCGATACCGAGCCGTGTATCTAATCCTGGGCAATACCGAACCGTGTATCTAATCCTGGGCGATACTGAGCCGTGTATCTAATCCTGGGCAATACCTAGCCATGTATCTAATCCTGGGTGATACTGAGCCGTGTATCTAATCCTGGGTGATACTGAGCCGTGTACCTAATCCTGGGTGATACTGAGCCGTGTATCTAATCCTGTTTGATACCGAGCCGTGTATCTAATACTTGGCAATACCGAGACCTGTATCTAATCCTGGGCGATACTGAGCCATGTATCTAATCCTGGGCGATACCGAGCCGTGTATCTAATCCTGGGCGATACCGAGCCGTGTATCTAATCCTGTGCGATACCGAGCCGTATATCTAATCCTCTCCTGTGTGATACTGACTGCTGAGCCGTGTATCTAATCCTGTCCTATACTATGCCGTGTATCTAATCCTGGGCGATACTGAGCCGTGTCTAATCCTGTCCTATACTATGCCGTGTATCTAATCCTGGGTGATGCTGAGCCGTGTATCTAATCCTGGGCGATACCGAGCCGTGTATCTAATCCTGGGCGATACCGAGCCGTGTATCTAATCATGGGCGATACTGAGCCGTGTATGTAATCCTGTGTGATACTGAACCGTGTATCTAATCCTGGGCGATACCGAGCCGTGTATCTAATCCTGGGCGATACTGAGCCGTGTATCTAATACTGGGCGATACCTCGCCGTGTATCTAATCCTGAGTGATACTGAGCCATGTATCTAATCCTGGGTGATACTGAGCCGTGTATCTAATCCTGGGTGATACTGAGCCGTGTATCTAATCCTGGGCGATGCTGAGCCATGAACCTAATCCTGGGCGATACCGAGACGTGTATCTAATCCTGGGTGATACCGAGCCGTGTATCTAATCCTGATTGATACTGAGCCATGTATCTAATCCTGTGTGATACTGAGCCGTGTATCTAATCCTGTTTGATACAGAGCCGTGTATCTAATCCTGGGCGATACCGAGCCGTGTATCTAATCCTCTCCTGTGTATTATCGTCTGCTGAGCTTTATCTAATCCTGTCCTGTGTGATACTGTCTGCTGAGCCGTGTATCTAATCCTCTCCTGTGTGATACTGTCTGCTGAGCCGTGTATCTAATCCTGGGTGATACATAGCCGTGTATCTAATCTTGGGCGATAACGAGCCGTGTAACTAATCCTGGGCAATACCGAGCCGTGTATCTAATCCTGGGCGATACCGAGCCGTGTATCTAATCCTATCCTGTGTGATACTGTCTGCTGAGCCGTGTATCTAATCCTATCCTGTGTGATACCGTCTGCTGAGCCGTGTATCTAATCCTATCCTGTGTGATACTGTCTGCTGAGCCGTGTATCTAATCCTATCCTGTGTGATACCGTCTGCTGAGCCGTGTATCTAATCCTATCCTGTGTGATACTGTCTGCTGAGCCGTGTATCTAATCCTATCCTGTGTGATACTGTCTGCTGAACCGTGTATCTAAGCCTGTCACGTGTGATACTGTCTGCTGAGCCGTGTATCTAATCCTATCCAGTGTGATACCATCTGCTGAGCTGTGTATCTAATCCTCTCCTGTGTGATACTGTCTGCTGAGCCGTGTATCTAATCCTATCCAGTGTGATACTGTCTGCTGAGCCGTGTATCTAATCCCATCCTGTGTGATACTGTCTGCTGAGGCGTGTATCTAATCCTATCCTGTGTGATACTGTCTGCTGAGCTGTGTATCTAATCCTCTCCTGTGTGATACTGTCTGCTGAGCTGTGTATCTAATCCTATCCTGTGTGATACTGTCTGCTGAGCTGTGTATCTAATCCCATCCTGTGTGATACTGACTGCTGAGCCGTGTATCTAATCCTCTCCTGTGTGATACTGTCTGCTGAGCCGTGTATCTAAGTCTGTCACGTGTGATACTGTTTGCTGAGCCGTGTATCTAATCCCATCCTGTGTGATACTGTCTGCTGAGCCGTGTATCTAATCCTCTCCTGTGCGATACTGTCTGCTGAGCTGTGTATCTAATCCTCTCCTGTGTGATACCGTCTGCTGAGCTGTGTATCTAATCCTCTCCTGTGTGATACCGTCTGCTGAGCTGTGTATCTAATCCTCTCCTGTGTGATACTGTCTGATGAGCCGTGTATCTAATCCTATCCTGTGTGATACTGTCTGATGAGCCGTGTATCTAATCCTATCCTGTGTGATACTGACTGCTGAGCCGTGTATCTAATCCTATCCTGTGTGATACTGTCTGCTGAGCCGTGTATCTAATCCTCTCCTGTATGATACTGTCTGCTGAGCCGTGTATCTAATCCTATCCTGTGTGATACTGTCTGCTGAGCCGTGTATCTAATCCTCTCCTGTGTGATACTGTCTGCTGAGCCGTATATCTAATCCTCTTCTGTGTGATACTGACTGCTGAGCTGTGTATCTAATCCTCTCCTGTGTGATACTGTCTGCTGAGCTGTGTACCTAAGCCTGTCACGTATGATACTGTCTGCTGAGCTGTGTATCTAATCCTCTCCTGTGTGATACTGACTGCTGAGCCGTGTATCTAATCCTCTCCTGTGTGATACCGTCTGCTGAGCTGTGTATCTAATCATCTCCTGTGTGATACCGTCTGTTGAGCTGTGTATCTAATCCTATCCTGTGTGATACTGTCTGCTGAGCCGTGTATCTAGTCCTCTCCTGTGTGATACCGTCTGCTGAGCTGTGTATCTAGTCCTCTCCTGTGTGATACCGTCTGCTGAGCTGTGTATCTAATCCTCTCCTGTGTGATGCTGTCTGATGAGCCGTGTATCTAATCCTATCCTGTGTGATACTGTCTGCTGAGCCGTGTATCTAATCCTCTCCTGTGTGACACTGACTGCTGAGCCGTGTATCTAATCCTGTCCTATACTATGCCGTGTATCTAATCCTGGGCGATACTGAGCAGTATATCTAATCCTGGGTGATACTGAACCGTGTAGCTAATCCTGGGCGATACCGAGCCGTGTATCTAATCCTGGACGATACTGAGCCGTGTATCTAATCCGGGCCATACCGAGCCGTGTATCTAATCCTGGGCGATACCGAATCGTGTATCTAATCCTTGGCGATACTGAGCCGTGTATCTAATCCTGGGCAATACCGAGCCGTGTATCTAATCCTGGGTGATACTGAGCCGTGTATCTAATCCTGGGTGATACTGAGCCATGTACCTAATCCTGGGTGATACTGAGCTGTGTATCTAATCCTGTTTGATACCGAGCCGTGTATCTAATACTTGGCAATACCGAGACGTGTATCTAATCCTGGGCGATACTGAGCCGTGTATCTAATCCTGGGCGATACCGAGCCATGTATCTAATCTTGGGCGATACCGAGCCGTATATCTAATCCTATCCTGTGTGATACTGACTGCTGAGCCGTGTATCTAATCCTGTCCTATACTATGCCGTGTATCTAATCCTGGGCGATACTGAGCCGTATATCTAATCCTGGGTGATACTGAACCGTGTAGCTAATCCTGGGCGATACCGAGCCGTGTATCTAATCCTGGACGATACTGAGACGTGTATCTAATACTGGGCGATACCTCGCCTTGTATCTAATCCTGAGTGATACTGAGTCATGTATCTAATCCTGGGCGATACCGAGCCGTGTATCTAACCTTGGCGATGCTGAGCCATGTATCTAATCCTGGGCTTGTATCTAATTTTTGGCGATACTGAGCCGTGTATCTAATCCTGGGCGATACTGAGCCGTGTATCTAATCCTGGGCGATGCTGAGCCGTGTATCTAATACTGGGCGATACCTCGCCATGTATCTAATCCTGAGTGATACTGAGCCATGTATCTAATCCTGTCCGATACTGAGCCGTGTATCTAATCCGGGCCATACCGAGCCGTGTATCTAATCCTGGGCGATGCTGAGCCGTGTATCTAATACTGGGCGATACCTCGCCGTGTATCTAATCCTGAGTGATACTGAGCCATGTATCTAATCCTGTCCGATACTACTGAGCCGTGTATCTAATCCGGGCCATACCGAGCCGTGTATCTAATCCTGGGCGATACCGAGCTGTGTATCTAATCCTGGGCGATACCGAACCGTGTATCTAATCCTTGGTGATACTAAGCCGTGTATCTAAACCTGGGCAATACCGAGCCGTGTATCTAATACTTGGCAATATCGAGACGTGTATCTAATCCTGGGCGATACCGAGCCATATATCTAATCCTGGGCGATACCGAGCCGTATATCTAATCCTCTCCTGTGTGATACTGACTGCTGAGCCGTGTATCTAATCCTGGGCGATACTGAGCCGTATATCTAATCCTGGGTGATACTGAACCGTGTAGCTAATCCTGGGCGATACCGAGCCGTGTATTTAATACTGGGCGATACCTCGCCGTGTATCTAATCCTGAGTGATACTGAGCCATGTATCTAATCCTGGGCGATACCGAGCCGTGTATCTAACCTTGGCGATGCTGAGCCATGTATCTAATCCTGGGCTTGTATCTAATTTTTGGCGATACTGAGCCGTGTTTCTAATCCTGGGCGATACTGAGCCGTGTATCTAATCCTGGGCGATACCTCGCCGTGTATCTAATCCTGAGTGATACTGAGCCATGTATCTAATCCTGGACGATACCGAGCCGTGTATCTAACCTTTGCGATGCTGAGCCATGTATCTAATCCTGTCTGATACTGAGCCGTGTATCTAATCCTGGGCGATACCGAGCCGTGTATCTAATCCTGGGTGATACTGAACCGTGTATCTAATCCTGGACGATACTGAGCCGTGTATCTAATCCTGGGCAATACCTAGCCGTGTATCTAATCCTGGGCGATACCGAACCGTGTATCTAATCCTGGGCGATGCTGAGCCATGTATCTAATCCTGTCCGATACTGAGCCGTGTATCTAATCCTGGGCGATACCGAGCCGTGTATCTAATCCTGGGCGATACTGAGCCGTGTATCTAATCCTGGGTAATACCAAGCCGTGTATCTAATCCTGGGTGATACTGAGCCGTGTATCTAATCCTGGGTGATACTGAGCCGTGTATCTAATCCTGTTTGATACGGAGCCGTGTATCTAATCCTTGGCAATACCGAGCCGTGTATCTAATCCTGGGCGATACCGAGCCGTGTATCTAATCCTGGGCGATACTGAGCCGTGTTTATAATCCTGGGTTATACTGAGCCATGTATCTAATCCTGGGCGATACCGAGCCGTGTATCTAATCCTGGGTGATACCGAGCCGTGTATCTAATCCTGGGCGATACCGAGCCGTGTATCTAATCCTCTCCTGGGCGATACTGTCTGTTGAGCTGTATCTAATCCTGTCCTGTGTGATACTGACTGCTGAGCCATGTATCTAATCCTGGGCGATACCGAGCCGTGTATCTAACCTTGGCGATGCTGAGCAGTGTATCTAATCCTGTCCGATACTGAGCCGTGTATCTAATCCTGGGCGATACCGAGCCGTGTATCTAATCCTGGGTGATACCGAACCGTGTATCTAATCCTGTGCGATACTGAGCCGTGTATCTAATCCTGGGCAATACCGAGCCGTGTATCTAATCCTGGGTGATACCGAGCCGTGTATCTAATCCAGGGCGATACCGAGCCGTGTATCTAATCCTCTCCTGGGTGATACTGTCTGTAGAGCTGTATCTAATCCTGTCCTGTGTGATACTGACTGCTGAGCCATGTATCTAATCCTGGGCGATACCGAGCCATGTATCTAACCTTGGCGATGCTGAGCAGTGTATCTAATCCTGTCCGATACTGAGCCGTGTATCTAATCCTGGGCGATACCGAGCCGTGTATCTAATCCTGGGTGATACCGAACCGTGTATCTAATCCTGTGCGATACTGAGCCGTGTATCTAATCCTGGGCAATACCGAGCCGTGTATCTAATCCTGGGTGATACTGAGCCGTGTATCTATTCCTGGGTGATACTGAGCCGTGTACCTAATCCTGGGTGATACTGAGCCGTGTATCTAATCCTGCTTGATACCGATCCGTGTATCTAATACTTGACAATACTTAGCCGTGTATCTAATCCTGGGCGATACCGAACCGTGTATCTAATCCTGGGCGATGCTGAGCCGTGTATCTAATCCTGGGCGATACCGAGCCATGTATCTAACCTTGGCGATGCTGAGCAGTGTATCTAATCCTGTCCGATACTGAGCCGTGTATCTAATCCTGGGCGATACCGAACCGTGTATCTAATCCTGGGCGATGCTGAGCCGTGTATCTAATCCTGGGCGATACCGAGCCGTGTATCTAATCCTGGGCGATACTGAGCCGTGTATCTAATCCTGGGTAATACCAAGCCGTGTATCTAATCCTGGGTGATACTGAGCCGTGTATCTAATCCTGGGTGATACTGAGCCGTGTATCTAATCCTGTTTGATACGGAGCCGTGTATCTAATCCTTGGCAATACCGAGCCGTGTATCTAATCCTGGGCGATACCGAGCCGTGTATCTAATCCTGGGCGATACTGAGCCGTGTTTATAATCCTGGGTTATACTGAGCCATGTATCTAATCCTGGGCGATACCGAGCCGTGTATCTAATCCTGGGTGATACCGAGCCGTGTATCTAATTCTGGGCGATACCGAGCCGTGTATCTAATCCTCTCCTGGGCGATACTGTCTGTTGAGCTGTATCTAATCCTGTCCTGTGTGATACTGACTGCTGAGCCATGTATCTAATCCTGGGCGATACCGAGCCGTGTATCTAACCTTGGCGATGCTGAGCAGTGTATCTAATCCTGTCCGATACTGAGCCGTGTACCTAATCCTGGGCGATACCGAGCCGTGTATCTAATCCTGGGTGATACCGAACCGTGTATCTAATCCTGTGCGATACTGAACCGTGTATCTAATCCTGGGCAATACCGAGCCGTGTATCTAATCCTGAGTGATACTGAGCCATGTATCTAATCCTGGGCGATACCGAGCCGTGTATCTAATCCTGGGCGATACCGAACCGTGTATCTAATCCTTGGCGATACTGAGCCGTGTATCTAATCCTGGGCAATACCGAGCCGTCTATCTAATCCTGGGTGATACTGAGCCGTGTATCTAATCCTGGGTGATACTGAGCCATGTACCTAATCCTGGGTGATACTGAGCCGTGTATCTAATCCTGTTTGATACCGAGCCGTGTATCTAATACTTGGCAATACCGAGATGTGTATCTAATCCTGGGCGATACTGATCCGTGTATCTAATCCTGGGCGATACCGAGCCGTGTATCTAATCCTGGGCGATACCGAGCCGTGTATCTAATCCTGGGCGATACCGAGCCGTATATCTAATCCTCTCCTGGGCGATACTGTCTGCTGAGCTGTATCTAATCCTGTCCTGTGTGATACTGACTGTTAAGCCATGTATCTAATCCTGGGCGATACCGAGCCGTGTATCTAATCCTGGGCGATGCTGAGCCATGTATCTAATCCTGTCCGATACTGAGCCGTGTATCTAATCCTTGGTGATACCGAGCCGTGTATCTAATCCTGGGCGATACTGAGCCGTGTATCTAATCCTGGGTAATACCGAGCCGTGAATCTAATCCTGGGTGATACTGAGCCGTGTATCTAATCCTGGGTGATACTGAGCCATGTATCTAATCCTGTTTGATACGGAGCCGTGTATCTAATCCTTGGCAATACCGAGCTGTGTATCTAATCCTGGGCGATACCAAGCCATGTATCTAATTGTGGGTGATACTGAGCCGTGTATCTAATCCTGTTTGATACGGAGCCGTGTATCTAATCCTGGGCGATACCGAGCCATGTATCTAATCCTCTCCTGTGTGATATCGTCTGCTGAGCTTTATCTAATCCTGTCCTGTGTGATACTGTCTGCTGAGCCGTGTATCTAATCCTGGGTGATACCTAGCCGTGTATCTAATCTTGGGCGATAACGAGCCGTGTAACTAATCCTGGGCAATACCGAGCCGTGTATCTAATCCTGGGCGATACCGAGCCTTGTATCTAATCCTGGGCAATACCGAGCCGTGTATCTAATCCTATCCTGTGTGATACTGTCTGCTGAGCCGTGTATCTAATCCTATCCTGTGTGATACCGTCTGCTGAGCCGTGTATCTAATCCTATCCTGTGTGATACTGTCTGCTGAGCCGTGTATCTAATCCTATCCTGTGTGATACTGTCTGCTGAACCGTGTATCTAAGCCTGTCACGTGTGATACTGTCTGCTGAGCCGTGTATCTAATCCTATCCAGTGTGATACCATCTGCTGAGCTGTGTATCTAATCCTCTCCTGTGTGATACTGTCTGCTGAGCCGTGTATCTAATCCTATCCAGTGTGATACTGTCTGCTGAGCCGTGTATCTAATCCTATCCTGTGTGATGCTGTCTGCTGAGCCGTGTATCTGAGTCTGTCATGAGTGATACTGTCTGCTGAGCCGTGTATCTAAGTCTGTCACGTGTGATACTGTTTGCTGAGCCGTGTATCTAATCCTATCCTGTGTGATACTGTCTGCTGAGCCGTGTATCTAATCCTCTCCTGTGTGATACTGTCTGCTGAGCTGTGTATCTAATCCTATCCTGTGTGATACTGTCTGCTGAGCCGTGTATCTAATCCTCTCCTGTGTGATACTGTCTGCTGAGCCGTGTATCTAAGTCTGTCACGTGTGATACTGTTTGCTGAGCCGTGTATCTAATCCCATCCTGTGTGATACTGTCTACTGAGCTGTGTATCTAATCCCATCCTGTGTGATACTGACTGCTGAGCCGTGTATCTAATCCTCTCCTGTGTGATACTGTCTGCTGAGCCGTGTATCTAAGTCTGTCACGTGTGATACTGTTTGCTGAGCCGTGTATCTAATCCCATCCTGTGTGATGCTGTCTGCTGAGCCGTGTATCTAATCCTCTCCTGTGATACTGTCTGCTGAGCTGTGTATCTAATCCTCTCCTGTGTGATACTGTCTGCTGAGCCGTGTATCTAATCCTCTCCTGTGCGATACTGTCTGCTGAGCTGTGTATCTAATCCTCTCCTGTGTGATACCGTCTGCTGAGCTGTGTATCTAATCCTCTCCTGTGTGATACCGTCTGCTGAGCTGTGTATCTAATCCTCTCCTGTGTGATACCGTCTGCTGAGCTGTGTATCTAATCCTCTCCTGTGTGATACTGTCTGATGAGCCGTGTATCTAATCCTATCCTGTGTGATACTGTCTGCTGAGCCGTGTATCTAATCCTCTCCTGTATGATACTGTCTGCTGAGCCGTGTATCTAATCCTATCCTGTGATACTGTCTGCTGAGCTGTGTATCTAATCCTCTCCTGTGTGATGCTGTATGCTGAGCCGTGTATCTAATCCTCTCCTGTGCGATACTGTCTGCTGAGCTGTGTATCTAATCCTCTCCTGTGTGATACCGTCTGCTGAGCTGTGTATCTAATCCTCTCCTGTGTGATACCGTCTGCTGAGCTGTGTATCTAATCCTCTCCTGTGTGATACTGTCTGATGAGCCGTGTATCTAATCCTATCCTGTGTGATACTGTCTGATGAGCCGTGTATCTAATCCTATCCTGTGTGATACTGACTGCTGAGCCGTGTATCTAATCCTATCCTGTGTGATACTGTCTGCTGAGCCGTGTATCTAATCCTCTCCTGTATGATACTGTCTGCTGAGCCGTGTATCTAATCCTATCCTGTGTGATACTGTCTGCTGAGCCGTGTATCTAATCCTCTCCTGTGTGATACTGTCTGCTGAGCCGTATATCTAATCCTCTCCTGTGTGATACTGTCTGCTGAGCCGTGTATCTAATCCTATCCTGTGTGATACTGTCTGATGAGCCGTGTATCTAATCCTATCCTGTGTGATACTGACTGCTGAGCCGTGTATCTAATCCTATCCTGTGTGATACTGTCTGCTGAGCTGTGTATCTAATCCTATCCTGTGTGATACTGTCTGCTGAGCCGTGTATCTAATCATATCCTGTGTGATACTGTCTGCTGAGCTGTGTATCTAATCCTCTCCTGTGTGATACTGTCTGCTGAGCTGTGTATCTAATCCTCTCCTGTGTGATACTGTCTGCTGAGCCGTGTATCTAATCCTATCCTGTGTGATACTGTCTGCTGAGCTGTGTATCTAATCCTCTCCTGTATGATACTGTCTGCTGAGCCGTGTATCTAATCCTCTCCTGTGTGATACTGTCTGCTGAGCCGTATATTTAATCCTCTCCTGTGTGATACTGTCTGATGAGCCGTGTATCTAATCCTATCCTGTGTGATACTGACTGCTGAACCGTGTATCTAATCCTCTCCTGTGTGATACTGTCTGCTGAGCCGTGTATCTAATCCTATCCTGTGTGATACTGTCTGATGAGCCGTGTATCTAATCCTATCCTGTGTGATACTGACTGCTGAGCCGTGTATCTAATCCTTTCCTGTGTGATACTGTCTGCTGAGCCGTGTATCTAATCCTCTCCTGTGTGATACTGTCTGCTGAGCCGTGTATCTAAGCCTGTCATGTGTGATACTGTCTGCTGAGCCGTGTATCTAATCCTATCCTGTGTGATACTGTCTGCTGAGCCGTGTATCTAAGCCTGTCACGTGTGATACTGTCTGCTGAGCCGTGTATCTAATCCTCTCCTGTGTGATACTGTCTGATGAGCCGTGTATCTAATCCTATCCTGTGTGATACTGACTGCTGAGCCGTGTATCTAATCCTATCCTGTGTGATACTGTCTGCTGAGCTGTGTATCTAATCCTATCCTGTGTGATACTGTCTGCTGAGCCGTGTATCTAATCCTCTCCTGTGTGATACTGTCTGCTGAGCCGTGTATCTAAGCCTGTCACGTGTGATACTGTCTGCTGAGCCGTGTATCTAAGCCTCTCATGTGTGATACTGTCTTCTGAGCCGTGTATCTAATCCTCTCCTGTGTGATACTGTCTGCTGAGCCGTGTATCTAAGCCTGTCACGTGTGATACTGTCTGCTGAGCCGTGTATTTAATCCTATCCTGTGTGATACTGTCTGCTGAGCCGTGTATCTAAGCCTGTCACGTGTGATACTGTCTGCTGAGCCGTGTATTTAATCCTCTCCTGTGTGATACTGTCTGCTGAGCCGTGTATCTAAGCCTGTCACGTGTGATACTGTCTGCTGAGCCGTGTATTTAATCCTCTCCTGTGTGATACTGTCTGATGAGCGATGTATCTAATCCTATCCTGTGTGATACTGACTGCTGAGCCGTGTATCTAATCCTCTCCTGTGTGATACTGTCTGCTGAGCCGTGTATCTAAGCCTGTCATGTGTGATACTGTCTGCTGAGCCGTGTATCTAATCCTATCCTGTGTGATACTGTCTGCTGAGTCGTGTATCTAAGCCTGTCACGTGTGATACTGTCTGCTGAGCCGTGTATCTAATCCTCTCCTGTGTGATACTGTCTGCTGAGCCGTGTATCTAATCCTATCCTGTGTGATAACATCTGCTGAGCTGTGTATCTAATCCTATCCTGTGTGATACCGTCTGCTGAGCTGTGTATCTAATCCTATCCTGTGTGATACTGACTGCTGAGCCGTGTATCTAATCCTATCCTGTGTGATACTGTCTGCTGAGCCATGTATCTAATCCTCTCCTGTGTGATACTGTCTGCTGAGCCGTGTATCTAATCCTATGCTGCGTGATACTGTCTGCTGAGCTGTGTATCTAATCCTCTCCTGTGTGATACTGACTGCTGAGCCATGTATCTAATCCTCTCCTGTGTGATACTGTCTGCTGAGCCGTGTATCTAATCCTCTCCTGTGTGATACTGTCTGCTGAGCTGTGTATCTAAGCCTGTCATGTGTGATACTGTCTGCTGAGCCGTGTATCTAATCCTATCCTGTGTGATACTGCCTGCTGAGCCGTGTATCTAATCCTATCCTGTGTGATACTGACTGCTGAGGCGTGTATCTAATCCTCTCCTGTGTGATACCGTCTGCTGAGCTGTGTATCTAATCCTCTCCTGTGTGATACCGTCTACTGAGCTGTGTATCTAATCCTATCCTGTGTGATACTGTCTGCTGAGCCATGTATCTTATGCTATCCTGTGTGATACTGTCTGCTGAGCCGTGTATCTAATCCTATCCTGTGTGATACTGTCTGATGAGCCATGTATCTAATCCTCTCCTGTGCGATACTGTCTGCTGAGCCGTGTATCTAATCCTATCCTGTGTGATGCTGTCTGCTGAGCCGTGTATCTAATCCTCTCCTGTGCGATACTGTCTGCTGAGCCGTGTATCTAATCCCATCCTGTGTGATTCTGTCTGCTGAGCCGTGTATCTAATCCTATCCTGTGTGATACTGTCTGCTGAGCCGTGTATCTAATCCTCTCCTGTGTGATACTGTCTGCTGAGCTGTGTATCTAATCCCATCCTGTGTGATACTGTCTGCTGAGCCGTGTATCTAATCCTCTTCTGTGTGATACCATCTGCTGAGCTGTGTATCTAATCCTCTCCTGTGTGATACTGTCTGCTGAGCCGTGTATCTAATCCTCTCCTGTGTGATACTGACTGCTGAGCCGTGTATCTAAGCCTCTCATGTGTGATACTGTCTTCTGAGCCGTGTATCTAATCCTCTCCTGTGTGATACTGTCTGCTGAGCTGTGTATCTAAGCCTGTCACGTGTGATACTGTCTTCTGAGCCGTGTATCTAATCCTCTCCTGTGTGATACTGTCTGCTGAGCTGTGTATCTAAGCCTGTCACGTGTGATACTGTCTGCTGAGCCGTGTATCTAATCCTATCCTGTGTGATACTGACTGCTGAGGCGTGTATCTAATCCTCTCCTGTGTGATACCGTCTGCTGAGCTGTGTATCTAATCCTCTCCTGTGTGATACCGTCTACTGAGCTGTGTATCTAATCCTATCCTGTGTGATACTGTCTGCAGAGCCGTGTATCTAATCCTATCCTGTGCGATACTGTCTGCTGAGCCGTGTATCTAATCCTATCCTGAGTGATACTGTCTGCTGAGCCGTGTATCTAATCCTCTCCTGTGTGATACTGTCTGCTGAGCCGTGTATCTAATCCTATCCTGTGTGATACTGACTGCTGAGCCGTGTATCTAATCCTATCCTGTGTGATACTGTCTGTTGAGCTGTGTATCTAATCCCATCCTGTGTGATACAGTCTGCTGAGCCGTGTATCTAATCCTCTCCTGTGTGATACTGTCTGCTGAGCTGTGTATCTAATCCTATCCTGTGTGATACTGTCTGCTGAGCCGTGTATCTAAGCCTGTCACGTGTGATACTGTCTGTTGAGCCGTGTATCTAATCCTCTCCTGTGTGATACTGTCTGCTGAGCTGTGTATCTAAGCCTGTCACGTGTGATACTGTCTGTTGAGCCGTGTATCTAAGCCTGTCACGTGTGATACTGTCTGTTGAGCCGTGTATCTAATCCTATCCTGTGTGATACTGTCTGCTGAGCCGTGTATCTAAGCCTGTCACGTGTGATAATGTCTGCTGAGCCGTGTATCTAATCCTCTTCTGTGTGATACTGTCTGCTGAGCTGTGTATCTAATCCTATCCTGTGTGATACCGTCTGCTGGCCGTGTATCTAATCCTATCCTGTGTGATACCGTCTGCTGAGCCGTGTATCTAAGCCTGTCATGTGTGATACTGACTGCTGAGCTGTGTATCTAAACCTGTCATATGTGATACTGACTGCTGAGCTGTGTATCTAATCCTCTTCTGTGTGATACTGTCTGCTGAGCCGTGTATCTAATCCTATCCTGTGTGATACTGTCTGCTGAGTCGTGTATCTAATCCTATCCTGTGTGATACTGTCTGCTGAGCCCTGTATCTAATCCTATCCTGTGTGATACTGTCTGCTGAGCCGTGTATCTAAGCCTGTCATGTGTGATACTGACTGCTGAGCTGTGTATCTAAGCCTGTCATGTGTGATACTGACTGCTGAGCCGTGTATCTAATCCTCTCCTGTGTGATACTGTCTGCTGAGCCGTGTATCTAATCCTATCCTGTGTGATACTGTCTGCTGAGCCGTGTATCTAAGCCTGTCATGTGTGATACTGACTGCTGAGCTGTGTATCTAATCCTCTTCTGTGTGATACTGCCTGCAGAGCCGTGTATCTAATCCTCTCCTGTGTGATACTGTTTGCTGAGCCGTGTATCTAATCCTATCCTGTGTGATACTGACTGCTGAGCCGTGTATCTAATCCTCTCCTGTGTGATACTGTCTGCTGAGCCATGTATCTAAGCCTCTCCTGTGTGATTCTGTCTGCTGAGCCATGTATCTAAGCCTGTCACGTGTGATACTGACTGCTGAGCCGTGTATGTAATCCTATCCTGTGTGATACTGTCTGCTGAGCCGTGTATCTAATCCTCTCCTGTGTGATACTGTCTGCTGAGCCGTGTATCTAATCCTCTCCTGTGTGATACTGTCTGATGAGCCGTGTATCTAATCCTATCCTGTGTGATACTGACTGCTGAGCCGTGTATCTAATCCTATCCTGTGTGATACTGTCTGCTGAGCCCTGTATCTAATCCTATCCTGTGTGATACTGTCTGATGAGCCGTGTATCTAATCCTATCCTGTGTGATACTGACTGCTGAGCCGTGTATCTAATCCTCTCCTGTGTGATACTGTCTGCTGAGCCGTGTATCTAAGCCTGTCATGTGTGATACTGTCTGCTGAGCCGTGTATCTAATCCTATCCTGTGTGATACTGTCTGCTGAGCCGTGTATCTAAGCCTATCCTGTGTGGTACCGTCTGCTGAGCCGTGTTTCTAATTCTCTCCTGTGTGATACTGTCTGCTGAGCCGTGTATCTAATCCTCTCCTGTGTGATACTGTCTGCTGAGTCATGTATCTAATCCTATCCTGTGTGATACTGTCTGCTGAGCCGTGTATCTAATCCTCTCCTGTGTGATACTGTCTGATGAGCCGTGTATCTAATCTTATCCTGTGTGATACTGACTGCTGAGCCGTGTATCTAATCCTATCCTGTGTGATACTGACTGCTGAGCTGTGTATCTAATCCTCTTCTGTGTGATACTGTCTGCTGAGCCGTGTATCTAATCCCATCCTGTGTGATACTGTCTGTTGAGCTGTGTATCTAATCCCATCCTGTGTGATACTGTCTGCTGAGCCATGTATCTAATCCTGTGTGATACTGTCTGCTGAGCTGTGTATCTAATCCTCTCCTGTGTGATACTGTCTGCTGAGCTGTGTATCTAATCCTATCCTGTGTGGTACCGTCTGCTGAGCCGTGTATCTAATCCTCTCCTGTGTGATACTGTCTGCTGAGCCGTGTATCTAATCCTCTCCTGTGTGATACTGACTGCTGAGCTGTGTATCTAATCCTCTCCTGTGTGATACTGTCTGATGAGCCGTGTATCTAATCCTCTCCTGTGTGATACTGTCTGCTGAGCTGTGTATCTAATCCTATCCTGTGTGATACTGTCTGCTGAGCCGTGTATCTAATCCTCTCCTGTGTGATATGTCTGATGAGCCGTGTATCTAATCCTCTCCTGTGTGATACTGACTGCTGAGCTGTGTATCTAATCCTCTTCTGTGTGATACTGTCTGCTGAGCTGTGTATCTAATCCTCTTCTGTGTGATACTATCTGCTGAGCTGTGTATCTAATCCTCTCCTGTGTGATACTGTCTGCTGAGCCGTGTATCTAATCCTATCCTGTGTGATACTGTCTGCTGAACCGTGTATCTAATCCTCTCCTGTGTGATATTGTCTGCTGAGCCGTGTATCTAATCCTTTCCTGTGTGATACTGACTGCTGAGCCGTGTATCTAATCCTATCCTGTGTGATACTGACTGCTGAGCTGTGTATCTAATCCTCTTCTGTGTGATACTGTCTGCTGAGCCGTGTATCTAATCCCATCCTGTGTGATACTGTCTGTTGAGCTGTGTATCTAATCCCATCCTGTGTGATACTGTCTGCTGAGCCGTGTATCTAATCCTGTGTGATACTGTCTGCTGAGCTGTGTATCTAATCCTCTCCTGTGTGATACTGTCTGCTGAGCCGTGTATCTAATCCTATCCTGTGTGATACTGTCTGCTGAGCCGTGTATCTAATCTTATCCTGTGTGATACTGTCTGCTGAGCCGTGTATCTAATCCTCTCCTGGGTGATACTGTCTGCTGAGCTGTGTATCTAATCCTCTCCTGTGTGATACTGTCTGCTGAGCTGTGTATCTAATCCTATCCTGTGTGATACCGTGTGCTGAGCTGTGTATCTAATCCTATCCTGTGTGATACTGTCTGCTGAGCCGTGTATCTAATCTTATCCTATGTGATACTGTCTGCTGAGCCGTGTATCTAATCCTCTCCTGTGTGATACTGTCTGCTGAGCTGTGTATCTAATCCTCTCCTGTGTGATACTGTCTGCTGAGCCGTGTATCTAATCCTATCCTGTGTGATACTGTCTGCTGAGCCGTGTATCTAATCTTATCCTGTGTGATACTGTCTGCTGAGCCGTGTATCTAATCTTATCCTGTGTGATACTGTCTGCTGAGCCCTGTATCTAATCCTCTCCTGTGTGATACTGTCTGCTGAGCCGTGTATCTAATCCTCTCCTGTGTGATACTGTCTGCTGAGCCGTGTATCTAATCCTATCCTGTGCGATACCGTGTGCTGAGCCGTGTATCTAATCCTCTCCTGTGTGATACTGACTGCTGAGCCGTGTATCTAATCCTCTCCTGGGTGATACTGTCTGCTGAGCTGTGTATCTAATCCTCTCCTGTGTGATACCATCTGCTGAGCCGTGTATCTAATCCTATCCTGTGCGATACCGTGTGCTGAGCCGTGTATCTAATCCTCTCCTGTGTGATACCATCTGCTGAGCCGTGTATCTAATCCTCTCCTGTGTGATACTGTCTGCTGAGCTGTGTATCTAATCCTATCGTGTGTGATACTGTCTGCTGAGCCGTGTATCTAATCCTCTCCTGTGTGATACTGTCTGCTGAGCCGTGTATCTAATCCTATCCTGTGTGATACTGTCTGCTGAGCCGTGTATCTAATCCTCTCCTGTGTGATACTGTCTGCTGAGCCGTGTATCTAATCCTCTCCTGTGTGATACTGTCTGCTGAGCCGTGTATCTAATCCTATCCTGTGTGATACTGTCTGCTGAGCCGTGTATCTAAGCCTGTCACGTGTGATACTGTCTGCTGAGCCGTGTATCTAATCCTCTCCTGTGTGATACTGTCTGCTGAGCCGTGTATCTAATCCTATCCTGTGTGATACTGTCTGCTGAGCTGTGTATCTAATCCTCTCCTGTGTGATACTGTCTGCTGAGCCGTGTATCTAATCCTCTCCTGTGTGATATTGTCTGCTGAGCCGTGTATCTAATCCTATCCTGTGTGATACTGTCTGCTGAGCCGTGTATCTAATCCTCTCCTGTGTGATACTGTCTGCTGAGCCGTGTATCTAATCCTCTCCTGTGTGATACTGTCTGCTGAGCCGTGTATCTAATCCTATCCTGTGTGATACTGTCTGCTGAGCCGTGTATCTAAGCCTGTCACGTGTGATACTGACTGCTGAGCCGTGTATCTAATCCTATCCTGTGTGATACTGTCTGCTGAGCCGTGTATCTAATCCTCTCCTGTGTGATACTGTCTGCTGAGCCGTGTATCTAATCCTATCCTGTGTGATACTGTCTGCTGAGCCGTGTATCTAAGCCTGTCACGTGTGATACTGTCTGCTGAGCCGTGTATCTAATCCTCTCCTGTGTGGTACTGTCTGCTGAGCCGTGTATCTAATCCTATCCTGTGTGATACTGTCTGCTGAGCTGTGTATCTAATCCTCTCCTGTGTGATACTGTCTGTTGAGCCGTGTATCTAATCCTATCCTGTGTGATACTGTCTGCTGAGCCGTGTATCTAAGCCTGTCACGTGTGATACTGTCTGCTGAGCCGTGTATCTAATCCTCTCCTGTGTGATATTGTCTGCTGAGCCGTGTATCTAATCCTATCCTGTGTGATACTGTCTGCTGAGCCGTGTATCTAATCCTCTCCTGTGTGATACTGTCTGCTGAGCCGTGTATCTAATCCTCTCCTGTGTGATACTGTCTGCTGAGCCGTGTATCTAATCCTATCCTGTGTGATACTGTCTGCTGAGCCGTGTATCTAAGCCTGTCACGTGTGATACTGTCTGCTGAGCCGTGTATCTAATCCTCTCCTGTGTGATACTGTCTGCTGAGCCGTGTATCTAATCCTATCCTGTGTGATACTGTCTGCTGAGCCGTGTATCTAAGCCTGTCACGTGTGATACTGACTGCTGAGCCGTGTATCTAATCCTATCCTGTGTGATACTGTCTGCTGAGCCGTGTATCTAATCCTATCCTGTATGATACTGTCTGCTGAGCTGTGTATCTAATCCTCTCCTGTATGATACTGTCTGCTGAGCCGTGTATCTAATCCTGGGTGATACCGAACAGTGTATCTAATCCTGTGCGATACTGAGCCGTGTATCTAATCCTGGGCAATACCGAGCCGTGTATCTAATCCTGGGTGATACTGAGCCGTGTATCTATTCCTGGGTGATACTGAGCCGTGTACCTAATCCTGGGTGATACTGAGCCGTGTATCTAATCCTGTTTGATACCGATCCGTGTATCTAATACTTGACAATACTTAGCCGTATATCTAATCCTGGGCGATACCGAACCGTGTATCTAATCCTGGGCGATGCTGAGCCATGTATCTAATCCTGTCCGATACTGAGCCGTGTATCTAATCCTGGGCGATACCGAGCCGTGTATCTAATCCTGGGCGATACTGAGCCGTGTATCTAATCCTGGGTAATACCAAGCCGTGTATCTAATCCTGGGTGATACTGAGCCGTGTATCTAATCCTGGGTGATACTGAGCCGTGTATCTAATCCTGTTTGATACGGAGCCGTGTATCTAATCCTTGGCAATACCGAGCCGTGTATCTAATCCTGGGCGATACCGAGCCGTGTATCTAATCCTGGGCGATACTGAGCCGTGTTTATAATCCTGGGTTATACTGAGCCATGTATCTAATCCTGGGCGATACCGAGCCGTGTATCTAACCTTGGCGATGCTGAGCAGTGTATCTAATCCTGTCCGATACTGAGCCGTGTATCTAATCCTGGGCGATACCGAGCCGTGTATCTAATCCTGGGTGATACCGAACCGTGTATCTAATCCTGTGCGATACTGAACCGTGTATCTAATCCTGGGCAATACCGAGCCGTGTATCTAATCCTGAGTGATACTGAGCCATGTATCTAATCCTGGGCGATACCGAGCCGTGTATCTAATCCTGGGCGATACCGAACAGTGTATCTAATCCTTGGCGATACTGAGCCGTGTATCTAATCCTTGGTGATACCGAGCCATGTATCTAATCCTGGGCGATACTGAGCCGTGTATCTAATCCTGGGTAATACCGAGCCGTGAATCTAATCCTGGGTGATACTGAGCCGTGTATCTAATCTTGGGTGATACTGAGCCATGTATCTAATCCTGTTTGATACGGAGCCGTGTATCTAATCCTGGGTGATACTGAGCCATGTACCTAATCCTGGGTGATACTGAGCCATGTATCTAATCCTGTTTGATACCGAGCCGTGTATCTAATACTTGGCAATACCGAGACGTGTATCTAATCCTGGGCGATACTGAGCCGTGTATCTAATCCTGGGCGATACCGAGCCGTGTATCTAATCCTGGGCGATAGCGAGCCGTGTATCTAATCCTGGGCGATACCGAGCCGTATATCTAATCCTCTCCTGGGCGATACTGTCTGCTGAGCCGTGTATCTAATCCTGTCCTGTGTGATACTGACTGTTAAGCCATGTATCTAATCCTGGGCGATACCGAGCCGTGTATCTAATCCTGGGCGATGCTGAGCCATGTATCTAATCCTGTCCGATACTGAGCCGTGTATCTAATCCTTGGTGATACCGAGCCGTGTATCTAATCCTGGGCGATACTGAGCCGTGTATCTAATCCTGGGTAATACCGAGCCGTGAATCTAATCCTGGGTGATACTGAGCCGTGTATCTAATCCTGGGTGATACTGAGCCATGTATCTAATCCTGTTTGATACGGAGCCGTGTATCTAATCCTTGGCAATACCGAGCTGTGTATCTAATCCTGGGCGATACCAAGCCATGTATCTAATTGTGGGTGATACTGAGCCGTGTATCTAATCCTGTTTGATACGGAGCCGTGTATCTAATCCTGGGCGATACCGAGCCGTGTATCTAATCCTGGGTGATACCGAGCCGTGTATCTAATCCTGGGCGATACCGAGCCGTGTATCTAATCCTCTCCTGGGCGATACTGTCTGTTGAGCTGTATCTAATCCTGTCCTGTGTGATACTGACTGCTATGCCATGTATCTAATCCTGGGCGATACCGAGCCGTGTCTAATCCTGTCCTATACTATGCCGTGTATCTAATCCTGGGTGATACTGAGCCGTGTATCTAATCCTGGGCGATATCGAGCCGTGTATCTAATCCTGGGTGATACCGAGCCATGTATCTAATCCTGGGTGGTAACTAGCCATGTATCTAATCCTGGGCGATACCGAACCGTGTATCTAATCCTGGGTGATACCGAGCCGTGTATCTAAACCTGGGCGATAACGATCCGTGTATCTAATCCTGTTTGATACCGAGCCGTGTATCTAATCCTGGGCGATACCGAGCCTGTATCTAATCCTGTGCGATACTGAACGGTGTATCTAATCCTGGGCTTGTATCTAATCTTTGGCATTACTGAGCCATGTATCTAATCCTGGGCGATACCGAGCCGTGTATCTAATCCTCTCCTTTGTGATACTATCTGCTGAGCTGTATCTAATCCTGTCCTGTGTGATACTGTGTGCTGAGCCGTGTATCTAATCCTGGGCGATACCGAGCTCTGTATCTAATCCTGGGCAATTCTGAACAGCGTATCTAATCCTGGGCTTGTATCTAATTTTTGGCGATACTGAGCCGTGTTTCTAATCCTGGGCGATACTGAGCCGTGTATCTAATCCTGGGCGATACCGAGCCGTGTATCTAATCCTGGGCGATACTGAGCCGTGTATCTAATCCTGGGTGATACTGAGCCGTGTTTCTAATCCTTGGCAATACTGAGCCGTGTATCTAATCCTGGGCGATACCGAGCCGTGTATCTAATCCTGGGCGATATTGAGCCGTGTTTATAATCCTGGGTTATACTGAGCCATGTATCTAATCCTGGGCGATACCGAGCCGTGTATCTAATCCTGGGTGATACCGAGCCGTGTATCTAATCCTGGGCGATACCGAGCCGTGTATCTAATCCTCTCCTGGGCGATACTGTCTGTTGAGCTGTATCTAATCCTGTCCTGTGTGATACTGACTGCTGAGCCATGTATCTAATCCTGGGCGATACCGAGCCGTGTATCTAACCTTGGCGATGCTGAGCAGTGTATCTAATCCTGTCCGATACTGAGCCGTGTATCTAATCCTGGGCGATACCGAGCCGTGTATCTAATCCTGGGTGTTACCGAACCGTGTATCTAATCCTGTGCGATACTGAGCCGTGTATCTAATCCTGGGCAATACCGAGCCGTGTATCTAATCCTGGGTGATACCGAGCCGTGTATCTAATCCTGGGCGATACCGAGCCGTGTATCTAATCCTCTCCTGGGTGATACTGTCTGTTGAGCTGTATCTAATCCTGTCCTGTGTGATACTGACTGCTGAGCCATGTATCTAATCCTGGGCGATACCGAGCCATGTATCTAACCTTGGCGATGCTGAGCAGTGTATCTAATCCTGTCCGATACTGAGCCGTGTATCTAATCCTGGGCGATACCGAGCCGTGTATCTAATCCTGGGTGATACCGAACAGTGTATCTAATCCTGTGCGATACTGAGCCGTGTATCTAATCCTGGGCAATACCGAGCCGTGTATCTAATCCTGGGTGATACTGAGCCGTGTATCTATTCCTGGGTGATACTGAGCCGTGTACCTAATCCTGGGTGATACTGAGCCGTGTATCTAATCCTGCTTGATACCGATCCGTGTATCTAATACTTGACAATACTTAGCCGTATATCTAATCCTGGGCGATACCGAACCGTGTATCTAATCCTGGGCGATGCTGAGCCATGTATCTAATCCTGTCCGATACTGAGCCGTGTATCTAATCCTGGGCGATACCGAGCCGTGTACCTAATCCTGGGCGATACCGAGCCGTATATCTAATCCTATCCTGTGTGATACTGACTGCTGAGCCGTGTATCTAATCCTGTCCTATACTATGCCGTGTATCTAATCCTGGGCGATACTGAGCCGTATATCTAATCCTGGGTGATACTGAACCGTGTAGCTAATCCTGGGCGATACCGAGCCGTGTATCTAATCCTGGACGATACTGAGCCGTGTATCTAATACTGGGCGATACCTCGCCGTGTATCTAATCCTGAGTGATACTGAGCCATGTATCTAATCCTGGGCCATACCGAGCCGTGTATCTAACCTTGGCGATGCTGAGCCATGTATCTAATCCTGGGCTTGTATCTAATTTTTGGCGATACTGAGCCGTGTATCTAATCCTGGGCGATACCGAGCCGTGTATCTAATCCTGGGCGATGCTGAGCCGTGTATCTAATACTGGGCGATACCTCGCCGTGTATCTAATCCTGAGTGATACTGAGCCATGTATCTAATCCTGTCCGATACTGAGCCGTGTATCTAATCCGGGCCATACCGAGCCGTGTATCTAATCCTGGGCGATGCTGAGCCGTGTATCTAATACTGGGCGATACCTCGCCGTGTATCTAATCCTGAGTGATACTGAGCCATGTATCTAATCCTGTCCGATACTACTGAGCCGTGTATCTAATCCGGGCCATACCGAGCCGTGTATCTAATCCTGGGCGATACCGAGCCGTGTATCTAATCCTGGGCGATACCGAACCGTGTATCTAATCCTTGGCGATACTGAACCGTGTATCTAATCCTGGGCAATACCGAGCCGTGTATCTAATCCTGGGTGATACTGAGCCGTGTATCTAATCCTGTTTGATACCGAGCCGTGTATCTAATACTTGGCAATACCGAGACGTGTATCTAATCCTGGGCGATACTGAGCCGTGTATCTAATCCTGGGCAATACCTCGCCGTGTATCTAATCCTGGGTGATACTGAGCCATGTACCTAATCCTGGGTGATACTGAGCCTTGTATCTAATCCTGTTTGATACCGAGCCGTGTATCTAATACTTGGTAATATCGAGACGTGTATCTAATCCTGGGCGATACCGAGCCATATATCTAATCCTGGGCGATACCGAGCCGTATATCTAATCCTCTCCTGTGTGATACTGACTGCTGAGCCGTGTATCTAATCCTGGGCGATACTGAGCCGTATATCTAATCCTGGGTGATACTGAACCGTGTAGCTAATCCTGGGCGATACCGAGCCGTGTATCTAATCCTGGACGATACTGAGCCGTGTATTTAATACTGGGCGATACCTCGCCGTGTATCTAATCCTGAGTGATACTGAGCCATGTATCTAATCCTGGGTGATACCGAGCCGTGTATCTAACCTTGGCGATGCTGAGCCATGTATCTAATCCTGGGCTTGTATCTAATTTTTGGCGATACTGAGCCGTGTTTCTAATCCTGGGCGATACTGAGCCGTGTATCTAATCCTGTGCGATACCGAGCCGTATATCTAATCCTCTCCTGTGTGATACTGACTGCTGAGCCGTGTATCTAATCCTGGGCGATACCGAGCCGTGTATCTAATCCTGGGCGATGCTGAGCCGTGTATCTAATACTGGGCGATACCTCGCCGTGTATCTAATCCTGAGTGATACTGAGCCATGTATCTAATCCTGTCCGATACTGAGCCGTGTATCTAATCCGGGCCATACCGAGCCGTGTATCTAATCCTGGGCGATGCTGAGCCGTGTATCTAATACTGGGCGATACCTCGCCGTGTATCTAATCCTGAGTGATACTGAGCCATGTATCTAATCCTGTCCGATACTACTGAGCCGTGTATCTAATCCGGGCCATACCGAGCCGTGTATCTAATCCTGGGCGATACCGAGCCGTGTATCTAATCCTGGGCGATACCGAACCGTGTATCTAATCCTTGGCGATACTGAACCGTGTATCTAATCCTGGGCAATACCGAGCCGTGTATCTAATCCTGGGTGATACTGAGCCGTGTATCTAATCCTGTTTGATACCGAGCCGTGTATCTAATACTTGGCAATACCGAGACGTGTATCTAATCCTGGGCGATACTGAGCCGTGTATCTAATCCTGGGCAATACCTCGCCGTGTATCTAATCCTGGGTGATACTGAGCCATGTACCTAATCCTGGGTGATACTGAGCCTTGTATCTAATCCTGTTTGATACCGAGCCGTGTATCTAATACTTGGTAATATCGAGACGTGTATCTAATCCTGGGCGATACCGAGCCATATATCTAATCCTGGGCGATACCGAGCCGTATATCTAATCCTCTCCTGTGTGATACTGACTGCTGAGCCGTGTATCTAATCCTGGGCGATACTGAGCCGTATATCTAATCCTGGGTGATACTGAACCGTGTAGCTAATCCTGGGCGATACCGAGCCGTGTATCTAATCCTGGACGATACTGAGCCGTGTATTTAATACTGGGCGATACCTCGCCGTGTATCTAATCCTGAGTGATACTGAGCCATGTATCTAATCCTGGGTGATACCGAGCCGTGTATCTAACCTTGGCGATGCTGAGCCATGTATCTAATCCTGGGCTTGTATCTAATTTTTGGCGATACTGAGCCGTGTTTCTAATCCTGGGCGATACTGAGCCGTGTATCTAATCCTGTGCGATACCGAGCCGTATATCTAATCCTCTCCTGTGTGATACTGACTGCTGAGCCGTGTATCTAATCCTGTCCTATACTATGCCGTGTATCTAATCCTGGGCGATACTTAGCCGTATATCTAATCCTGGGTGATACTGAACCGTGTATCTAATCCTGGGCGATACCGAGCCGTGTATCTAATCCTGGACGATACTGAGCCGTGTATCTAATCCTGAGTGATACTGAGCCGTGTATCTAACCTTGGCGATGTGAGCCATGTATCTAATCCTGGGCTTGTATCTAATTTTTGGCGATACTGAGCCGTGTATCTAATCCTGGGCGATACTGAGCCGTGTATCTAATCCTGGGCGATACCGAGCCGTGTATCTAATCCTGGGCGATGCTGAGCCGTGTATCTAATACTGCGCGATACCTCGCCGTGTATCTAATCCTGAGTGATACTGAGCCATGTATCTAATCCTGTCCGATACTGAGCCGTGTATCTAATCCGGGCCATACCGAGCCGTGTATCTAATCCTGGGCGATACCGAACCGTGTATCTAATCCTTGGTGATACCGAGCCGTGTATCTAATCCTGGGTGATACTGAGCCGTGTATCTAATCCTGGGTGATACTGAGCCATGTACCTAATCCTGGGTGATACTGAGCCGTGTATCTAATCCTGTTTGATACCGAGCCGTGTATCTAATACTTGGCAATACTGAGACGTGTATCTAATCCTGGGCGATACTGAGCCGTGTATCTAATCCTGGGCGATACCGAGCCATGTATCTAATCCTGGGCGATACCGAGCCGTATATCTAATCCTCTCCTGTGTGATACTGACTGCTGAGACGTGTATCTAATCCTGTCCTATACTATGCCGTGTATCTAATCCTGGGCGATACTGAGCCGTATATCTAATCCTGGGTGATACTGAACCGTGTAGCTAATCCTGGGCGATACCGAGCCGTGTATCTAATCCTGGACGATACTGAGCCGTGTATCTAATACTGGGCGATACCTCGCCGTGTATCTAATCCTGAGTGATACTGAGCCATGTATCCAATCCTGGGCGATACCGAGCCGTGTATCTAACCTTGGCGATGCTGTGCCATGTATCTAATCCTGGGCTTGTATCTAATTTTTGGCGATACTGAGCCGTGTTTCTAATCCTGGGCGATACTGAGTCGTGTATCTAATCCTGGGCGATACCTCGCCGTGTATCTAATCCTGAGTGATACTGAGCCATGTATCTAATCCTGGACGATACCGAGCCGTGTATCTAACCTTGGCGATGCTGAGCCATGTATCTAATCCTGTCTGATACTGAGCCGTGTATCTAATCCTGGGCGATACCGAGCCGTGTATCTAATCCTGGGCGATACTGAACCGTGTATCTAATCCTGGGCGATACTGAGCCGTGTATCTAATTCTGGGCAATACCTAGCCGTGTATCTAATCCTGGGCGATATCGAACCGTGTATCTAATCCTGGGCGATGCTGAGCCATGTATCTAATCCTGTCCGATACTGAGCCATGTATCTAATCCTGGGTGATACCGAGCCGTGTATCTAATCCTGGGCGATACTGAGCCGTGTATCTAATCCTGGGTAATACCAAGCCGTGTATCTAATCCTGGGTGATACTGAGCCGTGTATCTAATCCTGGGTGATACTGAGCCGTGTATCTAATCCTGTTTGATACGGAGCCGTGTATCTAATCCTTGGCAATACCGAGCCGTGTATCTAATCCTGGGCGATACCGAGCCGTGTATCTAATCCTGGGCGATACTGAGCCGTGTTTATAATCCTGGGTTATACTGAGCCATGTATCTAATCCTGGGCGATACCGAGCCGTGTATCTAATCCTGGGTGATACCGAGCCGTGTATCTAATCCTGGGCGATACCGAGCCGTGTATCTAATCCTCTCCTGGGCGATACTGTCTGTTGAGCTGTATCTAATCCTGTCCTGTGTGATACTGACTGCTGAGCCATGTATCTAATCCTGGGCGATACCGAGCCGTGTATCTAACCTTGGCGATGCTGAGCAGTGTATCTAATCCTGTCCGATACTGAGCCGTGTATCTAATCCTGGGCGATACCGAGCCGTGTATCTAATCCTGGGTGATACCGAACCGTGCATCTAATCCTGGGCGATACCGAGCCGTGTATCTAATCCTCTCCTGGGTGATACTGTCTGTTGAGCTGTATCTAATCCTGTCCTGTGTGATACTGACTGCTGAGCCATGTATCTAATCCTGTCCGATACTGAGCCGTGTATCTAATCCTGGGCAATACCGAGCCGTGTATCTAATCCTGGGTGATACTGAGCCGTGTATCTAATCCTGGGCAATACTGAGCCGTGTATCTAATCCTGGGTGATACTGAGCCGTGTATCTATTCCTGGGTGATACTGAGCCGTGTACCTAATCCTGGGTGATACTGAGCCGTGTATCTAATCCTGCTTGATACCGATCCGTGTATCTAATACTTGACAATACTTAGCCGTGTATCTAATCCTGGGCGATACCGAACCGTGTATCTAATCCTGGGCGACGCTGAGCCATGTATCTAATCTTGTCCGATACTGAGCCGTGTATCTAATCCTGGGTGATACCGAGCCGTTTATCTAATTCTGGGCGATACCGAGCCGTGTATCTAATCCTCTCCTGGGCGATACTGTCTGTTGAGCTGTATCTAATCCTGTCCTGTGTGATACTGACTGCTGAGCCATGTATCTAATCCTGGGCGATACCGAGCCGTGTATCTAACCTTGGCGATGCTGAGCAGTGTATCTAATCCTGTCCGATACTGAGCCGTGTATCTAATCCTGGGTGATACCGAGCCGTGTATCTAATCCTGGGTGATACCGAACCGTGTATCTAATCCTGTCCGATACTGAGCCGTGTATCTAATCCTGGGCGATACCGAGTCGTGTATCTAATCCTGGGTGATACTGAGCCGTGTATCTAATCCTGGGTGATACTGAGCCGTGTATCTAATCCTGTTTGATACGGAGCCGTGTATCTAATCCTTGGCAATACCGAGCCGTGTATCTAATCCTGGGCGATACCGAGCCGTGTATCTAATCCTGGGCGATACTGAGCCGTGTATCTAATCCTGGGCGATACCGAGCCGTGTATCTAATCCTGGGTGATACCGAGCCGTGTATCTAATCCTGGGCGATACCGAGCCGTGTATCTAATCCTCTCCTGGGCGATACTGTCTGTTGAGCTGTATCTAATCCTGTCCTGTGTGATACTGACTGCTGAGCCATGTATCTAATCCTGGGCGATACCGAGCCGTGTATCTAACCTTGGCGATGCTGAGCAGTGTATCTAATCCTGTCCGATACTGAGCCGTGTATCTAATCCTGGGCGATACCGAGCCGTGTATCTAATCCTGGGTGTTACCGAACCGTGTATCTAATCCTGTGCGATACTGAGCCGTGTATCTAATCCTGGGCAATACCGAGCCGTGTATCTAATCCTGGGTGATACCGAGCCGTGTATCTAATCCTGGGCGATACCGAGCCGTGTATCTAATCCTCTCCTGGGAGATACTGTCTGTTGAGCTGTATCTAATCCTGTCCTGTGTGATACTGACTGCTGAGCCATGTATCTAATCCTGGGCGATACCGAGCCATGTATCTAACCTTGGCGATGCTGAGCAGTGTATCTAATCCTGTCCGATACTGAGCCGTGTATCTAATCCTGGGCGATACCGAGCCGTGTATCTAATCCTGGGTGATACCGAACAGTGTATCTAATCCTGTGCGATACTGAGCCGTGTATCTAATCCTGGGCAATACCGAGCCGTGTATCTAATCCTGGGTGATACTGAGCCGTGTATCTATTCCTGGGTGATACTGAGCCGTGTACCTAATCCTGGGTGATACTGAGCCGTGTATCTAATCCTGTTTGATACCGATCCGTGTATCTAATACTTGACAATACTTAGCCGTATATCTAATCCTGGGCGATACCGAACCGTGTATCTAATCCTGGGCGATGCTGAGCCATGTATCTAATCCTGTCCGATACTGAGCCGTGTATCTAATCCTGGGCGATACCGAGCCGTGTATCTAATCCTGGGCGATACTGAGCCGTGTATCTAATCCTGGGTAATACCAAGCCGTGTATCTAATCCTGGGTGATACTGAGCCGTGTATCTAATCCTGGGTGATACTGAGCCGTGTATCTAATCCTGTTTGATACGGAGCCGTGTATCTAATCCTTGGCAATACCGAGCCGTGTATCTAATCCTGGGCGATACCGAGCCGTGTATCTAATCCTGGGCGATACTGAGCCGTGTTTATAATCCTGGGTTATACTGAGCCATGTATCTAATCCTGGGCGATACCGAGCCGTGTATCTAACCTTGGCGATGCTGAGCAGTGTATCTAATCCTGTCCGATACTGAGCCGTGTATCTAATCCTGGGCGATACCGAGCCGTGTATCTAATCCTGGGTGATACCGAACCGTGTATCTAATCCTGTGCGATACTGAACCGTGTATCTAATCCTGGGCAATACCGAGCCGTGTATCTAATCCTGAGTGATACTGAGCCATGTATCTAATCCTGGGCGATACCGAGCCGTGTATCTAATCCTGGGCGATACCGAACAGTGTATCTAATCCTTGGCGATACTGAGCCGTGTATCTAATCCTTGGTGATACCGAGCCATGTATCTAATCCTGGGCGATACTGAGCCGTGTATCTAATCCTGGGTAATACCGAGCCGTGAATCTAATCCTGGGTGATACTGAGCCGTGTATCTAATCTTGGGTGATACTGAGCCATGTATCTAATCCTGTTTGATACGGAGCCGTGTATCTAATCCTGGGTGATACTGAGCCATGTACCTAATCCTGGGTGATACTGAGCCATGTATCTAATCCTGTTTGATACCGAGCCGTGTATCTAATACTTGGCAATACCGAGACGTGTATCTAATCCTGGGCGATACTGAGCCGTGTATCTAATCCTGGGCGATACCGAGCCGTGTATCTAATCCTGGGCGATACCGAGCCGTGTATCTAATCCTGGGCGATACCGAGCCGTATATCTAATCCTCTCCTGGGCGATACTGTCTGCTGAGCTGTATCTAATCCTGTCCTGTGTGATACTGACTGTTAAGCCATGTATCTAATCCTGGGCGATACCGAGCCGTGTATCTAATCCTGGGCGATGCTGAGCCATGTATCTAATCCTGTCCGATACTGAGCCGTGTATCTAATCCTTGGTGATACCGAGCCGTGTATCTAATCCTGGGCGATACTGAGCCGTGTATCTAATCCTGGGTAATACCGAGCCGTGAATCTAATCCTGGGTGATACTGAGCCGTGTATCTAATCCTGGGTGATACTGAGCCATGTATCTAATCCTGTTTGATACGGAGCCGTGTATCTAATCCTTGGCAATACCGAGCTGTGTATCTAATCCTGGGCGATACCAAGCCATGTATCTAATTGTGGGTGATACTGAGCCGTGTATCTAATCCTGTTTGATACGGAGCCGTGTATCTAATCCTGGGCGATACCGAGCCGTGTATCTAATCCTGGGTGATACCGAGCCGTGTATCTAATCCTGGGCGATACCGAGCCGTGTATCTAATCCTCTCCTGGGCGATACTGTCTGTTGAGCTGTATCTAATCCTGTCCTGTGTGATACTGACTGCTATGCCATGTATCTAATCCTGGGCGATACCGAGCCGTGTATCTAACCTTGGCGATGCTGAGCAGTGTATCTAATCCTGTCCGATACTGAGCCGTGTATCTAATCCTGGGCGATACCGAGCCGTGCATCTAATCCTGGGTGATACCGAACCGTGTTTCTAATCATGGGTGATACCGAGCCGTGTATCTAATCCTGGGTGATATCGAACCGTGTTTCTAATCATGGGTGATACTGAGCCGTGTATCTAATCCTGGGCAATACCGAGCCGTGTATCTAATCCTGGGTGATACTGAGCCGTGTTCCTAATCCTTGGTAATACTGAGCCGTGTATCTAATCCTGGGTGATACTGAGCCGTGTTCCTAATCCTGGGTGATACTGAGCCGTGTATCTAATCCTGTTTGATACCGAGACGTGTATCTAATACTTGGCAATACCGAGACGTGTATCTAATCCTGGGCGATACTGAGCCGTGTATCTAATCCTGGGCGATACCGAGCAATGTATCTAATCCTGGGCGATACCGAGCCGTGTATCTAATCCTCTCCTGTGTGATACTGACTGCTGAGCCGTGTATCTAATCCTGTCCTATACTATGCAGTGTATCTAATACTGGGCGATACTGAGCCATGTATCTAATCCTGGGCGATACTGAGCCGTGTCTAATCCTGTCCTATACTATGCCGTGTATCTAATCCTGGGTGATACTGAGCCGTGTATCTAATCCTGGGCGATATCGAGCCGTGTATCTAATCCTGGGTGATACCGAGCCATGTATCTAATCCTGGGTGGTAACTAGCCATGTATCTAATCCTGGGCGATACCGAACCGTGTATCTAATCCTGGGTGATACCGAGCCGTGTATCTAAACCTGGGCGATAACGATCCGTGTATCTAATCCTGTTTGATACCGAGCCGTGTATCTAATCCTGGGCGATACCGAGCCTGTATCTAATCCTGTGCGATACTGAACGGTGTATCTAATCCTGGGCTTGTATCTAATCTTTGGCATTACTGAGCCATGTATCTAATCCTGGGCGATACCGAGCCGTGTATCTAATCCTCTCCTTTGTGATACTATCTGCTGAGCTGTATCTAATCCTGTCCTGTGTGATACTGTGTGCTGAGCCGTGTATCTAATCCTGGGCGATACCGAGCTCTGTATCTAATCCTGGGCAATTCTGAACAGCGTATCTAATCCTGGGCTTGTATCTAATTTTTGGCGATACTGAGCCGTGTTTCTAATCCTGGGCGATACTGAGCCGTGTATCTAATCCTGGGCGATACCGAGCCGTGTATCTAATCCTGGGCGATACTGAGCCGTGTATCTAATCCTGGGTGATACTGAGCCGTGTTTCTAATCCTTGGCAATACTGAGCCGTGTATCTAATCCTGGGCGATACCGAGCCGTGTATCTAATCCTGGGCGATACTGAGCCGTGTTTATAATCCTGGGTTATACTGAGCCATGTATCTAATCCTGGGCGATACCGAGCCGTGTATCTAATCCTGGGTGATACCGAGCCGTGTATCTAATCCTGGGCGATACCGAGCCGTGTATCTAATCCTCTCCTGGGCGATACTGTCTGTTGAGCTGTATCTAATCCTGTCCTGTGTGATACTGACTGCTGAGCCATGTATCTAATCCTGGGCGATACCGAGCCGTGTATCTAACCTTGGCGATGCTGAGCAGTGTATCTAATCCTGTCCGATACTGAGCCGTGTATCTAATCCTGGGCGATACCGAGCCGTGTATCTAATCCTGGGTGTTACCGAACCGTGTATCTAATCCTGTGCGATACTGAGCCGTGTATCTAATCCTGGGCAATACCGAGCCGTGTATCTAATCCTGGGTGATACCGAGCCGTGTATCTAATCCTGGGCGATACCGAGCCGTGTATCTAATCCTCTCCTGGGTGATACTGTCTGTTGAGCTGTATCTAATCCTGTCCTGTGTGATACTGACTGCTGAGCCATGTATCTAATCCTGGGCGATACCGAGCCATGTATCTAACCTTGGCGATGCTGAGCAGTGTATCTAATCCTGTCCGATACTGAGCCGTGTATCTAATCCTGGGCGATACCGAGCCGTGTATCTAATCCTGGGTGATACCGAACAGTGTATCTAATCCTGTGCGATACTGAGCCGTGTATCTAATCCTGGGCAATACCGAGCCGTGTATCTAATCCTGGGTGATACTGAGCCGTGTATCTATTCCTGGGTGATACTGAGCCGTGTACCTAATCCTGGGTGATACTGAGCCGTGTATCTAATCCTGCTTGATACCGATCCGTGTATCTAATACTTGACAATACTTAGCCGTATATCTAATCCTGGGCGATACCGAACCGTGTATCTAATCCTGGGCGATGCTGAGCCATGTATCTAATCCTGTCCGATACTGAGCCGTGTATCTAATCCTGGGCGATACCGAGCCGTGTACCTAATCCTGGGTGATACTGAGCCGTGTATCTAATCCTGCTTGATACCGATCCGTGTATCTAATACTTGACAATACTTAGCCGTATATCTAATCCTGGGCGATACCGAACCGTGTATCTAATCCTGGGCGATGCTGAGCCATGTATCTAATCCTGTCCGATACTGAGCCGTGTATCTAATCCTGCTTGATACCGATCCGTGTATCTAATACTTGACAATACTTAGCCGTATATCTAATCCTGGGCGATACCGAGCCGTGTATCTAATCCTGGGCGATACTGAGCCGTGTATCTAATCCTGGGTAATACCAAGCCGTGTATCTAATCCTGGGTGATACTGAGCCGTGTATCTAATCCTGGGTGATACTGAGCCGTGTATCTAATCCTGTTTGATACGGAGCCGTGTATCTAATCCTTGGCAATACCGAGCCGTGTATCTAATCCTGGGCGATACCGAGCCGTGTATCTAATCCTGGGCGATACTGAGCCGTGTTTATAATCCTGGGTTATACTGAGCCATGTATCTAATCCTGGGCGATACCGAGCCGTGTATCTAACCTTGGCGATGCTGAGCAGTGTATCTAATCCTGTCCGATACTGAGCCGTGTATCTAATCCTGGGCGATACCGAGCCGTGTATCTAATCCTGGGTGATACCGAACCGTGTATCTAATCCTGTGCGATACTGAACCGTGTATCTAATCCTGGGCAATACCGAGCCGTGTATCTAATCCTGAGTGATACTGAGCCATGTATCTAATCCTGGGCGATACCGAGCCGTGTATCTAATCCTGGGCGATACCGAACCGTGTATTTAATCCTTGGCGATACTGAGCCGTGTATCTAATCCTTGGTGATACCGAGCCATGTATCTAATCCTGGGCGATACTGAGCCGTGTATCTTATCCTGGGTAATACCGAGCCGTGAATCTAATCCTGGGTGATACTGAGCCGTGTATCTAATCTTGGGTGATACTGAGCCATGTATCTAATCCTGTTTGATACGGAGCCGTGTATCTAATCCTGGGTGATACTGAGCCATGTACCTAATCCTGGGTGATACTGAGCCGTGTATCTAATCCTGTTTGATACCGAGCCGTGTATCTAATACTTGGCAATACCGAGACGTGTATCTAATCCTGGGCGATACTGAGCCGTGTATCTAATCCTGGGCGATACCGAGCCGTGTATCTAATCCTGGGCGATACCGAGCCGTGTATCTAATCCTGGGCGATACCGAGCCGTATATCTAATCCTCTCCTGGGCGATACTGTCTGCTGAGCTGTATCTAATCCTGTCCTGTGTGATACTGACTGTTAAGCCATGTATCTAATCCTGGGCGATACCGAGCCGTGTATCTAATCCTGGGCGATGCTGAGCCATGTATCTAATCCTGTCCGATACTGAGCCGTGTATCTAATCCTTGGTGATACCGAGCCGTGTATCTAATCCTGGGCGATACTGAGCCGTGTATCTAATCCTGGGTAATACCGAGCCGTGAATCTAATCCTGGGTGATACTGAGCCGTGTATCTAATCCTGGGTGATACTGAGCCATGTATCTAATCCTGTTTGATACGGAGCCGTGTATCTAATCCTTGGCAATACCGAGCTGTGTATCTAATCCTGGGCGATACCAAGCCATGTATCTAATTGTGGGTGATACTGAGCCGTGTATCTAATCCTGTTTGATACGGAGCCGTGTATCTAATCCTGGGCGATACCGAGCCGTGTATCTAATCCTGGGTGATACCGAGCCGTGTATCTAATCCTGGGCGATACCGAGCCGTGTATCTAATCCTCTCCTGGGCGATACTGTCTGTTGAGCTGTATCTAATCCTGTCCTGTGTGATACTGACTGCTATGCCATGTATCTAATCCTGGGCGATACCGAGCCGTGTATCTAACCTTGGCGATGCTGAGCAGTGTATCTAATCCTGTCCGATACTGAGCCGTGTATCTAATCCTGGGCGATACCGAGCCGTGTATCTAATCCTGGGTGATACCGAACCGTGTTTCTAATCATGGGTGATACCGAACCGTGTATCTAATCCTGGGTGATATCGAACCGTGTTTCTAATCATGGGTGATACTGAGCCGTGTATCTAATCCTGGGCAATACCGAGCCGTGTATCTAATCCTGGGTGATACTGAGCCGTGTTCCTAATCCTGGGTAATACTGAGCCGTGTATCTAATCCTGGGTGATACTGAGCCGTGTTCCTAATCCTGGGTGATACTGAGCCGTGTATCTAATCCTGTTTGATACCGAGACGTGTATCTAATACTTGGCAATACCGAGACGTGTATCTAATCCTGGGCGATACTGAGCCGTGTATCTAATCCTGGGCGATACCGAGCCATGTATCTAATCCTGGGCGATACCGAGCCGTGTATCTAATCCTCTCCTGTGTGATACTGACTGCTGAGCCGTGTATCTAATCCTGTCCTATACTATGCCGTGTATCTAATACTGGGCGATACTGAGCCATGTATCTAATCCTGGGCGATACTGAGCCGTGTCTAATCCTGTCCTATACTATGCAGTGTATCTAATCCTGGGTGATACTGAGCCGTGTATCTAATCCTGGGCGATATCGAGCCGTGTATCTAATCCTGGGTGATACCGAGCCATGTATCTAATCCTGGGTGGTAACTAGCCATGTATCTAATCCTGGGCGATACCGAACCGTGTATCTAATCCTGGGTGATACCGAGCCGTGTATCTAAACCTGGGCGATAACGATCCGTGTATCTAATCCTGTTTGATACCGAGCCGTGTATCTAATCCTGGGCAATACCGAGCCTGTATCTAATCCTGTGCGATACTGAACGGTGTATCTAATCCTGGGCTTGTATCTAATCTTTGGCATTACTGAGCCATGTATCTAATCCTGGGCGATACCGAGCAGTGTATCTAATCCTCTCCTTTGTGATACTATCTGCTGAGCTGTATCTAATCCTGTCCTGTGTGATACTGTGTGCTGAGCCGTGTATCTAATCCTGGGCGATACCGAGCTCTGTATCTAATCCTGGGCAATTCTGAACAGCGTATCTAATCCTGGGCTTGTATCTAATTTTTGGCGATACTGAGCCGTGTTTCTAATCCTGGGCGATACTGAGCCGTGTATCTAATCCTGGGCGATACCGAGCCGTGTATCTAATCCTGGGCGATACTGAGCCGTGTATCTAATCCTGGGTGATACTGAGCCGTGTTTCTAATCCTGGGCGATACCGAGCCGTGTATCTAATCCTGGGCGATACCGAGCCGTGTATCTAATCCTGGGCGATGCTGAGCCGTGTATCTAATCTTGGGCGATACTGAACCGTGTATCTAATCCTGGGCGATACCGAGCCGTGTATCTAATCCTGGACGATACTGAGCCGTGTATCTAATACTGGGCGATACCTCGCCGTGTATCTTATCCTGAGTGATACTGAGCCATGTATCTAATCCTGGGCGATACCGAGCCGTGTATCTAACCTTGGCGATACTGAGCCATGTATCTAATCCTGTCTGATACTGAGCCGTGTATCTAATCCTGGGCGATACCGAGCCGTGTATCTAATCCTGTCTGTAACTGAGCCGTGTATCCAATCCTGGGCGATACCGAGCCGTGTATCTAATCCTGGGCAATACCGAACCGTGTATCTAATCCTGGGCGATACTGAGCCGTGTATCTAATCCTGGGCAATACCTAGCCGTGTATCTAATCCTGGGTGATACTGAGCCGTGTATCTAATCCTGGGTGATACTGAGCCGTGTACCTAATCCTGGGTGATACTGAGCCGTGTATCTAATCCTGTTTGATACCGAGCCGTGTATCTAATACTTGGCAATACCGAGACCTGTATCTAATCCTGGGCGATACTGAGCCATGTATCTAATCCTGGGCGATACCGAGCCGTGTATCTAATCCTGGGCGATACCGAGCCGTGTATCTAATCCTGTGCGATACCGAGCCGTATATCTAATCCTCTCCTGTGTGATACTGACTGCTGAGCCGTGTATCTAATCCTGTCCTATACTATGCCGTGTATCTAATCCTGGGCGATACTGAGCCGTGTCTAATCCTGTCCTATACTATGCCGTGTATCTAATCCTGGGCGATGCTGAGCCGTGTATCTAATCCTGGGCGATACCGAGCCGTGTATCTAATCCTGGGCGATACCGAGCCGTGTATCTAATCATGGGCGATACTGAGCCGTGTATGTAATCCTGTGCGATACTGAACCGTGTATCTAATCCTGGGCGATACCGAGCCGTGTATCTAATCCTGGGCGATACTGAGCCGTGTATCTAATACTGGGCGATACCTCGCCGTGTATCTAATCCTGAGTGATACTGAGCCATGTATCTAATCCTGGGTGATACTGAGCCGTGTATCTAATCCTGGGTGATACTGAGCCGTGTATCTAATCCTGGGCGATGCTGAGCCATGAACCTAATCCTGGGCGATACCGAGACGTGTATCTAATCCTGGGTGATACCGAGCCGTGTATCTAATCCTGATTGATACTGAGCCATGTATCTAATCCTGTGTGATACTGAGCCGTGTATCTAATCCTGGGTGATACTAAGCCGTGTATCTAATCCTGTTTGATACAGAGCCGTGTATCTAATCCTGGGCGATACCGAGCCGTGTATCTAATCCTCTCCTGTGTAATATCGTCTGCTGAGCTTTATCTAATCCTGTCCTGTGTGATACTGTCTGCTGAGCCGTGTATCTAATCCTCTCCTGTGTGATACTGTCTGCTGAGCCGTGTATCTAATCCTGGGTGATACATAGCCATGTATCTAATCTTGGGCGATAACGAGCCGTGTAACTAATCCTGGGCGATACCGAGCCGTGTATCTAATCCTATCCTGTGTGATACTGTCTGCTGAGCCGTGTATCTAATCCTGGGCGATACCGAGCCGTGTATCTAATCCTATCCTGTGTGATACTGTCTGCTGAGCCGTGTATCTAATCCTATCCTGTGTGATACTGTCTGCTGAGCCCTGTATCTAATCCTATCCTGTGTGATACTGTCTGCTGAGCCGTGTATCTAATCCTATCCTGTGTGATACTGACTGCTGAGCCGTGTATCTAATCCTATCCTGTATGATACTGTCTGCTGAGCCGTGTATCTAATCCTCTCCTGTGTGATACTGTCTGCTGAGCCGTGTATCTAATCCTCTCCTGTGTGATACTGTCTGCTGGGCTGTGTATCTAATACTCTCCTGTGTGATACTGTCTGCTGAGCCGTGTATCTAATCCTATCCTGTGTGATACCGTCTGCTGAGCCGTGTATCTAATCCTATCCTGTGTGATACTGTCTGCTGAGCCGTGTATCTAATCCTATCCTGTGTGATACCGTCTGCTGAGCCGTGTATCTAATCCTATCCTGTGTGATACTGTCTGCTGAGCCGTGTATCTAATCCTATCCTGTGTGATACTGTCTGCTGAACCGTGTATCTAAGCCTGTCACGTGTGATACTGTCTGCTGAGCCGTGTATCTAATCCTATCCAGTGTGATACCATCTGCTGAGCTGTGTATCTAATCCTCTCCTGTGTGATACTGTCTGATGAGCCGTGTATCTAATCCTATCCTGTGTGATACTGACTGCTGAGCTGTGTATCTAATCCTCTCCTGTGCGATACTGTCTGCTGAGCTGTGTATCTAATCCTCTCCTGTGTGATACCGTCTGCTGAGCTGTGTATCTAATCCTCTCCTGTGTGATACCGTCTGCTGAGCTGTGTATCTAATCCTCTCTTGTGTGATATTGTCTGATGAGCCGTGTATCTAATCCTATCCTGTGTGATACTGTCTGATGAGCCGTGTATCTAATCCTATCCTGTGTGATACTGACTGCTGAGCCGTGTATCTAATCCTATCCTGTGTGATACTGTCTGCTGAGCCGTGTATCTAATCCTCTCCTGTATGATACTGTCTGCTGAGCCGTGTATCTAATCCTATCCTGTGTGATACTGTCTGCTGAGCCGTGTATCTAATCCTCTCCTGTGTGATACTGTCTGCTGAGCCGTATATCTAATCCTCTCCTGTGTGATACTGTCTGCTGAGCCGTGTATCTAAGCCTGTCACGTGTGATACTGTCTGCTGAGCCGTGTATCTAATCCTCTCCTGTGTGATACTGTCTGATGAGCCGTGTATCTAATCTTATCCTGTGTGATACTGACTGCTGAGCCGTGTATCTAATCCTATCATGTGTGATACTGTCTGCTGAGCTGTGTATCTAATCCTCTCCTGTGTGATACTGTCTGCTGAGCCGTGTATCTAATCCTATCCTGTGTGATACTGTCTGCTGAGCCCTGTATCTAATCCTCTCCTGTGTGATACTGTCTGCTGAGCCCTGTATCTAATCCTATCCTGTGTGATACTGTCTGCTGAGCCGTGTATCTAATCTCATCCTGTGTGATACTGTCTGCTGAGCCGTGTATCTAAGCCTATCACGTGTGATACTGACTGCTGAGCCGTGTATCTAATCCTATCCTGTGTGATACTGTCTGATGAGCCGTGTATCTAATCCTATCCTGTGTGATACTGACTGCTGAGCCGTGTATCTAATCCTATCCTGTGTGATACTGTCTGTTGAGCCGTGTATCTAATCCTCTCCTGTATGATACTGTCTGCTGAGCCGTGTATCTAATCCTATCCTGTGTGATACTGTCTGCTGAGCCGTGTATCTAATCCTCTCCTGTGTGATACTGTCTGCTGAGCCGTATATCTAATCCTCTCCTGTGTGATACTGTCTGCTGAGCCGTGTATCTAAGCCTGTCATGTGTGATACTGTCTGTTGAGCCGTGTATCTAATCCTATCCTGTGTGATACTGTCTGCTGAGCCGTGTATCTAATCCTATCCTGTGTGATACTGTCTGATGAGCCGTGTATCTAAGCCTGTCACGTGTGATACTGTCTGCTGAGCCGTGTATCTAATCCTCTCCTCTGTGATACTGTCTGATGAGCCGTGTATCTAAGCCTGTCACGTGTGATACTGTCTGCTGAGCCATGTATCGAATCCTATCCTGTGTGATACTGACTGCTGAGCCGTGTATCTAATCCTATCCTGTGTGATACTGTCTGCTGAGCTGTGTATCTAATCCTATCCTGTGTGATACTGTCTGCTGAGCCGTGTATCTAATCCTATCCTGTGTGATACTGTCTGCTGAACCGTGTATCTAAGCCTGTCACGTGTGATACTGTCTGCTGAGCCGTGTATCTAATCCTCTCCTGTGTGATACTGTCTGCTGAGCCGTGTATCTAAGCCTGTCACGTGTGATACTGTCTGCTGAGCCATGTATCTAATGCTATCCTGTGTGATACTGTCTGTTGAGCCGTGTATCTAATCCTATCCTGTGTGATACTGTCTACTGAGCCGTGTATCTAATCCTATCCTGTGTGATGCTGTATGCTGAGCCGTGTATCTAATCCTCTCCTGTGCGATACTGTCTGCTGAGCCGTATATCTAATCCTATCCTGTGTGATGCTGTATGCTGAGCCGTGTATCTAATCCTCTCCTGTGCGATACTGTCTGCTGAGCCGTGTATCTAATCCTATCGTGTGTGATACTGTCTGCTGAGCCGTGTATCTAATCCTATCGTGTGTGATACTGTCTGCTGAGCTGTGTATCTAATCCTCTCCTGTGTGATACTGTCTGCTGATCTGTGTATCTAATCCTCTTCTGTGTGATACTGACTGCTGAGCTGTGTATCTAATCCTCTCCTGTGTGATACTGTCTGCTGAGCTGTGTACCTAAGCCTGTCACGTATGATACTGTCTGCTGAGCTGTGTATCTAATCCTCTCCTGTGTGATACTGACTGCTGAGCTGTGTATCTAATCCTCTCCTGTGTGATACTGACTGCTGAGCCGTGTATCTAATCCTCTCCTGTGTGATACTGTCTGCTGAGCCGTGTATCTAATCCTATCGTGTGTGATACTGTCTGCTGAGCCGTGTATCTAATCCTATCGTGTGTGATACTGTCTGCTGAGCTGTGTATCTAATCCTCTCCTGTGTGATACTGTCTGCTGATCTGTGTATCTAATCCTCTTCTGTGTGATACTGACTGCTGAGCTGTGTATCTAATCCTCTCCTGTGTGATACTGTCTGCTGAGCTGTGTACCTAAGCCTGTCACGTATGATACTGTCTGCTGAGCTGTGTATCTAATCCTCTCCTGTGTGATACTGACTGCTGAGCTGTGTATCTAATCCTCTCCTGTGTGATACTGACTGCTGAGCCGTGTATCTAGTCCTCTCCTGTGTGATACCGTCTGCTGAGCTGTGTATCTAATCATCTCCTGTGTGATACCGTCTGTTGAGCTGTGTATCTAATCCTATCCTGTGTGATACTGTCTGCTGAGCCGTGTATCTAATCCTCTCCTGTGTGATACCGTCTGCTGAGCCGTGTATCTAATCCTATCCTGTGTGATACTGTCTGCTGAGCCGTGTATCTAATCCTCTCCTGTGTGATACTGACTGCTGAGCCGTGTATCTAATCCTGTCCTATACTATGCCGTGTATCTAATCCTGGGCGATACTGAGCAGTATATCTAATCCTGGGTGATACTGAACCGTGTAGCTAATCCTGGGCGATACCGAGCCGTGTATCTAATCCTGGACGATACTGAGCCGTGTATCTAATCCGGGCCATACCGAGCCGTGTATCTAATCCTGGGCGATACCGAATCGTGTATCTAATCCTGGGTGATACTGAACCGTGTAGCTAATCCTGGGCGATACCGAGCCGTGTATCTAATCCTGGACGATACTGAGCCGTGTATCTAATCCGGGCCATACCGAGCCGTGTATCTAATCCTGGGCGATACCGAGCCGTGTATCTAATCCAGGGTGATACTGAGCCGTGTATCTAATCCTGGGTGATACTGAGCCATGTACCTAATCCTGGGTGATACTGAGCTGTGTATCTAATCCTGTTTGATACCGAGCCGTGTATCTAATACTTGGCAATACCGAGACGTGTATCTAATCCTGGGCGATACTGAGCCGTGTATCTAATCCTGGGCGATACCGAGCCATGTATCTAATCCTGGGCGATACCGAGCCGTATATCTAATCCTATCCTGTGTGATACTGACTGCTGAGCCGTGTATCTAATCCTGTCCTATACTATGCCGTGTATCTAATCCTGGGCGATACTGAACCGTGTAGCTAATCCTGGGCGATACCGAGCCGTGTATCTAATCCTGGACGATACTGAGCCGTGTATCTAATACTGGGCGATACCTCGCCGTGTATCTAATCCTGGACGATACTGAGCCATGTATCTAATCCTATCCTGTGTGATACTGACTGCTGAGCCGTGTATCTAATCCTGTCCTATACTATGCCGTATATCTAATCCTGGGTGATACTGAACCGTGTAGCTAATCCTGGGCGATACCGAGCCGTGTATCTAATCCTGGACGATACTGAGCCGTGTATCTAATACTGGGCGATACCTCGCTGTGTATCTAATCCTGAGTGATACTGAGCCATGTATCTAATCCTCGGCGATACCGAGCCGTGTATCTAACCTTGGCGATGCTGAGCCATGTATCTAATCCTGGGCTTGTATCTAATTTTTGGCGATACTGAGCCGTGTATCTAATCCTGGGCGATACCGAGCCGTGTATCTAATCCTGGGCGATGCTGAGCCGTGTATCTAATACTGGGCGATACCTCGCCATGTATCTAATCCTGAGTGATACTGAGCCATGTATCTAATCCTGTCCGATACTGAGCCGTGTATCTAATCCGGGCCATACCGAGCCGTGTATCTAATCCTGGGCGATGCTGAGCCGTGTATCTAATACTGGGCGATACCTCGCCGTGTATCTAATCCTGAGTGATACTGAGCCATGTATCTAATCCTGTCCGATACTACTGAGCCGTGTATCTAATCCGGGCCATACCGAGCCGTGTATCTAATCCTGGGCGATACCGAGCTGTGTATCTAATCCTGGGCGATACCGAACCGTGTATCTAATCCTTGGCGATACTGAGCCGTGTATCTAAACCTGGGCAATACCGAGCCGTGTATCTAATCCTGGGTGATACTGAGCCGTGTATCTAATCCTGTTTGATACCGAGCCGTGTATCTAATCCTGGGCGATGCTGAGCCATGTATCTAATCCTGTCCGATACTGAGCCGTGTATCTAATCCTTGGTGATACCGAGCCGTGTATCTAATCCTGGGCGATACTGAGCCGTGTATCTAATCCTGGGTAATACCGAGCCGTGAATCTAATCCTGGGTGATACTGAGCCGTGTATCTAATCCTGGGTGATACTGAGCCATGTATCTAATCCTGTTTGATACGGAGCCGTGTATCTAATCCTTGGCAATACCGAGCTGTGTATCTAATCCTGGGCGATACCAAGCCATGTATCTAATTGTGGGTGATACTGAGCCGTGTATCTAATCCTGTTTGATACGGAGCCGTGTATCTAATCCTGGGCGATACCGAGCCGTGTATCTAATCCTGGGTGATACCGAGCCGTGTATCTAATCCTGGGCGATACCGAGCCGTGTATCTAATCCTCTCCTGGGCGATACTGTCTGTTGAGCTGTATCTAATCCTGTCCTGTGTGATACTGACTGCTATGCCATGTATCTAATCCTGGGCGATACCGAGCCGTGTCTAATCCTGTCCTATACTATGCCGTGTATCTAATCCTGGGTGATACTGAGCCGTGTATCTAATCCTGGGCGATATCGAGCCGTGTATCTAATCCTGGGTGATACCGAGCCATGTATCTAATCCTGGGTGGTAACTAGCCATGTATCTAATCCTGGGCGATACCGAACCGTGTATCTAATCCTGGGTGATACCGAGCCGTGTATCTAAACCTGGGCGATAACGATCCGTGTATCTAATCCTGTTTGATACCGAGCCGTGTATCTAATCCTGGGCGATACCGAGCCTGTATCTAATCCTGTGCGATACTGAACGGTGTATCTAATCCTGGGCTTGTATCTAATCTTTGGCATTACTGAGCCATGTATCTAATCCTGGGCGATACCGAGCCGTGTATCTAATCCTCTCCTTTGTGATACTATCTGCTGAGCTGTATCTAATCCTGTCCTGTGTGATACTGTGTGCTGAGCCGTGTATCTAATCCTGGGCGATACCGAGCTCTGTATCTAATCCTGGGCAATTCTGAACAGCGTATCTAATCCTGGGCTTGTATCTAATTTTTGGCGATACTGAGCCGTGTTTCTAATCCTGGGCGATACTGAGCCGTGTATCTAATCCTGGGCGATACCGAGCCGTGTATCTAATCCTGGGCGATACTGAGCCGTGTATCTAATCCTGGGTGATACTGAGCCGTGTTTCTAATCCTTGGCAATACTGAGCCGTGTATCTAATCCTGGGCGATACCGAGCCGTGTATCTAATCCTGGGCGATATTGAGCCGTGTTTATAATCCTGGGTTATACTGAGCCATGTATCTAATCCTGGGCGATACCGAGCCGTGTATCTAATCCTGGGTGATACCGAGCCGTGTATCTAATCCTGGGCGATACCGAGCCGTGTATCTAATCCTCTCCTGGGCGATACTGTCTGTTGAGCTGTATCTAATCCTGTCCTGTGTGATACTGACTGCTGAGCCATGTATCTAATCCTGGGCGATACCGAGCCGTGTATCTAACCTTGGCGATGCTGAGCAGTGTATCTAATCCTGTCCGATACTGAGCCGTGTATCTAATCCTGGGCGATACCGAGCCGTGTATCTAATCCTGGGTGTTACCGAACCGTGTATCTAATCCTGTGCGATACTGAGCCGTGTATCTAATCCTGGGCAATACCGAGCCGTGTATCTAATCCTGGGTGATACCGAGCCGTGTATCTAATCCTGGGCGATACCGAGCCGTGTATCTAATCCTCTCCTGGGTGATACTGTCTGTTGAGCTGTATCTAATCCTGTCCTGTGTGATACTGACTGCTGAGCCATGTATCTAATCCTGGGCGATACCGAGCCATGTATCTAACCTTGGCGATGCTGAGCAGTGTATCTAATCCTGTCCGATACTGAGCCGTGTATCTAATCCTGGGCGATACCGAGCCGTGTATCTAATCCTGGGTGATACCGAACAGTGTATCTAATCCTGTGCGATACTGAGCCGTGTATCTAATCCTGGGCAATACCGAGCCGTGTATCTAATCCTGGGTGATACTGAGCCGTGTATCTATTCCTGGGTGATACTGAGCCGTGTACCTAATCCTGGGTGATACTGAGCCGTGTATCTAATCCTGCTTGATACCGATCCGTGTATCTAATACTTGACAATACTTAGCCGTATATCTAATCCTGGGCGATACCGAACCGTGTATCTAATCCTGGGCGATGCTGAGCCATGTATCTAATCCTGTCCGATACTGAGCCGTGTATCTAATCCTGGGCGATACCGAGCCGTGTACCTAATCCTGGGCGATACCGAGCCGTATATCTAATCCTATCCTGTGTGATACTGACTGCTGAGCCGTGTATCTAATCCTGTCCTATACTATGCCGTGTATCTAATCCTGGGCGATACTGAGCCGTATATCTAATCCTGGGTGATACTGAACCGTGTAGCTAATCCTGGGCGATACCGAGCCGTGTATCTAATCCTGGACGATACTGAGCCGTGTATCTAATACTGGGCGATACCTCGCCGTGTATCTAATCCTGAGTGATACTGAGCCATGTATCTAATCCTGGGCCATACCGAGCCGTGTATCTAACCTTGGCGATGCTGAGCCATGTATCTAATCCTGGGCTTGTATCTAATTTTTGGCGATACTGAGCCGTGTATCTAATCCTGGGCGATACCGAGCCGTGTATCTAATCCTGGGCGATGCTGAGCCGTGTATCTAATACTGGGCGATACCTCGCCGTGTATCTAATCCTGAGTGATACTGAGCCATGTATCTAATCCTGTCCGATACTGAGCCGTGTATCTAATCCGGGCCATACCGAGCCGTGTATCTAATCCTGGGCGATGCTGAGCCGTGTATCTAATACTGGGCGATACCTCGCCGTGTATCTAATCCTGAGTGATACTGAGCCATGTATCTAATCCTGTCCGATACTACTGAGCCGTGTATCTAATCCGGGCCATACCGAGCCGTGTATCTAATCCTGGGCGATACCGAGCCGTGTATCTAATCCTGGGCGATACCGAACCGTGTATCTAATCCTTGGCGATACTGAACCGTGTATCTAATCCTGGGCAATACCGAGCCGTGTATCTAATCCTGGGTGATACTGAGCCGTGTATCTAATCCTGTTTGATACCGAGCCGTGTATCTAATACTTGGCAATACCGAGACGTGTATCTAATCCTGGGCGATACTGAGCCGTGTATCTAATCCTGGGCAATACCTCGCCGTGTATCTAATCCTGGGTGATACTGAGCCATGTACCTAATCCTGGGTGATACTGAGCCTTGTATCTAATCCTGTTTGATACCGAGCCGTGTATCTAATACTTGGTAATATCGAGACGTGTATCTAATCCTGGGCGATACCGAGCCATATATCTAATCCTGGGCGATACCGAGCCGTATATCTAATCCTCTCCTGTGTGATACTGACTGCTGAGCCGTGTATCTAATCCTGGGCGATACTGAGCCGTATATCTAATCCTGGGTGATACTGAACCGTGTAGCTAATCCTGGGCGATACCGAGCCGTGTATCTAATCCTGGACGATACTGAGCCGTGTATTTAATACTGGGCGATACCTCGCCGTGTATCTAATCCTGAGTGATACTGAGCCATGTATCTAATCCTGGGTGATACCGAGCCGTGTATCTAACCTTGGCGATGCTGAGCCATGTATCTAATCCTGGGCTTGTATCTAATTTTTGGCGATACTGAGCCGTGTTTCTAATCCTGGGCGATACTGAGCCGTGTATCTAATCCTGTGCGATACCGAGCCGTATATCTAATCCTCTCCTGTGTGATACTGACTGCTGAGCCGTGTATCTAATCCTGTCCTATACTATGCCGTGTATCTAATCCTGGGCGATACTTAGCCGTATATCTAATCCTGGGTGATACTGAACCGTGTATCTAATCCTGGGCGATACCGAGCCGTGTATCTAATCCTGGACGATACTGAGCCGTGTATCTAATCCTGAGTGATACTGAGCCGTGTATCTAACCTTGGCGATGTGAGCCATGTATCTAATCCTGGGCTTGTATCTAATTTTTGGCGATACTGAGCCGTGTATCTAATCCTGGGCGATACTGAGCCGTGTATCTAATCCTGGGCGATACCGAGCCGTGTATCTAATCCTGGGCGATGCTGAGCCGTGTATCTAATACTGCGCGATACCTCGCCGTGTATCTAATCCTGAGTGATACTGAGCCATGTATCTAATCCTGTCCGATACTGAGCCGTGTATCTAATCCGGGCCATACCGAGCCGTGTATCTAATCCTGGGCGATACCGAACCGTGTATCTAATCCTTGGTGATACCGAGCCGTGTATCTAATCCTGGGTGATACTGAGCCGTGTATCTAATCCTGGGTGATACTGAGCCATGTACCTAATCCTGGGTGATACTGAGCCGTGTATCTAATCCTGTTTGATACCGAGCCGTGTATCTAATACTTGGCAATACTGAGACGTGTATCTAATCCTGGGCGATACTGAGCCGTGTATCTAATCCTGGGCGATACCGAGCCATGTATCTAATCCTGGGCGATACCGAGCCGTATATCTAATCCTCTCCTGTGTGATACTGACTGCTGAGACGTGTATCTAATCCTGTCCTATACTATGCCGTGTATCTAATCCTGGGCGATACTGAGCCGTATATCTAATCCTGGGTGATACTGAACCGTGTAGCTAATCCTGGGCGATACCGAGCCGTGTATCTAATCCTGGACGATACTGAGCCGTGTATCTAATACTGGGCGATACCTCGCCGTGTATCTAATCCTGAGTGATACTGAGCCATGTATCCAATCCTGGGCGATACCGAGCCGTGTATCTAACCTTGGCGATGCTGTGCCATGTATCTAATCCTGGGCTTGTATCTAATTTTTGGCGATACTGAGCCGTGTTTCTAATCCTGGGCGATACTGAGTCGTGTATCTAATCCTGGGCGATACCTCGCCGTGTATCTAATCCTGAGTGATACTGAGCCATGTATCTAATCCTGGACGATACCGAGCCGTGTATCTAACCTTGGCGATGCTGAGCCATGTATCTAATCCTGTCTGATACTGAGCCGTGTATCTAATCCTGGGCGATACCGAGCCGTGTATCTAATCCTGGGCGATACTGAACCGTGTATCTAATCCTGGGCGATACTGAGCCGTGTATCTAATTCTGGGCAATACCTAGCCGTGTATCTAATCCTGGGCGATATCGAACCGTGTATCTAATCCTGGGCGATGCTGAGCCATGTATCTAATCCTGTCCGATACTGAGCCATGTATCTAATCCTGGGTGATACCGAGCCGTGTATCTAATCCTGGGCGATACTGAGCCGTGTATCTAATCCTGGGTAATACCAAGCCGTGTATCTAATCCTGGGTGATACTGAGCCGTGTATCTAATCCTGGGTGATACTGAGCCGTGTATCTAATCCTGTTTGATACGGAGCCGTGTATCTAATCCTTGGCAATACCGAGCCGTGTATCTAATCCTGGGCGATACCGAGCCGTGTATCTAATCCTGGGCGATACTGAGCCGTGTTTATAATCCTGGGTTATACTGAGCCATGTATCTAATCCTGGGCGATACCGAGCCGTGTATCTAATCCTGGGTGATACCGAGCCGTGTATCTAATCCTGGGCGATACCGAGCCGTGTATCTAATCCTCTCCTGGGCGATACTGTCTGTTGAGCTGTATCTAATCCTGTCCTGTGTGATACTGACTGCTGAGCCATGTATCTAATCCTGGGCGATACCGAGCCGTGTATCTAACCTTGGCGATGCTGAGCAGTGTATCTAATCCTGTCCGATACTGAGCCGTGTATCTAATCCTGGGCGATACCGAGCCGTGTATCTAATCCTGGGTGATACCGAACCGTGCATCTAATCCTGGGCGATACCGAGCCGTGTATCTAATCCTCTCCTGGGTGATACTGTCTGTTGAGCTGTATCTAATCCTGTCCTGTGTGATACTGACTGCTGAGCCATGTATCTAATCCTGTCCGATACTGAGCCGTGTATCTAATCCTGGGCAATACCGAGCCGTGTATCTAATCCTGGGTGATACTGAGCCGTGTATCTAATCCTGGGCAATACTGAGCCGTGTATCTAATCCTGGGTGATACTGAGCCGTGTATCTATTCCTGGGTGATACTGAGCCGTGTACCTAATCCTGGGTGATACTGAGCCGTGTATCTAATCCTGCTTGATACCGATCCGTGTATCTAATACTTGACAATACTTAGCCGTGTATCTAATCCTGGGCGATACCGAACCGTGTATCTAATCCTGGGCGACGCTGAGCCATGTATCTAATCTTGTCCGATACTGAGCCGTGTATCTAATCCTGGGTGATACCGAGCCGTTTATCTAATTCTGGGCGATACCGAGCCGTGTATCTAATCCTCTCCTGGGCGATACTGTCTGTTGAGCTGTATCTAATCCTGTCCTGTGTGATACTGACTGCTGAGCCATGTATCTAATCCTGGGCGATACCGAGCCGTGTATCTAACCTTGGCGATGCTGAGCAGTGTATCTAATCCTGTCCGATACTGAGCCGTGTATCTAATCCTGGGTGATACCGAGCCGTGTATCTAATCCTGGGTGATACCGAACCGTGTATCTAATCCTGTCCGATACTGAGCCGTGTATCTAATCCTGGGCGATACCGAGTCGTGTATCTAATCCTGGGTGATACTGAGCCGTGTATCTAATCCTGGGTGATACTGAGCCGTGTATCTAATCCTGTTTGATACGGAGCCGTGTATCTAATCCTTGGCAATACCGAGCCGTGTATCTAATCCTGGGCGATACCGAGCCGTGTATCTAATCCTGGGCGATACTGAGCCGTGTATCTAATCCTGGGCGATACCGAGCCGTGTATCTAATCCTGGGTGATACCGAGCCGTGTATCTAATCCTGGGCGATACCGAGCCGTGTATCTAATCCTCTCCTGGGCGATACTGTCTGTTGAGCTGTATCTAATCCTGTCCTGTGTGATACTGACTGCTGAGCCATGTATCTAATCCTGGGCGATACCGAGCCGTGTATCTAACCTTGGCGATGCTGAGCAGTGTATCTAATCCTGTCCGATACTGAGCCGTGTATCTAATCCTGGGCGATACCGAGCCGTGTATCTAATCCTGGGTGATACCGAGCCGTGTATCTAATCCTGGGCGATACCGAGCCGTGTATCTAATCCTCTCCTGGGAGATACTGTCTGTTGAGCTGTATCTAATCCTGTCCTGTGTGATACTGACTGCTGAGCCATGTATCTAATCCTGGGCGATACCGAGCCATGTATCTAACCTTGGCGATGCTGAGCAGTGTATCTAATCCTGTCCGATACTGAGCCGTGTATCTAATCCTGGGCGATACCGAGCCGTGTATCTAATCCTGGGTGATACCGAACAGTGTATCTAATCCTGTGCGATACTGAGCCGTGTATCTAATCCTGGGCAATACCGAGCCGTGTATCTAATCCTGGGTGATACTGAGCCGTGTATCTATTCCTGGGTGATACTGAGCCGTGTACCTAATCCTGGGTGATACTGAGCCGTGTATCTAATCCTGTTTGATACCGATCCGTGTATCTAATACTTGACAATACTTAGCCGTATATCTAATCCTGGGCGATACCGAACCGTGTATCTAATCCTGGGCGATGCTGAGCCATGTATCTAATCCTGTCCGATACTGAGCCGTGTATCTAATCCTGGGCGATACCGAGCCGTGTATCTAATCCTGGGCGATACTGAGCCGTGTATCTAATCCTGGGTAATACCAAGCCGTGTATCTAATCCTGGGTGATACTGAGCCGTGTATCTAATCCTGGGTGATACTGAGCCGTGTATCTAATCCTGTTTGATACGGAGCCGTGTATCTAATCCTTGGCAATACCGAGCCGTGTATCTAATCCTGGGCGATACCGAGCCGTGTATCTAATCCTGGGCGATACTGAGCCGTGTTTATAATCCTGGGTTATACTGAGCCATGTATCTAATCCTGGGCGATACCGAGCCGTGTATCTAACCTTGGCGATGCTGAGCAGTGTATCTAATCCTGTCCGATACTGAGCCGTGTATCTAATCCTGGGCGATACCGAGCCGTGTATCTAATCCTGGGTGATACCGAACCGTGTATCTAATCCTGTGCGATACTGAACCGTGTATCTAATCCTGGGCAATACCGAGCCGTGTATCTAATCCTGAGTGATACTGAGCCATGTATCTAATCCTGGGCGATACCGAGCCGTGTATCTAATCCTGGGCGATACCGAACAGTGTATCTAATCCTTGGCGATACTGAGCCGTGTATCTAATCCTTGGTGATACCGAGCCATGTATCTAATCCTGGGCGATACTGAGCCGTGTATCTAATCCTGGGTAATACCGAGCCGTGAATCTAATCCTGGGTGATACTGAGCCGTGTATCTAATCTTGGGTGATACTGAGCCATGTATCTAATCCTGTTTGATACGGAGCCGTGTATCTAATCCTGGGTGATACTGAGCCATGTACCTAATCCTGGGTGATACTGAGCCATGTATCTAATCCTGTTTGATACCGAGCCGTGTATCTAATACTTGGCAATACCGAGACGTGTATCTAATCCTGGGCGATACTGAGCCGTGTATCTAATCCTGGGCGATACCGAGCCGTGTATCTAATCCTGGGCGATACCGAGCCGTGTATCTAATCCTGGGCGATACCGAGCCGTATATCTAATCCTCTCCTGGGCGATACTGTCTGCTGAGCCGTGTATCTAATCCTGTCCTGTGTGATACTGACTGTTAAGCCATGTATCTAATCCTGGGCGATACCGAGCCGTGTATCTAATCCTGGGCGATGCTGAGCCATGTATCTAATCCTGTCCGATACTGAGCCGTGTATCTAATCCTTGGTGATACCGAGCCGTGTATCTAATCCTGGGCGATACTGAGCCGTGTATCTAATCCTGGGTAATACCGAGCCGTGAATCTAATCCTGGGTGATACTGAGCCGTGTATCTAATCCTGGGTGATACTGAGCCATGTATCTAATCCTGTTTGATACGGAGCCGTGTATCTAATCCTTGGCAATACCGAGCTGTGTATCTAATCCTGGGCGATACCAAGCCATGTATCTAATTGTGGGTGATACTGAGCCGTGTATCTAATCCTGTTTGATACGGAGCCGTGTATCTAATCCTGGGCGATACCGAGCCGTGTATCTAATCCTGGGTGATACCGAGCCGTGTATCTAATCCTGGGCGATACCGAGCCGTGTATCTAATCCTCTCCTGGGCGATACTGTCTGTTGAGCTGTATCTAATCCTGTCCTGTGTGATACTGACTGCTATGCCATGTATCTAATCCTGGGCGATACCGAGCCGTGTATCTAACCTTGGCGATGCTGAGCAGTGTATCTAATCCTGTCCGATACTGAGCCGTGTATCTAATCCTGGGCGATACCGAGCCGTGTATCTAATCCTGGGTGATACCGAACCGTGTTTCTAATCATGGGTGATACCGAGCCGTGTATCTAATCCTGGGTGATATCGAACCGTGTTTCTAATCATGGGTGATACTGAGCCGTGTATCTAATCCTGGGCAATACCGAGCCGTGTATCTAATCCTGGGTGATACTGAGCCGTGTTCCTAATCCTTGGTAATACTGAGCCGTGTATCTAATCCTGGGTGATACTGAGCCGTGTTCCTAATCCTGGGTGATACTGAGCCGTGTATCTAATCCTGTTTGATACCGAGACGTGTATCTAATACTTGGCAATACCGAGACGTGTATCTAATCCTGGGCGATACTGAGCCGTGTATCTAATCCTGGGCGATACCGAGCAATGTATCTAATCCTGGGCGATACCGAGCCGTGTATCTAATCCTCTCCTGTGTGATACTGACTGCTGAGCCGTGTATCTAATCCTGTCCTATACTATGCAGTGTATCTAATACTGGGCGATACTGAGCCATGTATCTAATCCTGGGCGATACTGAGCCGTGTCTAATCCTGTCCTATACTATGCCGTGTATCTAATCCTGGGTGATACTGAGCCGTGTATCTAATCCTGGGCGATATCGAGCCGTGTATCTAATCCTGGGTGATACCGAGCCATGTATCTAATCCTGGGTGGTAACTAGCCATGTATCTAATCCTGGGCGATACCGAACCGTGTATCTAATCCTGGGTGATACCGAGCCGTGTATCTAAACCTGGGCGATAACGATCCGTGTATCTAATCCTGTTTGATACCGAGCCGTGTATCTAATCCTGGGCGATACCGAGCCTGTATCTAATCCTGTGCGATACTGAACGGTGTATCTAATCCTGGGCTTGTATCTAATCTTTGGCATTACTGAGCCATGTATCTAATCCTGGGCGATACCGAGCCGTGTATCTAATCCTCTCCTTTGTGATACTATCTGCTGAGCTGTATCTAATCCTGTCCTGTGTGATACTGTGTGCTGAGCCGTGTATCTAATCCTGGGCGATACCGAGCTCTGTATCTAATCCTGGGCAATTCTGAACAGCGTATCTAATCCTGGGCTTGTATCTAATTTTTGGCGATACTGAGCCGTGTTTCTAATCCTGGGCGATACTGAGCCGTGTATCTAATCCTGGGCGATACCGAGCCGTGTATCTAATCCTGGGCGATACTGAGCCGTGTATCTAATCCTGGGTGATACTGAGCCGTGTTTCTAATCCTTGGCAATACTGAGCCGTGTATCTAATCCTGGGCGATACCGAGCCGTGTATCTAATCCTGGGCGATACTGAGCCGTGTTTATAATCCTGGGTTATACTGAGCCATGTATCTAATCCTGGGCGATACCGAGCCGTGTATCTAATCCTGGGTGATACCGAGCCGTGTATCTAATCCTGGGCGATACCGAGCCGTGTATCTAATCCTCTCCTGGGCGATACTGTCTGTTGAGCTGTATCTAATCCTGTCCTGTGTGATACTGACTGCTGAGCCATGTATCTAATCCTGGGCGATACCGAGCCGTGTATCTAACCTTGGCGATGCTGAGCAGTGTATCTAATCCTGTCCGATACTGAGCCGTGTATCTAATCCTGGGCGATACCGAGCCGTGTATCTAATCCTGGGTGTTACCGAACCGTGTATCTAATCCTGTGCGATACTGAGCCGTGTATCTAATCCTGGGCAATACCGAGCCGTGTATCTAATCCTGGGTGATACCGAGCCGTGTATCTAATCCTGGGCGATACCGAGCCGTGTATCTAATCCTCTCCTGGGTGATACTGTCTGTTGAGCTGTATCTAATCCTGTCCTGTGTGATACTGACTGCTGAGCCATGTATCTAATCCTGGGCGATACCGAGCCATGTATCTAACCTTGGCGATGCTGAGCAGTGTATCTAATCCTGTCCGATACTGAGCCGTGTATCTAATCCTGGGCGATACCGAGCCGTGTATCTAATCCTGGGTGATACCGAACAGTGTATCTAATCCTGTGCGATACTGAGCCGTGTATCTAATCCTGGGCAATACCGAGCCGTGTATCTAATCCTGGGTGATACTGAGCCGTGTATCTATTCCTGGGTGATACTGAGCCGTGTACCTAATCCTGGGTGATACTGAGCCGTGTATCTAATCCTGCTTGATACCGATCCGTGTATCTAATACTTGACAATACTTAGCCGTATATCTAATCCTGGGCGATACCGAACCGTGTATCTAATCCTGGGCGATGCTGAGCCATGTATCTAATCCTGTCCGATACTGAGCCGTGTATCTAATCCTGGGCGATACCGAGCCGTGTACCTAATCCTGGGTGATACTGAGCCGTGTATCTAATCCTGCTTGATACCGATCCGTGTATCTAATACTTGACAATACTTAGCCGTATATCTAATCCTGGGCGATACCGAACCGTGTATCTAATCCTGGGCGATGCTGAGCCATGTATCTAATCCTGTCCGATACTGAGCCGTGTATCTAATCCTGCTTGATACCGATCCGTGTATCTAATACTTGACAATACTTAGCCGTATATCTAATCCTGGGCGATACCGAGCCGTGTATCTAATCCTGGGCGATACTGAGCCGTGTATCTAATCCTGGGTAATACCAAGCCGTGTATCTAATCCTGGGTGATACTGAGCCGTGTATCTAATCCTGGGTGATACTGAGCCGTGTATCTAATCCTGTTTGATACGGAGCCGTGTATCTAATCCTTGGCAATACCGAGCCGTGTATCTAATCCTGGGCGATACCGAGCCGTGTATCTAATCCTGGGCGATACTGAGCCGTGTTTATAATCCTGGGTTATACTGAGCCATGTATCTAATCCTGGGCGATACCGAGCCGTGTATCTAACCTTGGCGATGCTGAGCAGTGTATCTAATCCTGTCCGATACTGAGCCGTGTATCTAATCCTGGGCGATACCGAGCCGTGTATCTAATCCTGGGTGATACCGAACCGTGTATCTAATCCTGTGCGATACTGAACCGTGTATCTAATCCTGGGCAATACCGAGCCGTGTATCTAATCCTGAGTGATACTGAGCCATGTATCTAATCCTGGGCGATACCGAGCCGTGTATCTAATCCTGGGCGATACCGAACCGTGTATTTAATCCTTGGCGATACTGAGCCGTGTATCTAATCCTTGGTGATACCGAGCCATGTATCTAATCCTGGGCGATACTGAGCCGTGTATCTTATCCTGGGTAATACCGAGCCGTGAATCTAATCCTGGGTGATACTGAGCCGTGTATCTAATCTTGGGTGATACTGAGCCATGTATCTAATCCTGTTTGATACGGAGCCGTGTATCTAATCCTGGGTGATACTGAGCCATGTACCTAATCCTGGGTGATACTGAGCCGTGTATCTAATCCTGTTTGATACCGAGCCGTGTATCTAATACTTGGCAATACCGAGACGTGTATCTAATCCTGGGCGATACTGAGCCGTGTATCTAATCCTGGGCGATACCGAGCCGTGTATCTAATCCTGGGCGATACCGAGCCGTGTATCTAATCCTGGGCGATACCGAGCCGTATATCTAATCCTCTCCTGGGCGATACTGTCTGCTGAGCTGTATCTAATCCTGTCCTGTGTGATACTGACTGTTAAGCCATGTATCTAATCCTGGGCGATACCGAGCCGTGTATCTAATCCTGGGCGATGCTGAGCCATGTATCTAATCCTGTCCGATACTGAGCCGTGTATCTAATCCTTGGTGATACCGAGCCGTGTATCTAATCCTGGGCGATACTGAGCCGTGTATCTAATCCTGGGTAATACCGAGCCGTGAATCTAATCCTGGGTGATACTGAGCCGTGTATCTAATCCTGGGTGATACTGAGCCATGTATCTAATCCTGTTTGATACGGAGCCGTGTATCTAATCCTTGGCAATACCGAGCTGTGTATCTAATCCTGGGCGATACCAAGCCATGTATCTAATTGTGGGTGATACTGAGCCGTGTATCTAATCCTGTTTGATACGGAGCCGTGTATCTAATCCTGGGCGATACCGAGCCGTGTATCTAATCCTGGGTGATACCGAGCCGTGTATCTAATCCTGGGCGATACCGAGCCGTGTATCTAATCCTCTCCTGGGCGATACTGTCTGTTGAGCTGTATCTAATCCTGTCCTGTGTGATACTGACTGCTATGCCATGTATCTAATCCTGGGCGATACCGAGCCGTGTATCTAACCTTGGCGATGCTGAGCAGTGTATCTAATCCTGTCCGATACTGAGCCGTGTATCTAATCCTGGGCGATACCGAGCCGTGTATCTAATCCTGGGTGATACCGAACCGTGTTTCTAATCATGGGTGATACCGAACCGTGTATCTAATCCTGGGTGATATCGAACCGTGTTTCTAATCATGGGTGATACTGAGCCGTGTATCTAATCCTGGGCAATACCGAGCCGTGTATCTAATCCTGGGTGATACTGAGCCGTGTTCCTAATCCTGGGTAATACTGAGCCGTGTATCTAATCCTGGGTGATACTGAGCCGTGTTCCTAATCCTGGGTGATACTGAGCCGTGTATCTAATCCTGTTTGATACCGAGACGTGTATCTAATACTTGGCAATACCGAGACGTGTATCTAATCCTGGGCGATACTGAGCCGTGTATCTAATCCTGGGCGATACCGAGCCATGTATCTAATCCTGGGCGATACCGAGCCGTGTATCTAATCCTCTCCTGTGTGATACTGACTGCTGAGCCGTGTATCTAATCCTGTCCTATACTATGCCGTGTATCTAATACTGGGCGATACTGAGCCATGTATCTAATCCTGGGCGATACTGAGCCGTGTCTAATCCTGTCCTATACTATGCAGTGTATCTAATCCTGGGTGATACTGAGCCGTGTATCTAATCCTGGGCGATATCGAGCCGTGTATCTAATCCTGGGTGATACCGAGCCATGTATCTAATCCTGGGTGGTAACTAGCCATGTATCTAATCCTGGGCGATACCGAACCGTGTATCTAATCCTGGGTGATACCGAGCCGTGTATCTAAACCTGGGCGATAACGATCCGTGTATCTAATCCTGTTTGATACCGAGCCGTGTATCTAATCCTGGGCAATACCGAGCCTGTATCTAATCCTGTGCGATACTGAACGGTGTATCTAATCCTGGGCTTGTATCTAATCTTTGGCATTACTGAGCCATGTATCTAATCCTGGGCGATACCGAGCAGTGTATCTAATCCTCTCCTTTGTGATACTATCTGCTGAGCTGTATCTAATCCTGTCCTGTGTGATACTGTGTGCTGAGCCGTGTATCTAATCCTGGGCGATACCGAGCTCTGTATCTAATCCTGGGCAATTCTGAACAGCGTATCTAATCCTGGGCTTGTATCTAATTTTTGGCGATACTGAGCCGTGTTTCTAATCCTGGGCGATACTGAGCCGTGTATCTAATCCTGGGCGATACCGAGCCGTGTATCTAATCCTGGGCGATACTGAGCCGTGTATCTAATCCTGGGTGATACTGAGCCGTGTTTCTAATCCTGGGCGATACCGAGCCGTGTATCTAATCCTGGGCGATACCGAGCCGTGTATCTAATCCTGGGCGATGCTGAGCCGTGTATCTAATCTTGGGCGATACTGAACCGTGTATCTAATCCTGGGCGATACCGAGCCGTGTATCTAATCCTGGACGATACTGAGCCGTGTATCTAATACTGGGCGATACCTCGCCGTGTATCTTATCCTGAGTGATACTGAGCCATGTATCTAATCCTGGGCGATACCGAGCCGTGTATCTAACCTTGGCGATACTGAGCCATGTATCTAATCCTGTCTGATACTGAGCCGTGTATCTAATCCTGGGCGATACCGAGCCGTGTATCTAATCCTGTCTGTAACTGAGCCGTGTATCCAATCCTGGGCGATACCGAGCCGTGTATCTAATCCTGGGCAATACCGAACCGTGTATCTAATCCTGGGCGATACTGAGCCGTGTATCTAATCCTGGGCAATACCTAGCCGTGTATCTAATCCTGGGTGATACTGAGCCGTGTATCTAATCCTGGGTGATACTGAGCCGTGTACCTAATCCTGGGTGATACTGAGCCGTGTATCTAATCCTGTTTGATACCGAGCCGTGTATCTAATACTTGGCAATACCGAGACCTGTATCTAATCCTGGGCGATACTGAGCCATGTATCTAATCCTGGGCGATACCGAGCCGTGTATCTAATCCTGGGCGATACCGAGCCGTGTATCTAATCCTGTGCGATACCGAGCCGTATATCTAATCCTCTCCTGTGTGATACTGACTGCTGAGCCGTGTATCTAATCCTGTCCTATACTATGCCGTGTATCTAATCCTGGGCGATACTGAGCCGTGTCTAATCCTGTCCTATACTATGCCGTGTATCTAATCCTGGGCGATGCTGAGCCGTGTATCTAATCCTGGGCGATACCGAGCCGTGTATCTAATCCTGGGCGATACCGAGCCGTGTATCTAATCATGGGCGATACTGAGCCGTGTATGTAATCCTGTGCGATACTGAACCGTGTATCTAATCCTGGGCGATACCGAGCCGTGTATCTAATCCTGGGCGATACTGAGCCGTGTATCTAATACTGGGCGATACCTCGCCGTGTATCTAATCCTGAGTGATACTGAGCCATGTATCTAATCCTGGGTGATACTGAGCCGTGTATCTAATCCTGGGTGATACTGAGCCGTGTATCTAATCCTGGGCGATGCTGAGCCATGAACCTAATCCTGGGCGATACCGAGACGTGTATCTAATCCTGGGTGATACCGAGCCGTGTATCTAATCCTGATTGATACTGAGCCATGTATCTAATCCTGTGTGATACTGAGCCGTGTATCTAATCCTGGGTGATACTAAGCCGTGTATCTAATCCTGTTTGATACAGAGCCGTGTATCTAATCCTGGGCGATACCGAGCCGTGTATCTAATCCTCTCCTGTGTAATATCGTCTGCTGAGCTTTATCTAATCCTGTCCTGTGTGATACTGTCTGCTGAGCCGTGTATCTAATCCTCTCCTGTGTGATACTGTCTGCTGAGCCGTGTATCTAATCCTGGGTGATACATAGCCATGTATCTAATCTTGGGCGATAACGAGCCGTGTAACTAATCCTGGGCGATACCGAGCCGTGTATCTAATCCTATCCTGTGTGATACTGTCTGCTGAGCCGTGTATCTAATCCTGGGCGATACCGAGCCGTGTATCTAATCCTATCCTGTGTGATACTGTCTGCTGAGCCGTGTATCTAATCCTATCCTGTGTGATACTGTCTGCTGAGCCCTGTATCTAATCCTATCCTGTGTGATACTGTCTGCTGAGCCGTGTATCTAATCCTATCCTGTGTGATACTGACTGCTGAGCCGTGTATCTAATCCTATCCTGTATGATACTGTCTGCTGAGCCGTGTATCTAATCCTCTCCTGTGTGATACTGTCTGCTGAGCCGTGTATCTAATCCTCTCCTGTGTGATACTGTCTGCTGGGCTGTGTATCTAATACTCTCCTGTGTGATACTGTCTGCTGAGCCGTGTATCTAATCCTATCCTGTGTGATACCGTCTGCTGAGCCGTGTATCTAATCCTATCCTGTGTGATACTGTCTGCTGAGCCGTGTATCTAATCCTATCCTGTGTGATACCGTCTGCTGAGCCGTGTATCTAATCCTATCCTGTGTGATACTGTCTGCTGAGCCGTGTATCTAATCCTATCCTGTGTGATACTGTCTGCTGAACCGTGTATCTAAGCCTGTCACGTGTGATACTGTCTGCTGAGCCGTGTATCTAATCCTATCCAGTGTGATACCATCTGCTGAGCTGTGTATCTAATCCTCTCCTGTGTGATACTGTCTGATGAGCCGTGTATCTAATCCTATCCTGTGTGATACTGACTGCTGAGCTGTGTATCTAATCCTCTCCTGTGCGATACTGTCTGCTGAGCTGTGTATCTAATCCTCTCCTGTGTGATACCGTCTGCTGAGCTGTGTATCTAATCCTCTCCTGTGTGATACCGTCTGCTGAGCTGTGTATCTAATCCTCTCTTGTGTGATATTGTCTGATGAGCCGTGTATCTAATCCTATCCTGTGTGATACTGTCTGATGAGCCGTGTATCTAATCCTATCCTGTGTGATACTGACTGCTGAGCCGTGTATCTAATCCTATCCTGTGTGATACTGTCTGCTGAGCCGTGTATCTAATCCTCTCCTGTATGATACTGTCTGCTGAGCCGTGTATCTAATCCTATCCTGTGTGATACTGTCTGCTGAGCCGTGTATCTAATCCTCTCCTGTGTGATACTGTCTGCTGAGCCGTATATCTAATCCTCTCCTGTGTGATACTGTCTGCTGAGCCGTGTATCTAAGCCTGTCACGTGTGATACTGTCTGCTGAGCCGTGTATCTAATCCTCTCCTGTGTGATACTGTCTGATGAGCCGTGTATCTAATCTTATCCTGTGTGATACTGACTGCTGAGCCGTGTATCTAATCCTATCATGTGTGATACTGTCTGCTGAGCTGTGTATCTAATCCTCTCCTGTGTGATACTGTCTGCTGAGCCGTGTATCTAATCCTATCCTGTGTGATACTGTCTGCTGAGCCCTGTATCTAATCCTCTCCTGTGTGATACTGTCTGCTGAGCCCTGTATCTAATCCTATCCTGTGTGATACTGTCTGCTGAGCCGTGTATCTAATCTCATCCTGTGTGATACTGTCTGCTGAGCCGTGTATCTAAGCCTATCACGTGTGATACTGACTGCTGAGCCGTGTATCTAATCCTATCCTGTGTGATACTGTCTGATGAGCCGTGTATCTAATCCTATCCTGTGTGATACTGACTGCTGAGCCGTGTATCTAATCCTATCCTGTGTGATACTGTCTGTTGAGCCGTGTATCTAATCCTCTCCTGTATGATACTGTCTGCTGAGCCGTGTATCTAATCCTATCCTGTGTGATACTGTCTGCTGAGCCGTGTATCTAATCCTCTCCTGTGTGATACTGTCTGCTGAGCCGTATATCTAATCCTCTCCTGTGTGATACTGTCTGCTGAGCCGTGTATCTAAGCCTGTCATGTGTGATACTGTCTGTTGAGCCGTGTATCTAATCCTATCCTGTGTGATACTGTCTGCTGAGCCGTGTATCTAATCCTATCCTGTGTGATACTGTCTGATGAGCCGTGTATCTAAGCCTGTCACGTGTGATACTGTCTGCTGAGCCGTGTATCTAATCCTCTCCTCTGTGATACTGTCTGATGAGCCGTGTATCTAAGCCTGTCACGTGTGATACTGTCTGCTGAGCCATGTATCGAATCCTATCCTGTGTGATACTGACTGCTGAGCCGTGTATCTAATCCTATCCTGTGTGATACTGTCTGCTGAGCTGTGTATCTAATCCTATCCTGTGTGATACTGTCTGCTGAGCCGTGTATCTAATCCTATCCTGTGTGATACTGTCTGCTGAACCGTGTATCTAAGCCTGTCACGTGTGATACTGTCTGCTGAGCCGTGTATCTAATCCTCTCCTGTGTGATACTGTCTGCTGAGCCGTGTATCTAAGCCTGTCACGTGTGATACTGTCTGCTGAGCCATGTATCTAATGCTATCCTGTGTGATACTGTCTGTTGAGCCGTGTATCTAATCCTATCCTGTGTGATACTGTCTACTGAGCCGTGTATCTAATCCTATCCTGTGTGATGCTGTATGCTGAGCCGTGTATCTAATCCTCTCCTGTGCGATACTGTCTGCTGAGCCGTATATCTAATCCTATCCTGTGTGATGCTGTATGCTGAGCCGTGTATCTAATCCTCTCCTGTGCGATACTGTCTGCTGAGCCGTGTATCTAATCCTATCGTGTGTGATACTGTCTGCTGAGCCGTGTATCTAATCCTATCGTGTGTGATACTGTCTGCTGAGCTGTGTATCTAATCCTCTCCTGTGTGATACTGTCTGCTGATCTGTGTATCTAATCCTCTTCTGTGTGATACTGACTGCTGAGCTGTGTATCTAATCCTCTCCTGTGTGATACTGTCTGCTGAGCTGTGTACCTAAGCCTGTCACGTATGATACTGTCTGCTGAGCTGTGTATCTAATCCTCTCCTGTGTGATACTGACTGCTGAGCTGTGTATCTAATCCTCTCCTGTGTGATACTGACTGCTGAGCCGTGTATCTAATCCTCTCCTGTGTGATACTGTCTGCTGAGCCGTGTATCTAATCCTATCGTGTGTGATACTGTCTGCTGAGCCGTGTATCTAATCCTATCGTGTGTGATACTGTCTGCTGAGCTGTGTATCTAATCCTCTCCTGTGTGATACTGTCTGCTGATCTGTGTATCTAATCCTCTTCTGTGTGATACTGACTGCTGAGCTGTGTATCTAATCCTCTCCTGTGTGATACTGTCTGCTGAGCTGTGTACCTAAGCCTGTCACGTATGATACTGTCTGCTGAGCTGTGTATCTAATCCTCTCCTGTGTGATACTGACTGCTGAGCTGTGTATCTAATCCTCTCCTGTGTGATACTGACTGCTGAGCCGTGTATCTAATCCTCTCCTGTGTGATACCGTCTGCTGAGCCGTGTATCTAGTCCTCTCCTGTGTGATACCGTCTGCTGAGCTGTGTATCTAATCATCTCCTGTGTGATACCGTCTGTTGAGCTGTGTATCTAATCCTATCCTGTGTGATACTGTCTGCTGAGCCGTGTATCTAATCCTCTCCTGTGTGATACCGTCTGCTGAGCCGTGTATCTAATCCTATCCTGTGTGATACTGTCTGCTGAGCCGTGTATCTAATCCTCTCCTGTGTGATACTGACTGCTGAGCCGTGTATCTAATCCTGTCCTATACTATGCCGTGTATCTAATCCTGGGCGATACTGAGCAGTATATCTAATCCTGGGTGATACTGAACCGTGTAGCTAATCCTGGGCGATACCGAGCCGTGTATCTAATCCTGGACGATACTGAGCCGTGTATCTAATCCGGGCCATACCGAGCCGTGTATCTAATCCTGGGCGATACCGAATCGTGTATCTAATCCTGGGCGATACTGAGCCGTGTATCTAATCCTGGGCGATACCGAGCCGTGTATCTAATCCTGGACGATACTGAGCCGTGTATCTAATCCGGGCCATACCGAGCCGTGTATCTAATCCTGGGCGATACCGAGCCGTGTATCTAATCCAGGGTGATACTGAGCCGTGTATCTAATCCTGGGTGATACTGAGCCATGTACCTAATCCTGGGTGATACTGAGCTGTGTATCTAATCCTGTTTGATACCGAGCCGTGTATCTAATACTTGGCAATACCGAGACGTGTATCTAATCCTGGGCGATACTGAGCCGTGTATCTAATCCTGGGCGATACCGAGCCATGTATCTAATCCTGGGCGATACCGAGCCGTATATCTAATCCTATCCTGTGTGATACTGACTGCTGAGCCGTGTATCTAATCCTGTCCTATACTATGCCGTGTATCTAATCCTGGGCGATACTGAACCGTGTAGCTAATCCTGGGCGATACCGAGCCGTGTATCTAATCCTGGACGATACTGAGCCGTGTATCTAATACTGGGCGATACCTCGCCGTGTATCTAATCCTGGACGATACTGAGCCATGTATCTAATCCTATCCTGTGTGATACTGACTGCTGAGCCGTGTATCTAATCCTGTCCTATACTATGCCGTATATCTAATCCTGGGTGATACTGAACCGTGTAGCTAATCCTGGGCGATACCGAGCCGTGTATCTAATCCTGGACGATACTGAGCCGTGTATCTAATACTGGGCGATACCTCGCTGTGTATCTAATCCTGAGTGATACTGAGCCATGTATCTAATCCTCGGCGATACCGAGCCGTGTATCTAACCTTGGCGATGCTGAGCCATGTATCTAATCCTGGGCTTGTATCTAATTTTTGGCGATACTGAGCCGTGTATCTAATCCTGGGCGATACCGAGCCGTGTATCTAATCCTGGGCGATGCTGAGCCGTGTATCTAATACTGGGCGATACCTCGCCATGTATCTAATCCTGAGTGATACTGAGCCATGTATCTAATCCTGTCCGATACTGAGCCGTGTATCTAATCCGGGCCATACCGAGCCGTGTATCTAATCCTGGGCGATGCTGAGCCGTGTATCTAATACTGGGCGATACCTCGCCGTGTATCTAATCCTGAGTGATACTGAGCCATGTATCTAATCCTGTCCGATACTACTGAGCCGTGTATCTAATCCGGGCCATACCGAGCCGTGTATCTAATCCTGGGCGATACCGAGCTGTGTATCTAATCCTGGGCGATACCGAACCGTGTATCTAATCCTTGGCGATACTGAGCCGTGTATCTAAACCTGGGCAATACCGAGCCGTGTATCTAATCCTGGGTGATACTGAGCCGTGTATCTAATCCTGTTTGATACCGAGCCGTGTATCTAATACTTGGCAATACCGAGACGTGTATCTAATCCTGGGCGATACTGAGCCGTGTATCTAATCCTGGGCAATACCTCGCCGTGTATCTAATCCTGGGTGATACTGAGCCATGTACCTAATCCTGGGTGATACTGAGCCTTGTATCTAATCCTGTTTGATACCGAGCCGTGTATCTAATACTTGGCAATATCGAGACGTGTATCTAATCCTGGGCGATACCGAGCCATATATCTAATCCTGGGCGATACCGAGCCGTATATCTAATCCTCTCCTGTGTGATACTGACTGCTGAGCCGTGTATCTAATCCTGGGCGATACTGAGCCGTGTATCTAATCCTGGGCAATACCGAGCCGTGTATCTAATCCTGGGTGATACCGAGCCGTGTATCTAATCCTGGGCGATACCGAGCCTTGTATCTAATCCTCTCCTGGGTGATACTGTCTGTTGAGCTGTATCTAATCCTGTCCTGTGTGATACTGACTGCTGAGCCATGTATCTAATCCTGTCCGATACTGAGCCGTGTATCTAATCCTGGGCAATACCGAGCCGTGTATCTAATCCTGGGTGATACTGAGCCGTGTATCTAATCCTGGGCAATACCGAGCCGTGTATCTAATCCTGGGTGATACTGAGCCGGGTATCTATTCCTGGGTGATACTGAGCCGTGTACCTAATCCTGGGTGATACTGAGCCGTGTATCTAATCCTGCTTGATACCGATCCGTGTATCTAATACTTGACAATACTTAGCCGTGTATCTAATCCTGGGCGATACCGAACCGTGTATCTAATCCTGGGCGATGCTGAGCCATGTATCTAATCCTGTCCGATACTGAGCCGTGTATCTAATCCTGCTTGATACCGATCCGTGTATCTAATACTTGACAATACTTAGCCGTGTATCTAATCCTGGGCGATACCGAGCCGTGTATCTAATCCTGGGCGATACTGAGCCGTGTATCTAATCCTGGGTAATACCAAGCCGTGTATCTAATCCTGGGTGATACTGAGCCGTGTATCTAATCCTGGGTGATACTGAGCCGTGTATCTAATCCTGTTTGATACGGAGCCGTGTATCTAATCCTTGGCAATACCGAGCCGTGTATCTAATCCTGGGCGATACCGAGCCGTGTATCTAATCCTGGGCGATACTGAGCCGTGTTTATAATCCTGGGTTATACTGAGCCATGTATCTAATCCTGGGCGATACCGAGCCGTGTATCTAATCCTGGGTGATACCGAGCCGTGTATCTAATCCTGGGCGATACCGAGCCGTGTATCTAATCCTCTCCTGGGCGATACTGTCTGTTGAGCTGTATCTAATCCTGTCCTGTGTGATACTGACTGCTGAGCCATGTATCTAATCCTGGGCGATACCGAGCCGTGTATCTAACCTTGGCGATGCTGAGCAGTGTATCTAATCCTGTCCGATACTGAGCCGTGTATCTAATCCTGGGCGATACCGAGCCGTGTATCTAATCCTGGGTGATACCGAACCGTGTATCTAATCCTGTCCGATACTGAGCCGTGTATCTAATCCTGGGCGATACCGAGCCGTGTATCTAATCCTGGGCGATACTGAGCCGTGTATCTAATCATGGGTAATACCAAGCCGTGTATCTAATCCTGGGTGATACTGAGCCGTGTATCTAATCCTGGGTGATACTGAGCCGTGTATCTAATCCTGTTTGATACGGAGCCGTGTATCTAATCCTTGGCAATACCGAGCCGTGTATCTAATCCTGGGCGATACCGAGCCGTGTATCTAATCCTGGGTGATACCGAGCCGTGTATCTAATCCTGGGCGATACCGAGCCGTGTATCTAATCCTATCCTGGGCGATACTGTCTGTTGAGCTGTATCTAATCCTGTCCTGTGTGATACTGACTGCTGAGCCATGTATCTAATCCTGGGCGATACCGAGCCGTGTATCTAACCTTGGCGATGCTGAGCAGTGTATCTAATCCTGTCCGATACTGAGCCGTGTATCTAATCCTGGGCGATACCGAGCCGTGTATCTAATCCTGGGTGTTACCGAACCGTGTATCTAATCCTGTGCGATACTGAGCCGTGTATCTAATCCTGGGCAATACCGAGCCGTGTATCTAATCCTGGGTGATACCGAGCCGTGTATCTAATCCTGGGCGATACCGAGCCGTGTATCTAATCCTCTCCTGGGTGATACTGTCTGTTGAGCTGTATCTAATCCTGTCCTGTGTGATACTGACTGCTGAGCCATGTATCTAATCCTGGGCGATACCGAGCCATGTATCTAACCTTGGTGATGCTGAGCAGTGTATCTAATCCTGTCCGATACTGAGCCGTGTATCTAATCCTGGGCGATACCGAGCCGTGTATCTAATCCTGGGTGATACCGAACCGTGTATCTAATCCTGTGCGATACTGAACCGTGTATCTAATCCTGGGCAATACCGAGCCGTGTATCTAATCCTGAGTGATACTGAGCCATGTATCTAATCCTGGGCGATACCGAGCCGTGTATCTAATCCTGGGCGATACCGAACCGTGTATCTAATCCTTGGCGATACTGAGCCGTGTATCTAATCCTGGGCAATACCGAGCCGTGTATCTAATCCTGGGTGATACTGAGCCGTGTATCTAATCCTGGGTGATACTGAGCCATGTACCTAATCCTGGGTGATACTGAGCCGTGTATCTAACCCTGTTTGATACCGAGCCGTGTATCTAATACTTGGCAATACCGAGACGTGTATCTAATCCTGGGCGATACTGAGCCGTGTATCTAATCCTGGGCGATACCGAGCCGTGTATCTAATCCTGGGCGATACCGAGCCGTGTATCTAATCCTGGGCGATACCGAGCCGTATATCTAATCCTCTCCTGGGCGATACTGTCTGCTGAGCTGTATCTAATCCTGTCCTGTGTGATACTGACTGTTAAGCCATGTATCTAATCCTGGGCGATACCGAGCCGTGTATCTAATCCTGGGCGATGCTGAGCCATGTATCTAATCCTGTCCGATACTGAGCCGTGTATCTAATCCTTGGTGATACCGAGCCGTGTATCTAATCCTGGGCGATACTGAGCCGTGTATCTAATCCTGGGTAATACCGAGCCGTGAATCTAATCCTGGGTGATACTGAGCCGTGTATCTAATCCTGGGTGATACTGAGCCATGTATCTAATCCTGTTTGATACGGAGCCGTGTATCTAATCCTTGGCAATACCGAGCTGTGTATCTAATCCTGGGCGATACCAAGCCATGTATCTAATTGTGGGTGATACTGAGCCGTGTATCTAATCCTGTTTGATACGGAGCCGTGTATCTAATCCTGGGTGATACCGAGCCGTGTATCTAATCCTGTCCGATACTGAGCCGTGTATCTAATCCTGGGCGATACCGAGCCGTGTATTTAATCCTGGGTGATACCGAACCGTGTTTCTAATCATGGGTGATACCGAGCCGTGTATCTAATCCTGGGTGATATCGAACCGTGTTTCTAATCATGGGTGATACTGAGCCGTGTATCTAATCCTGGGCAATACCGAGCCGTGTATCTAATCCTGGGTGATACTGAGCCGTGTTCCTAATCCTGGGTAATACTGAGCCGTGTATCTAATCCTGGGTGATACTGAGCCGTGTTCCTAATCCTGGGTGATACTGAGCCGTGTATCTAATCCTGTTTGATACCGAGCCGTGTATCTAATACTTGGCAATACCGAGACGTGTATCTAATCCTGGGCGATACTGAGCCGTGTATCTAATCCTGTCTGTAACTGAGCCGTGTATCTAATCCTGGGCGATACCGAGCCGTGTATCTAATCCTGGGCAATACCGAACCGTGTATCTAATCCTGGGCGATACTGAGCCGTGTATCTAATCCTGGGCAATACCTAGCCATGTATCTAATCCTGGGTGATACTGAGCCGTGTATCTAATCCTGGGTGATACTGAGCCGTGTACCTAATCCTGGGTGATACTGAGCCGTGTATCTAATCCTGTTTGATACCGAGCCGTGTATCTAATACTTGGCAATACCGAGACCTGTATCTAATCCTGGGCGATACTGAGCCATGTATCTAATCCTGGGCGATACCGAGCCGTGTATCTAATCCTGGGCGATACCGAGCCGTGTATCTAATCCTGTGCGATACCGAGCCGTATATCTAATCCTCTCCTGTGTGATACTGACTGCTGAGCCGTGTATCTAATCCTGTCCTATACTATGCCGTGTATCTAATCCTGGGCGATACTGAGCCGTGTCTAATCCTGTCCTATACTATGCCGTGTATCTAATCCTGGGTGATGCTGAGCCGTGTATCTAATCCTGGGCGATACCGAGCCGTGTATCTAATCCTGGGCGATACCGAGCCGTGTATCTAATCATGGGCGATACTGAGCCGTGTATGTAATCCTGTGTGATACTGAACCGTGTATCTAATCCTGGGCGATACCGAGCCGTGTATCTAATCCTGGGCGATACTGAGCCGTGTATCTAATACTGGGCGATACCTCGCCGTGTATCTAATCCTGAGTGATACTGAGCCATGTATCTAATCCTGGGTGATACTGAGCCGTGTATCTAATCCTGGGTGATACTGAGCCGTGTATCTAATCCTGGGCGATGCTGAGCCATGAACCTAATCCTGGGCGATACCGAGACGTGTATCTAATCCTGGGTGATACCGAGCCGTGTATCTAATCCTGATTGATACTGAGCCATGTATCTAATCCTGTGTGATACTGAGCCGTGTATCTAATCCTGTTTGATACAGAGCCGTGTATCTAATCCTGGGCGATACCGAGCCGTGTATCTAATCCTCTCCTGTGTATTATCGTCTGCTGAGCTTTATCTAATCCTGTCCTGTGTGATACTGTCTGCTGAGCCGTGTATCTAATCCTCTCCTGTGTGATACTGTCTGCTGAGCCGTGTATCTAATCCTGGGTGATACATAGCCGTGTATCTAATCTTGGGCGATAACGAGCCGTGTAACTAATCCTGGGCAATACCGAGCCGTGTATCTAATCCTGGGCGATACCGAGCCGTGTATCTAATCCTATCCTGTGTGATACTGTCTGCTGAGCCGTGTATCTAATCCTATCCTGTGTGATACCGTCTGCTGAGCCGTGTATCTAATCCTATCCTGTGTGATACTGTCTGCTGAGCCGTGTATCTAATCCTATCCTGTGTGATACCGTCTGCTGAGCCGTGTATCTAATCCTATCCTGTGTGATACTGTCTGCTGAGCCGTGTATCTAATCCTATCCTGTGTGATACTGTCTGCTGAACCGTGTATCTAAGCCTGTCACGTGTGATACTGTCTGCTGAGCCGTGTATCTAATCCTATCCAGTGTGATACCATCTGCTGAGCTGTGTATCTAATCCTCTCCTGTGTGATACTGTCTGCTGAGCCGTGTATCTAATCCTATCCAGTGTGATACTGTCTGCTGAGCCGTGTATCTAATCCCATCCTGTGTGATACTGTCTGCTGAGGCGTGTATCTAATCCTATCCTGTGTGATACTGTCTGCTGAGCTGTGTATCTAATCCTCTCCTGTGTGATACTGTCTGCTGAGCTGTGTATCTAATCCTATCCTGTGTGATACTGTCTGCTGAGCTGTGTATCTAATCCCATCCTGTGTGATACTGACTGCTGAGCCGTGTATCTAATCCTCTCCTGTGTGATACTGTCTGCTGAGCCGTGTATCTAAGTCTGTCACGTGTGATACTGTTTGCTGAGCCGTGTATCTAATCCCATCCTGTGTGATACTGTCTGCTGAGCCGTGTATCTAATCCTCTCCTGTGCGATACTGTCTGCTGAGCTGTGTATCTAATCCTCTCCTGTGTGATACCGTCTGCTGAGCTGTGTATCTAATCCTCTCCTGTGTGATACCGTCTGCTGAGCTGTGTATCTAATCCTCTCCTGTGTGATACTGTCTGATGAGCCATGTATCTAATCCTGGGCGATACCGAGCCATGTATCTAACCTTGGCGATGCTGAGCAGTGTATCTAATCCTGTCCGATACTGAGCCGTGTATCTAATCCTGGGCGATACCGAGCCGTGTATCTAATCCTGGGTGATACCGAACAGTGTATCTAATCCTGTGCGATACTGAGCCGTGTATCTAATCCTGGGCAATACCGAGCCGTGTATCTAATCCTGGGTGATACTGAGCCGTGTATCTATTCCTGGGTGATACTGAGCCGTGTACCTAATCCTGGGTGATACTGAGCCGTGTATCTAATCCTGCTTGATACCGATCCGTGTATCTAATACTTGACAATACTTAGCCGTATATCTAATCCTGGGCGATACCGAACCGTGTATCTAATCCTGGGCGATGCTGAGCCATGTATCTAATCCTGTCCGATACTGAGCCGTGTATCTAATCCTGGGCGATACCGAGCCGTGTATCTAATCCTGGGCGATACTGAGCCGTGTATCTAATCCTGGGTAATACCAAGCCGTGTATCTAATCCTGGGTGATACTGAGCCGTGTATCTAATCCTGGGTGATACTGAGCCGTGTATCTAATCCTGTTTGATACGGAGCCGTGTATCTAATCCTTGGCAATACCGAGCCGTGTATCTAATCCTGGGCGATACCGAGCCGTGTATCTAATCCTGGGCGATACTGAGCCGTGTTTATAATCCTGGGTTATACTGAGCCATGTATCTAATCCTGGGCGATACCGAGCCGTGTATCTAACCTTGGCGATGCTGAGCAGTGTATCTAATCCTGTCCGATACTGAGCCGTGTATCTAATCCTGGGCGATACCGAGCCGTGTATCTAATCCTGGGTGATACCGAACCGTGTATCTAATCCTGTGCGATACTGAACCGTGTATCTAATCCTGGGCAATACCGAGCCGTGTATCTAATCCTGAGTGATACTGAGCCATGTATCTAATCCTGGGCGATACCGAGCCGTGTATCTAATCCTGGGCGATACCGAACAGTGTATCTAATCCTTGGCGATACTGAGCCGTGTATCTAATCCTTGGTGATACCGAGCCATGTATCTAATCCTGGGCGATACTGAGCCGTGTATCTAATCCTGGGTAATACCGAGCCGTGAATCTAATCCTGGGTGATACTGAGCCGTGTATCTAATCTTGGGTGATACTGAGCCATGTATCTAATCCTGTTTGATACGGAGCCGTGTATCTAATCCTGGGTGATACTGAGCCATGTACCTAATCCTGGGTGATACTGAGCCATGTATCTAATCCTGTTTGATACCGAGCCGTGTATCTAATACTTGGCAATACCGAGACGTGTATCTAATCCTGGGCGATACTGAGCCGTGTATCTAATCCTGGGCGATACCGAGCCGTGTATCTAATCCTGGGCGATACCGAGCCGTGTATCTAATCCTGGGCGATACCGAGCCGTATATCTAATCCTCTCCTGGGCGATACTGTCTGCTGAGCCGTGTATCTAATCCTGTCCTGTGTGATACTGACTGTTAAGCCATGTATCTAATCCTGGGCGATACCGAGCCGTGTATCTAATCCTGGGCGATGCTGAGCCATGTATCTAATCCTGTCCGATACTGAGCCGTCTATCTAATCCTTGGTGATACCGAGCCGTGTATCTAATCCTGGGCGATACTGAGCCGTGTATCTAATCCTGGGTAATACCGAGCCGTGTATCTAATCCTGGGTGATACCGAGCCGTGTATCTAATCCTGGGTGATACTGAGCCGTGTATCTAATCCTGGGTGATACTGAGCCATGTATCTAATCCTGTTTGATACGGAGCCGTGTATCTAATCCTTGGCAATACCGAGCTGTGTATCTAATCCTGGGCGATACCAAGCCATGTATCTAATTGTGGGTGATACTGAGCCGTGTATCTAATCCTGTTTGATACGGAGCCGTGTATCTAATCCTGGGCGATACCGAGCCGTGTATCTAATCCTGGGTGATACCGAGCCGTGTATCTAATCCTGGGCGATACCGAGCCGTGTATCTAATCCTCTCCTGGGCGATACTGTCTGTTGAGCTGTATCTAATCCTGTCCTGTGTGATACTGACTGCTATGCCATGTATCTAATCCTGGGCGATACCGAGCCGTGTATCTAACCTTGGCGATGCTGAGCAGTGTATCTAATCCTGTCCGATACTGAGCCGTGTATCTAATCCTGGGCGATACCGAGCCGTGTATCTAATCCTGGGTGATACCGAACCGTGTTTCTAATCATGGGTGATACCGAGCCGTGTATCTAATCCTGGGTGATATCGAACCGTGTTTCTAATCATGGGTGATACTGAGCCGTGTATCTAATCCTGGGCAATACCGAGCCGTGTATCTAATCCTTGGTAATACTGAGCCGTGTATCTAATCCTGGGTGATACTGAGCCGTGTTCCTAATCCTGGGTGATACTGAGCCGTGTATCTAATCCTGTTTGATACCGAGACGTGTATCTAATACTTGGCAATACCGAGACGTGTATCTAATCCTGGGCGATACTGAGCCGTGTATCTAATCCTGGGCGATACCGAGCAATGTATCTAATCCTGGGCGATACCGAGCCGTGTATCTAATCTTCTCCTGTGTGATACTGACTGCTGAGCCGTGTATCTAATCCTGTCCTATACTATGCAGTGTATCTAATACTGGGCGATACTGAGCCATGTATCTAATCCTGGGCGATACTGAGCCGTGTCTAATCCTGTCCTATACTATGCCGTGTATCTAATCCTGGGTGATACTGAGCCGTGTATCTAATCCTGGGCGATATCGAGCCGTGTATCTAATCCTGGGTGATACCGAGCCATGTATCTAATCCTGGGTGGTAACTAGCCATGTATCTAATCCTGGGCGATACCGAACCGTGTATCTAATCCTGGGTGATACCGAGCCGTGTATCTAAACCTGGGCGATAACGATCCGTGTATCTAATCCTGTTTGATACCGAGCCGTGTATCTAATCCTGGGCGATACCGAGCCTGTATCTAATCCTGTGCGATACTGAACGGTGTATCTAATCCTGGGCTTGTATCTAATCTTTGGCATTACTGAGCCATGTATCTAATCCTGGGCGATACCGAGCCGTGTATCTAATCCTCTCCTTTGTGATACTATCTGCTGAGCTGTATCTAATCCTGTCCTGTGTGATACTGTGTGCTGAGCCGTGTATCTAATCCTGGGCGATACCGAGCTCTGTATCTAATCCTGGGCAATTCTGAACAGCGTATCTAATCCTGGGCTTGTATCTAATTTTTGGCGATACTGAGCCGTGTTTCTAATCCTGGGCGATACTGAGCCGTGTATCTAATCCTGGGCGATACCGAGCCGTGTATCTAATCCTGGGCGATACTGAGCCGTGTATCTAATCCTGGGTGATACTGAGCCGTGTTTCTAATCCTTGGCAATACTGAGCCGTGTATCTAATCCTGGGCGATACCGAGCCGTGTATCTAATCCTGGGCGATACTGAGCCGTGTTTATAATCCTGGGTTATACTGAGCCATGTATCTAATCCTGGGCGATACCGAGCCGTGTATCTAATCCTGGGTGATACCGAGCCGTGTATCTAATCCTGGGCGATACCGAGCCGTGTATCTAATCCTCTCCTGGGCGATACTGTCTGTTGAGCTGTATCTAATCCTGTCCTGTGTGATACTGACTGCTGAGCCATGTATCTAATCCTGGGCGATACCGAGCCGTGTATCTAACCTTGGCGATGCTGAGCAGTGTATCTAATCCTGTCCGATACTGAGCCGTGTATCTAATCCTGGGCGATACCGAGCCGTGTATCTAATCCTGGGTGTTACCGAACCGTGTATCTAATCCTGTGCGATACTGAGCCGTGTATCTAATCCTGGGCAATACCGAGCCGTGTATCTAATCCTGGGTGATACCGAGCCGTGTATCTAATCCTGGGCGATACCGAGCCGTGTATCTAATCCTCTCCTGGGTGATACTGTCTGTTGAGCTGTATCTAATCCTGTCCTGTGTGATACTGACTGCTGAGCCATGTATCTAATCCTGGGCGATACCGAGCCATGTATCTAACCTTGGCGATGCTGAGCAGTGTATCTAATCCTGTCCGATACTGAGCCGTGTATCTAATCCTGGGCGATACCGAGCCGTGTATCTAATCCTGGGTGATACCGAACAGTGTATCTAATCCTGTGCGATACTGAGCCGTGTATCTAATCCTGGGCAATACCGAGCCGTGTATCTAATCCTGGGTGATACTGAGCCGTGTATCTATTCCTGGGTGATACTGAGCCGTGTACCTAATCCTGGGTGATACTGAGCCGTGTATCTAATCCTGCTTGATACCGATCCGTGTATCTAATACTTGACAATACTTAGCCGTATATCTAATCCTGGGCGATACCGAACCGTGTATCTAATCCTGGGCGATGCTGAGCCATGTATCTAATCCTGTCCGATACTGAGCCGTGTATCTAATCCTGGGCGATACCGAGCCGTGTACCTAATCCTGGGTGATACTGAGCCGTGTATCTAATCCTGCTTGATACCGATCCGTGTATCTAATACTTGACAATACTTAGCCGTATATCTAATCCTGGGCGATACCGAACCGTGTATCTAATCCTGGGCGATGCTGAGCCATGTATCTAATCCTGTCCGATACTGAGCCGTGTATCTAATCCTGCTTGATACCGATCCGTGTATCTAATACTTGACAATACTTAGCCGTATATCTAATCCTGGGCGATACCGAGCCGTGTATCTAATCCTGGGCGATACTGAGCCGTGTATCTAATCCTGGGTAATACCAAGCCGTGTATCTAATCCTGGGTGATACTGAGCCGTGTATCTAATCCTGGGTGATACTGAGCCGTGTATCTAATCCTGTTTGATACGGAGCCGTGTATCTAATCCTTGGCAATACCGAGCCGTGTATCTAATCCTGGGCGATACCGAGCCGTGTATCTAATCCTGGGCGATACTGAGCCGTGTTTATAATCCTGGGTTATACTGAGCCATGTATCTAATCCTGGGCGATACCGAGCCGTGTATCTAACCTTGGCGATGCTGAGCAGTGTATCTAATCCTGTCCGATACTGAGCCGTGTATCTAATCCTGGGCGATACCGAGCCGTGTATCTAATCCTGGGTGATACCGAACCGTGTATCTAATCCTGTGCGATACTGAACCGTGTATCTAATCCTGGGCAATACCGAGCCGTGTATCTAATCCTGGGCGATACCGAGCCGTGTATCTAATCCTGGGTGATACCGAACCGTGTATCTAATCCTGTTTGATACGGAGCCGTGTATCTAATCCTGGGTGATACTGAGCCATGTACCTAATCCTGGGTGATACTGAGCCGTGTATCTAATCCTGTTTGATACCGAGCCGTGTATCTAATACTTGGCAATACCGAGACGTGTATCTAATCCTGGGCGATACTGAGCCGTGTATCTAATCCTGGGCGATACCGAGCCGTGTATCTAATCCTGGGCGATACCGAGCCGTGTATCTAATCCTGGGCGATACCGAGCCGTATATCTAATCCTCTCCTGGGCGATACTGTCTGCTGAGCTGTATCTAATCCTGTCCTGTGTGATACTGACTGTTAAGCCATGTATCTAATCCTGGGCGATACCGAGCCGTGTATCTAATCCTGGGCGATGCTGAGCCATGTATCTAATCCTGTCCGATACTGAGCCGTGTATCTAATCCTTGGTGATACCGAGCCGTGTATCTAATCCTGGGCGATACTGAGCCGTGTATCTAATCCTGGGTAATACCGAGCCGTGAATCTAATCCTGGGTGATACTGAGCCGTGTATCTAATCCTGGGTGATACTGAGCCATGTATCTAATCCTGTTTGATACGGAGCCGTGTATCTAATCCTTGGCAATACCGAGCTGTGTATCTAATCCTGGGCGATACCAAGCCATGTATCTAATTGTGGGTGATACTGAGCCGTGTATCTAATCCTGTTTGATACGGAGCCGTGTATCTAATCCTGGGCGATACCGAGCCGTGTATCTAATCCTGGGTGATACCGAGCCGTGTATCTAATCCTGGGCGATACCGAGCCGTGTATCTAATCCTCTCCTGGGCGATACTGTCTGTTGAGCTGTATCTAATCCTGTCCTGTGTGATACTGACTGCTATGCCATGTATCTAATCCTGGGCGATACCGAGCCGTGTATCTAACCTTGGCGATGCTGAGCAGTGTATCTAATCCTGTCCGATACTGAGCCGTGTATCTAATCCTGGGCGATACCGAGCCGTGTATCTAATCCTGGGTGATACCGAACCGTGTTTCTAATCATGGGTGATACCGAGCCGTGTATCTAATCCTGGGTGATATCGAACCGTGTTTCTAATCATGGGTGATACTGAGCCGTGTATCTAATCCTGGGCAATACCGAGCCGTGTATCTAATCCTGGGTGATACTGAGCCGTGTTCCTAATCCTGGGTAATACTGAGCCGTGTATCTAATCCTGGGTGATACTGAGCCGTGTTCCTAATCCTGGGTGATACTGAGCCGTGTATCTAATCCTGTTTGATACCGAGACGTGTATCTAATACTTGGCAATACCGAGACGTGTATCTAATCCTGGGCGATACTGAGCCGTGTATCTAATCCTGGGCGATACCGAGCCATGTATCTAATCCTGGGCGATACCGAGCCGTGTATCTAATCCTCTCCTGTGTGATACTGACTGCTGAGCCGTGTATCTAATCCTGTCCTATACTATGCCGTGTATCTAATACTGGGCGATACTGAGCCATGTATCTAATCCTGGGCGATACTGAGCCGTGTCTAATCCTGTCCTATACTATGCAGTGTATCTAATCCTGGGTGATACTGAGCCGTGTATCTAATCCTGGGCGATATCGAGCCGTGTATCTAATCCTGGGTGATACCGAGCCATGTATCTAATCCTGGGTGGTAACTAGCCATGTATCTAATCCTGGGCGATACCGAACCGTGTATCTAATCCTGGGTGATACCGAGCCGTGTATCTAAACCTGGGCGATAACGATCCGTGTATCTAATCCTGTTTGATACCGAGCCGTGTATCTAATCCTGGGCAATACCGAGCCTGTATCTAATCCTGTGCGATACTGAACGGTGTATCTAATCCTGGGCTTGTATCTAATCTTTGGCATTACTGAGCCATGTATCTAATCCTGGGCGATACCGAGCCGTGTATCTAATCCTCTCCTTTGTGATACTATCTGCTGAGCTGTATCTAATCCTGTCCTGTGTGATACTGTGTGCTGAGCCGTGTATCTAATCCTGGGCGATACCGAGCTCTGTATCTAATCCTGGGCAATTCTGAACAGCGTATCTAATCCTGGGCTTGTATCTAATTTTTGGCGATACTGAGCCGTGTTTCTAATCCTGGGCGATACTGAGCCGTGTATCTAATCCTGGGCGATACCGAGCCGTGTATCTAATCCTGGGCGATACTGAGCCGTGTATCTAATCCTGGGTGATACTGAGCCGTGTTTCTAATCCTGGGCGATACCGAGCCGTGTATCTAATCCTGGGCGATACCGAGCCGTGTATCTAATCCTGGGCGATGCTGAGCCGTGTATCTAATCTTGGGCAATACTGAACCGTGTATCTAATCCTGGGCGATACCGAGCCGTGTATCTAATCCTGGACGATACTGAGCCGTGTATCTAATACTGGGCGATACCTCGCCGTGTATCTTATCCTGAGTGATACTGAGCCATGTATCTAATCCTGGGCGATACCGAGCCGTGTATCTAACCTTGGCGATACTGAGCCATGTATCTAATCCTGTCTGATACTGAGCCGTGTATCTAATCCTGGGCGATACCGAGCCGTGTATCTAATCCTGTCTGTAACTGAGCCGTGTATCCAATCCTGGGCGATACCGAGCCGTGTATCTAATCCTGGGCAATACCGAACCGTGTATCTAATCCTGGGCGATACTGAGCCGTGTATCTAATCCTGGGCAATACCTAGCCGTGTATCTAATCCTGGGTGATACTGAGCCGTGTATCTAATCCTGGGTGATACTGAGCCGTGTACCTAATCCTGGGTGATACTGAGCCGTGTATCTAATCCTGTTTGATACCGAGCCGTGTATCTAATACTTGGCAATACCGAGACCTGTATCTAATCCTGGGCGATACTGAGCCATGTATCTAATCCTGGGCGATACCGAGCCGTGTATCTAATCCTGGGCGATACCGAGCCGTGTATCTAATCCTGTGCGATACCGAGCCGTATATCTAATCCTCTCCTGTGTGATACTGACTGCTGAGCCGTGTATCTAATCCTGTCCTATACTATGCCGTGTATCTAATCCTGGGCGATACTGAGCCGTGTCTAATCCTGTCCTATACTATGCCGTGTATCTAATCCTGGGCGATGCTGAGCCGTGTATCTAATCCTGGGCGATACCGAGCCGTGTATCTAATCCTGGGCGATACCGAGCCGTGTATCTAATCATGGGCGATACTGAGCCGTGTATGTAATCCTGTGCGATACTGAACCGTGTATCTAATCCTGGGCGATACCGAGCCGTGTATCTAATCCTGGGCGATACTGAGCCGTGTATCTAATACTGGGCGATACCTCGCCGTGTATCTAATCCTGAGTGATACTGAGCCATGTATCTAATCCTGGGTGATACTGAGCCGTGTATCTAATCCTGGGTGATACTGAGCCGTGTATCTAATCCTGGGCGATGCTGAGCCATGAACCTAATCCTGGGCGATACCGAGACGTGTATCTAATCCTGGGTGATACCGAGCCGTGTATCTAATCCTGATTGATACTGAGCCATGTATCTAATCCTGTGTGATACTGAGCCGTGTATCTAATCCTGGGTGATACTAAGCCGTGTATCTAATCCTGTTTGATACAGAGCCGTGTATCTAATCCTGGGCGATACCGAGCCGTGTATCTAATCCTCTCCTGTGTAATATCGTCTGCTGAGCTTTATCTAATCCTGTCCTGTGTGATACTGTCTGCTGAGCCGTGTATCTAATCCTCTCCTGTGTGATACTGTCTGCTGAGCCGTGTATCTAATCCTGGGTGATACATAGCCATGTATCTAATCTTGGGCGATAACGAGCCGTGTAACTAATCCTGGGCGATACCGAGCCGTGTATCTAATCCTATCCTGTGTGATACTGTCTGCTGAGCCGTGTATCTAATCCTGGGCGATACCGAGCCGTGTATCTAATCCTATCCTGTGTGATACTGTCTGCTGAGCCGTGTATCTAATCCTATCCTGTGTGATACTGTCTGCTGAGCCCTGTATCTAATCCTATCCTGTGTGATACTGTCTGCTGAGCCGTGTATCTAATCCTATCCTGTGTGATACTGACTGCTGAGCCGTGTATCTAATCCTATCCTGTATGATACTGTCTGCTGAGCCGTGTATCTAATCCTCTCCTGTGTGATACTGTCTGCTGAGCCGTGTATCTAATCCTCTCCTGTGTGATACTGTCTGCTGGGCTGTGTATCTAATACTCTCCTGTGTGATACTGTCTGCTGAGCCGTGTATCTAATCCTATCCTGTGTGATACCGTCTGCTGAGCCGTGTATCTAATCCTATCCTGTGTGATACTGTCTGCTGAGCCGTGTATCTAATCCTATCCTGTGTGATACCGTCTGCTGAGCCGTGTATCTAATCCTATCCTGTGTGATACTGTCTGCTGAGCCGTGTATCTAATCCTATCCTGTGTGATACTGTCTGCTGAACCGTGTATCTAAGCCTGTCACGTGTGATACTGTCTGCTGAGCCGTGTATCTAATCCTATCCAGTGTGATACCATCTGCTGAGCTGTGTATCTAATCCTCTCCTGTGTGATACTGTCTGATGAGCCGTGTATCTAATCCTATCCTGTGTGATACTGACTGCTGAGCTGTGTATCTAATCCTCTCCTGTGCGATACTGTCTGCTGAGCTGTGTATCTAATCCTCTCCTGTGTGATACCGTCTGCTGAGCTGTGTATCTAATCCTCTCCTGTGTGATACCGTCTGCTGAGCTGTGTATCTAATCCTCTCTTGTGTGATATTGTCTGATGAGCCGTGTATCTAATCCTATCCTGTGTGATACTGTCTGATGAGCCGTGTATCTAATCCTATCCTGTGTGATACTGACTGCTGAGCCGTGTATCTAATCCTATCCTGTGTGATACTGTCTGCTGAGCCGTGTATCTAATCCTCTCCTGTATGATACTGTCTGCTGAGCCGTGTATCTAATCCTATCCTGTGTGATACTGTCTGCTGAGCCGTGTATCTAATCCTCTCCTGTGTGATACTGTCTGCTGAGCCGTATATCTAATCCTCTCCTGTGTGATACTGTCTGCTGAGCCGTGTATCTAAGCCTGTCACGTGTGATACTGTCTGCTGAGCCGTGTATCTAATCCTCTCCTGTGTGATACTGTCTGATGAGCCGTGTATCTAATCTTATCCTGTGTGATACTGACTGCTGAGCCGTGTATCTAATCCTATCATGTGTGATACTGTCTGCTGAGCTGTGTATCTAATCCTATCCTGTGTGATACTGTCTGCTGAGCCGTGTATCTAATCCTATCCTGTGTGATACTGTCTGCTGAGCCCTGTATCTAATCCTCTCCTGTGTGATACTGTCTGCTGAGCCCTGTATCTAATCCTATCCTGTGTGATACTGTCTGCTGAGCCGTGTATCTAATCTCATCCTGTGTGATACTGTCTGCTGAGCCGTGTATCTAAGCCTATCACGTGTGATACTGACTGCTGAGCCGTGTATCTAATCCTATCCTGTGTGATACTGTCTGATGAGCCGTGTATCTAATCCTATCCTGTGTGATACTGACTGCTGAGCCGTGTATCTAATCCTATCCTGTGTGATACTGTCTGTTGAGCCGTGTATCTAATCCTCTCCTGTATGATACTGTCTGCTGAGCCGTGTATCTAATCCTATCCTGTGTGATACTGTCTGCTGAGCCGTGTATCTAATCCTCTCCTGTGTGATACTGTCTGCTGAGCCGTATATCTAATCCTCTCCTGTGTGATACTGTCTGCTGAGCCGTGTATCTAAGCCTGTCATGTGTGATACTGTCTGTTGAGCCGTGTATCTAATCCTATCCTGTGTTATACTGTCTGCTGAGCCGTGTATCTAATCCTATCCTGTGTGATACTGTCTGATGAGCCGTGTATCTAAGCCTGTCACGTGTGATACTGTCTGCTGAGCCGTGTATCTAATCCTCTCCTCTGTGATACTGTCTGATGAGCCGTGTATCTAAGCCTGTCACGTGTGATACTGTCTGCTGAGCCATGTATCGAATCCTATCCTGTGTGATACTGACTGCTGAGCCGTGTATCTAATCCTATCCTGTGTGATACTGTCTGCTGAGCTGTGTATCTAATCCTATCCTGTGTGATACTGTCTGCTGAGCCGTGTATCTAATCCTATCCTGTGTGATACTGTCTGCTGAACCGTGTATCTAAGCCTGTCACGTGTGATACTGTCTGCTGAGCCGTGTATCTAATCCTCTCCTGTGTGATACTGTCTGCTGAGCCGTGTATCTAAGCCTGTCACGTGTGATACTGTCTGCTGAGCCATGTATCTAATGCTATCCTGTGTGATACTGTCTGTTGAGCCGTGTATCTAATCCTATCCTGTGTGATACTGTCTACTGAGCCGTGTATCTAATCCTATCCTGTGTGATGCTGTATGCTGAGCCGTGTATCTAATCCTCTCCTGTGCGATACTGTCTGCTGAGCCGTATATCTAATCCTATCCTGTGCGATACTGTCTGCTGAGCCGTGTATCTAATCCTCTCCTGTGCGATACTGTCTGTTGAGCCGTGTATCTAATCCTATCCTGTGTGATACTGTCTACTGAGCCGTGTATCTAATCCTATCCTGTGTGATGCTGTATGCTGAGCCGTGTATCTAATCCTCTCCTGTGCGATACTGTCTGCTGAGCCGTGTATCTAATCCTCTCCTGTGCGATACTGTCTGCTGAGCCGTGTATCTAATCCTATCGTGTGTGATACTGTCTGCTGAGCCGTGTATCTAATCCTATCGTGTGTGATACTGTCTGCTGAGCTGTGTATCTAATCCTCTCCTGTGTGATACTGTCTGCTGATCTGTGTATCTAATCCTCTTCTGTGTGATACTGACTGCTGAGCTGTGTATCTAATCCTCTCCTGTGTGATACTGTCTGCTGAGCTGTGTACCTAAGCCTGTCACGTATGATACTGTCTGCTGAGCTGTGTATCTAATCCTCTCCTGTGTGATACTGACTGCTGAGCTGTGTATCTAATCCTCTCCTGTGTGATACTGACTGCTGAGCCGTGTATCTAATCCTCTCCTGTGTGATACTGTCTGCTGAGCCGTGTATCTAATCCTATCGTGTGTGATACTGTCTGCTGAGCCGTGTATCTAATCCTATCGTGTGTGATACTGTCTGCTGAGCTGTGTATCTAATCCTCTCCTGTGTGATACTGTCTGCTGATCTGTGTATCTAATCCTCTTCTGTGTGATACTGACTGCTGAGCTGTGTATCTAATCCTCTCCTGTGTGATACTGTCTGCTGAGCTGTGTACCTAAGCCTGTCACGTATGATACTGTCTGCTGAGCTGTGTATCTAATCCTCTCCTGTGTGATACTGACTGCTGAGCTGTGTATCTAATCCTCTCCTGTGTGATACTGACTGCTGAGCCGTGTATCTAATCCTCTCCTGTGTGATACCGTCTGCTGAGCCGTGTATCTAGTCCTCTCCTGTGTGATACCGTCTGCTGAGCCGTGTATCTAATCATCTCCTGTGTGATACCGTCTGTTGAGCTGTGTATCTAATCCTATCCTGTGTGATACTGTCTGCTGAGCCGTGTATCTAATCCTCTCCTGTGTGATACCGTCTGCTGAGCCGTGTATCTAATCCTATCCTGTGTGATACTGTCTGCTGAGCCGTGTATCTAATCCTCTCCTGTGTGATACTGACTGCTGAGCCGTGTATCTAATCCTGTCCTATACTATGCCGTGTATCTAATCCTGGGCGATACTGAGCAGTATATCTAATCCTGGGTGATACTGAACCGTGTAGCTAATCCTGGGCGATACCGAGCCGTGTATCTAATCCTGGACGATACTGAGCCGTGTATCTAATCCGGGCCATACCGAGCCGTGTATCTAATCCTGGGCGATACCGAATCGTGTATCTAATCCTGGGTGATACTGAACCGTGTAGCTAATCCTGGGCGATACCGAGCCGTGTATCTAATCCTGGACGATACTGAGCCGTGTATCTAATCCGGGCCATACCGAGCCGTGTATCTAATCCTGGGCGATACCGAGCCGTGTATCTAATCCTGGGTGATACTGAGCCATGTACCTAATCCTGGGTGATACTGAGCTGTGTATCTAATCCTGTTTGATACCGAGCCGTGTATCTAATACTTGGCAATACCGAGACGTGTATCTAATCCTGGGCGATACTGAGCCGTGTATCTAATCCTGGGCGATACCGAGCCATGTATCTAATCCTGGGCGATACCGAGCCGTATATCTAATCCTATCCTGTGTGATACTGACTGCTGAGCCGTGTATCTAATCCTGTCCTATACTATGCCGTGTATCTAATCCTGGGCGATACTGAACCGTGTAGCTAATCCTGGGCGATACCGAGCCGTGTATCTAATCCTGGACGATACTGAGCCGTGTATCTAATACTGGGCGATACCTCGCCGTGTATCTAATCCTGGACGATACTGAGCCATGTATCTAATCCTATCCTGTGTGATACTGACTGCTGAGCCGTGTATCTAATCCTGTCCTATACTATGCCGTATATCTAATCCTGGGTGATACTGAACCGTGTAGCTAATCCTGGGCGATACCGAGCCGTGTATCTAATCCTGGACGATACTGAGCCGTGTATCTAATACTGGGCGATACCTCGCTGTGTATCTAATCCTGAGTGATACTGAGCCATGTATCTAATCCTCGGCGATACCGAGCCGTGTATCTAACCTTGGCGATGCTGAGCCATGTATCTAATCCTGGGCTTGTATCTAATTTTTGGCGATACTGAGCCGTGTATCTAATCCTGGGCGATACCGAGCCGTGTATCTAATCCTGGGCGATGCTGAGCCGTGTATCTAATACTGGGCGATACCTCGCCATGTATCTAATCCTGAGTGATACTGAGCCATGTATCTAATCCTGTCCGATACTGAGCCGTGTATCTAATCCGGGCCATACCGAGCCGTGTATCTAATCCTGGGCGATGCTGAGCCGTGTATCTAATACTGGGCGATACCTCGCCGTGTATCTAATCCTGAGTGATACTGAGCCATGTATCTAATCCTGTCCGATACTACTGAGCCGTGTATCTAATCCGGGCCATACCGAGCCGTGTATCTAATCCTGGGCGATACCGAGCTGTGTATCTAATCCTGGGCGATACCGAACCGTGTATCTAATCCTTGGCGATACTGAGCCGTGTATCTAAACCTGGGCAATACCGAGCCGTGTATCTAATCCTGGGTGATACTGAGCCGTGTATCTAATCCTGTTTGATACCGAGCCGTGTATCTAATACTTGGCAATACCGAGACGTGTATCTAATCCTGGGCGATACTGAGCCGTGTATCTAATCCTGGGCAATACCTCGCCGTGTATCTAATCCTGGGTGATACTGAGCCATGTACCTAATCCTGGGTGATACTGAGCCTTGTATCTAATCCTGTTTGATACCGAGCCGTGTATCTAATACTTGGCAATATCGAGACGTGTATCTAATCCTGGGCGATACCGAGCCATATATCTAATCCTGGGCGATACCGAGCCGTATATCTAATCCTCTCCTGTGTGATACTGACTGCTGAGCCGTGTATCTAATCCTGGGCGATACTGAGCCGTGTATCTAATCCTGGGCAATACCGAGCCGTGTATCTAATCCTGGGTGATACCGAGCCGTGTATCTAATCCTGGGCGATACCGAGCCTTGTATCTAATCCTCTCCTGGGTGATACTGTCTGTTGAGCTGTATCTAATCCTGTCCTGTGTGATACTGACTGCTGAGCCATGTATCTAATCCTGTCCGATACTGAGCCGTGTATCTAATCCTGGGCAATACCGAGCCGTGTATCTAATCCTGGGTGATACTGAGCCGTGTATCTAATCCTGGGCAATACCGAGCCGTGTATCTAATCCTGGGTGATACTGAGCCGGGTATCTATTCCTGGGTGATACTGAGCCGTGTACCTAATCCTGGGTGATACTGAGCCGTGTATCTAATCCTGCTTGATACCGATCCGTGTATCTAATACTTGACAATACTTAGCCGTGTATCTAATCCTGGGCGATACCGAACCGTGTATCTAATCCTGGGCGATGCTGAGCCATGTATCTAATCCTGTCCGATACTGAGCCGTGTATCTAATCCTGCTTGATACCGATCCGTGTATCTAATACTTGACAATACTTAGCCGTGTATCTAATCCTGGGCGATACCGAGCCGTGTATCTAATCCTGGGCGATACTGAGCCGTGTATCTAATCCTGGGTAATACCAAGCCGTGTATCTAATCCTGGGTGATACTGAGCCGTGTATCTAATCCTGGGTGATACTGAGCCGTGTATCTAATCCTGTTTGATACGGAGCCGTGTATCTAATCCTTGGCAATACCGAGCCGTGTATCTAATCCTGGGCGATACCGAGCCGTGTATCTAATCCTGGGCGATACTGAGCCGTGTTTATAATCCTGGGTTATACTGAGCCATGTATCTAATCCTGGGCGATACCGAGCCGTGTATCTAATCATGGGTGATACCGAGCCGTGTATCTAATCCTGGGCGATACCGAGCCGTGTATCTAATCCTCTCCTGGGCGATACTGTCTGTTGAGCTGTATCTAATCCTGTCCTGTGTGATACTGACTGCTGAGCCATGTATCTAATCCTGGGCGATACCGAGCCGTGTATCTAACCTTGGCGATGCTGAGCAGTGTATCTAATCCTGTCCGATACTGAGCCGTGTATCTAATCCTGCTTGATACCGATCCGTGTATCTAATACTTGACAATACTTAGCCGTGTATCTAATCCTGGGCGATACCGAGCCGTGTATCTAATCCTGGGCGATACTGAGCCGTGTATCTAATCCTGGGTAATACCAAGCCGTGTATCTAATCCTGGGTGATACTGAGCCGTGTATCTAATCCTGGGTGATACTGAGCCGTGTATCTAATCCTGTTTGATACGGAGCCGTGTATCTAATCCTTGGCAATACCGAGCCGTGTATCTAATCCTGGGCGATACCGAGCCGTGTATCTAATCCTGGGCGATACTGAGCCGTGTTTATAATCCTGGGTTATACTGAGCCATGTATCTAATCCTGGGCGATACCGAGCCGTGTATCTAATCCTGGGTGATACCGAGCCGTGTATCTAATCCTGGGCGATACCGAGCCGTGTATCTAATCCTCTCCTGGGCGATACTGTCTGTTGAGCTGTATCTAATCCTGTCCTGTGTGATACTGACTGCTGAGCCATGTATCTAATCCTGGGCGATACCGAGCCGTGTATCTAACCTTGGCGATGCTGAGCAGTGTATCTAATCCTGTCCGATACTGAGCCGTGTATCTAATCCTGGGCGATACCGAGCCGTGTATCTAATCCTGGGTGATACCGAACCGTGTATCTAATCCTGTCCGATACTGAGCCGTGTATCTAATCCTGGGCGATACCGAGCCGTGTATCTAATCCTGGGCGATACTGAGCCGTGTATCTAATCATGGGTAATACCAAGCCGTGTATCTAATCCTGGGTGATACTGAGCCGTGTATCTAATCCTGGGTGATACTGAGCCGTGTATCTAATCCTGTTTGATACGGAGCCGTGTATCTAATCCTTGGCAATACCGAGCCGTGTATCTAATCCTGGGCGATACCGAGCCGTGTATCTAATCCTGGGCGATACTGAGCCGTGTATCTAATCATGGGTAATACCAAGCCGTGTATCTAATCCTGGGTGATACTGAGCCGTGTATCTAATCCTGGGTGATACTGAGCCGTGTATCTAATCCTGTTTGATACGGAGCCGTGTATCTAATCCTTGGCAATACCGAGCCGTGTATCTAATCCTGGGCGATACCGAGCCGTGTATCTAATCCTGGGTGATACCGAGCCGTGTATCTAATCCTGGGCGATACCGAGCCGTGTATCTAATCCTATCCTGGGCGATACTGTCTGTTGAGCTGTATCTAATCCTGTCCTGTGTGATACTGACTGCTGAGCCATGTATCTAATCCTGGGCGATACCGAGCCGTGTATCTAACCTTGGCGATGCTGAGCAGTGTATCTAATCCTGTCCGATACTGAGCCGTGTATCTAATCCTGGGCGATACCGAGCCGTGTATCTAATCCTGGGTGTTACCGAACCGTGTATCTAATCCTGTGCGATACTGAGCCGTGTATCTAATCCTGGGCAATACCGAGCCGTGTATCTAATCCTGGGTGATACCGAGCCGTGTATCTAATCCTGGGCGATACCGAGCCGTGTATCTAATCCTCTCTTGGGTGATACTGTCTGTTGAGCTGTATCTAATCCTGTCCTGTGTGATACTGACTGCTGAGCCATGTATCTAATCCTGGGCGATACCGAGCCATGTATCTAACCTTGGTGATGCTGAGCAGTGTATCTAATCCTGTCCGATACTGAGCCGTGTATCTAATCCTGGGCGATACCGAGCCGTGTATCTAATCCTGGGTGATACCGAACCGTGTATCTAATCCTGTGCGATACTGAACCGTGTATCTAATCCTGGGCAATACCGAGCCGTGTATCTAATCCTGAGTGATACTGAGCCATGTATCTAATCCTGGGCGATACCGAGCCGTGTATCTAATCCTGGGCGATACCGAACCGTGTATCTAATCCTTGGCGATACTGAGCCGTGTATCTAATCCTGGGCAATACCGAGCCGTGTATCTAATCCTGGGTGATACTGAGCCGTGTATCTAATCCTGGGTGATACTGAGCCATGTACCTAATCCTGGGTGATACTGAGCCGTGTATCTAACCCTGTTTGATACCGAGCCGTGTATCTAATACTTGGCAATACCGAGACGTGTATCTAATCCTGGGCGATACTGAGCCGTGTATCTAATCCTGGGCGATACCGAGCCGTGTATCTAATCCTGGGCGATACCGAGCCGTGTATCTAATCCTGGGCGATACCGAGCCGTATATCTAATCCTCTCCTGGGCGATACTGTCTGCTGAGCTGTATCTAATCCTGTCCTGTGTGATACTGACTGTTAAGCCATGTATCTAATCCTGGGCGATACCGAGCCGTGTATCTAATCCTGGGCGATGCTGAGCCATGTATCTAATCCTGTCCGATACTGAGCCGTGTATCTAATCCTTGGTGATACCGAGCCGTGTATCTAATCCTGGGCGATACTGAGCCGTGTATCTAATCCTGGGTAATACCGAGCCGTGAATCTAATCCTGGGTGATACTGAGCCGTGTATCTAATCCTGGGTGATACTGAGCCATGTATCTAATCCTGTTTGATACGGAGCCGTGTATCTAATCCTTGGCAATACCGAGCTGTGTATCTAATCCTGGGCGATACCAAGCCATGTATCTAATTGTGGGTGATACTGAGCCGTGTATCTAATCCTGTTTGATACGGAGCCGTGTATCTAATCCTGGGCGATACCGAGCCGTGTATCTAATCCTGTCCGATACTGAGCCGTGTATCTAATCCTGGGCGATACCGAGCCGTGTATCTAATCCTGGGTGATACCGAACCGTGTTTCTAATCATGGGTGATACCGAGCCGTGTATCTAATCCTGGGTGATATCGAACCGTGTTTCTAATCATGGGTGATACTGAGCCGTGTATCTAATCCTGGGCAATACCGAGCCGTGTATCTAATCCTGGGTGATACTGAGCCGTGTTCCTAATCCTGGGTAATACTGAGCCGTGTATCTAATCCTGGGTGATACTGAGCCGTGTTCCTAATCCTGGGTGATACTGAGCCGTGTATCTAATCCTGTTTGATACCGAGCCGTGTATCTAATACTTGGCAATACCGAGACGTGTATCTAATCCTGGGCGATACTGAGCCGTGTATCTTATCCTGTCTGTAACTGAGCCGTGTATCTAATCCTGGGCGATACCGAGCCGTGTATCTAATCCTGGGCAATACCGAACCGTGTATCTAATCCTGGGCGATACTGAGCCGTGTATCTAATCCTGGGCAATACCTAGCCATGTATCTAATCCTGGGTGATACTGAGCCGTGTATCTAATCCTGGGTGATACTGAGCCGTGTACCTAATCCTGGGTGATACTGAGCCGTGTATCTAATCCTGTTTGATACCGAGCCGTGTATCTAATACTTGGCAATACCGAGACCTGTATCTAATCCTGGGCGATACTGAGCCATGTATCTAATCCTGGGCGATACCGAGCCGTGTATCTAATCCTGGGCGATACCGAGCCGTGTATCTAATCCTGTGCGATACCGAGCCGTATATCTAATCCTCTCCTGTGTGATACTGACTGCTGAGCCGTGTATCTAATCCTGTCCTATACTATGCCGTGTATCTAATCCTGGGCGATACTGAGCCGTGTCTAATCCTGTCCTATACTATGCCGTGTATCTAATCCTGGGTGATGCTGAGCCGTGTATCTAATCCTGGGCGATACCGAGCCGTGTATCTAATCCTGGGCGATACCGAGCCGTGTATCTAATCATGGGCGATACTGAGCCGTGTATGTAATCCTGTGTGATACTGAACCGTGTATCTAATCCTGGGCGATACCGAGCCGTGTATCTAATCCTGGGCGATACTGAGCCGTGTATCTAATACTGGGCGATACCTCGCCGTGTATCTAATCCTGAGTGATACTGAGCCATGTATCTAATCCTGGGTGATACTGAGCCGTGTATCTAATCCTGGGTGATACTGAGCCGTGTATCTAATCCTGGGCGATGCTGAGCCATGAACCTAATCCTGGGCGATACCGAGACGTGTATCTAATCCTGGGTGATACCGAGCCGTGTATCTAATCCTGATTGATACTGAGCCATGTATCTAATCCTGTGTGATACTGAGCCGTGTATCTAATCCTGTTTGATACAGAGCCGTGTATCTAATCCTGGGCGATACCGAGCCGTGTATCTAATCCTCTCCTGTGTATTATCGTCTGCTGAGCTTTATCTAATCCTGTCCTGTGTGATACTGTCTGCTGAGCCGTGTATCTAATCCTCTCCTGTGTGATACTGTCTGCTGAGCCGTGTATCTAATCCTGGGTGATACATAGCCGTGTATCTAATCTTGGGCGATAACGAGCCGTGTAACTAATCCTGGGCAATACCGAGCCGTGTATCTAATCCTGGGCGATACCGAGCCGTGTATCTAATCCTATCCTGTGTGATACTGTCTGCTGAGCCGTGTATCTAATCCTATCCTGTGTGATACCGTCTGCTGAGCCGTGTATCTAATCCTATCCTGTGTGATACTGTCTGCTGAGCCGTGTATCTAATCCTATCCTGTGTGATACCGTCTGCTGAGCCGTGTATCTAATCCTATCCTGTGTGATACTGTCTGCTGAGCCGTGTATCTAATCCTATCCTGTGTGATACTGTCTGCTGAACCGTGTATCTAAGCCTGTCACGTGTGATACTGTCTGCTGAGCCGTGTATCTAATCCTATCCAGTGTGATACCATCTGCTGAGCTGTGTATCTAATCCTCTCCTGTGTGATACTGTCTGCTGAGCCGTGTATCTAATCCTATCCAGTGTGATACTGTCTGCTGAGCCGTGTATCTAATCCCATCCTGTGTGATACTGTCTGCTGAGGCGTGTATCTAATCCTATCCTGTGTGATACTGTCTGCTGAGCTGTGTATCTAATCCTCTCCTGTGTGATACTGTCTGCTGAGCTGTGTATCTAATCCTATCCTGTGTGATACTGTCTGCTGAGCTGTGTATCTAATCCCATCCTGTGTGATACTGACTGCTGAGCCGTGTATCTAATCCTCTCCTGTGTGATACTGTCTGCTGAGCCGTGTATCTAAGTCTGTCACGTGTGATACTGTTTGCTGAGCCGTGTATCTAATCCCATCCTGTGTGATACTGTCTGCTGAGCCGTGTATCTAATCCTCTCCTGTGCGATACTGTCTGCTGAGCTGTGTATCTAATCCTCTCCTGTGTGATACCGTCTGCTGAGCTGTGTATCTAATCCTCTCCTGTGTGATACCGTCTGCTGAGCTGTGTATCTAATCCTCTCCTGTGTGATACTGTCTGATGAGCCGTGTATCTAATCCTATCCTGTGTGATACTGTCTGATGAGCCGTGTATCTAATCCTATCCTGTGTGATACTGACTGCTGAGCCGTGTATCTAATCCTATCCTGTGTGATACTGTCTGCTGAGCCGTGTATCTAATCCTCTCCTGTATGATACTGTCTGCTGAGCCGTGTATCTAATCCTATCCTGTGTGATACTGTCTGCTGAGCCGTGTATCTAATCCTCTCCTGTGTGATACTGTCTGCTGAGCCGTATATCTAATCCTCTTCTGTGTGATACTGACTGCTGAGCTGTGTATCTAATCCTCTCCTGTGTGATACTGTCTGCTGAGCTGTGTACCTAAGCCTGTCACGTATGATACTGTCTGCTGAGCTGTGTATCTAATCCTCTCCTGTGTGATACTGACTGCTGAGCCGTGTATCTAATCCTCTCCTGTGTGATACCGTCTGCTGAGCTGTGTATCTAATCATCTCCTGTGTGATACCGTCTGTTGAGCTGTGTATCTAATCCTATCCTGTGTGATACTGTCTGCTGAGCCGTGTATCTAGTCCTCTCCTGTGTGATACCGTCTGCTGAGCTGTGTATCTAGTCCTCTCCTGTGTGATACCGTCTGCTGAGCTGTGTATCTAATCCTCTCCTGTGTGATGCTGTCTGATGAGCCGTGTATCTAATCCTATCCTGTGTGATACTGTCTGCTGAGCCGTGTATCTAATCCTCTCCTGTGTGACACTGACTGCTGAGCCGTGTATCTAATCCTGTCCTATACTATGCCGTGTATCTAATCCTGGGCGATACTGAGCAGTATATCTAATCCTGGGTGATACTGAACCGTGTAGCTAATCCTGGGCGATACCGAGCCGTGTATCTAATCCTGGACGATACTGAGCCGTGTATCTAATCCGGGCCATACCGAGCCGTGTATCTAATCCTGGGCGATACCGAATCGTGTATCTAATCCTTGGCGATACTGAGCCGTGTATCTAATCCTGGGCAATACCGAGCCGTGTATCTAATCCTGGGTGATACTGAGCCGTGTATCTAATCCTGGGTGATACTGAGCCATGTACCTAATCCTGGGTGATACTGAGCTGTGTATCTAATCCTGTTTGATACCGAGCCGTGTATCTAATACTTGGCAATACCGAGACGTGTATCTAATCCTGGGCGATACTGAGCCGTGTATCTAATCCTGGGCGATACCGAGCCATGTATCTAATCTTGGGCGATACCGAGCCGTATATCTAATCCTATCCTGTGTGATACTGACTGCTGAGCCGTGTATCTAATCCTGTCCTATACTATGCCGTGTATCTAATCCTGGGCGATACTGAGCCGTATATCTAATCCTGGGTGATACTGAACCGTGTAGCTAATCCTGGGCGATACCGAGCCGTGTATCTAATCCTGGACGATACTGAGACGTGTATCTAATACTGGGCGATACCTCGCCTTGTATCTAATCCTGAGTGATACTGAGTCATGTATCTAATCCTGGGCGATACCGAGCCGTGTATCTAACCTTGGCGATGCTGAGCCATGTATCTAATCCTGGGCTTGTATCTAATTTTTGGCGATACTGAGCCGTGTATCTAATCCTGGGCGATACTGAGCCGTGTATCTAATCCTGGGCGATGCTGAGCCGTGTATCTAATACTGGGCGATACCTCGCCATGTATCTAATCCTGAGTGATACTGAGCCATGTATCTAATCCTGTCCGATACTGAGCCGTGTATCTAATCCGGGCCATACCGAGCCGTGTATCTAATCCTGGGCGATGCTGAGCCGTGTATCTAATACTGGGCGATACCTCGCCGTGTATCTAATCCTGAGTGATACTGAGCCATGTATCTAATCCTGTCCGATACTACTGAGCCGTGTATCTAATCCGGGCCATACCGAGCCGTGTATCTAATCCTGGGCGATACCGAGCTGTGTATCTAATCCTGGGCGATACCGAACCGTGTATCTAATCCTTGGTGATACTAAGCCGTGTATCTAAACCTGGGCAATACCGAGCCGTGTATCTAATACTTGGCAATATCGAGACGTGTATCTAATCCTGGGCGATACCGAGCCATATATCTAATCCTGGGCGATACCGAGCCGTATATCTAATCCTCTCCTGTGTGATACTGACTGCTGAGCCGTGTATCTAATCCTGGGCGATACTGAGCCGTATATCTAATCCTGGGTGATACTGAACCGTGTAGCTAATCCTGGGCGATACCGAGCCGTGTATTTAATACTGGGCGATACCTCGCCGTGTATCTAATCCTGAGTGATACTGAGCCATGTATCTAATCCTGGGCGATACCGAGCCGTGTATCTAACCTTGGCGATGCTGAGCCATGTATCTAATCCTGGGCTTGTATCTAATTTTTGGCGATACTGAGCCGTGTTTCTAATCCTGGGCGATACTGAGCCGTGTATCTAATCCTGGGCGATACCTCGCCGTGTATCTAATCCTGAGTGATACTGAGCCATGTATCTAATCCTGGACGATACCGAGCCGTGTATCTAACCTTTGCGATGCTGAGCCATGTATCTAATCCTGTCTGATACTGAGCCGTGTATCTAATCCTGGGCGATACCGAGCCGTGTATCTAATCCTGGGTGATACTGAACCGTGTATCTAATCCTGGACGATACTGAGCCGTGTATCTAATCCTGGGCAATACCTAGCCGTGTATCTAATCCTGGGCGATACCGAACCGTGTATCTAATCCTGGGCGATGCTGAGCCATGTATCTAATCCTGTCCGATACTGAGCCGTGTATCTAATCCTGGGCGATACCGAGCCGTGTATCTAATCCTGGGCGATACTGAGCCGTGTATCTAATCCTGGGTAATACCAAGCCGTGTATCTAATCCTGGGTGATACTGAGCCGTGTATCTAATCCTGGGTGATACTGAGCCGTGTATCTAATCCTGTTTGATACGGAGCCGTGTATCTAATCCTTGGCAATACCGAGCCGTGTATCTAATCCTGGGCGATACCGAGCCGTGTATCTAATCCTGGGCGATACTGAGCCGTGTTTATAATCCTGGGTTATACTGAGCCATGTATCTAATCCTGGGCGATACCGAGCCGTGTATCTAATCCTGGGTGATACCGAGCCGTGTATCTAATCCTGGGCGATACCGAGCCGTGTATCTAATCCTCTCCTGGGCGATACTGTCTGTTGAGCTGTATCTAATCCTGTCCTGTGTGATACTGACTGCTGAGCCATGTATCTAATCCTGGGCGATACCGAGCCGTGTATCTAACCTTGGCGATGCTGAGCAGTGTATCTAATCCTGTCCGATACTGAGCCGTGTATCTAATCCTGGGCGATACCGAGCCGTGTATCTAATCCTGGGTGATACCGAACCGTGTATCTAATCCTGTGCGATACTGAGCCGTGTATCTAATCCTGGGCAATACCGAGCCGTGTATCTAATCCTGGGTGATACCGAGCCGTGTATCTAATCCAGGGCGATACCGAGCCGTGTATCTAATCCTCTCCTGGGTGATACTGTCTGTAGAGCTGTATCTAATCCTGTCCTGTGTGATACTGACTGCTGAGCCATGTATCTAATCCTGGGCGATACCGAGCCATGTATCTAACCTTGGCGATGCTGAGCAGTGTATCTAATCCTGTCCGATACTGAGCCGTGTATCTAATCCTGGGCGATACCGAGCCGTGTATCTAATCCTGGGTGATACCGAACCGTGTATCTAATCCTGTGCGATACTGAGCCGTGTATCTAATCCTGGGCAATACCGAGCCGTGTATCTAATCCTGGGTGATACTGAGCCGTGTATCTATTCCTGGGTGATACTGAGCCGTGTACCTAATCCTGGGTGATACTGAGCCGTGTATCTAATCCTGCTTGATACCGATCCGTGTATCTAATACTTGACAATACTTAGCCGTGTATCTAATCCTGGGCGATACCGAACCGTGTATCTAATCCTGGGCGATGCTGAGCCGTGTATCTAATCCTGGGCGATACCGAGCCATGTATCTAACCTTGGCGATGCTGAGCAGTGTATCTAATCCTGTCCGATACTGAGCCGTGTATCTAATCCTGGGCGATACCGAACCGTGTATCTAATCCTGGGCGATGCTGAGCCGTGTATCTAATCCTGGGCGATACCGAGCCGTGTATCTAATCCTGGGCGATACTGAGCCGTGTATCTAATCCTGGGTAATACCAAGCCGTGTATCTAATCCTGGGTGATACTGAGCCGTGTATCTAATCCTGGGTGATACTGAGCCGTGTATCTAATCCTGTTTGATACGGAGCCGTGTATCTAATCCTTGGCAATACCGAGCCGTGTATCTAATCCTGGGCGATACCGAGCCGTGTATCTAATCCTGGGCGATACTGAGCCGTGTTTATAATCCTGGGTTATACTGAGCCATGTATCTAATCCTGGGCGATACCGAGCCGTGTATCTAATCCTGGGTGATACCGAGCCGTGTATCTAATTCTGGGCGATACCGAGCCGTGTATCTAATCCTCTCCTGGGCGATACTGTCTGTTGAGCTGTATCTAATCCTGTCCTGTGTGATACTGACTGCTGAGCCATGTATCTAATCCTGGGCGATACCGAGCCGTGTATCTAACCTTGGCGATGCTGAGCAGTGTATCTAATCCTGTCCGATACTGAGCCGTGTACCTAATCCTGGGCGATACCGAGCCGTGTATCTAATCCTGGGTGATACCGAACCGTGTATCTAATCCTGTGCGATACTGAACCGTGTATCTAATCCTGGGCGATACCGAGCCGTGTATCTAATCCTGGGCGATACCGAACCGTGTATCTAATCCTGAGTGATACTGAGCCATGTATCTAATCCTGGGCGATACCGAGCCGTGTATCTAATCCTGGGCGATACCGAACCGTGTATCTAATCCTTGGCGATACTGAGCCGTGTATCTAATCCTGGGCAATACCGAGCCGTCTATCTAATCCTGGGTGATACTGAGCCGTGTATCTAATCCTGGGTGATACTGAGCCATGTACCTAATCCTGGGTGATACTGAGCCGTGTATCTAATCCTGTTTGATACCGAGCCGTGTATCTAATACTTGGCAATACCGAGATGTGTATCTAATCCTGGGCGATACTGATCCGTGTATCTAATCCTGGGCGATACCGAGCCGTGTATCTAATCCTGGGCGATACCGAGCCGTGTATCTAATCCTGGGCGATACCGAGCCGTATATCTAATCCTCTCCTGGTCGATACTGTCTGCTGAGCTATATCTAATCCTGTCCTGTGTGATACTGACTGTTAAGCCATGTATCTAATCCTGGGCGATACCGAGCCGTGTATCTAATCCTGGGCGATGCTGAGCCATGTATCTAATCCTGTCCGATACTGAGCCGTGTATCTAATCCTTGGTGATACCGAGCCGTGTATCTAATCCTGGGCGATACTGAGCCGTGTATCTAATCCTGGGTAATACCGAGCCGTGAATCTAATCCTGGGTGATACTGAGCCGTGTATCTAATCCTGGGTGATACTGAGCCATGTATCTAATCCTGTTTGATACGGAGCCGTGTATCTAATCCTTGGCAATACCGAGCTGTGTATCTAATCCTGGGCGATACCAAGCCATGTATCTAATTGTGGGTGATACTGAGCCGTGTATCTAATCCTGTTTGATACGGAGCCGTGTATCTAATCCTGGGCGATACCGAGCCATGTATCTAATCCTCTCCTGTGTGATATCGTCTGCTGAGCTTTATCTAATCCTGTCCTGTGTGATACTGTCTGCTGAGCCGTGTATCTAATCCTGGGTGATACCTAGCCGTGTATCTAATCTTGGGCGATAACGAGCCGTGTAACTAATCCTGGGCAATACCGAGCCGTGTATCTAATCCTGGGCGATACCGAGCCTTGTATCTAATCCTGGGCAATACCGAGCCGTGTATCTAATCCTATCCTGTGTGATACTGTCTGCTGAGCCGTGTATCTAATCCTATCCTGTGTGATACCGTCTGCTGAGCCGTGTATCTAATCCTATCCTGTGTGATACTGTCTGCTGAGCCGTGTATCTAATCCTATCCTGTGTGATACTGTCTGCTGAACCGTGTATCTAAGCCTGTCACGTGTGATACTGTCTGCTGAGCCGTGTATCTAATCCTATCCAGTGTGATACCATCTGCTGAGCTGTGTATCTAATCCTCTCCTGTGTGATACTGTCTGCTGAGCCGTGTATCTAATCCTATCCAGTGTGATACTGTCTGCTGAGCCGTGTATCTAATCCTATCCTGTGTGATGCTGTCTGCTGAGCCGTGTATCTGAGTCTGTCATGAGTGATACTGTCTGCTGAGCCGTGTATCTAAGTCTGTCACGTGTGATACTGTTTGCTGAGCCGTGTATCTAATCCTATCCTGTGTGATACTGTCTGCTGAGCCGTGTATCTAATCCTCTCCTGTGTGATACTGTCTGCTGAGCTGTGTATCTAATCCTATCCTGTGTGATACTGTCTGCTGAGCCGTGTATCTAATCCTCTCCTGTGTGATACTGTCTGCTGAGCCGTGTATCTAAGTCTGTCACGTGTGATACTGTTTGCTGAGCCGTGTATCTAATCCCATCCTGTGTGATACTGTCTACTGAGCTGTGTATCTAATCCCATCCTGTGTGATACTGACTGCTGAGCCGTGTATCTAATCCTCTCCTGTGTGATACTGTCTGCTGAGCCGTGTATCTAAGTCTGTCACGTGTGATACTGTTTGCTGAGCCGTGTATCTAATCCCATCCTGTGTGATGCTGTCTGCTGAGCCGTGTATCTAATCCTCTCCTGTGATACTGTCTGCTGAGCTGTGTATCTAATCCTCTCCTGTGTGATACTGTCTGCTGAGCCGTGTATCTAATCCTCTCCTGTGCGATACTGTCTGCTGAGCTGTGTATCTAATCCTCTCCTGTGTGATACCGTCTGCTGAGCTGTGTATCTAATCCTCTCCTGTGTGATACCGTCTGCTGAGCTGTGTATCTAATCCTCTCCTGTGTGATACCGTCTGCTGAGCTGTGTATCTAATCCTCTCCTGTGTGATACTGTCTGATGAGCCGTGTATCTAATCCTATCCTGTGTGATACTGTCTGCTGAGCCGTGTATCTAATCCTCTCCTGTATGATACTGTCTGCTGAGCCGTGTATCTAATCCTATCCTGTGATACTGTCTGCTGAGCTGTGTATCTAATCCTCTCCTGTGTGATGCTGTATGCTGAGCCGTGTATCTAATCCTCTCCTGTGCGATACTGTCTGCTGAGCTGTGTATCTAATCCTCTCCTGTGTGATACCGTCTGCTGAGCTGTGTATCTAATCCTCTCCTGTGTGATACCGTCTGCTGAGCTGTGTATCTAATCCTCTCCTGTGTGATACTGTCTGATGAGCCGTGTATCTAATCCTATCCTGTGTGATACTGTCTGATGAGCCGTGTATCTAATCCTATCCTGTGTGATACTGACTGCTGAGCCGTGTATCTAATCCTATCCTGTGTGATACTGTCTGCTGAGCCGTGTATCTAATCCTCTCCTGTATGATACTGTCTGCTGAGCCGTGTATCTAATCCTATCCTGTGTGATACTGTCTGCTGAGCCGTGTATCTAATCCTCTCCTGTGTGATACTGTCTGCTGAGCCGTATATCTAATCCTCTCCTGTGTGATACTGTCTGCTGAGCCGTGTATCTAATCCTATCCTGTGTGATACTGTCTGATGAGCCGTGTATCTAATCCTATCCTGTGTGATACTGACTGCTGAGCCGTGTATCTAATCCTATCCTGTGTGATACTGTCTGCTGAGCTGTGTATCTAATCCTATCCTGTGTGATACTGTCTGCTGAGCCGTGTATCTAATCATATCCTGTGTGATACTGTCTGCTGAGCTGTGTATCTAATCCTCTCCTGTGTGATACTGTCTGCTGAGCTGTGTATCTAATCCTCTCCTGTGTGATACTGTCTGCTGAGCCGTGTATCTAATCCTATCCTGTGTGATACTGTCTGCTGAGCTGTGTATCTAATCCTCTCCTGTATGATACTGTCTGCTGAGCCGTGTATCTAATCCTCTCCTGTGTGATACTGTCTGCTGAGCCGTATATTTAATCCTCTCCTGTGTGATACTGTCTGATGAGCCGTGTATCTAATCCTATCCTGTGTGATACTGACTGCTGAACCGTGTATCTAATCCTCTCCTGTGTGATACTGTCTGCTGAGCCGTGTATCTAATCCTATCCTGTGTGATACTGTCTGATGAGCCGTGTATCTAATCCTATCCTGTGTGATACTGACTGCTGAGCCGTGTATCTAATCCTTTCCTGTGTGATACTGTCTGCTGAGCCGTGTATCTAATCCTCTCCTGTGTGATACTGTCTGCTGAGCCGTGTATCTAAGCCTGTCATGTGTGATACTGTCTGCTGAGCCGTGTATCTAATCCTATCCTGTGTGATACTGTCTGCTGAGCCGTGTATCTAAGCCTGTCACGTGTGATACTGTCTGCTGAGCCGTGTATCTAATCCTCTCCTGTGTGATACTGTCTGATGAGCCGTGTATCTAATCCTATCCTGTGTGATACTGACTGCTGAGCCGTGTATCTAATCCTATCCTGTGTGATACTGTCTGCTGAGCTGTGTATCTAATCCTATCCTGTGTGATACTGTCTGCTGAGCCGTGTATCTAATCCTCTCCTGTGTGATACTGTCTGCTGAGCCGTGTATCTAAGCCTGTCACGTGTGATACTGTCTGCTGAGCCGTGTATCTAAGCCTCTCATGTGTGATACTGTCTTCTGAGCCGTGTATCTAATCCTCTCCTGTGTGATACTGTCTGCTGAGCCGTGTATCTAAGCCTGTCACGTGTGATACTGTCTGCTGAGCCGTGTATTTAATCCTATCCTGTGTGATACTGTCTGCTGAGCCGTGTATCTAAGCCTGTCACGTGTGATACTGTCTGCTGAGCCGTGTATTTAATCCTCTCCTGTGTGATACTGTCTGCTGAGCCGTGTATCTAAGCCTGTCACGTGTGATACTGTCTGCTGAGCCGTGTATTTAATCCTCTCCTGTGTGATACTGTCTGATGAGCGATGTATCTAATCCTATCCTGTGTGATACTGACTGCTGAGCCGTGTATCTAATCCTCTCCTGTGTGATACTGTCTGCTGAGCCGTGTATCTAAGCCTGTCATGTGTGATACTGTCTGCTGAGCCGTGTATCTAATCCTATCCTGTGTGATACTGTCTGCTGAGTCGTGTATCTAAGCCTGTCACGTGTGATACTGTCTGCTGAGCCGTGTATCTAATCCTCTCCTGTGTGATACTGTCTGCTGAGCCGTGTATCTAATCCTATCCTGTGTGATAACATCTGCTGAGCTGTGTATCTAATCCTATCCTGTGTGATACCGTCTGCTGAGCTGTGTATCTAATCCTATCCTGTGTGATACTGACTGCTGAGCCGTGTATCTAATCCTATCCTGTGTGATACTGTCTGCTGAGCCATGTATCTAATCCTCTCCTGTGTGATACTGTCTGCTGAGCCGTGTATCTAATCCTATGCTGCGTGATACTGTCTGCTGAGCTGTGTATCTAATCCTCTCCTGTGTGATACTGACTGCTGAGCCATGTATCTAATCCTCTCCTGTGTGATACTGTCTGCTGAGCCGTGTATCTAATCCTCTCCTGTGTGATACTGTCTGCTGAGCTGTGTATCTAAGCCTGTCATGTGTGATACTGTCTGCTGAGCCGTGTATCTAATCCTATCCTGTGTGATACTGCCTGCTGAGCCGTGTATCTAATCCTATCCTGTGTGATACTGACTGCTGAGGCGTGTATCTAATCCTCTCCTGTGTGATACCGTCTGCTGAGCTGTGTATCTAATCCTCTCCTGTGTGATACCGTCTACTGAGCTGTGTATCTAATCCTATCCTGTGTGATACTGTCTGCTGAGCCATGTATCTTATGCTATCCTGTGTGATACTGTCTGCTGAGCCGTGTATCTAATCCTATCCTGTGTGATACTGTCTGATGAGCCATGTATCTAATCCTCTCCTGTGCGATACTGTCTGCTGAGCCGTGTATCTAATCCTATCCTGTGTGATGCTGTCTGCTGAGCCGTGTATCTAATCCTCTCCTGTGCGATACTGTCTGCTGAGCCGTGTATCTAATCCCATCCTGTGTGATTCTGTCTGCTGAGCCGTGTATCTAATCCTATCCTGTGTGATACTGTCTGCTGAGCCGTGTATCTAATCCTCTCCTGTGTGATACTGTCTGCTGAGCTGTGTATCTAATCCCATCCTGTGTGATACTGTCTGCTGAGCCGTGTATCTAATCCTCTTCTGTGTGATACCATCTGCTGAGCTGTGTATCTAATCCTCTCCTGTGTGATACTGTCTGCTGAGCCGTGTATCTAATCCTCTCCTGTGTGATACTGACTGCTGAGCCGTGTATCTAAGCCTCTCATGTGTGATACTGTCTTCTGAGCCGTGTATCTAATCCTCTCCTGTGTGATACTGTCTGCTGAGCTGTGTATCTAAGCCTGTCACGTGTGATACTGTCTTCTGAGCCGTGTATCTAATCCTCTCCTGTGTGATACTGTCTGCTGAGCTGTGTATCTAAGCCTGTCACGTGTGATACTGTCTGCTGAGCCGTGTATCTAATCCTATCCTGTGTGATACTGACTGCTGAGGCGTGTATCTAATCCTCTCCTGTGTGATACCGTCTGCTGAGCTGTGTATCTAATCCTCTCCTGTGTGATACCGTCTACTGAGCTGTGTATCTAATCCTATCCTGTGTGATACTGTCTGCAGAGCCGTGTATCTAATCCTATCCTGTGCGATACTGTCTGCTGAGCCGTGTATCTAATCCTATCCTGAGTGATACTGTCTGCTGAGCCGTGTATCTAATCCTCTCCTGTGTGATACTGTCTGCTGAGCCGTGTATCTAATCCTATCCTGTGTGATACTGACTGCTGAGCCGTGTATCTAATCCTATCCTGTGTGATACTGTCTGTTGAGCTGTGTATCTAATCCCATCCTGTGTGATACAGTCTGCTGAGCCGTGTATCTAATCCTCTCCTGTGTGATACTGTCTGCTGAGCTGTGTATCTAATCCTATCCTGTGTGATACTGTCTGCTGAGCCGTGTATCTAAGCCTGTCACGTGTGATACTGTCTGTTGAGCCGTGTATCTAATCCTCTCCTGTGTGATACTGTCTGCTGAGCTGTGTATCTAAGCCTGTCACGTGTGATACTGTCTGTTGAGCCGTGTATCTAAGCCTGTCACGTGTGATACTGTCTGTTGAGCCGTGTATCTAATCCTATCCTGTGTGATACTGTCTGCTGAGCCGTGTATCTAAGCCTGTCACGTGTGATAATGTCTGCTGAGCCGTGTATCTAATCCTCTTCTGTGTGATACTGTCTGCTGAGCTGTGTATCTAATCCTATCCTGTGTGATACCGTCTGCTGGCCGTGTATCTAATCCTATCCTGTGTGATACCGTCTGCTGAGCCGTGTATCTAAGCCTGTCATGTGTGATACTGACTGCTGAGCTGTGTATCTAAACCTGTCATATGTGATACTGACTGCTGAGCTGTGTATCTAATCCTCTTCTGTGTGATACTGTCTGCTGAGCCGTGTATCTAATCCTATCCTGTGTGATACTGTCTGCTGAGTCGTGTATCTAATCCTATCCTGTGTGATACTGTCTGCTGAGCCCTGTATCTAATCCTATCCTGTGTGATACTGTCTGCTGAGCCGTGTATCTAAGCCTGTCATGTGTGATACTGACTGCTGAGCTGTGTATCTAAGCCTGTCATGTGTGATACTGACTGCTGAGCCGTGTATCTAATCCTCTCCTGTGTGATACTGTCTGCTGAGCCGTGTATCTAATCCTATCCTGTGTGATACTGTCTGCTGAGCCGTGTATCTAAGCCTGTCATGTGTGATACTGACTGCTGAGCTGTGTATCTAATCCTCTTCTGTGTGATACTGCCTGCAGAGCCGTGTATCTAATCCTCTCCTGTGTGATACTGTTTGCTGAGCCGTGTATCTAATCCTATCCTGTGTGATACTGACTGCTGAGCCGTGTATCTAATCCTCTCCTGTGTGATACTGTCTGCTGAGCCATGTATCTAAGCCTCTCCTGTGTGATTCTGTCTGCTGAGCCATGTATCTAAGCCTGTCACGTGTGATACTGACTGCTGAGCCGTGTATGTAATCCTATCCTGTGTGATACTGTCTGCTGAGCCGTGTATCTAATCCTCTCCTGTGTGATACTGTCTGCTGAGCCGTGTATCTAATCCTCTCCTGTGTGATACTGTCTGATGAGCCGTGTATCTAATCCTATCCTGTGTGATACTGACTGCTGAGCCGTGTATCTAATCCTATCCTGTGTGATACTGTCTGCTGAGCCCTGTATCTAATCCTATCCTGTGTGATACTGTCTGATGAGCCGTGTATCTAATCCTATCCTGTGTGATACTGACTGCTGAGCCGTGTATCTAATCCTCTCCTGTGTGATACTGTCTGCTGAGCCGTGTATCTAAGCCTGTCATGTGTGATACTGTCTGCTGAGCCGTGTATCTAATCCTATCCTGTGTGATACTGTCTGCTGAGCCGTGTATCTAAGCCTATCCTGTGTGGTACCGTCTGCTGAGCCGTGTTTCTAATTCTCTCCTGTGTGATACTGTCTGCTGAGCCGTGTATCTAATCCTCTCCTGTGTGATACTGTCTGCTGAGTCATGTATCTAATCCTATCCTGTGTGATACTGTCTGCTGAGCCGTGTATCTAATCCTCTCCTGTGTGATACTGTCTGATGAGCCGTGTATCTAATCTTATCCTGTGTGATACTGACTGCTGAGCCGTGTATCTAATCCTATCCTGTGTGATACTGACTGCTGAGCTGTGTATCTAATCCTCTTCTGTGTGATACTGTCTGCTGAGCCGTGTATCTAATCCCATCCTGTGTGATACTGTCTGTTGAGCTGTGTATCTAATCCCATCCTGTGTGATACTGTCTGCTGAGCCATGTATCTAATCCTGTGTGATACTGTCTGCTGAGCTGTGTATCTAATCCTCTCCTGTGTGATACTGTCTGCTGAGCTGTGTATCTAATCCTATCCTGTGTGGTACCGTCTGCTGAGCCGTGTATCTAATCCTCTCCTGTGTGATACTGTCTGCTGAGCCGTGTATCTAATCCTCTCCTGTGTGATACTGACTGCTGAGCTGTGTATCTAATCCTCTCCTGTGTGATACTGTCTGATGAGCCGTGTATCTAATCCTCTCCTGTGTGATACTGTCTGCTGAGCTGTGTATCTAATCCTATCCTGTGTGATACTGTCTGCTGAGCCGTGTATCTAATCCTCTCCTGTGTGATATGTCTGATGAGCCGTGTATCTAATCCTCTCCTGTGTGATACTGACTGCTGAGCTGTGTATCTAATCCTCTTCTGTGTGATACTGTCTGCTGAGCTGTGTATCTAATCCTCTTCTGTGTGATACTATCTGCTGAGCTGTGTATCTAATCCTCTCCTGTGTGATACTGTCTGCTGAGCCGTGTATCTAATCCTATCCTGTGTGATACTGTCTGCTGAACCGTGTATCTAATCCTCTCCTGTGTGATATTGTCTGCTGAGCCGTGTATCTAATCCTTTCCTGTGTGATACTGACTGCTGAGCCGTGTATCTAATCCTATCCTGTGTGATACTGACTGCTGAGCTGTGTATCTAATCCTCTTCTGTGTGATACTGTCTGCTGAGCCGTGTATCTAATCCCATCCTGTGTGATACTGTCTGTTGAGCTGTGTATCTAATCCCATCCTGTGTGATACTGTCTGCTGAGCCGTGTATCTAATCCTGTGTGATACTGTCTGCTGAGCTGTGTATCTAATCCTCTCCTGTGTGATACTGTCTGCTGAGCCGTGTATCTAATCCTATCCTGTGTGATACTGTCTGCTGAGCCGTGTATCTAATCTTATCCTGTGTGATACTGTCTGCTGAGCCGTGTATCTAATCCTCTCCTGGGTGATACTGTCTGCTGAGCTGTGTATCTAATCCTCTCCTGTGTGATACTGTCTGCTGAGCTGTGTATCTAATCCTATCCTGTGTGATACCGTGTGCTGAGCTGTGTATCTAATCCTATCCTGTGTGATACTGTCTGCTGAGCCGTGTATCTAATCTTATCCTATGTGATACTGTCTGCTGAGCCGTGTATCTAATCCTCTCCTGTGTGATACTGTCTGCTGAGCTGTGTATCTAATCCTCTCCTGTGTGATACTGTCTGCTGAGCCGTGTATCTAATCCTATCCTGTGTGATACTGTCTGCTGAGCCGTGTATCTAATCTTATCCTGTGTGATACTGTCTGCTGAGCCGTGTATCTAATCTTATCCTGTGTGATACTGTCTGCTGAGCCCTGTATCTAATCCTCTCCTGTGTGATACTGTCTGCTGAGCCGTGTATCTAATCCTCTCCTGTGTGATACTGTCTGCTGAGCCGTGTATCTAATCCTATCCTGTGCGATACCGTGTGCTGAGCCGTGTATCTAATCCTCTCCTGTGTGATACTGACTGCTGAGCCGTGTATCTAATCCTCTCCTGGGTGATACTGTCTGCTGAGCTGTGTATCTAATCCTCTCCTGTGTGATACCATCTGCTGAGCCGTGTATCTAATCCTATCCTGTGCGATACCGTGTGCTGAGCCGTGTATCTAATCCTCTCCTGTGTGATACCATCTGCTGAGCCGTGTATCTAATCCTCTCCTGTGTGATACTGTCTGCTGAGCTGTGTATCTAATCCTATCGTGTGTGATACTGTCTGCTGAGCCGTGTATCTAATCCTCTCCTGTGTGATACTGTCTGCTGAGCCGTGTATCTAATCCTATCCTGTGTGATACTGTCTGCTGAGCCGTGTATCTAATCCTCTCCTGTGTGATACTGTCTGCTGAGCCGTGTATCTAATCCTCTCCTGTGTGATACTGTCTGCTGAGCCGTGTATCTAATCCTATCCTGTGTGATACTGTCTGCTGAGCCGTGTATCTAAGCCTGTCACGTGTGATACTGTCTGCTGAGCCGTGTATCTAATCCTCTCCTGTGTGATACTGTCTGCTGAGCCGTGTATCTAATCCTATCCTGTGTGATACTGTCTGCTGAGCTGTGTATCTAATCCTCTCCTGTGTGATACTGTCTGCTGAGCCGTGTATCTAATCCTCTCCTGTGTGATATTGTCTGCTGAGCCGTGTATCTAATCCTATCCTGTGTGATACTGTCTGCTGAGCCGTGTATCTAATCCTCTCCTGTGTGATACTGTCTGCTGAGCCGTGTATCTAATCCTCTCCTGTGTGATACTGTCTGCTGAGCCGTGTATCTAATCCTATCCTGTGTGATACTGTCTGCTGAGCCGTGTATCTAAGCCTGTCACGTGTGATACTGACTGCTGAGCCGTGTATCTAATCCTATCCTGTGTGATACTGTCTGCTGAGCCGTGTATCTAATCCTCTCCTGTGTGATACTGTCTGCTGAGCCGTGTATCTAATCCTATCCTGTGTGATACTGTCTGCTGAGCCGTGTATCTAAGCCTGTCACGTGTGATACTGTCTGCTGAGCCGTGTATCTAATCCTCTCCTGTGTGGTACTGTCTGCTGAGCCGTGTATCTAATCCTATCCTGTGTGATACTGTCTGCTGAGCTGTGTATCTAATCCTCTCCTGTGTGATACTGTCTGTTGAGCCGTGTATCTAATCCTATCCTGTGTGATACTGTCTGCTGAGCCGTGTATCTAAGCCTGTCACGTGTGATACTGTCTGCTGAGCCGTGTATCTAATCCTCTCCTGTGTGATATTGTCTGCTGAGCCGTGTATCTAATCCTATCCTGTGTGATACTGTCTGCTGAGCCGTGTATCTAATCCTCTCCTGTGTGATACTGTCTGCTGAGCCGTGTATCTAATCCTCTCCTGTGTGATACTGTCTGCTGAGCCGTGTATCTAATCCTATCCTGTGTGATACTGTCTGCTGAGCCGTGTATCTAAGCCTGTCACGTGTGATACTGTCTGCTGAGCCGTGTATCTAATCCTCTCCTGTGTGATACTGTCTGCTGAGCCGTGTATCTAATCCTATCCTGTGTGATACTGTCTGCTGAGCCGTGTATCTAAGCCTGTCACGTGTGATACTGACTGCTGAGCCGTGTATCTAATCCTATCCTGTGTGATACTGTCTGCTGAGCTGTGTATCTAATCCTATCGTGTGTGATACTGTCTGCTGAGCCGTGTATCTAATCCTCTCCTGTGTGATACCGTCTGCTGAGCTGTGTATCTAATCCTCTCCTGTGTGATACCGTCTGCTGAGCTGTGTATCTAATCCTCTCCTGTGTGATACTGTCTGATGAGCCGTGTATCTAATCCTATCCTGTGTGATACTGTCTGCTGAGCCCTGTATCTAATCCTATCCTGTGTGATACTGTCTGGTGAGCCGTGTATCTAAGCCTGTCACGTGTGATACTGACTGCTGAGCCGTGTATCTAATCCTATCCTGTGTGATACTGTCTGATGAGCCGTGTATCTAATCCTATCCTGTGTGATACTGACTGCTGAGCCGTGTATCTAATCCTATCCTGTATGATACTGTCTGCTGAGCCGTGTATCTAATCCTGTCCTGTGTGATACTGTCTGCTGAGCCGTGTATCTAATCCTCTGCTGTGTGATACTGTCTGCTGAGCCGTGTATCTAATCCTATCCTGTGTGATACTGACTGCTGAGCCGTGTATCTAATCCTATCCTGTATGATACTGTCTGCTGAGCCGTGTATCTAATCCTGTCCTGTGTGATACTGTCTGCTGAGCCGTGTATCTAATCGTATCCTGTGTGATACTGTCTGCTGAGCCGTGTATCTAATCCTATCCTGTGTGATACTGTCTGATGAGCCGTGTATCTAATCCTATCCTGTATGATACTGTCTGCTGAGCCGTGTATCTAATCCTATCCTGTATGATACTGTCTGCTGAGCTGTGTATCTAATCCTCTCCTGTATGATACTGTCTGCTGAGCCGTGTATCTAATCCTCTCCTGTGTGATACTGTCTGCTGAGCCGTGTATCTAATCCTCTCCTGTGTGATACTGTCTGCTGAGCCGTGTATCTAATCCTCTCCTGTGTGATACTGTCTGATGAGCCGTGTATCTAATCCTCTCCTGTGTGATACTGTCTGCTGAGCCGTGTATCTAATCCTCTCCTGTGTGATACTGTCTGCTGAGCCGTGTATCTAATCCTATCCTGTGTGATACTGTCTGCTGAGCCGTGTATCTAATCCTATCCTGTGTGATACTGTCTGCTGAGCTGTGTATCTAATCCTCTCCTGTGTGATACTGTCTGCTGAGCCGTGTATCTAATCCTCTCCTGTGTGATACTGTCTGCTGAGCCGTGTATCTAATCCTATCCTGTGTGATACTGTCTGCTGAGCCGTGTATCTAATCCTCTTCTGTGTGATACTGTCTGCTGAGCCGTGTATCTAATCCTCTCCTGTGTGATACTGTCTGCTGAGCCGTGTATCTAATCCTCTCCTGTGTGATACTGTCTGCTGAGCCGTGTATCTAATCCTCTCCTGTGTGATACTGTCTGCTGAGCTGTGTTTCTAATCCTCTCCTGTGTGATACTGTCTGCTGAGCCGTGTATCTAATCCTCTCCTGTGTGATACTGTCTGCTGAGCCGTGTATCTAATCCTCTCCTGTGTGATACTGTCTGCTGAGCCGTGTATCTAATCCTCTCCTGTGTGATACTGTCTGCTGAGCCGTGTATCTAATCCTATCCTGTATGATACTGACTGCTGAGCCGTGTATCTAATCCTATCCTGTGTGATACTGTCTGATGAGCCGTGTATCTAATCCTATCCTGTGTGATACTGACTGCTGAGCCGTGTATCTAATCCTATCCTGTATGATACTGTCTGCTGAGCCGTGTATCTAATCCTCTCCTGTGTGATACTGTCTGCTGAGCCGTGTATCTAATCCTATCCTGTGTGATTCTGTCTGCTGAGCCGTGTATCTAAGCCTATCCTGTGTGGTACCGTCTGCTGAGCCGTGTATCTAATCCTCTCCTGTGTGATACTGTCTGCTGAGCCGTGTTTCTAATCCTCTCCTGTGTGATACTGTCTGCTGAGCCGTGTATCTAATCCTCTTCTGTGTGATACTGTCTGCTGAGCTGTGTATCTAATCCTCTTCTGTGTGATACTGTCTGCTGAACTGTGTATCTAATCCTCTCCTGTGTGTTACTGTCTGATGAGCCGTGTATCTAATCCTTTCCTGTGTGATACTGACTGCTGAGCCGTGTATCTAATCCTATCCTGTGTGATACTGACTGCTGAGCTGTGTATCTAATCCTCTTCTGTGTGATACTGTCTGCTGAACTGTGTATCTAATCCTATCCTGTGTGATACTGTCTGATGAGCCGTGTATCTAATCCTTTCCTGTGTGATACTGACTGCTGAGCCGTGTATCTAATCCTATCCTGTGTGATACTGACTGCTGAGCTGTGTATCTAATCCTCTTCTGTGTGATACTGTCTGCTGAGCCGTGTATCTAATCCCATCCTGTGTGATACTGTCTGCTGAGCCGTGTATCTAATCCTGTGTGATACTGTCTGCTGAGCTGTGTATCTAATCCTCTCCTGTGTGATACTGTCTGCTGAGCCGTGTATCTAATCCTATCCTGTGTGGTACCGTCTGCTGAGCCGTGTATCTAATCCTCTCCTGTGTGATACTGTCTGCTGAGCCGTGTATCTAATCCTATCCTGTGTGATACTGTCTGCTGAGCCGTGTATCTAATCCTATCCTGTGTGATACTGTCTGCTGAACCGTGTATCTAAGCCTGTCACGTGTGATACTGTCTGCTGAGCCGTATATCTAATCCTCTCCTGTGTGATACTGTCTGCTGAGCCGTGTATCTAATCCTATCCAGTGTGATACTGTCTGCTGAGCCGTGTATCTAAGTCTGTCATGAGTGATACTGTCTGCTGAGCCGTGTATCTAAGTCTGTCACGTGTGATACTGTTTGCTGAGCCGTGTATCTAATCCTATCCTGTGTGATACTGTCTGCTGAGCCGTGTATCTAATCCTATCCTGTGTGATACTGTCTGCTGAGCTGTGTATCTAATCCTCTCCTGTGTGATACTGTCTGCTGAGCTGTGTATCTAATCCTATCCTGTGTGATACTGTCTGCTGAGCCGTGTATCTAATCCTATCCTGTGTGATACTGTCTGCTGAGCTGTGTATCTAATCCTCTCCTGTGTGATACTGTCTGCTGAGCTGTGTATCTAATCCTATCCTGTGTGATACTGTCTGCTGAGCCGTGTATCTAATCCTATCCTGTGTGATACTGTCTGTTGAGCTGTGTATCTAATCATATCCTGTGTGATACTGTCTGCTGAGCTGTGTATCTAATCCTCTCCTGTGTGATACTGTCTGCTGAGCTGTGTATCTAATCCCATCCTGTGTGATACTGACTGCTGAGCCGTGTATCTAATCCTCTCCTGTGTGATACTGTCTGCTGAGCCGTGTATCTAAGTCTGTCACGTGTAATACTGTTTGCTGAGCCGTGTATCTAATCCCATCCTGTGTGATACTGTCTGCTGAGCTGTGTATCTAATCCTATCCTGTGTGATACTGTCTGCTGAGCTGTGTATCTAATCCTCTCCTGTGTGATACTGTCTGCTGAGCTGTGTATCTAATCCCATCCTGTGTGATACTGACTGCTGAGCTGTGTATCTAATCCTCTCCTGTGTGATACTGTGTGCTGAGCCGTGTATCTAATCCTCTCCTGTGATACTGTCTGCTGAGCTGTGTATCTAATCCTCTCCTGTGTGATACTGTCTGCTGAGCCGTGTATCTAATCCTATCCTGTGTGATGCTGTATGCTGAGCCGTGTATCTAATCCTCTCCTGTGCGATACTGTCTGCTGAGCTGTGTATCTAATCCTCTCCTGTGTGATACCGTCTGCTGAGCAGTGTATCTAGTCCTCTCCTGTGTGATACTGTCTGATGACCCGTGTATCTAATCCTATCCTGTGTGATACTGTCTGATGAGCCGTGTATCTAATCCTATCCTGTGTGATACTGTCTGCTGAGCCGTGTATCTAATCCTCTCCTGTATGATACTGTCTGCTGAGCCGTGTATCTAATCCTATCCTGTGTGATACTGTCTGCTGAGCCGTGTATCTAATCCTCTCCTGTGTGATACTGTCTGCTGAGCCGTATATCTAATCCTCTCCTGTGTGATACTGTCTGCTGAGCCGTGTATCTAAGCCTGTCATGTGTGATACTGTCTGCTGAGCCTTGTATCTAATCCTATCCTGTGTGATACTGTCTGCTGAGCCGTGTATCTAAGCCTGTCACGTGTGATACTGTCTGCTGAGCCGTGTATCTAATCCTCTCCTGTGTGATACTGTCTGATGAGCCGTGTATCTAATCCTATCCTGTGTGATACTGACTGCTGAGCCGTGTATCTAATCCTATCCTGTGTGATACTGTCTGCTGAGCCGTGTATCTAATCCTATCCTGTGTGATACTGTCTGCTGAGCCCTGTATCTAATCCTATCCTGTGTGATACTGTCTGCTGAGCCGTGTATCTAATCCTCTCCTGTGTGATACTGTCTGCTGAGCCGTGTATCTAATCCTATCCTGTGTGATACTGTCTGCTGAGCCGTGTATCTAATCCTCTCCTGTGTGATACTGTCTGCTGAGCCGTATATCTAATCCTCTCCTGTGTGATACTGTCTGCTGAGCCGTGTATCTAAGCCTGTCATGTGTGATACTATCTGCTGAGCCGTGTATCTAATCCTATCCTGTGTGATACTGTCTGCTGAGCCGTGTATCTAAGCCTGTCACGTGTGATACTGTCTGCTGAGCCGTGTATCTAATCCTCTCCTGTGTGATTTTGTCTGATGAGCCGTGTATCTAATCCTATCCTGTGTGATACTGACTGCTGAGCCGTGTATCTAATCCTATCCTGTGTGATACTGTCTGCTGAGCTGTGTATCTAATCCTATCCTGTGTGATACTGTCTGCTGAGCCGTGTATCTAATCCTATCCTGTGTGATACTGTCTGCTGAACCGTGTATCTAAGCCTGTCACGTGTGATACTGTCTGCTGAGCCGTGTATCTAATCCTCTCCTGTGTGATACTGTCTGCTGAGCCGTGTATCTAAGCCTGTCACGTGTGATACTGTCTGCTGAGCCATGTATCTAATGCTATCCTGTGTGATACTGTCTGCTGAGCCGTGTATCTAATCCTATCCTGTGTGATACTGACTGCTTAGCCGTGTATCTAAGCCTGTCACGTGTGATACTGTCTGCTGAGCCATGTATCTAATGCTATCCTGTGTGATACTGTCTACTGAGCCGTGTATCTAATCCTATCCTGTGTGATGCTGTCTGCTGAGCCGTGTATCTAATCCTATCCTGTGCGATACTGTCTGCTGAGCCATGTATCTAATCCCATCCTGTGTGATACTGTCTGCTGAGCCATGTATCTAATCCCATCCTGTGTGATACTGTCTGCTGAGCTGTGTATCTAATCCTCTCCTGTGTGATACTGTCTGCTGAGCCGTGTATCTAATCCTCTCCTGTGCGATACTGTCTGCTGAGCCGTGTATCTAATCCTCTCCTGTGTGATACTGTCTGCTGAGCCGTGTATCTAATCCCATCCTGTGTGATACTGTCTGCTGAGCCGTGTATCTAATCCTCTTCTGTGTGATACCATCTGCTGAGCTGTGTATCTAATCCTCTCCTGTGTGATACTGTCTGCTGAGCCGTGTATCTAATCCTCTCCTGTGTGATACTGTCTGCTGAGCCGTGTATCTAAGCCTGTCATGTGTGATACTGTCTGCTGAGCCGTGTATCTAATCCTCTCCTGTGTGATACTGTCTGATGAGCTGTGTATCTAATCCTATCCTGTGTGATACTGACTGCTGAGCCGTGTATCTAATCCTCTCCTGTGTGATACTGACTGCTGAGCCGTGTATCTAATCCTCTCCTGTGTGATACTGTCTGCTGAGCCATGTATCTAATCCCATCCTGTGTGATACTGTCTGCTGAGCCATGTATCTAATCCCATCCTGTGTGATACTGTCTGCTGAGCTGTGTATCTAATCCTCTCCTGTGTGATACTGTCTGCTGAGCCGTGTATCTAATCCTCTCCTGTGCGATACTGTCTGCTGAGCCGTGTATCTAATCCTCTCCTGTGTGATACTGTCTGCTGAGCCGTGTATCTAATCCCATCCTGTGTGATACTGTCTGCTGAGCCGTGTATCTAATCCTCTTCTGTGTGATACCATCTGCTGAGCTGTGTATCTAATCCTCTCCTGTGTGATACTGTCTGCTGAGCCGTGTATCTAATCCTCTCCTGTGTGATACTGTCTGCTGAGCCGTGTATCTAAGCCTGTCATGTGTGATACTGTCTGCTGAGCCGTGTATCTAATCCTCTCCTGTGTGATACTGTCTGATGAGCTGTGTATCTAATCCTATCCTGTGTGATACTGACTGCTGAGCCGTGTATCTAATCCTCTCCTGTGTGATACTGACTGCTGAGCCGTGTATCTAATCCTCTCCTGTGTGATACTGTCTGCTGAGCCGTGTATCTAATCCTATCCTGTGTGATACTGTCTGCTGAGCCATGTATCTAATCCTATCCTGTGTGATACTGTCTGATGAGCTGTGTATCTAATCCTATCCTGTGTGATACTGTCTGCTGAGCCGTGTATCTAATCCTATCCTGTGTGATACTGTCTGTTGAGCCGTGTATCTAATCCTATCCTGTGTGATACTGTCTGCTGAGCTGTGTATCTAATCCTCTCCTGTGTGATACTGTCTGCTGAGCCGTGTATCTAATCCTCTCCTGTGTGATACTGTCTGCTGAGCCGTGTATCTAATCCTATCCTGTGTGATACCATCTGCTGAGCTGTGTATCTAATCCTATCCTGTGTGATACCGTCTGCTGAGCTGTGTATCTAATCCTATCCTGTGTGATACTGACTGCTGAGCCGTGTATCTAATCCTATCCTGTGTGATACTGTCTGCTGAGCTGTGTATCTAATCCTATCCTGTGTGATACCGTCTGCTGAGCTGTGTATCTAATCCTATCCTGTGTGATACTGACTGCTGAGCCGTGTATCTAATCCTATCCTGTGTGATACTGTCTGCTGAGCCATGTATCTAATCCTATCCTGTGTGATACTGCCTGCTGAGCCGTGTATCTAATCCTATCCTGTGTGATACTGCCTGCTGAGCCGTGTATCTAATCCTATCCTGTGTGATACTGACTGCTGAGGCGTGTATCTAATCCTCTCCTGTGTGATACCGTCTGCTGAGCTGTGTATCTAATCCTCTCCTGTGTGATACCGTCTACTGAGCTGTGTATCTAATCCTATCCTGTGTGATACTGTCTGCAGAGCCGTGTATCTAATTCTATGCTGTGTGATACCGTCTGCTGAGCCGTGTATCTAATCCTCTCCTGTGTGATACTGTCTGATGAGCTGTGTATCTAATCCTATCCTGTGTGATACTGTCTGTTGAGCCGTGTATCTAATCCTCTCCTGTGTGATACTGTCTGCTGAGCCGTGTATCTAATCCTCTCCTGTGTGATACTGACTGCTGAGCCGTGTATCTAATCCTATACTGTGTGATACTGTCTGTTGAGCCGTGTATCTAATCCTCTCCTGTGTGATACTGTCTGCTGAGACGTGTATCTAATCCTCTCCTGTGTGATACTGTCTGCTGAGCCGTGTATCTAATCCTCTCCTGTGTGATATTATCTGCTGAGCTGTGTATCTAATCCTATCCTGTGTGATACTGTCTGCTGAGCCGTGTATCTAAGCCTGTCACGTGTGATACTGTCTGTTGAGCCGTGTATCTAATCCTCTCCTGTGTGATACTGTCTGCTGAGCTGTGTATAAAGCCTGTCACGTGTGATACTGTCTGTTGAGCCGTGTATCTAAGCCTGTCACGTGTGATACTGTCTGTTGAGCCGTGTATCTAATCCTATCCTGTGTGATACTGTCTGCTGAGCCGTGTATCTAAGCCTGTCACGTGTGATACTGTCTGCTGAGCCGTGTATCTAATACTCTTCTGTGTGATACTGTCTGCTGAGCTGTGTATCTAATCCTATCCTGTGTGATACCGTCTGCTGGCCGTGTATCTAATCCTATCCTGTGTGATACCGTCTGCTGAGCCGTGTATCTAAGCCTGTCATGTGTGATACTGACTGCTGAGCTGTGTATCTAATCCTCTTCTGTGTGATACTGTCTGCTGAGCCGTGTATCTAATCCTCTCCTGTGTGATACTGTCTGCTGAGCCGTGTATCTAATCCTCTCCTGTGTGATACTGTCTGCTGAGCCGTGTATCTAATCCTATCCTGTGTGATACTGACTGCTGAGCTGTGTATCTAATCCTCTTCTGTGTGATACTGCCTGCAGAGCCGTGTATCTAATCCTCTCCTGTGTGATACTGTTTGCTGAGCCGTGTATCTAATCCTATCCTGTGTGATACTGACTGCTGAGCCGTGTATCTAATCCTCTCCTGTGTGATACTGTCTGCTGAGCCATGTATCTAAGCCTCTCCTGTGTGATACTGTCTGCTGAGCCATGTATCTAAGCCTGTCACGTGTGATACTGACTGCTGAGCCGTGTATGTAATCCTCTCCTGTGTCATACTGTCTGCTGAGCCGTGTATCTAATCCTATCCTGTGTGATACCGTCTGCTGAGCTGTGTATCTAATCCTCTCCTGTGTGATACTGTCTGCTGAGCCGTGTATCTAAGCCTGTCACGTGTGACACTGACTGCTGAGCCGTGTATCTAATCCTCTCCTGTGTGATACTGACTGCTGAGCCGTGTATCTAATCCTATCCTGTGTGATACTGTCTGATGAGCCGTGTATCTAATCCTATCCTGTGTGATACTGACTGCTGAGCCGTGTATCTAATCCTATCCTGTGTGATACTGTCTGCTGAGCCCTGTATCTAATCCTATCCTGTGTGATACTGTCTGCTGAGCCGTGTATCTAATCCTATCCTGTGTGATACTGTCTGATGAGCCGAGTATCTAATCCTATCCTGTGTGATACTGACTGCTGAGCCGTGTATCTACTCCTCTCCTGTGTAATACTGTCTGCTGAGCCGTGTATCTAAGCCTGTCATGTGTGATACTGTCTGCTGAGCCGTGTATCTAATCCTATCCTGTGTGATACTGTCTGCTGAGCCGTGTATCTAAGCCTATCCTGTGTGGTACCGTCTGCTGAGCCGTGTATCTAATCCTCTCCTGTGTGATACTGTCTGCTGAGCCGTGTATCTAATCCTCTCCTGTGTGATACTGTCTGATGAGCCGTGTATCTAATCCTATCCTGTGTGATACTGACTGCTGAGCCGTGTATCTAATCCTATCCTGTGTGATACTGTCTGCTGAGCTGTGTATCTAATCCTATCCTGTGTGATACTGTCTGCTGAGCCGTGTATCTAATCCTATCCTGTGTGATACTGTCTGCTGAGCCCTGTATCTAATCCTATCCTGTGTGATACTGTCTGCTGAGCCGTGTATCTAAGCCTGTCACGTGTGATACTGACTGCTGAGCCGTGTATCTAATCCTCTCCTGTATGATACTGTCTGCTGAGCCGTGTATCTAATCCTATCCTGTGTGATACTGTCTGCTGAGCCGTGTATCTAATCCTCTCCTGTGTGATACTGTCTGCTGAGCCGTATATCTAATCCTCTCCTGTGTGATACTGTCTGCTGAGCCGTGTATCTAAGCCTGTCATGTGTGATACTAACTGCTGAGCCGTGTATCTAATCCTATCCTGTGTGATACTGTCTGCTGAGCCGTGTATCTAAGCCTGTCACGTGTGATACTGTCTGCTGAGCCGTGTATCTAATCCTCTCCTGTGTGATACTGTCTGATGAGCCGTGTATCTAATCCTATCCTGTGTGATACTGACTGCTGAGCCGTGTATCTAATCCTATCCTGTGTGATACTGTCTGCTGAGCTGTGTATCTAATCCTATCCTGTGTGATACTGTCTGCTGAGCCGTGTATCTAATCCTATCCTGTGTGATACTGTCTGCTGAACCGTGTATCTAAGCCTGTCACGTGTGATACTGTCTGCTGAGCCGTGTATCTAATCCTCTCCTGTGTGATACTGTCTGCTGAGCCGTGTATCTAAGCCTGTCACGTGTGATACTGTCTGCTGAGCCATGTATCTAATGCTATCCTGTGTGATACTGTCTGCTGAGCCGTGTATCTAATCCTATCCTGTGTGATACTGACTGCTGAGCCGTGTATCTAAGCCTGTCACGTGTGATACTGTCTGCTGAGCCATGTATCTAATGCTATCCTGTGTGATACTGTCTACTGAGCCGTGTATCTAATCCTATCCTGTGTGATGCTGTATGCTGAGCCGTGTATCTAATCCTCTCCTGTGTGATACTGTCTGCTGAGCCGTGTATCTAATCCTCTCCTGTGCGATACTGTCTGCTGAGCCATGTATCTAATCCCATCCTGTGTGATACTGTCTGCTGAGCCGTGTATCTAATCCTCTCCTGTGTGATACTGTCTGCTGAGCCGTGTATCTAACCCTCTCCTGTGCGATACTGTCTGCTGAGCCGTGTATCTAATCCTCTCCTGTGTGATACTGTCTGCTGAGCCGTGTATCTAATCCCATCCTGTGTGATACTGTCTGCTGAGCCGTGTATCTAATCCTCTTCTGTGTGATACCATCTGCTGAGCTGTGTATCTAATCCTCTCCTGTGTGATACTGTCTGCTGAGCCGTGTATCTAATCCTATCCTGTGTGATACTGACTGCTGAGCCGTGTATCTAATCCTCTCCTGTGTGATACTGACTGCTGAGCCGTGTATCTAAGCCTCTCATGTGTGATACTGTCTTCTGAGCCGTGTATCTAATCCTATCCTGTGTGATACTGTCTGCTGAGCCGTGTATCTAATCCTCTTCTGTGTGATACCATCTGCTGAGCTGTGTATCTAATCCTATCCTGTGTGATACTGACTGCTGAGCCGTGTATTTAATCCTCTCCTGTGTGATACCGTCTGCTGAGCCATGTATCTAATCCTATCCTGTGTGATACTGTCTGCTGAGCCGTGTATCTAATCCTCTTCTGTGTGATACCATCTGCTGAGCTGTGTATCTAATCCTCTCCTGTGTGATACTGTCTGCTGAGCCGTGTATCTAATCCTATCCTGTGTGATACTGACTGCTGAGCCGTGTATCTAATCCTCTCCTGTGTGATACTGACTGCTGAGCCGTGTATCTAAGCCTCTCGTGTGTGATACTGTCTGCTGAGCCGTGTATCTAAGCCTGTCATGTGTGATACTGTCTGCTGAGCCGTGTATCTAATCCTCTCCTGTGTGATACTGTCTGCTGAGCCGTGTATCTAATCCTATCCTGTGTGATACTGTCTGATGAGCCGTGTATCTAATCCTATCCTGTGTGATACTGACTGCTGAGCCGTGTATCTAATCCTCTCCTGTGTGATACTGTCTGATGAGCCGTGTATCTAATCCTATCCTGTGTGATACTGTCTGCTGAGCCGTGTATCTAATCCTCTTCTGTGTGATACCATCTGCTGAGCTGTGTATCTAATCCTCTCCTGTGTGATACTGTCTGCTGAGCCGTGTATCTAATCCTATCCTGTGTGATACTGTCTGATGAGCTGTGTATCTAATCCTATCCTGTGTGATACTGTCTGCTGAGCCGTGTATCTAATCCTATCCTGTGTGATACTGTCTGTTGAGCCGTGTATCTAATCCTATCCTGTGTGATACTGTCTGCTGAGCTGTGTATCTAATCCTCTCCTGTGTGATACTGTCTGCTGAGCCGTGTATCTAATCCTATCCTGTGTGATACTGTCTGCTGAGCCGTGTATCTAATCCTCTCCTGTGTGATACTGTCTGATGAGCTGTGTATCTAATCCTATCCTGTGTGATACTGTCTGCTGAGCCGTGTATCTAATCCTATCCTGTGTGATACCATCTGCTGAGCTGTGTATCTAATCCTATCCTGTGTGATACCGTCTGCTGAGCTGTGTATCTAATCCTATCCTGTGTGGTACTGACTGCTGAGCCGTGTATCTAATCCTATCCTGTGTGATACTGTCTGCTGAGCCATGTATCTAATCCTCTCCTGTGTGATACTGTCTGCTGAGCCGTGTATCTAATCCTATGCTGCGTGATACTGTCTGCTGAGCTGTGTATCTAATCCTATCCTGTGTGATACCATCTGCTGAGCTGTGTATCTAATCCTATCCTGTGTGATACCGTCTGCTGAGCTGTGTATCTAATCCTATCCTGTGTGATACTGACTGCTGAGCCGTGTATCTAATCCTATCCTGTGTGATACTGTCTGCTGAGCCATGTATCTAATCCTATCCTGTGTGATACTGCCTGCTGAGCCGTGTATCTAATCCTATCCTGTGTGATACTGCCTGCTGAGCCGTGTATCTAATCCTATCCTGTGTGATACTGACTGCTGAGGCGTGTATCTAATCCTCTCCTGTGTGATACCGTCTGCTGAGCTGTGTATCTAATCCTCTCCTGTGTGATACCGTCTACTGAGCTGTGTATCTAATCCTATCCTGTGTGATACTGTCTGCAGAGCCGTGTATCTAATTCTATGCTGTGTGATACCGTCTGCTGAGCCGTGTATCTAATCCTCTCCTGTGTGATACTGTCTGATGAGCTGTGTATCTAATCCTATCCTGTGTGATACTGACTGCTGAGCCGTGTATCTAATCCTATCCTGTGTGATACTGTCTGTTGAGCTGTGTATCTAATCCCATCCTGTGTGATACAGTCTGCTGAGCCGTGTATCTAATCCTCTCCTGTGTGATACTGTCTGCTGAGCCTTCTATCTAATCCTCTCCTGTGTGATATTATCTGCTGAGCTGTGTATCTAAGCCTATCCTGTGTGATACTGTCTGCTGAGCCGTGTATCTAAGCCTGTCACGTGTGATACTGTCTGTTGAGCCGTGTATCTAAGCCTGTCACGTGTGATACTGTCTGTTGAGCCGTGTATCTAATCCTATCCTGTGTGATACTGTCTGCTGAGCCGTGTATCTAAGCCTGTCACGTGTGATACTGTCTGCTGAGCCGTGTATCTAATCCTCTTCTGTGTGATACTGTCTGCTGAGCTGTGTATCTAATCCTATCCTGTGTGATACCGTCTGCTGGCCGTGTATCTAATCCTATCCTGTGTGATACCGTCTGCTGAGCCGTGTATCTAAGCCTGTCATGTGTGATACTGACTGCTGAGCTGTGTATCTAATCCTCTTCTGTGTGATACTGCCTGCAGAGCCGTGTATCTAATCCTCTCCTGTGTGATACTGTCTGCTGAGCCGTGTATCTAATCCTCTCCTGTGTGATACTGTCTGCTGAGCCGTGTATCTAATCCTCTCCTGTGTGATACTGTCTGCTGAGCCGTGTATCTAATCCTATCCTGTGTGATACTGACTGCTGAGCTGTGTATCTAATCCTCTTCTGTGTGATACTGCCTGCAGAGCCGTGTATCTAATCCTCTCCTGTGTGATACTGTTTGCTGAGCCGTGTATCTAATCCTATCCTGTGTGATACTGACTGCTGAGCCGTGTATCTAATCCTCTCCTGTGTGATACTGTCTGCTGAGCCATGTATCTAAGCCTCTCCTGTGTGATACTGTCTGCTGAGCCATGTATCTAAGCCTGTCACGTGTGATACTGACTGCTGAGCCGTGTATGTAATCCTATCCTGTGTGATACTGTCTGCTGAGCCGTGTATCTAATCCTATCCTGTGTGATACCGTCTGCTGAGCTGTGTATCTAATCCTCTCCTGTGTGATACTGTCTGCTGAGCCGTGTATCTAAGCCTGTCACGTGTGACACTGACTGCTGAGCCGTGTATCTAATCCTCTCCTGTGTGATACTGACTGCTGAGCCGTGTATCTAATCCTATCCTGTGTGATACTGTCTGATGAGCCGTGTATCTAATCCTATCCTGTGTGATACTGACTGCTGAGCCGTGTATCTAATCCTATCCTGTGTGATACTGTCTGCTGAGCCCTGTATCTAATCCTATCCTGTGTGATACTGTCTGCTGAGCCGTGTATCTAATCCTCTCCTGTGTGATACTGTCTGATGAGCCGAGTATCTAATCCTATCCTGTGTGATACTGACTGCTGAGCCGTGTATCTAATCCTATCCTGTATGATACTGTCTGCTGAGCCGTGTATCTACTCCTCTCCTGTGTAATACTGTCTGCTGAGCCGTGTATCTAAGCCTGTCATGTGTGATACTGTCTGCTGAGCCGTGTATCTAATCCTATCCTGTGTGATACTGTCTGCTGAGCCGTGTATCTAAGCCTATCCTGTGTGGTACCGTCTGCTGAGCCGTGTATCTAATCCTCTCCTGTGTGATACTGTCTGCTGAGCCGTGTATCTAATCCTATCCTGTGTGATACTGTCTGCTGAGCCGGGTATCTAATCCTATCCTGTGTGATACTGTCTGCTGAGCCGTGTATCTAATCCTCTCCTGTGTGATACTGTCTGATGAGCCGTGTATCTAATCTTATCCTGTGTGATACTGACTGCTGAGCCGTGTATCTAATCCTATCCTGTGTGATACTGACTGCTGAGCTGTGTATCTAATCCTCTTCTGTGTGATACTGTCTGCTGAGCCGTGTATCTAATCCCATCCTGTGTGATACTGTCTGTTGAGCTGTGTATCTAATCCCATCCTGTGTGATACTGTCTGCTGAGCCATGTATCTAATCCTGTGTGATACTGCCTGCTGAGCTGTGTATCTAATCCTCTCCTGTGTGATACTGTCTGCTGAGCTGTGTATCTAATCCTATCCTGTGTGGTACCGTCTGCTGAGCCGTGTATCTAATCCTCTCCTGTGTGATACTGTCTGCTGAGCCGTGTATCTAATCCTATCCTGTGTGATACTGTCTGCTGAGCCGTGTATCTAATCCTCTCCTGTGTGATACTGACTGCTGAGCCGTGTATCTAATCCTATCCTGTGTGATACTGTCTGATGAGCCGTGTATCTAATCCTATCCTGTGTGATACTGACTGCTGAGCCGTGTATCTAATCCTATCCTGTATGATACTGTCTGCTGAGCCGTGTATCTAATCCTCTCCTGTGTGATACTGTCTGCTGAGCCGTGTATCTAAGCCTGTCATGTGTGATACTGTCTGCTGAGCCGTGTATCTAATCCTATCCTGTGTGATACTGTCTGCTGAGCCGTGTATCTAAGCCTATCCTGTGTGGTACCGTCTTCTGAGCCGTGTATCTAATCCTATCCTGTGTGATATTGTCTGCTGAGCCGTGTATCTAATCCTATCCTGTGTGATACTGTCTGCTGAGCAGTGTATCTAATCCTCTCCTGTGTGATACTGTCTGCTGAGCTGTGTATCTAATCCTCTCCTGTGTGATACTGTCTGCTGAGCCGTGTATCTAAGCCTCTCCTGTGTGATACTGTCTGCTGAGCCGTGTATCTAATCCTCTCCTGTGTGAAACTGTCTGATGAGCCGTGTATCTAATCCTCTCCTGTGTGATACTGTCTGCTGAGCCGTGTATCTAATCCTATCCTGTGTGATACTGTCTGCTGAGCCGTGTATCTAATCCTCTCCTGTGTGATACTGTCTGCTGAGCCGTGTATCTAATCCTTTCCTGTGTGATACTGACTGCTGAGCCGTGTATCTAATGCTATCCTGTGTGATACTGACTGCTGAGCTGTGTATCTAATCCTCTTCTGTGTGATACTGTCTGCTGAGCCGTGTATCTAATCCCATCCTGTGTGATACTGTCTGTTGAGCTGTGTATCTAATCCCATCCTGTGTGATACTGTCTGCTGAGCCGTGTATCTAATCCTGTGTGATACTGTCTGCTGAGCTGTGTATCTAATCCTCTCCTGTGTGATACTGTCTGCTGAGCCGTGTATCTAATCCTATCCTGTGTGATACTGTCTGATGAGCCGTGTATCTAATCCTGTCCTGTGTGATACTGACTGCTGAGCCGTGTATCTAATCCTATCCTGTATGATACTGTCTGCTGAGCCGTGTATCTAATCCTCTCCTGTGTGATACTGTCTGCTGAGCCGTGTATCTAAGCCTGTCATGTGTGATACTGACTGCTGAGCCGTGTATCTAATCCTATCCTGTATGATACAGTCTGCTGAGCCGTGTATCTAATCCTCTCCTGTGTGGTACCGTCTGCTGAGCCGTGTATCTAATCCTCTCCTGTGTGATACTGTCTGCTGAGCCGTGTATCTAAGCCTATCCTGTGTGGTACCGTCTGCTGAGCCGTGTTTCTAATCCTCTCCTGTGTGATACTGTCTGCTGAGCTGTGTATCTAATCCTCTTCTGTGTGATACTGTCTGCTGAGCTGTGTATCTAATCCTCTCCTGTGTGATACTGTCTGCTGAGCCGTGTATCTAATCCTCTCCTGTGTGATACTGACTGCTGAGCCGTGTATCTAATCCTATCCTGTGTGATACTGACTGCTGAGCTGTGTATCTAATCCTCTTCTGTGTGATACTGTCTGCTGAGCCGTGTATCTAATCCCATCCTGTGTGATACTGTCTGTTGAGCTGTGTATCTAATCCCATCCTGTGTGATACTGTCTGCTGAGCCGTGTATCTAATCCTGTGTGATACTGTCTGCTGAGCTGTGTATCTAATCCTCTCCTGTGTGATACTGTCTGCTGAGCCGTGTATCTAATCCTATCCTGTGTGATACTGTCTGCTGAGCCGTGTATCTAATCTTATCCTGTGTGATACTGTCTGCTGAGCCGTGTATCTAATCCTCTCCTGGGTGATACTGTCTGCTGAGCTGTGTATCTAATCCTCTCCTGTGTGATACTGTCTGCTGAGCTGTGTATCTAATCCTATCCTGTGTGATACTGACTGCTGAGCCGTGTATCTAATCCTATCCTGTGCGATACTGTGTGCTGAGCCGTGTATCTAATCCTCTCCTGTGTGATACCATCTGCTGAGCCGTGTATCTAATCCTCTCCTGTGTGATACTGTCTGCTGAGCTGTGTATCTAATCCTATCGTGTGTGATACTGTCTGCTGAGCCGTGTATCTAATCCTTTCCTGTGTGATACTGTCTGCTGAGCCGTGTATCTAATCCTCTCCTGTGTGATACTGTCTGCTGAGCCGTGTATCTAATCCTATCCTGTGTGATACTGTCTGCTGAGCCGTGTATCTAATCCTCTCCTGTGTGATACTGTCTGCTGAGCCGTGTATCTAATCCTTTCCTGTGTGATACTGTCTGCTGAGCCGTGTATCTAATCCTTTCCTGTGTGATACTGTCTGCTGAGCCGTGTATCTAATCCTATCCTGTGTGATACTGTCTGCTGAGCCGTGTATCTAATCCTATCCTGTGTGATACTGTCTGCTGAGCCGTGTATCTAAGCCTGTCACGTGTGATACTGTCTGCTGAGCCGTGTATCTAATCCTCTCCTGTGTGATACTGTCTGCTGAGCCGTGTATCTAATCCTATCCTGTGTGATACTGTCTGCTGAGCCGTGTATCTAATCCTCTCCTGTGTGATACTGTCTGCTGAGCCGTGTATCTAATCCTCTCCTGTGTGATACTGTCTGCTGAGCCGTGTATCTAAGCCTGTCACGTGTGATACTGTCTGCTGAGCCGTGTATCTAATCCTCTCCTGTGTGATACTGTCTGCTGAGCCGTGTATCTAATCCTATCCTGTGTGATACTGTCTGGTGAGCCGTGTATCTAAGCCTGTCACGTGTGATACTGACTGCTGAGCCGTGTATCTAATCCTATCCTGTGTGATACTGTCTGCTGAGCCGTGTATCTAAGCCTGTCACGTGTGATACTGTCTGCTGAGCCGTGTATCTAATCCTCTCCTGTGTGATACTGTCTGCTGAGCCGTGTATCTAATCCTATCCTGTGTGATACTGTCTGCTGAGCCGTGTATCTAAGCCTGTCACGTGTGATACTGACTGCTGAGCCGTGTATCTAATCCTATCCTGTGTGATACTGTCTGCTGAGCTGTGTATCTAATCCTATCGTGTGTGATACTGTCTGCTGAGCCGTGTATCTAATCCTCTCCTGTGTGATACCGTCTGCTGAGCTGTGTATCTAATCCTCTCCTGTGTGATACCGTCTGCTGAGCTGTGTATCTAATCCTCTCCTGTGTGATACTGTCTGATGAGCCGTGTATCTAATCCTATCCTGTGTGATACTGTCTGGTGAGCCGTGTATCTAAGCCTGTCACGTGTGATACTGACTGCTGAGCCGTGTATCTAATCCTATCCTGTGTGATACTGTCTGATGAGCCGTGTATCTAATCCTATCCTGTGTGATACTGACTGCTGAGCCGTGTATCTAATCCTATCCTGTATGATACTGTCTGCTGAGCCGTGTATCTAATCCTGTCCTGTGTGATACTGACTGCTGAGCTGTGTATCTAATCCTCTCCTGTGTGATACTGTCTGCTGAGCCGTGTATCTAATCCTCTCCTGTGTGATACTGTCTGATGAGCCGTGTATCTAATCCTCTCCTGTGTGATACTGTCTGCTGAGCCGTGTATCTAATCCTCTCCTGTGTGATACTGTCTGATGAGCCGTGTATCTAATCCTATCCTGTGTGATACTGACTGCTGAGCTGTGTATCTAATCCTCTCCTGTGTGATACTGTCTGCTGAGCCGTGTATCTAATCCTCTCCTGTGTGATACTGTCTGCTGAGCCGTGTATCTAATCCTCTCCTGTGTGATACTGTCTGCTGAGCTGTGTATCTAATCCTATCCTGTGTGATACTGTCTGATGAGCCGTGTATCTAATCCTATCCTGTGTGATACTGACTGCTGAGCCGTGTATCTAATCCTATCCTGTATGATACTGTCTGCTGAGCCGTGTATCTAATCCTCTCCTGTGTGATACTGTCTGCTGAGCCGTGTATCTAAGCCTGTGTGTGATACTGTCTGCTGAGCCGTGTATCTAATCCTATCCTGTGTGATACTGTCTGCTGAGCCGTGTATCTAAGCCTATCCTGTGTGGTACCGTCTGCTGAGCCGTGTATCTAATCCTCTCCTGTGTGATACTGTCTGCTGAGCCGTGTATCTAATCCTCTTCTGTGTGATACTGTCTGCTGAGCTGTGTATCTAATCCTCTTCTGTGTGATACTGTCTGCTGAGCTGTGTATCTAATCCTCTCCTGTGTGATACTGTCTGCTGAGCCGTGTATCTAATCCTCTCCTGTGTGATACCGTCTGCTGAGCCGTGTATCTAATCCTATCCTGTGTGATACTGTCTGCTGAGCCGTGTATCTAATCTTATCCTGTGTGATACTGTCTGCTGAGCCGTGTATCTAATCCTCTCCTGGGTGATACTGTCTGCTGAGCTGTGTATCTAATCCTCTCCTGTGTGATACTGTCTGCAGAGCTGTGTATCTAATCCTATCCTGTGTGATACTGACTGCTGAGCCGTGTATCTAATCCTATCCTGTGTGATACCGTGTGCTGAGCCGTGTATATAATCCTCTCCTGTGTGATACCATCTGCTGAGCCGTGTATCTAATCCTCTCCTGTGTGGTACTGTCTGCTGAGCCGTGTATCTAATCCTATGCTGCGTGATACTGTCTGCTGAGCTGTGTATCTAATCCTCTCCTGTGTGATACTGACTGCTGAGCCATGTATCTAATCCTCTCCTGTGTGATACTGTCTGCTGAGCTGTGTATCTAATACTCTCCTGTGTGATACTGTCTGCTGAGCTGTGTATCTAAGCCTGTCACGTGTGATACTGTCTGCTGAGCCGTGTATCTAATCCTATCCTATGTGATACTGTCTGCTGAGCTGTGTATCTAATCCTATCCTGTGTGATACTGCCTGCTGAGCCGTGTATCTAATCCTATCCTGTGTGATACTGACTGCTGAGGCGTGTATCTAATCCTCTCCTGTGTGATACCGTCTGCTGAGCTGTGTATCTAATCCTCTCCTGTGTGATACCGTCTACTGAGCTGTGTATCTAATCCTATCCTGTGTGATACTGTCTGCAGAGCCGTGTATCTAATTCTATGCTGTGTGATACCGTCTGCTGAGCCGTGTATCTAATCCTCTCCTGTGTGATACTGTCTGCTGAGCCGTGTATCTAATCCTCTCCTGTGTGATACTGTCTGCTGAGCCGTGTATCTAATCCTATCCTGTGTGATACTGACTGCTGAGCCGTGTATCTAATCCTATCCTGTGTGATACTGACTGCTGAGCCGTGTATCTAATCCTATCCTGTGTGATACTGTCTGTTGAGCTGTGTATCTAATCCCATCCTGTGTGATACAGTCTGCTGAGCCGTGTATCTAATCCTCTCCTGTGTGATACTGTCTGCTGAGCCGTGTATCTAATCCTCTCCTGTGTGATATTATCTGCTGAGCTGTGTATCTAATCCTATCCTGTGTGATACTGTCTGCTGAGCCGTGTATCTAAGCCTGTCACGTGTGATACTGTCTGTTGAGCCGTGTATCTAATCCTCTCCTGTGTGATACTGTCTGCTGAGCTGTGTATCTAAGCCTGTCACGTGTGATACTGTCTGTTGAGCCGTGTATCTAAGCCTGTCACGTGTGATACTGTCTGTTGAGCCGTGTATCTAATCCTATCCTGTGTGATACTGTCTGCTGAGCCGTGTATCTAAGCCTGTCACGTGTGATACTGTCTGCTGAGCCGTGTATCTAATCCTCTTCTGTGTGATACCGTCTGCTGGCCGTGTATCTAATCCTATCCTGTGTGATACCGTCTGCTGAGCCGTGTATCTAAGCCTGTCATGTGTGATACTGACTGCTGAGCTGTGTATCTAAGCCTGTCATGTGTGATACTGACTGCTGAGCTGTGTATCTAATCCTCTTCTGTGTGATACTGCCTGCAGAGCCGTGTATCTAATCCTCTCCTGTGTGATACTGTCTGCTGAGCCGTGTATCTAATCCTCTCCTGTGTGATACTGTCTGCTGAGCCGTGTATCTAATCCTCTCCTGTGTGATACTGTCTGCTGAGCCGTGTATCTAATCCTATCCTGTGTGATACTGACTGCTGAGCTGTGTATCTAATCCTCTTCTGTGTGATACTGCCTGCAGAGCCGTGTATCTAATCCTCTCCTGTGTGATACTGTTTGCTGAGCCGTGTATCTAATCCTATCCTGTGTGATACTGACTGCTGAGCCGTGTATCTAATCCTCTCCTGTGTGATACTGTCTGCTGAGCCATGTATCTAAGCCTCTCCTGTGTGATACTGTCTGCTGAGCCATGTATCTAAGCCTGTCACGTGTGATACTGACTGCTGAGCCGTGTATGTAATCCTATCCTGTGTGATACTGTCTGCTGAGCCGTGTATCTAATCCTATCCTGTGTGATACCGTCTGCTGAGCTGTGTATCTAATCCTCTCCTGTGTGATACTGTCTGCTGAGCCGTGTATCTAATCCTATCCTGTGTGATACTGACTGATGAGCCGTGTATCTAATCCTATCCTGTGTGATACTGTCTGATGAGCCGTGTATCTAATCCTATCCTGTGTGATACTGTCTGATGAGCCGTGTATCTAATCCTATCCTGTGTGATACTGTCTGATGAGCCGTGTATCTAATCCTATCCTGTGTGATACTGTCTGATGAGCCGAGTATCTAATCCTATCCTGTGTGATACTGTCTGATGAGCCGAGTATCTAATCCTATCCTGTGTGATACTGACTGCTGAACCGTGTATCTAATCATATCCTGTATGATACTGTCTGCTGAGCCGTGTATCTAATCCTCTCCTGTGTGATACTGTCTGCTGAGCCGTGTATCTAAGCCTGTCATGTGTGATACTGTCTGCTGAGCCGTGTATCTAATCCTATCCTGTGTGATACTGTCTGCTGAGCCGTGTATCTAAGCCTATCCTGTGTGATACTGTCTGCTGAGCCGTGTATCTAATCCTATCCTGTGTGATACTGTCTGATGAGCCGAGTATCTAATCCTATCCTGTGTGATACTGACTGCTGAGGCGTGTATCTAATCCTCTCCTGTGTGATACCGTCTGCTGAGCTGTGTATCTAATCCTCTCCTGTGTGATACTGTCTGCAGAGCCGTGTATCTAATTCTATGCTGTGTGATACCGTCTGCTGAGCCGTGTATCTAATCCTCTCCTGTGTGATACTGTCTGATGAGCTGTGTATCTAATCCTATCCTGTGTGATACTGACTGCTGAGCCGTGTATCTAATCCTATCCTGTGTGATACTGTCTGTTGAGCTGTGTATCTAATCCCATCCTGTGTGATACAGTCTGCTGAGCCGTGTATCTAATCCTCTCCTGTGTGATACTGTCTGCTGAGCCTTGTATCTAATCCTCTCCTGTGTGATATTATCTGCTGAGCTGTGTATCTAATCCTATCCTGTGTGATACTGTCTGCTGAGCCGTGTATCTAAGCCTGTCACGTGTGATACTGTCTGCTGAGCCGTGTATCTAATCCTATCCTGTGTGATACTGTCTGATGAGCCGAGTATCTAATCCTATCCTGTGTGATACTGACTGCTGAGGCGTGTATCTAATCCTCTCCTGTGTGATACTGTCTGCTGAGCCTTGTATCTAATCCTCTCCTGTGTGATATTATCTGCTGAGCTGTGTATCTAATCCTATCCTGTGTGATACTGTCTGCTGAGCCGTGTATCTAAGCCTGTCACGTGTGATACTGTCTGCTGAGCCGTGTATCTAATCCTATCCTGTGTGATACTGTCTGATGAGCCGAGTATCTAATCCTATCCTGTGTGATACTGTCTACTGAGCTGTGTATCTAATCCTATCCTGTGTGATACTGTCTGCAGAGCCGTGTATCTAATTCTATGCTGTGTGATACCGTCTGCTGAGCCGTGTATCTAATCCTCTCCTGTGTGATACTGTCTGATGAGCTGTGTATCTAATCCTATCCTGTGTGATACTGACTGCTGAGCCGTGTATCTAATCCTCTCCTGTGTGATACTGTCTGATGAGCTGTGTATCTAATCCTATCCTGTGTGATACTGACTGCTGAGCCGTGTATCTAATCCTCTCCTGTGTGATACTGTCTGCTGAGCCTTGTATCTAATCCTCTCCTGTGTGATATTATCTGCTGAGCTGTGTATCTAATCCTATCCTGTGTGATACTGTCTGCTGAGCCGTATATCTAAGCCTGTCACGTGTGATACTGTCTGCTGAGCCGTGTATCTAATCCTATCCTGTGTGATACTGTCTGATGAGCCGAGTATCTAATCCTATCCTGTGTGATACTGACTGCTGAGGCGTGTATCTAATCCTCTCCTGTGTGATACTGTCTACTGAGCCGTGTATCTAATCCTATCCTGTGTGATACTGTCTGTTGAGCTGTGTATCTAATCCCATCCTGTGTGATACAGTCTGCTGAGCCGTGTATCTAATCCTCTCCTGTGTGATACTGTCTGCTGAGCCTTGTATCTAATCCTCTCCTGTGTGATATTATCTGCTGAGCTGTGTATCTAATCCTATCCTGTGTGATACTGTCTGCTGAGCCGTGTATCTAAGCCTGTCACGTGTGATACTGTCTGTTGAGCCGTGTATCTAATCCTCTCCTGTGTGATACTGTCTGCTGAGCTGTGTATCTAAGCCAGTCACGTGTGATACTGTCTGTTGAGCCGTGTATCTAAGCCTGTCACGTGTGATACTGTCTGTTGAGCCGTGTATCTAATCCTATCCTGTGTGATACTGTCTGCTGAGCCGTGTATCTAAGCCTGTCACGTGTGATACTGTCTGCTGAGCCGTGTATCTAATCCTCTTCTGTGTGATACTGTCTGCTGAGCTGTGTATCTAATCCTATCCTGTGTGATACCGTCTGCTGGCCGTGTATCTAATCCTATCCTGTGTGATACCGTCTGCTGAGCCGTGTATCTAAGCCTGTCATGTGTGATACTGACTGCTGAGCTGTGTATCTAATCCTCTTCTGTGTGATACTGCCTGCAGAGCCGTGTATCTAATCCTCTCCTGTGTGATACTGTCTGCTGAGCCGTGTATCTAATCCTCTCCTGTGTGATACTGTCTGCTGAGCCGTGTATCTAATCCTCTCCTGTGTGATACTGTCTGCTGAGCCGTGTATCTAATCCTATCCTGTGTGATACTGACTGCTGAGCTGTGTATCTAATCCTCTTCTGTGTGATACTGCCTGCAGAGCCGTGTATCTAATCCTCTCCTGTGTGATACTGTTTGCTGAGCCGTGTATCTAATCCTATCCTGTGTGATACTGACTGCTGAGCCGTGTATCTAATCCTCTCCTGTGTGATACTGTCTGCTGAGCCATGTATCTAAGCCTCTCCTGTGTGATACTGTCTGCTGAGCCATGTATCTAAGCCTGTCACGTGTGATACTGACTGCTGAGCCGTGTATGTAATCCTATCCTGTGTGATACTGTCTGCTGAGCCGTGTATCTAATCCTATCCTGTGTGATACCGTCTGCTGAGCTGTGTATCTAATCCTCTCCTGTGTGATACTGTCTGCTGAGCCGTGTATCTAAGCCTGTCACGTGTGACACTGACTGCTGAGCCGTGTATCTAATCCTCTCCTGTGTGATACTGACTGCTGAGCCGTGTATCTAATCCTATCCTGTGTGATACTGTCTGATGAGCCGTGTATCTAATCCTATCCTGTGTGATACTGACTGCTGAGCCGTGTATCTAATCCTATCCTGTGTGATACTGTCTGCTGAGCCCTGTATCTAATCCTATCCTGTGTGATACTGTCTGCTGAGCCGTGTATCTAATCCTATCCTGTGTGATACTGTCTGATGAGCCGAGTATCTAATCCTATCCTGTGTGATACTGACTGCTGAGCCGTGTATCTAATCCTATCCTGTATGATGCTGTCTGCTGAGCCGTGTATCTACTCCTCTCCTGTGTAATACTGTCTGCTGAGCCGTGTATCTAAGCCTGTCATGTGTGATACTGTCTGCTGAGCCGTGTATCTAATCCTATCCTGTGTGATACTGTCTGCTGAGCCGTGTATCTAAGCCTATCCTGTGTGGTACCGTCTGCTGAGCCGTGTATCTAATCCTCTCCTGTGTGATACTGTCTGCTGAGCCGTGTATCTAATCCTATCCTGTGTGATACTGTCTGCTGAGCCGGGTATCTAATCCTATCCTGTGTGTTACTGTCTGCTGAGCCGTGTATCTAATCCTCTCCTGTGTGATACTGTCTGATGAGCCGTGTATCTAATCTTATCCTGTGTGATACTGACTGCTGAGCCGTGTATCTAATCCTATCCTGTGTGATACTGACTGCTGAGCTGTGTATCTAATCCTCTTCTGTGTGATACTGTCTGCTGAGCCGTGTATCTAATCCCATCCTGTGTGATACTGTCTGTTGAGCTGTGTATCTAATCCCATCCTGTGTGATACTGTCTGCTGAGCCATGTATCTAATCCTGTGTGATACTGCCTGCTGAGCTGTGTATCTAATCCTCTCCTGTGTGATACTGTCTGCTGAGCTGTGTATCTAATCCTATCCTGTGTGGTACCGTCTGCTGAGCCGTGTATCTAATCCTCTCCTGTGTGATACTGTCTGCTGAGCTGTGTATAATCCTATCCTATGTGATACTGTCTGCTGAGCCGTGTATCTAATCCTATCCTGTGTGATACTGTCTGCTGAGCCGTGTATCTAATCCTCTCCTGTGTGATACGGACTGCTGAGCCGTGTATCTAATCCTATCCTGTGTGATACTGTCTGATGAGCCGTGTATCTAATCCTATCCTGTGTGATACTGACTGCTGAGCCGTGTATCTAATCCTATCCTGTATGATACTGTCTGCTGAGCCGTGTATCTAATCCTCTCCTGTGTGATACTGTCTGCTGAGCCGTGTATCTAAGCCTGTCATGTGTGATACTGTCTGCTGAGCCGTGTATCTAATCCTATCCTGTGTGATACTGTCTGCTGAGCCGTGTATCTAAGCCTATCCTGTGTGGTACCGTCTTCTGAGCCGTGTATCTAATCCTATCCTGTGTGATATTGTCTGCTGAGCCGTGTATCTAATCCTATCCTGTGTGATACTGTCTGCTGAGCAGTGTATCTAATCCTCTCCTGTGTGATACTGTCTGCTGAGCTGTGTATCTAATCCTCTCCTGTGTGATACTGTCTGCTGAGCCGTGTATCTAAGCCTCTCCTGTGTGATACTGTCTGCTGAGCCGTGTATCTAATCCTCTCCTGTGTGAAACTGTCTGATGAGCTGTGTATCTAATCCTCTCCTGTGTGATACTGTCTGCTGAGCCGTGTATCTAATCCTATCCTGTGTGATACTGTCTGCTGAGCCGTGTATCTAATCCTCTCCTGTGTGATACTGTCTGATGAGCCGTGTATCTAATCCTTTCCTGTGTGATACTGACTGCTGAGCCGTGTATCTAATCCTATCCTGTGTGATACTGTCTGCTGAGCCGTGTATCTAATCCCATCCTGTGTGATACTGACTGCTGAGCTGTGTATCTAATCCTCTTCTGTGTGATACTGTCTGCTGAGCCGTGTATCTAATCCCATCCTGTGTGATACTGTCTGTTGAGCTGTGTATCTAATCCCATCCTGTGTGATACTGTCTGCTGAGCCGTGTATCTAATCCTGTGTGATACTGTCTGCTGAGCTGTGTATCTAATCCTCTCCTGTGTGATACTGTCTGCTGAGCCGTGTATCTAATCCTATCCTGTGTGATACTGTCTGATGAGCCGTGTATCTAATCCTGTCCTGTGTGATACTGACTGCTGAGCCGTGTATCTAATCCTATCCTGTGTGATACTGTCTGCTGAGCCGTGTATCTAAGCCTATCCTGTGTGGTACCGTCTGCTGAGCCGTGTATCTAATCCTCTCCTGTGTGATACTGTCTGCTGAGCCGTGTATCTAATCCTCTTCTGTGTGATACTGTCTGCTGAGCTGTGTATCTAATCCTCTCCTGTGTGATACTGTCTGCTGAGCCGTGTATCTAATCCTCTCCTGTGTGATACTGACTGCTGAGCCGTGTATCTAATCCTATCCTGTGTGATACTGACTGCTGAGCTGTGTATCTAATCCTCTTCTGTGTGATACTGTCTGCTGAGCCGTGTATCTAATCCCATCCTGTGTGATACTGTCTGTTGAGCTGTGTATCTAATCCCATCCTGTGTGATACTGTCTGCTGAGCCGTGTATCTAATCCTGTGTGATACTGTCTGCTGAGCTGTGTATCTAATTCTCTCCTGTGTGATACTGTCTGCTGAGCCGTGTATCTAATCCTATCCTGTGTGATACTGTCTGCTGAGCCGTGTATCTAATCTTATCCTGTGTGATACTGTCTGCTGAGCCGTGTATCTAATCCTCTCCTGGGTGATACTGTCTGCTGAGCTGTGTATCTAATCCTCTCCTGTGTGATACTGTCTGCTGAGCCGTGTATCTAATCTTATCCTGTGTGATACTGTCTGCTGAGCCGTGTATCTAATCCTCTCCTGGGTGATACTGTCTGCTGAGCTGTGTATCTAATCCTCTCCTGTGTGATACCATCTGCTGAGCCGTGTATCTAATCCTCTCCTGTGTGATACTGTCTGCTGAGCTGTGTATCTAATCCTATCGTGTGTGATACTGTCTGCTGAGCCGTGTATCTAATCCTCTCCTGTGTGATACTGTCTGCTGAGCCGTGTATCTAATCCTATCCTGTGTGATACTGTCTGCTGAGCCGTGTATCTAATCCTCTCCTGTGTGATACTGTCTGCTGAGCCGTGTATCTAATCCTCTCCTGTGTGATACTGTCTGCTGAGCCGTGTATCTAATCCTCTCCTGTGTGATACTGTCTGCTGAGCCGTGTATCTAATCCTATCCTGTGTGATACTGTCTGCTGAGCCGTGTATCTAAGCCTGTCACGTGTGATACTGTCTGCTGAGCCGTGTATCTAATCCTCTCCTGTGTGATACTGTCTGCTGAGCCGTGTATCTAATCCTATCCTGTGTGATACTGTCTGCTGAGCTGTGTATCTAATCCTCTCCTGTGTGATACTGTCTGCTGAGCCGTGTATCTAATCCTATCCTGTGTGATACTGTCTGCTGAGCCGTGTATCTAATCCTCTCCTGTGTGATACTGTCTGCTGAGCCGTGTATCTAATCCTCTCCTGTGTGATACTGTCTGCTGAGCCGTGTATCTAAGCCTGTCACGTGTGATACTGTCTGCTGAGCCGTGTATCTAATCCTCTCCTGTGTGATACTGTCTGCTGAGCCGTGTATCTAATCCTATCCTGTGTGATACTGTCTGGTGAGCCGTGTATCTAAGCCTGTCACGTGTGATACTGACTGCTGAGCCGTGTATCTAATCCTATCCTGTGTGATACTGTCTGCTGAGCCGTGTATCTAAGCCTGTCACGTGTGATACTGTCTGCTGAGCCGTGTATCTAATCCTCTCCTGTGTGATACTGTCTGCTGAGCCGTGTATCTAATCCTATCCTGTGTGATACTGTCTGCTGAGCCGTGTATCTAAGCCTGTCACGTGTGATACTGACTGCTGAGCCGTGTATCTAATCCTATCCTGTGTGATACTGTCTGCTGAGCTGTGTATCTAATCCTATCGTGTGTGATACTGTCTGCTGAGCCGTGTATCTAATCCTCTCCTGTGTGATACTGTCTGCTGAGCTGTGTATCTAATCCTCTCCTGTGTGATACCGTCTGCTGAGCTGTGTATCTAATCCTCTCCTGTGTGATACTGTCTGATGAGCCGTGTATCTAATCCTATCCTGTGTGATACTGTCTGGTGAGCCGTGTATCTAAGCCTGTCACTTGTGATACTGACTGCTGAGCCGTGTATCTAATCCTATCCTGTGTGATACTGTCTGATGAGCCGTGTATCTAATCCTATCCTGTGTGATACTGACTGCTGAGCCGTGTATCTAATCCTATCCTGTATGATACTGTCTGCTGAGCCGTGTATCTAATCCTGTCCTGTGTGATACTGACTGCTGAGCTGTGTATCTAATCCTCTCCTGTGTGATACTGTCTGCTGAGCCGTGTATCTAATCCTCTCCTGTGTGATACTGTCTGATGAGCCGTGTATCTAATCCTCTCCTGTGTGATACTGTCTGCTGAGCCGTGTATCTAATCCTCTCCTGTGTGATACTGTCTGATGAGCCGTGTATCTAATCCTATCCTGTGTGATACTGACTGCTGAGCTGTGTATCTAATCCTCTCCTGTGTGATACTGTCTGCTGAGCCGTGTATCTAATCCTCTCCTGTGTGATACTGTCTGCTGAGCCGTGTATCTGATCCTATCCTGTGTGATACTGACTGCTGAGCCGTGTATCTAATCCTATCCTGTGTGATACTGTCTGATGAGCCGTGTATCTAATCCTATCCTGTGTGATACTGACTGCTGAGCCGTGTATCTAATCCTATCCTGTATGATACTGTCTGCTGAGCCGTGTATCTAATCCTCTCCTGTGTGATACTGTCTGCTGAGCCGTGTATCTAAGCCTGTGTGTGATACTGTCTGCTGAGCCGTGTATCTAATCCTATCCTGTGTGATACTGTCTGCTGAGCCGTGTATCTAAGCCTATCCTGTGTGGTACCGTCTGCTGAGCCGTGTATCTAATCCTCTCCTGTGTGATACTGTCTGCTGAGCCGTGTATCTAATCCTCTTCTGTGTGATACTGTCTGCTGAGCTGTGTATCTAATCATCTTCTGTGTGATACTGTCTGCTGAGCTGTGTATCTAATCCTCTCCTGTGTGATACTGTCTGCTGAGTCGTGTATCTAATCCTATCCTGTGTGATACTGTCTGCTGAACTGTGTATCTAATCCTCTCCTGTGTGATACTGTCTGCTGAGCCGTGTATCTAATCATTTCCTGTGTGATACTGACTGCTGAGCTGTGTATCTAATCCTCTTCTGTGTGATACTGTCTGCTGAGCCGTGTATCTAATCCCATCCTGTGTGATACTGTCTGCTGAGCCGTGTATCTAATCCTGTGTGATACTGTCTGCTGAGCTGTGTATCTAAACCTCTCCTGTGTGATACTGTCTGCTGAGCCGTGTATCTAATCCTATCCTGTGTGGTACCGTCTGCTGAGCCGTGTATCTAATCCTCTCCTGTGTGATACTGTCTGCTGAGCCGTGTATCTAATCCTATCCTGTGTGATACTGTCTGCTGAGCCGTGTATCTAATCTTATCCTGTGTGATACTGTCTGCTGAGCCGTGTATCTAATCCTCTCCTGGGTGATACTGTCTGCTGAGCTGTGTATCTAATCCTCTCCTGTGTGATACTGTCTGCAGAGCTGTGTATCTAATCCTATCCTGTGTGATACTGACTGCTGAGCCGTGTATCTAATCCTATCGTGTGTGATACCGTGTGCTGAGCTGTGTATCTAATCCTCTCCTGTGTGATACTGTCTGCTGAGTCGTGTATCTAATCCTATCCTGTGTGATACTGTCTGCTGAACTGTGTATCTAATCCTCTCCTGTGTGATACTGTCTGCTGAGCCGTGTATCTAATCCTATCCTGTGTGATACTGACTGCTGAGCTGTGTATCTAATCCTCTTCTGTGTGATACTGTCTGCTGAGCCGTGTATCTAATCCCATCCTGTGTGATACTGTCTGTTGAGCTGTGTATCTAATCCCATCCTGTGTGATACTGTCTGCTGAGCCATATATCTAATCCTGTGTGATACTGTCTGCTGAGCTGTGTATCTAATCCTCTCCTGTGTGATACTGTCTGCTGAGCTGTGTATCTAATCCTATCCTGTGTGGTACCGTCTGCTGAGCCGTGTATCTAATCCTCTCCTGTGTGATACTGTCTGATGAGCCGTGTATCTAATCCTCTCCTGTGTGATACTGTCTGCTGAGCCGTGTATCTAATCCTATCCTGTGTGATACTGACTGCTGAGCTGTGTATCTAATCCTCTTCTGTGTGATACTGTCTGCTGAGCCGTGTATCTAATCCCATCCTGTGTGATACTGTCTGTTGAGCCTTGTATCTAATCCTATCCTGTGTGATACTGTCTGCTGAGCCGTGTATCTAAGCCTGTCACGTGTGATACTGTCTGCTGAGCCGTGTATCTAATCCTCTTCTGTGTGATACTGTCTGCTGAGCTGTGTATCTAATCCTATCCTGTGTGATACCGTCTGCTGGCCGTGTATCTAATCCTATCCTGTGTGATACCGTCTGCTGAGCCGTGTATCTAAGCCTGTCATGTGTGATACTGACTGCTGAGCTGTGTATCTAAGCCTGTCATGTGTGATACTGACTGCTGAGCTGTGTATCTAATCCTCTTCTGTGTGATACTGCCTGCAGAGCCGTGTATCTAATCCTCTCCTGTGTGATACTGTTTGCTGAGCCATGTATCTAAGCCTCACCTGTGTGATACTGTCTGCTGAGCCATGTATCTAAGCCTGTCACGTGTGATACTGACTGCTGAGCCTTGTATGTAATCCTATCCTGTGTGATACTGTCTGCTGAGCCGTGTATCTAATCCTATCCTGTGTGATACCGTCTGCTGAGCTGTGTATCTAATCCTCTCCTGTGTGATACTGACTGCTGAGCCGTGTATCTAATCCTATCCTGTGTGATACTGACTGCTGAGCCGTGTATCTAATCCTATCCTGTGTGATACTGTCTGCTGAGCCGTGTATCTAATCCTAGCCTGTGTGATACTGTCTGCTGAGCCGTGTATCTAATCCTATCCTGTGTGATACCGTCTGCTGAGCTGTGTATCTAATCCTCTCCTGTGTGATACTGTCTGCTGAGCCGTGTATCTAAGCCTGTCACGTGTGACACTGACTGCTGAGCCGTGTATCTAATCCTCTCCTGTGTGATACTGTCTGATGAGCCGTGTATCTAATCCTATCCTGTGTGATACTGACTGCTGAGCCGTGTATCTAATCCTATCCTGTGTGATACTGTCTGCTGAGCCGTGTATCTAATCCTATCCTGTGTGATACTGTCTGCTGAGCCGTGTATCTAATCCTATCCTGTGTGATACTGTCTGCTGAGCTGTGTATCTAATCCTCTCCTGTGTGATACTGTCTGCTGAGCCGTGTATCTAAGCCTGTCACGTGTGACACTGACTGCTGAGCCGTGTATCTAATCCTCTCCTGTGTGATACTGTCTGATGAGCCGTGTATCTAATCCTATCCTGTGTGATACTGACTGCTGAGCCGTGTATCTAATCCTATCCTGTGTGATACTGTCTGCTGAGCCCTGTATCTAATCCTATCCTGTGTGATACTGTCTGCTGAGCCGTGTATCTAATCCTATCCTGTGTGATACTGTCTGATGAGCCGTGTATCTAATCCTATCCTGTGTGATACTGACTGCTGAGCTGTGTATCTAATCCTATCCTGTGTGATACTGTCTGCTGAGCTGTGTATCTAATCCTATCCTGTGTGATACTGTCTGCTGAGCTGTGTATCTAATCCTATCCTGTGTGATACTGTCTGCTGAGCTGTGTATCTAATCCTATACTGTGTGATACTGTCTGCTGAGCTGTGTATCTAATCCTCTCCTGTGTGATACTGTCTGCTGAGCCGTGTATCTAAGCCTGTCATGTGTGATACTGTCTGCTGAGCCGTGTATCTAATCCTATCCTGTGTGATACTGTCTGCTGAGCCGTGTATCTAAGCCTATCCTGTGTGGTACCGTCTGCTGAGCCGTGTATCTAATCCTCTCCTGTGTGATACTGTCTGCTGAGCCGTGTATCTAATCCTCTCCTGTGTGATACTGTCTGCTGAGTCGTGTATCTAATCCTATCCTGTGTGATACTGTCTGCTGAGCCGTGTATCTAATCCTCTCCTGTGTGATACTGTCTGATGAGCCGTGTATCTAATCTTATCCTGTGTGATACTGACTGCTGAGCCGTGTATCTAATCCTATCCTGTGTGATACTGACTGCTGAGCTGTGTATCTAATCCTCTTCTGTGTGATACTGTCTGCTGAGCCGTGTATCTAATCCCATCCTGTGTGATACTGTCTGTTGAGCTGTGTATCTAATCCCATCCTGTGTGATACTGTCTGCTGAGCCATGTATCTAATCCTGTGTGATACTGTCTGCTGAGCTGTGTATCTAATCCTCTCCTGTGTGATACTGTCTGCTGAGCTGTGTATCTAATCCTATCCTGTGTGGTACCGTCTGCTGAGCCGTGTATCTAATCCTCTCCTGTGTGATACTGTCTGCTGAGCCGTGTATCTAATCCTATCCTGTGTGATACTGTCTGCTGAGCCATGTATCTAATCCTCTCCTGTGTGATACTGACTGCTGAGCCGTGTATCTAATCCTATCCTGTGTGATACTGTCTGCTGAGCCGTGTATCTAATCCTCTCCTGTGTGATACTGTCTGCTGAGCTGTGTATCTAATCCTATCCTGTGTGATACTGTCTGATGAGCCGTGTATCTAATCCTCTCCTGTGTGATACTGTCTGCTGAGCCATGTATCTAATCCTCTCCTGTGTGATACTGTCTGCTGAGCCATGTATCTAAGCCTGTCACGTGTGATACTGACTGCTGAGCCGTGTATGTAATCCTATCCTGTGTGATACTGTCTGCTGAGCCGTGTATCTAATCCTATCCTGTGTGATACCGTCTGCTGAGCCGTGTATCTAATCCTCTCCTGTGTGATACTGTCTGCTGAGCCGTGTATCTAATCCTATCCTGTGTGATACTGTCTGCTGAGCCGTGTATCTAATCCTCTCCTGTGTGATACTGTCTGCTGAGCCCTGTATCTAATCCTATCCTGTGTGATACTGTCTGCTGAGCCGTGTATCTAATCCTCTCCTGTGTGATACTGTCTGCTGAGCCGTGTATCTAAGCCTGTCATGTGTGATACTGTCTGCTGAGCCGTGTATCTAATCCTATCCTGTGTGATACTGTCTGCTGAGCCGTGTATCTAAGCCTATCCTGTGTGGTACCGTCTGCTGAGCCGTGTATCTAATCCTCTCCTGTGTGATACTGTCTGCTGAGCCGTGTATCTAAGCCTGTCATGTGTGATACTGTCTGCTGAGCCGTGTATCTAATCCTATCCTGTGTGATACTGTCTGCTGAGCCGTGTATCTAAGCCTATCCTGTGTGGTACCGTCTGCTGAGCCGTGTATCTAATCCTCTCCTGTGTGATACTGTCTGCTGAGCCGTGTATCTAATCCTCTCCTGTGTGATACTGTCTGCTGAGTCGTGTATCTAATCCTATCCTGTGTGATACTGTCTGCTGAGCCGTGTATATAATCCTCTCCTGTGTGATACTGTCTGATGAGCCGTGTATCTAATCCTCTCCTGTGTGATACTGACTGCTGAGCCGTGTATCTAATCCTATCCTGTGTGATACTGACTGCTGAGCTGTGTATCTAATCCTCTTCTGTGTGATACTGTCTGCTGAGCCGTGTATCTAATCCCATCCTGTGTGATACTGTCTGTTGAGCTGTGTATCTAATCCCATCCTGTGTGATACTGTCTGCTGAGCCATGTATCTAATCCTGTGTGATACTGTCTGCTGAGCTGTGTATCTAATCCTCTCCTGTGTGATACTGTCTGCTGAGCTGTGTATCTAATCCTATCCTGTGTGGTACCGTCTGCTGAGCCGTGTATCTAATCCTCTCCTGTGTGATACTGTCTGCTGAGCCGTGTATCTAATCCTATCCTGTGTGATACTGTCTGCTGAGCCGTGTATCTAATCCTCTCCTGTGTGATACTGTCTGCTGAGCTGTGTATCTAATCCTATCCTGTGTGATACTGTCTGATGAGCCGTGTATCTAATCCTATCCTGTGTGATACTGACTGCTGAGCCGTGTATCTAATCCTATCCTGTATGATACTGTCTGCTGAGCCGTGTATCTAATCCTCTCCTGTGTGATACTGTCTGCTGAGCCGTGTATCTAAGCCTGTCATGTGTGATACTGTCTGCTGAGCCGTGTATCTAATCCTATCCTGTGTGATACTGTCTGCTGAGCCGTGTATCTAAGCCTATCCTGTGTGGTACCGTCTGCTGAGCTGTGTATCTAATCCTCTCCTGTGTGATACTGTCTGTTGAGCCGTGTATCTAAGCCTCTCCTGTGTGATACTGTCTGCTGAGCCGTGTATCTAAGCCTCTCCTGTGTGATACTGTCTGCTGAGCCGTGTATCTAAGCCTCTCCTGTGTGATACTGTCTGCTGAGCCGTGTATCTAATCCTCTCCTGTGTGATACTGTCTGATGAGCCGTGTATCTAATCCTCTCCTGTGTGATACTGTCTGCTGAGCCGTGTATCTAATCCTATCCTGTGTGATACTGTCTGCTGAGCCGTGTATCTAATCCTCTCCTGTGTGATACTGTCTGCTGAGCCGTGTATCTAATCCTATCCTGTGTGATACTGACTGCTGAGCCGTGTATCTAATCCTTTCCTGTGTGATACTGACTGCTGAGCCGTGTATCTAATCCTATCCTGTGTGATACTGACTGCTGAGCTGTGTATCTAATCCTCTCCTGTGTGATACTGTCTGCTGAGCCGTGTATCTAAGCCTGTCATGTGTGATACTGTCTGCTGAGCCGTGTATCTAATCCTATCCTGTGTGATACTGTCTGCTGAGCCGTGTATCTAATCCTCTCCTGTGTGATACTGTCTGCTGAGCCATGTATCTAAGCCTGTCATGTGTGATACTGTCTGCTGAGCCGTGTATCTAATCCTATCTTGTGTGATACTGTCTGCTGAGCCGTGTATCTAAGCCTATCCTGTGTGGTACCGTCTGCTGAGCCGTGTATCTAATCCTCTCCTGTGTGATACTGTCTGCTGAGCCGTGTATCTAATCCTCTCCTGTGTGATACTGTCTGCTGAGTCGTGTATCTAATCCTATCCTGTGTGATACTGTCTGCTGAGCCGTGTATCTAATCCTCTCCTGTGTGATACTGTCTGATGAGCCGTGTATCTAATCTTATCCTGTGTGATACTGACTGCTGAGCCGTGTATCTAATCCTATCCTGTGTGATACTGACTGCTGAGCTGTGTATCTAATCCTCTTCTGTGTGATACTGTCTGCTGAGCCGTGTATCTAATCCCATCCTGTGTGATACTGTCTGTTGAGCTGTGTATCTAATCCCATCCTGTGTGATACTGTCTGCTGAGCCATGTATCTAATCCTGTGTGATACTGTCTGCTGAGCTGTGTATCTAATCCTCTCCTGTGTGATACTGTCTGCTGAGCTGTGTATCTAATCCTATCCTGTGTGGTACCGTCTGCTGAGCCGTGTATCTAATCCTCTCCTGTGTGATACTGTCTGCTGAGCCGTGTATCTAATCCTATCCTGTGTGATACTGTCTGCTGAGCCATGTATCTAATCCTCTCCTGTGTGATACTGTCTGCTGAGCCGTGTATCTAATCCTCTCCTGTGTGATACTGTCTGCTGAGCTGTGTATCTAATCCTATCCTGTGTGATACTGTCTGATGAGCCGTGTATCTAATCCTCTCCTGTGTGATACTGTCTGCTGAGCCATGTATCTAATCCTCTCCTGTGTGATACTGTCTGCTGAGCCATGTATCTAAGCCTGTCACGTGTGATACTGACTGCTGAGCCGTGTATGTAATCCTATCCTGTGTGATACTGTCTGCTGAGCCGTGTATCTAATCCTATCCTGTGTGATACCGTCTGCTGAGCTGTGTATCTAATCCTCTCCTGTGTGATACTGTCTGCTGAGCCCTGTATCTAATCCTATCCTGTGTGATACTGTCTGCTGAGCCGTGTATCTAAGCCTGTCATGTGTGATACTGTCTGCTGAGCCGTGTATCTAATCCTATCCTGTGTGATACTGTCTGCTGAGCCGTGTATCTAATCCTCTCCTGTGTGATACTGTCTGCTGAGCCGTGTATCTAAGCCTGTCATGTGTGATACTGTCTGCTGAGCCGTGTATCTAATCCTATCCTGTGTGATACTGTCTGCTGAGCCGTGTATCTAAGCCTATCCTGTGTGGTACCGTCTGCTGAGCCGTGTATCTAATCCTCTCCTGTGTGATACTGTCTGCTGAGCCGTGTATCTAAGCCTGTCATGTGTGATACTGTCTGCTGAGCCGTGTATCTAATCCTATCCTGTGTGATACTGTCTGCTGAGCCGTGTATCTAAGCCTATCCTGTGTGGTACCGTCTGCTGAGCCGTGTATCTAATCCTCTCCTGTGTGATACTGTCTGCTGAGCCGTGTATCTAATCCTCTCCTGTGTGATACTGTCTGCTGAGTCGTGTATCTAATCCTATCCTGTGTGATACTGTCTGCTGAGCCGTGTATCTAATCCTCTCCTGTGTGATACTGTCTGATGAGCCGTGTATCTAATCCTCTCCTGTGTGATACTGTCTGCTGAGCCGTGTATCTAATCCCATCCTGTGTGATACTGTCTGTTGAGCTGTGTATCTAATCCCATCCTGTGTGATACTGTCTGCTGAGCCATGTATCTAATCCTGTGTGATACTGTCTGCTGAGCTGTGTATCTAATCCTCTCCTGTGTGATACTGTCTGCTGAGCTGTGTATCTAATCCTATCCTGTGTGGTACCGTCTGCTGAGCCGTGTATCTAATCCTCTCCTGTGTGATACTGTCTGCTGAGCCGTGTATCTAATCCTATCCTGTGTGATACTGTCTGCTGAGCCGTGTATCTAATCCTCTCCTGTGTGATACTGTCTGCTGAGCTGTGTATCTAATCCTATCCTGTGTGATACTGTCTGATGAGCCGTGTATCTAATCCTATCCTGTGTGATACTGACTGCTGAGCCGTGTATCTAATCCTATCCTGTATGATACTGTCTGCTGAGCCGTGTATCTAATCCTCTCCTGTGTGATACTGTCTGCTGAGCCGTGTATCTAAGCCTGTCATGTGTGATACTGTCTGCTGAGCCGTGTATCTAATCCTATCCTGTGTGATACTGTCTGCTGAGCCGTGTATCTAAGCCTATCCTGTGTGGTACCGTCTGCTGAGCCGTGTATCTAATCCTCTCCTGTGTGATACTGTCTGCTGAGCCGTGTATCTAAGCCTCTCCTGTGTGATACTGTCTGCTGAGCCGTGTATCTAAGCCTCTCCTGTGTGATACTGTCTGCTGAGCCGTGTATCTAAGCCTCTCCTGTGTGATACTGTCTGCTGAGCCGTGTATCTAATCCTCTCCTGTGTGATACTGTCTGATGAGCCGTGTATCTAATCCTCTCCTGTGTGATACTGTCTGCTGAGCCGTGTATCTAATCCTATCCTGTGTGATACTGTCTGCTGAGCCGTGTATCTAATCCTCTCCTGTGTGATACTGTCTGCTGAGCCGTGTATCTAATCCTATCCTGTGTGATACTGACTGCTGAGCCGTGTATCTAATCCTTTCCTGTGTGATACTGACTGCTGAGCCGTGTATCTAATCCTATCCTGTGTGATACTGACTGCTGAGCTGTGTATCTAATCCTCTTCTGTGTGATACTGTCTGCTGAGACGTGTATCTAATCCCATCCTGTGTGATACTGTCTGTTGAGCTGTGTATCTAATCCCATCCTGTGTGATACTGTCTGCTGAGCCGTGTATCTAATCCTGTGTGATACTGTCTGCTGAGCTGTGTATCTAATCCTCTCCTGTGTGATACTGTCTGCTGAGCCGTGTATCTAATCCTATCCTGTGTGATACTGTCTGCTGAGCTGTGTATCTAATCATCTCCTGTGTGATACTGTCTGCTGAGCCGTGTATCTAATCCTATCCTGTGTGATACTGTCTGCTGAGCTGTGTATCTAATCCTCTTCTTTGTGATACTGTCTGCTGAGCCGTGTATCTAATCCCATCCTGTGTGATACTGTCTGTTGAGCTGTGTATCTAATCCCATCCTGTGTGATACTGTCTGATGAGACGTGTATCTAATCCTATCCTGTGTGATACTGTCTGCTGAGCCCTGTATCTAATCCTATCCTGTGTGATACTGTCTGGTGAGCCGTGTATCTAAGCCTGTCACGTGTGATACTGACTGCTGAGCCGTGTATCTAATCCTATCCTGTGTGATACTGTCTGATGAGCCGTGTATCTAATCCTATCCTGTGTGATACTGACTGTTGAGCCGTGTATCTAATCCTATCCTGTATGATACTGTCTGCTGAGCCGTGTATCTAATCCTATCCTGTGTGATACTGTCTGATGAGCCGTGTATCTAATCCTATCCTGTGTGATACTGACTGCTGAGCTGTGTATCTAATCCTCTCCTGTGTGATACTGTCTGCTGAGCCGTGTATCTAATCCTCTCCTGTGTGATACTGTCTGATGAGCCGTGTATCTAATCCTCTCCTGTGTGATACTGTCTGCTGAGCCGTGTATCTAATCCTCTCCTGTGTGATACTGTCTGATGAGCCGTGTATCTAATCCTATCCTGTGTGATACTGTCTGCCGAGCCGTGTATCTAATCCTATCCTGTGTGATACTGTCTGATGAGCCGTGTATCTAATCCTATCCTGTGTGATACTGACTGCTGAGCCGTGTATCTAATCCTATCCTGTATGATACAGTCTGCTGAGCCGTGTATCTAATCCTATCCTGTGTGATACTGACTGCTGAGCCGTGTATCTAATCCTATCCTGTGTGATACTGACTGCTGAGCTGTGTATCTAATCCTCTCCTGTGTGATACTGTCTGCTGAGCCGTGTATCTAATCCTCTCCTGTGTGATACTGTCTGATGAGCCGTGTATCTAATCCTCTCCTGTGTGATACTGTCTGCTGAGCCGTGTATCTAATCCTCTCCTGTGTGATACTGTCTGATGAGCCGTGTATCTAATCCTCTCCTGTGTGATACTGACTGCTGAGCTGTGTATCTAATCCTCTCCTGTGTGATACTGTCTGCCGGGCCGTGTATCTAATCCTATCCTGTGTGATACTGTCTGTTGAGCCGTGTATTTAATCCTATCCTGTGTGATACTGACTGCTGAGCCGTGTATCTAATCCTATCCTGTGTGATACTGACTGCTGAGCTGTGTATCTAATCCTCTTCTGTGTGATACTGTCTGCTGAGCCGTGTATCTAATCCCATCCTGTGTGATACTGTCTGTTGAGCTGTGTATCTAATCCCATCCTGTGTGATACTGTCTGCTGAGCCGTGTATCTAATCCTGTGTGATACTGTCTGCTGAGCTGTGTATCTAATCCTCTCCTGTGTGATAATGTCTGCTGAGCCGTGTATCTAATCCTATCCTGTGTGGTACAGTCTGCTGAGCCGTGTATCTAATCCTCTCCTGTGTGATACTGTCTGCTGAGCCGTGTATCTAATCATATCCTGTGTGATACTGTCTGCTGAGCCGTGTATCTAATCTTATCCTGTGTGATACTGTCTGCTGAGCCGTGTATCTAATCCTCTCCTGGGTGATACTGTCTGCTGAGCTGTGTATCTAATCCTCTCCTGTGTGATACTGTCTGCTGAGCTGTGTATCTAATCCTATCCTGTGTGATACTGACTGCTGAGCCGTGTATCTAATCCTCTCCTGGGTGATACTGTCTGCTGAGCCGTGTATCTAATCCTCTCCTGGGTGATACTGTCTGCTGAGCTGTGTATCTAATCCTATCCTGTGTGATACTGTCTGCTGAGCTGTGTATCTAATCCTATCCTGTGTGATACTGTCTGCTGAGCTGTGTATCTAATCCTCTCCTGTGTGATACTGTCTGCTGAGCTGTGTATCTAATCCTCTCCTATGTGATACTGTAACTGAGCTGTGTATCTAATCCTATCCTGTGTGATACCGTGTGCTGAGCCGTGTATCTAATCCTCTCCTGTGTGATACCATCTGCTGAGCCGTGTATCTAATCCTATCCTGTATGATACTGTCTGCTGAGCCGTGTATCTAATCCTCTCTTGTGTGATACTGACTGCTGAGCTGTGTATCTAATCCTCTCCTGTGTGATACTGTCTGCTGAGCCGTGTATCTAATCCTCTCCTGTGTGATACTGTCTGATGAGCCGTGTATCTAATCCTATCCTGTGTGATACTGACTGCTGAGCCGTGTATCTAATCCTATCCTGTATGATACTGTCTGCTGAGCCATGTATCTAATCCTGTGTGATACAGTTTGCTGAGCCGTGTATCTAATCCTATCCTGTGTGATACTGTCTGATGAGCCGTGTATCTAATCCTATCCTGTGTGATACTGTCTGCTGAGCCGTGTATCTAAGCCTGTCACGTGTGATACTGTCTGTTGAGCCGTGTATCTAATCCTCTCCTGTGTGATACTGTCTCCTGAGCCGTGTATCTAATCCTATCCTGTGTGATACTGTCTGCTGAGCCGTGTATCTAATCCTCTCCTGTGTGATACTGTCTGCTGAGCCGTATATCTAATCCTATCCTGTGTGATACCATCTGCTGAGCTGTGTATCTAATCCTATCCTGTGTGATACCGTCTGCTGAGCTGTGTATCTAATCCTATCCTGTGTGATACTGACTGCTGAGCCGTGTATCTAATCCTATCCTGTGTGATACTGTCTGCTGAGCCATGTGTCTAATCCTCTCCTGTGTGATACTGTCTGCTGAGCCGTGTATCTAATCCTCTCCTGTGTGATACTGACTGCTGAGCCATGTATCTAATCCTCTCCTGTGTGATACTGTCTGCTGAGCTGTGTATCTAATCCTCTCCTGTGTGATACTGTCTGCTGAGCTGTGTATCTAAGCCTGTCACGTGTGATACTGTCTGCTGAGCCGTGTATCTAATCCTATCCTATGTGATACTGTCTGCTGAGCTGTGTATCTAATCCTATCCTGTGTGATACTGCCTGCTGAGCCGTGTATCTAATCCTATCCTGTGTGATACTGACTGCTGAGGCGTGTATCTAATCCTCTCCTGTGTGATACCGTCTGCTGAGCTGTGTATCTAATCCTCTCCTGTATGATACTGTCTGCAGAGCCGTGTATCTAATTCTATGCTGTGTGATACCGTCTGCTGAGCCGTGTATCTAATCCTATCCTGTGTGATACTGACTGCTGAGCCGTGTATCTAATCCTATCCTGTGTGATACTGTCTGTTGAGCTGTGTATCTAATCCCATCCTGTGTGATACAGTCTGCTGAGCTGTGTATCTAATCCTCTCCTGTGTGATACTGTCTGCTGAGCCGTGTATCTAATCCTCTCCTGTGTGATATTATCTGCTGAGCCGTGTATCTAATCCTCTCCTGTGTGATATTATCTGCTGAGCCGTGTATCTAATCCTATCCTGTGTGATACTGTCTGCTGAGCCGTGTATCTAAGCCTGTCACGTGTGATACTGTCTGTTGAGCCGTGTATCTAATCCTCTCCTGTGTGATACTGTCTGCTGAGCTGTGTATCTAAGCCTGTCACGTGTGATACTGTCTGTTGAGCCGTGTATCTAAGCCTGTCACGTGTGATACTGTCTGTTGAGCCGTGTATCTAATCCTATCCTGTGTGATACTGTCTGCTGAGCCGTGTATCTAAGCCTGTCACGTGTGATACTGTCTGCTGAGCCGTGTATCTAATCCTCTTCTGTGTGATACTGTCTGCTGAGCTGTGTATCTAATCCTATCCTGTGTGATACCGTCTGCTGGCCGTGTATCTAATCCTATCCTGTGTGATACCGTCTGCTGAGCCGTGTATCTAAGCCTGTCATGTGTGATACTGACTGCTGAGCTGTGTATCTAAGCCTGTCATGTGTGATACTGACTGCTGAGCCGTGTATCTAATCCTCTCCTGTGTGATACTGTTTGCTGAGCCGTGTATCTAATCCTATCCTGTGTGATACTGACTGCTGAGCCGTGTATCTAATCCTCTCCTGTGTGATACTGTCTGCTGAGCCATGTATCTAAGCCTCTCCTGTGTGATACTGTCTGCTGAGCCATGTATCTAAGCCTGTCACGAGTGATACTGACTGCTGAGCCGTGTATCTAATCCTATCCTGTGTGATACTGTCTGATGAGCCGTGTATCTAATCCTATCCTGTGTGATACTGACTGCTGAGCTGTGTATCTAATCCTATCCTGTGTGATACTGTCTGCTGAGCTGTGTATCTAATCCTATCCTGTGTGATACTGTCTGCTGAGCTGTGTATCTAATCCTATCCTGTGTGATACTGTCTGCTGAGCTGTGTATCTAATCCTATCCTGTGTGATACCGTCTGCTGAGCTGTGTATCTAATCCTATCCTGTGTGATACTGTCTGCTGAGCTGTGTATCTAATCCTATCCTGTGTGATACTGTCTGCTGAGCCGTGTATCTAATCCTCTCCTGTGTGATACTGTCTGCTGAGCCGTGTATCTAAGCCTGTCATGTGTGATACTGTCTGCTGAGCCGTGTATCTAATCCTATCCTGTGTGATACTGTCTGCTGAGCCGTGTATCTAAGCCTATCCTGTGTGGTACCGTCTGCTGAGCCGTGTATCTAATCCTCTCCTGTGTGATACTGTCTGCTGAGCCGTGTTTCTAATCCTCTCCTGTGTGATACTGTCTGCTGAGCCGTGTATCTAATCCTCTCCTGTGTGATACTGTCTGCTGAGTCGTGTATCTAATCCTATCCTGTGTGATACTGTCTGCTGAGCCGTGTATCTAATCCTCTCCTGTGTGATACTGTCTGATGAGCCGTGTATCTAATCTTATCCTGTGTGATACTGACTGCTGAGCCGTGTATCTAATCCTATCCTGTGTGATACTGACTGCTGAGCTGTGTATCTAATCCTCTTCTGTGTGATACTGTCTGCTGAGCCGTGTATCTAATCCCATCCTGTGTGATACTGTCTGCTGAGCCCTGTATCTAATCCTCTCCTGTGTGATACTGTCTGCTGAGCCGTGTATCTAATTCTCTCCTGTGTGATACTGTCTGCTGAGCCGTGTATCTAATCCTGTGTGATACTGTCTGCTGAGCCGTGTATCTAATCCCATCCTGTGTGATACTGTCTGCTGAGCCCTGTATCTAATCCTCTCCTGTGTGATACTGTCTGCTGAGCCGTGTATCTAATTCTCTCCTGTGTGATACTGTCTGCTGAGCCGTGTATCTAATCCTGTGTGATACTGTCTGCTGAGCCGTGTATCTAATTCTCTCCTGTGTGATACTGTCTGCTGAGCCGTGTATCTAATCCTGTGTGATACTGTCTGTTGAGCTGTGTATCTAATCCCATCCTGTGTGATACTGTCTGCTGAGCCATGTATCTAATCCTGTGTGATACTGTCTGCTGAGCTGTGTATCTAATCCTATCCTGTGTGGTACCGTCTGCTGAGCCGTGTATCTAATCCTCTCCTGTGTGATACTGTCTGCTGAGCCGTGTATCTAATCCTATCCTGTGTGATACTGTCTGCTGAGCCGTGTGTCTAATCCTCTCCTGTGTGATACTGACTGCTGAGCCGTGTATCTAATCCTATCCTGTGTGATACTGTCTGCTGAGCCGTGTATCTAATCCTCTCCTGTGTGATACTGTCTGCTGAGCTGTGTATCTAATCCTATCCTGTGTGATACTGTCTGATGAGCCGTGTATCTAATCCTATCCTGTGTGATACTGACTGCTGAGCCGTGTATCTAATCCTATCCTGTATGATACTGTCTGCTGAGCCGTGTATCTAATCCTCTCCTGTGTGATACTGTCTGCTGAGCCGTGTATCTAAGCCTGTCATGTGTGATACTGTCTGCTGAGCCGTGTATCTAATCCTATCCTGTGTGATACTGTCTGCTGAGCCGTGTATCTAAGCCTATCCTGTGTGGTACCGTCTGCTGAGCCGTGTATCTAATCCTCTCCTGTGTGATACTGTCTGCTGAGCTGTGTATCTAATCCTCTCCTGTGTGATACTGTCTGCTGAGCCGTGTATCTAAGCCTCTCCTGTGTGATACTGTCTGCTGAGCCGTGTATCTAATCCTCTCCTGTGTGATACTGTCTGATGAGCCGTGTATCTAATCCTCTCCTGTGTGATACTGTCTGCTGAGCCGTGTATCTAATCCTATCCTGTGTGATACTGTCTGCTGAGCCGTGTATCTAATCCTCTCCTGTGTGATACTGTCTGATGAGCCGTGTATCTAATCCTTTCCTGTGTGATACTGACTGCTGAGCCGTGTATCTAATCCTATCCTGTGTGATACTGACTGCTGAGCTGTGTATCTAATCCTCTTCTGTGTGATACTGTGTGCTGAGCCGTGTATCTAATCCCATCCTGTGTGATACTGTCTGTTGAGCTGTGTATCTAATCCCATCCTGTGTGATACTGTCTGCTGAGCCGTGTATCTAATCCTGTGTGATACTGTCTGCTGAGCTGTGTATCTAATCCTCTCCTGTGTGATACTGTCTGCTGAGCCGTGTATCTAATCCTATCCTGTGTGATACTGACTGCTGAGCTGTGTATCTAATCCTCTTCTGTGTGATACTGTCTGCTGAGCCGTGTATCTAATCCCATCCTGTGTGATACTGTCTGTTGAGCTGTGTATCTAATCCCATCCTGTGTGATACTGTCTGCTGAGCCGTGTATCTAATCCTGTGTGATACTGTCTGCTGAGCTGTGTATCTAATCCTATCCTGTGTGATACTGTCTGCTGAACCATATATCTAATCCTCTCCTGTGTGATACTGTCTGCTGAGCCGTGTATCTAATCCTATCCTGTGTGATACTGTCTGCTGAGCCGTGTATCTAATCCTCTCCTGTGTGATACTGACTGCTGAGCCGTGTATCTAATCCTCGCCTGTGTGATACTGTCTGCTGAGTCGTGTATCTAATCCTATCCTGTGTGATACTGTCTGATGAGCCGTGTATCTAATCCTGTCCTGTGTGATACTGACTGCTGAGCCGTGTATCTAATCCCATCCTGTGTGATACTGTCTGTTAAGCTGTGTATCTAATCCCATCCTGTGTGATACTGTCTGCTGAGCCGTGTATCTAATCCTGTGTGATACTGACTGCTGAGCCGTGTATCTAATCCTATCCTTATGATACTGTCTGCTGAGCCGTGTATCTAATCCTCTCCTGTGTGATACTGTCTGCTGAGCCGTGTATCTAAGCCTATCCTGTGTGGTACCGTCTGCTGAGCCGTGTATCTAATCCTCTCCTGTGTGATACTGTCTGCTGAGCCGTGTATCTAATCCTCTTCTGTGTGATACTGTCTGCTGAGCCGTGTATCTAATCCTCTTCTGTGTGATACTGTCTGCTGAGCTGTGTATCTAATCCTCTCCTGTGTGATACTGTCTGCTGAGCTGTGTATCTAATCCTATCCTGTGTGATACTGTCTGCTGAGCCGTGTATCTAATCCTATCCTGTGTGATACTGTCTGCTGAGCCGTGTATCTAAGCCTATCCTGTGTGGTACCGTCTGCTGAGCCGTGTTTCTAATCCTCTCCTGTGTGATACTGTCTGCTGAGCCGTGTATCTAATCCTCTTCTGTGTGATACTGTCTGCTGAGCTGTGTATCTAATCCTATCCTGTGTGATACTGTCTGCTGAGCTGTGTATCTAATCCTATCCTGTGTGATACTGTCTGCTGAGCCGTGTATCTAATCTTATCCTGTGTGATACTGTCTGCTGAGCCGTGTATCTAATCCTCTCCTGGGTGATACTGTCTGCTGAGCTGTGTATCTAATCCTCTCCTGTGTGATACTGTCTGCTGAGCTGTGTATCTAATCCTATCCTGTGTGATACTGTCTGCTGAGCCATGTATCTAATCGCTTCCTGTGTGATACTGTCTGCTGAGCCGTGTATCTAATCCTCTTCTGTGTGACACTGTCTGCTGAGCTGTGTATCTAATCCTCTCCTGTGTGATACTGTCTGCTGAGCCGTGTATCTAATCTTATCCTGTGTGATACTGTCTGCTGAGCCGTGTATCTAATCCTCTCCTGGGTGATACTGTCTGCTGAGCTGTGTATCTAATCCTCTCCTGTGTGATACTGTCTGCTGAGCTGTGTATCTAATCCTATCCTGTGTGATACTGACTGCTGAGCCGTGTATCTAATCCTATCCTGTGCGATACCGTGTGCTGAGCCGTGTATCTAATCCTCTCCTGTGTGATACTGTCTGCTGAGCCGTGTATCTAATCCTCTCCTGGGTGATACTGTCTGCTGAGCTGTGTATCTAATCCTATCCTGTGTGATACTGACTGCTGAGCCGTGTATCTAATCCTATCCTGTGCGATACCATCTGCTGAGCCGTGTATCTAATCCTCTCCTGTGTGGTACTGTCTGCTGAGCTGTGTATCTAATCCTATCGTGTGTGATACTGTCTGCTGAGCCGTGTATCTAATCCTCTCCTGTGTGATACTGTCTGCTGAGCCGTGTATCTAATCCTATCCTGTGTGATACTGTCTGCTGAGCCGTGTATCTAATCCTCTCCTGTGTGATACTGTCTGCTGAGCCGTGTATCTAATCCTCTCCTGTGTGATACTGTCTGCTGAGCCGTGTATCTAATCCTATCCTGTGTGATACTGTCTGCTGAGCCGTGTATCTAAGCCTGTCACGTGTGATACTGTCTGCTGAGCCGTGTATCTAAACCTCTCCTGTGTGATACTGTCTGGTGAGCCGTGTATCTAATCCTATCCTGTGTGATACTGTCTGCTGAGCCGTGTATCTAAGCCTGTCACGTGTGATACTGTCTGCTGAGCCGTGTATCTAATCCTCTCCTGTGTGATACTGTCTGCTGAGCCGTGTATCTAATCCTATCCTGTGTGATACTGTCTGCTGAGCCGTGTATCTAATCCTATCCTGTGTGATACTGTCTGCTGAGCCGTGTATCTAATCCTATCCTGTGTGATACTGTCTGCTGAGCCGTGTATCTAAGCCTGTCACGTGTGATACTGTCTGCTGAGCCGTGTATCTAATCCTCTCCTGTGTGATACTGTCTGCTGAGCCGTGTATCTAATCCTATCCTGTGTGATACTGTCTGCTGAGCCGTGTATCTAATCCTCTCCTGTGTGATACTGTCTGCTGAGCCGTGTATCTAATCCTATCCTGTGTGATACTGTCTGCTGAGCTGTGTATCTAATCCTATCCTGTGTGATACTGACTGCTGAGCCGTGTATCTAATCCTCTCCTGTGTGATACTGTCTGCTGAGCCGTGTATCTAATCCTCTCCTGTGTGATACTGTCTGCTGAGTTGTGTATCTAATCCTATCGTGTGTGATACTGTCTGCTGAGCTGTGTATCTAATCCTCTACTGTGTGATACCGTCTGCTGAGCTGTGTATCTAATCCTCTCCTGTGTGATACTGTCTGATGAGCCGTGTATCTAATCCTATCCTGTGTGATACTGTCTGCTGAGCCCTGTATCTAATCCTCTCCTGTGTGATACTGTCTGGTGAGCCGTGTATCTAAGCCTGTCACGTGTGATACTGACTGCTGAGCCGTGTATCTAATCCTATCCTGTGTGATACTGTCTGATGAGCCGTGTATCTAATCCTATCCTGTGTGATACTGACTGCTGAGCCGTGTATCTAATCCTATCCTGTATGATACTGTCTGCTGAGCCGTGTATCTAATCCTCTCCTGTGTGATACTGTCTGCTGAGCCGTGTATCTAATCCTCTCCTGTGTGATACTGTCTGCTGAGCCGTGTATCTAATCCTCTCCTGTGTGATACTGTCTGATGAGCCGTGTATCTAATCCTATCCTGTGTGATACTGACTGCTGAGCTGTGTATCTAATCCTCTCCTGTGTGATACTGTCTGCTGAGCCGTGTATCTAATCCTCTCCTGTGTGATACTGTCTGCTGAGCCGTGTATCTAATCCTTTCCTGTGTGATACTGTCTGCTGAGCCGTGTATCTAATCCTATCCTGTGTGATACTGACTGCTGAGCCGTGTATCTAATCCTATCCTGTGTGATACTGTCTGTTGAGCTGTGTATCTAATCCCATCCTGTGTGATACTGTCTGCTGAGCCGTGTATCTAATCCTGTGTGATACTGTCTGCTGAGCTGTGTATCTAATCCTCTCCTGTGTGATACTGTCTGCTGAGCCGTGTATCTAATCCTATCCTGTGTGATACTGTCTGCTGAGCCGTGTATCTAATCTTATCCTGTGTGATACCGTCTGCTGAGCCGTGTATCTAATCCTCTCCTGGGTGATACTGTCTGCTGAGCTGTGTATCTAATCATCTCCTGTGTGATACTGTCTGCTGAGCTGTGTATCTAATCCTATCCTGTGTGATACTGACTGCTGAGCCGTGTATCTAATCCTATCCTGTGCGATACCGTGTGCTGAGCCGTGTATCTAATCCTCTCCTGTGTGATACCATCTGCTGAGCCGTGTATCTAATCCTCTCCTGTGTGATACTGTCTGCTGAGCTGTGTATCTAATCCTATCGTGTGTGATACTGTCTGCTGAGCCGTGTATCTAATCCTCTCCTGTGTGATACTGTCTGCTGAGCCGTGTATCTAATCCTATCCTGTGTGATACTGTCTGCTGAGCCGTGTATCTAATCCTCTCCTGTGTGATACTGTCTGCTGAGCCGTGTATCTAATCCTCTCCTGTGTGATACTGTCTGCTGAGCCGTGTATCTAATCCTATCCTGTGTGATACTGTCTGCTGAGCCGTGTATCTAAGCCTGTCACGTGTGATACTGTCTGCTGAGCCGTGTATCTAATCCTCTCCTGTGTGATACTGTCTGCTGAGCCGTGTATCTAATCCTATCCTGTGTGATACTGTCTGCTGAGCTGTGTATCTAATCCTCTCCTGTGTGATACTGTCTGCTGAGCCGTGTATCTAATCCTATCCTGTGTGATACTGTCTGCTGAGCCGTGTATCTAAGCCTGTCACGTGTGATACTGTCTGCTGAGCCGTGTATCTAATCCTCTCCTGTGTGATACTGTCTGCTGAGCCGTGTATCTAATCCTATCCTGTGTGATACTGTCTGCTGAGCCGTGTATCTAATCCTCTCCTGTGTGATACTGTCTGCTGAGCCGTGTATCTAATCCTCTCCTGTGTGATACTGTCTGCTGAGCCGTGTATCTAATCCTATCCTGTGTGATACTGTCTGCTGAGCCGTGTATCTAAGCCTGTCACGTGTGATACTGACTGCTGAGCCGTGTATCTAATCCTATCCTGTGTGATACTGTCTGCTGAGCTGTGTATCTAATCCTATCGTGTGTGATACTGTCTGCTGAGCCGTGTATCTAATCCTCTCCTGTGTGATACCGTCTGCTGAGCTGTGTATCTAATCCTCTCCTGTGTGATACCGTCTGCTGAGCTGTGTATCTAATCCTCTCCTGTGTGATACTGTCTGCTGAGCCGTGTATCTAATCCTATCCTGTGTGATACTGTCTGATGAGCCGTGTATCTAATCCTATCCTGTGTGATTCTGACTGCTGAGCCGTGTATCTAATCCTATCCTGTATGATACTGTCTGCTGAGCCGTGTATCTAATCCTCTCCTGTGTGATACTGTCTGATGAGCCGTGTATCTAATCCTCTCCTGTGTGATACTGTCTGCTGAGCCGTGTATCTAATCCTCTCCTGTGTGATACTGTCTGCTGAGCCATGTATCTAATCCTCTCCTGTGTGATACTGTCTGCTGAGCCGTGTATCTAATCCTATCCTGTGTGATACTGACTGCTGAGCCGTGTATCTAATCCTATCCTGTGTGATACTGTCTGATGAGCCGTGTATCTAATCCTATCCTGTGTGATACTGACTGCTGAGCCGTGTATCTAATCCTATCCTGTATGATACTGTCTGCTGAGCCGTGTATCTAATCCTCTCCTGTGTGATACTGTCTGCTGAGCCGTGTATCTAAGCCTGTGTGTGATACTGTCTGCTGAGCCGTGTATCTAATCCTATCCTGTGTGATACTGTCTGCTGAGCCGAGTATCTAAGCCTATCCTGTGTGGTACCGTCTACTGAGCCGTGTATCTAATCCTCTCCTGTGTGATACTGTCTGCTGAGCTGTGTATCTAATCCTCTCCTGTGTGATACTGTCTGCTGAGCTGTGTATCTAATCCTCTCCTGTGTGATACTGTCTGCTGAGCCGTGTATCTAATCCTATCCTGTGTGATACTGTCTGCTGAACTGTGTATCTAATCCTCTCCTGTGTGATACTGTCTGATGAGCCGTGTATCTAATCCTTTCCTGTGTGATACTGACTGCTGAGCCGTGTATCTAATCCTATCCTGTGTGATACTGACTGCTGAGCTGTGTATCTAATCCTCTTCTGTGTGATACTGTCTGCTGAGCCGTGTATCTAATCCCATCCTGTGTGATACTGTCTGCTGAGCCGTGTATCTAATCCTGTGTGATACTGTCTGCTGAGCTGTGTATCTAATCCTCTCCTGTGTGATACTGTCTGCTGAGCCGTGTATCTAATCCTATCCTGTGTGGTACCGTCTGCTGAGCCGTGTATCTAATCCTCTCCTGTGTGATACTGTCTGCTGAGCCGTGTATCTAATCCTATCCTGTGTGATACTGTCTGCTGAGCCGTGTATCTAATCTTATCCTGTGTGATACTGTCTGCTGAGCCGTGTATCTAGTTCTCTCCGGGGTGATACTGTCTGCTGAGCTGTGTATCTAATCCTCTCCTGTGTGATACTGTCTGCAGAGCTGTGTATCTAATCCTATCCTGTGTGATACTGACTGCTGAGCCGTGTATCTAATCCTATCCTGTGTGATACCGTGTGCTGAGCCGTGTATCTAATCCTCTCCTGTGTGATACTGTCTGCTGAGCTGTGTATCTAATCCTCTCCTGTGTGATACTGACTGCTGAGCCGTGTATCTAATCCTATCGTGTGTGATACTGTCTGCTGAGCCGTGTATCTAATCCTCTCCTGTGTGATACTGTCTGCTGAGCCGTGTATCTAATCCTCTCCTGTGTGATACTGTCTGCTGAGCCGTGTATCTAATCCTCTCCTGTGTGATACTGTCTGCTGAGCCGTGTATCTAATCCTATCCTGTGTGATACTGACTGCTGAGCCGTGTATCTAATCATCTCCTGTGTGATACTGTCTGCTGAGCCGTGTATCTAAGCCTGTCACGTGTGATACTGACTGCTGAGCCGTGTATCTAATCCTATCCTGTGTGATACTGTCTGCTGAGCTGTGTATCTAATCCTCTCCTGTGTGATACCGTCTGCTGAGCTGTGTATCTAATCCTCTCCTGTGTGATACCGTCTGCTGAGCTGTGTATCTAATCCTCTCCTGTGTGATACCGTCTGATGAGCCGTGTATCTAATCCTATCCTGTGTGATACTGTCTGCTGAGCCCTGTATCTAATCCTATCCTGTGTGATACTGTCTGCTGAGCCCTGTATCTAATCCTATCCTGTGTGATACTGACTGCTGAGCCGTGTATCTAATCCTATCCTGTGTGATACTGTCTGATGAGCCGTGTATCTAATCCTATCCTGTGTGATACTGACTGTTGAGCCGTGTATCTAATCCTATCCTGTATGATACTGTCTGCTGAGCCGTGTATCTAATCCTATCCTGTGTGATACTGACTGCTGAGCCGTGTATCTAATCCTATCCTGTATGATACTGTCTGCTGAGCCGTGTATCTAATCCTCTCCTGTGTGATACTGTCTGCTGAGCCATGTATCTAATCCTCTCCTGTGTGATACCGTCTGATGAGCCGTGTATCTAATCCTATCCTGTGTGATACTGTCTGCTGAGCCCTGTATCTAATCCTATCCTGTGTGATACTGTCTGGTGAGCCGTGTATCTAAGCCTGTCACGTGTGATACTGACTGCTGAGCCGTGTATCTAATCCTCTCCTGTGTGATACTGTCTGATGAGCCGTGTATCTAATCCTCTCCTGTGTGATACTGTCTGCTGAGCCGTGTATCTAATCCTCTCCTGTGTGATACTGTCTGATGAGCCGTGTATCTAATCCTATCCTGTGTGATACTGACTGCTGAGCTGTGTATCTAATCCTCTCCTGTGTGATACTGTCTGCTGAGCCGTGTATCTAATCCTATCCTGTGTGATACTGTCTGATGAGCCGTGTATCTAATCCTATCCTGTGTGATACTGACTGCTGAGCCGTGTATCTAATCCTATCCTGTGTGATACTGACTGCTGAGCCGTGTATCTAATCCTATCCTGTGTGATACTGACTGCTGAGCTGTGTATCTAATCCTCTTCTGTGTGATACTGTCTGCTGAGCTGTGTATCTAATCCTATCCTGTGTGATACTGTCTGCTGAGCCGTGTATCTAATCCTATCCTGTGTGATACTGTCTGCTGAGCTGTGTATCTAATCCTATCCTGTGTGGTACTGTCTGCTGAGCTGTGTATCTAATCCTCTCCTGTGTGATACTGTCTGCTGAGCCGTGTATCTAATCCCATCCTGTGTGATACTGTCTGTTGAGCTGTGTATCTAATCCCATCCTGTGTGATACTGTCTGCTGAGCCGTGTATCTAATCCTGTGTGATACTGTCTGCTGAGCTGTGTATCTAATCCTCTCCTGTGTGATACTGTCTGCTGAGCCGTGTATCTAATCCTATCCTGTGTGGTACCGTCTGCTGAGCCGTGTATCTAATCCTCTCCTGTGTGATACTGTCTGCTGAGCCGTGTATCTAATCCTATCCTGTGTGATACTGTCTGCTGAGCCGTGTATCTAATCTTATCCTGTGTGATACTGTCTGCTGAGCTGTGTATCTAATCCTCTCCTGTGTGATACTGTCTGCTGAGCTGTGTATCTAATCCTATCCTGTGTGATACTGTCTGCTGAGCCGTGTATCTAATCCTATCCTGTGTGGTACCGTCTGCTGAGCCGTGTATCTAATCCTCTCCTGTGTGATACTGTCTGCTGAGCCGTGTATCTAATCCTATCCTGTGTGATACTGTCTGCTGAGCCGTGTATCTAATCTTATCCTGTGTGATACTGTCTGCTGAGCTGTGTATCTAATCCTCTCCTGTGTGATACTGTCTGCTGAGCTGTGTATCTAAGCCTATCCTGTGTGATACTGTCTGCTGAGCCGTGTATCTAATCCTCTCCTGTGTGATACTGTCTGCTGAGCTGTGTATCTAATCTTATCCTGTGTGATACTGTCTGCTGAGCCGTGTATCTAATCTTATCCTGTGTGATACTGTCTGCTGAGCTGTGTATCTAATCCTCTCCTGTGTGATACTGTCTGCTGAGCTGTGTATCTAAGCCTATCCTGTGTGATACTGTCTGCTGAGCTGTGTATCTAATCCTCTCCTGTGTGATACTGTCTGCTGAGCTGTGTATCTAATCCTATCGTGTGTGATACTGTCTGCTGAGCCGTGTATCTAATCCTCTCCTGTGTGATACTGTCTGCTGAGCCGTGTATCTAATCCTCTCCTGTGTGATACTGACTGCTGAGCTGTGTATCTAATCCTCTCCTGTGTGATACTGTCTGCTGAGCCGTGTATCTAATCCTATCCTGTGTGATACTGTCTGATGAGCCGTGTATCTAATCCTATCCTGTGTGATACTGACTGCTGAGCCGTGTATCTAATCCTATCCTGTATGATACTGTCTGCTGAGCCATGTATCTAATCCTATCCTGTGTGATACTGACTGCTGAGCTGTGTATCTAATCCTATCCTGTGTGATACTGACTGCTGAGCTGTGTATCTAATCCTATCCTGTGTGATACTGTCTGATGAGCCGTGTATCTAATCCTATCCTGTGTGATACTGTCTGCTGAGCCATGTATCTAATCCTATCCTGTGTGATACTGTCTGCTGAGCTGTGTATCTAATCCTGTCCTGTGTGATACTGTCTGATGAGCCGTGTATCTAATCCTATCCTGTGTGATACTGACTGCTGAGCCGTGTATCTAATCCTATCCTGTGTGATACTGACTGCTGAGCTGTGTATCTAATCCTCTCCTGTGTGATACTGTCTGTTGAGCTGTGTATCTAATCCCATCCTGTGTGATACTGTCTGCTGAGCCGTGTATCTAATCCTGTGTGATACTGTCTGCTGAGCTGTGTATCTAATCCTCTCCTGTGTGATACTGTCTGCTGAGCCGTGTATCTAATCCTATCCTGTGTGGTACCGTCTGCTGAGCCGTGTATCTAATCCTCTCCTGTGTGATACTGTCTGCTGAGCCTTGTATCTAATCCTATCCTGTGTGATACTGTCTGCTGAGCCGTGTATCTAATCTTATCCTGTGTGATACTGTCTGCTGAGCCGTGTATCTAGTTCTCTCCGGGGTGATACTGTCTGCTGAGCTGTGTATCTAATCCTCTCCTGTGCGATACTGTCTGCAGAGCTGTGTATCTAATCCTATCCTGTGTGATACTGACTGCTGAGCCGTGTATCTAATCCTATCCTGTGTGATACCGTGTGCTGAGCCGTGTATCTAATCCTCTCCTGTGTGATACTGTCTGCTGAGCTGTGTATCTAATCCTCTCCTGTGTGATACTGACTGCTGAGCCGTGTATCTAATCCTATCGTGTGTGATACTGTCTGCTGAGCCGTGTATCTAATCCTCTCCTGTGTGATACTGTCTGCTGAGCCGTGTATCTAATCCTCTCCTGTGTGATACTGTCTGCTGAGCCGTGTATCTAATCCTCTCCTGTGTGATACTGTCTGCTGAGCCGTGTATCTAATCCTATCCTGTGTGATACTGACTGCTGAGCCGTGTATCTAATCATCTCCTGTGTGATACTGTCTGCTGAGCCGTGTATCTAAGCCTGTCACGTGTGATACTGACTGCTGAGCCGTGTATCTAATCCTATCCTGTGTGATACTGTCTGCTGAGCTGTGTATCTAATCCTCTCCTGTGTGATACCGTCTGCTGAGCTGTGTATCTAATCCTCTCCTGTGTGATACCGTCTGCTGAGCTGTGTATCTAATCCTCTCCTGTGTGATACCGTCTGATGAGCCGTGTATCTAATCCTATCCTGTGTGATACTGTCTGCTGAGCCCTGTATCTAATCCTATCCTGTGTGATACTGTCTGCTGAGCCCTGTATCTAATCCTATCCTGTGTGATACTGACTGCTGAGCCGTGTATCTAATCCTATCCTGTGTGATACTGTCTGATGAGCCGTGTATCTAATCCTATCCTGTGTGATACTGACTGTTGAGCCGTGTATCTAATCCTATCCTGTATGATACTGTCTGCTGAGCCGTGTATCTAATCCTATCCTGTGTGATACTGACTGCTGAGCCGTGTATCTAATCCTCTCCTGTGTGATACTGTCTGCTGAGCCCTGTATCTAATCCTATCCTGTGTGATACTGACTGCTGAGCCGTGTATCTAATCCTATCCTGTATGATACTGTCTGCTGAGCCGTGTATCTAATCCTCTCCTGTGTGATACTGTCTGCTGAGCCATGTATCTAATCCTCTCCTGTGTGATACCGTCTGATGAGCCGTGTATCTAATCCTATCCTGTGTGATACTGTCTGCTGAGCCCTGTATCTAATCCTATCCTGTGTGATACTGTCTGGTGAGCCGTGTATCTAAGCCTGTCACGTGTGATACTGACTGCTGAGCCGTGTATCTAATCCTCTCCTGTGTGATACTGTCTGATGAGCCGTGTATCTAATCCTCTCCTGTGTGATACTGTCTGCTGAGCCGTGTATCTAATCCTCTCCTGTGTGATACTGTCTGATGAGCCGTGTATCTAATCCTATCCTGTGTGATACTGACTGCTGAGCTGTGTATCTAATCCTCTCCTGTGTGATACTGTCTGCTGAGCCGTGTATCTAATCCTATCCTGTGTGATACTGTCTGATGAGCCGTGTATCTAATCCTATCCTGTGTGATACTGACTGCTGAGCCGTGTATCTAATCCTATCCTGTGTGATACTGACTGCTGAGCCGTGTATCTAATCCTATCCTGTGTGATACTGACTGCTGAGCTGTGTATCTAATCCTCTTCTGTGTGATACTGTCTGCTGAGCTGTGTATCTAATCCTATCCTGTGTGATACTGTCTGCTGAGCCGTGTATCTAATCCTATCCTGTGTGATACTGTCTGCTGAGCTGTGTATCTAATCCTATCCTGTGTGGTACTGTCTGCTGAGCTGTGTATCTAATCCTCTCCTGTGTGATACTGTCTGCTGAGCCGTGTATCTAATCCCATCCTGTGTGATACTGTCTGTTGAGCTGTGTATCTAATCCCATCCTGTGTGATACTGTCTGCTGAGCCGTGTATCTAATCCTGTGTGATACTGTCTGCTGAGCTGTGTATCTAATCCTCTCCTGTGTGATACTGTCTGCTGAGCCGTGTATCTAATCCTATCCTGTGTGGTACCGTCTGCTGAGCCGTGTATCTAATCCTCTCCTGTGTGATACTGTCTGCTGAGCCGTGTATCTAATCCTATCCTGTGTGATACTGTCTGCTGAGCCGTGTATCTAATCTTATCCTGTGTGATACTGTCTGCTGAGCTGTGTATCTAATCCTCTCCTGTGTGATACTGTCTGCTGAGCTGTGTATCTAATCCTCTCCTGTGTGATACTGTCTGCTGAGCCGTGTATCTAATCCTATCCTGTGTGGTACCGTCTGCTGAGCCGTGTATCTAATCCTCTCCTGTGTGATACTGTCTGCTGAGCCGTGTATCTAATCCTATCCTGTGTGATACTGTCTGCTGAGCCGTGTATCTAATCTTATCCTGTGTGATACTGTCTGCTGAGCTGTGTATCTAATCCTCTCCTGTGTGATACTGTCTGCTGAGCTGTGTATCTAATCCTATCCTGTGTGATACTGTCTGCTGAGCCGTGTATCTAATCCTATCCTGTGTGGTACCGTCTGCTGAGCCGTGTATCTAATCCTATCCTGTGTGATACTGTCTGCTGAGCCGTGTATCTAATCTTATCCTGTGTGATACTGTCTGCTGAGCTGTGTATCTAATCCTCTCCTGTGTGATACTGTCTGCTGAGCTGTGTATCTAAGCCTATCCTGTGTGATACTGTCTGCTGAGCCGTGTATCTAATCCTCTCCTGTGTGATACTGTCTGCTGAGCTGTGTATCTAATCTTATCCTGTGTGATACTGTCTGCTGAGCCGTGTATCTAATCTTATCCTGTGTGATACTGTCTGCTGAGCTGTGTATCTAATCCTCTCCTGTGTGATACTGTCTGCTGAGCTGTGTATCTAAGCCTATCCTGTGTGATACTGTCTGCTGAGCTGTGTATCTAATCCTCTCCTGTGTGATACTGTCTGCTGAGCTGTGTATCTAATCCTATCGTGTGTGATACTGTCTGCTGAGCCGTGTATCTAATCCTCTCCTGTGTGATACTGTCTGCTGAGCCGTGTATCTAATCCTCTCCTGTGTGATACTGACTGCTGAGCTGTGTATCTAATCCTCTCCTGTGTGATACTGTCTGCTGAGCCGTGTATCTAATCCTATCCTGTGTGATACTGTCTGATGAGCCGTGTATCTAATCCTATCCTGTGTGATACTGACTGCTGAGCCGTGTATCTAATCCTATCCTGTATGATACTGTCTGCTGAGCCATGTATCTAATCCTATCCTGTGTGATACTGACTGCTGAGCTGTGTATCTAATCCTATCCTGTGTGATACTGACTGCTGAGCTGTGTATCTAATCCTATCCTGTGTGATACTGTCTGATGAGCCGTGTATCTAATCCTATCCTGTGTGATACTGTCTGCTGAGCCATGTATCTAATCCTATCCTGTGTGATACTGTCTGCTGAGCTGTGTATCTAATCCTGTCCTGTGTGATACTGTCTGATGAGCCGTGTATCTAATCCTATCCTGTGTGATACTGACTGCTGAGCCGTGTATCTAATCCTATCCTGTGTGATACTGACTGCTGAGCTGTGTATCTAATCCTCTCCTGTGTGATACTGTCTGTTGAGCTGTGTATCTAATCCCATCCTGTGTGATACTGTCTGCTGAGCCGTGTATCTAATCCTGTGTGATACTGTCTGCTGAGCCGTGTATCTAATCCTATCCTGTGTGATACTGACTGCTGAGCTGTGTATCTAATCCTCTCCTGTGTGATACTGTCTGCTGAGCCGTGTATCTAATCCTATCCTGTGTGGTACCGTCTGCTGAGCCGTGTATCTAATCCTCTCCTGTGTGATACTGTCTGCTGAGCCTTGTATCTAATCCTATCCTGTGTGATACTGTCTGCTGAGCCGTGTATCTAATCTTATCCTGTGTGATACTGTCTGCTGAGCCGTGTATCTAATCCTCTCCTGGGTGATACTGTCTGCTGAGCTGTGTATCTAATCCTATCCTGTGTGATACTGACTGCTGAGCCGTGTATCTAATCCTATCCTGTGTGATACCATGTGCTGAGCCGTGTATCTAATCCTCTCCTGTGTGATACCATCTGCTGAGCCGTGTATCTAATCCTCTCCTGTGTGATACTGTCTGCTGAGCCGTGTATCTAATCCTCTCCTGTGTGATACTGTCTGCTGAGCCGTGTATCTAATCCTATCCTGTGTGATACTGTCTGCTGAGCCGTGTATCTAATCCTCTCCTGTGTGATACTGTCTGCTGAGCCGTGTATCTAATCCTCTCCTATGTGATACTGTCTGCTGAGCCGTGTATCTAATCCTCTCCTGTGTGATACTGTCTGCTGAGCCGTGTATCTAATCCTATCCTGTGTGATACTGTCTGCTGAGCTGTGTATCTAATCCTCTCCTGTGTGATACTGTCTGCTGAGCTGTGTATCTAATCCTCTCCTGTGTGATACCGTCTGCTGAGCTGTGTATCTAATCCTCTCCTGTGTGATACTGACTGCTGAGCCGTGTATCTAATCCTATCCTGTGTGATACTGTCTGATGAGCCGTGTATCTAATCCTCTCCTGTGTGATACTGTCTGCTGAGCCGTGTATCTAATCCTCTCCTGTGTGATACTGTCTGATGAGCCGTGTATCTAATCCTATCCTGTGTGATACTGTCTGCTGAGCCGTGTATCTAATCCTCTCCTGTGTGATACTGTCTGCTGAGCCGTGTATCTAATCCTATCCTGTGTGATACTGTCTGCTGAGCTGTGTATCTAATCCTCTCCTGTGTGATACTGTCTGCTGAGCTGTGTATCTAATCCTCTTCTGTGTGATACCGTCTGCTGAGCTGTGTATCTAATCCTCTCCTGTGTGATACTGACTGCTGAGCCGTGTATCTAATCCTATCCTGTGTGATACTGTCTGATGAGCCGTGTATCTAATCCTCTCCTGTGTGATACTGTCTGCTGAGCCGTGTATCTAATCCTCTCCTGTGTGATACTGTCTGATGAGCCGTGTATCTAATCCTATCCTGTGTGATACTGACTGCTGAGCTGTGTATCTAATCCTCTTCTGTGTGATACTGTCTGCTGAGCCGTGTATCTAATCCTCTCCTGTGTGATACTGTCTGCTGAGCCGTGTATCTAATCCTCTCCTGTGTGATACTGTCTGCTGAGCCGTGTATCTAATCCTATCCTGTGTGATAATGACTGCTGAGCTGTGTATCTAATCCTCTCCAGTGTGATACTGTCTGCTGAGCCGTGTATCTAATCCTATCCTGTGTGATACTGACTGCTGAGCCGTGTATCTAATCCTCTCCTGTGTGATACTGTCTGATGAGCCGTGTATCTAATCCTATCCTGTGTGATACTGACTGCTGAGCCGTGTATCTAATCCTATCCTGTATGATACTGTCTGCTGAGCCGTGTATCTAATCCTATACTGTGTGATACTGTCTGCTGAGCCGTGTATCTAATCCTATCCTGTGTGATACTGACTGCTGAGCTGTGTATCTAATCCTCTCCTGTGTGATACTGTCTGCTGAGCCGTGTATCTAATCCTCTCCTGTGTGATACTGTCTGCTGAGCCGTGTATCTAAGCCTGTCATGTGTGATACTGTCTGCTGAGCCGTGTATCTAATCCTATCCTGTGTGATACTGTCTGCTGAGCCGTGTATCTAAGCCTGTCATGTGTGATACTGTCTGATGAGCCGTGTATCTAATCCTATCCTGTGTGATACTGACTGCTGAGCCGTGTATCTAATCCTATCCTGTATGATACTGTCTGCTGAGCCGTGTATCTAATCCTATCCTGTGTGATACTGACTGCTGAGCTGTGTATCTAATCCTATCCTGTGTGATACTGTCTGCTGAGCCGTGTATCTAATCCTATCCTGTGTGATACTGACTGCTGAGCTGTGTATCTAATCCTCTCCTGTGTGATACTGTCTGCTGAGCCGTGTATCTAATCCTCTCCTGTGTGATACTGTCTGCTGAGCCGTGTATCTAAGCCTGTCATGTGTGATACTGTCTGCTGAGCCGTGTATCTTATCCTCTCCTGTGTGATACTGTCTGATGAGCCGTGTATCTAATCCTATCCTGTGTGATACTGACTGCTGAGCCGTGTATCTAATCCTATCCTGTGTGATACTGAATGCTGAGCTGTGTATCTAATCCTATCCTGTGTGATACTGTCTGCTGAGCCGTGTATCTAATCCTCTTCTGTGTGATACTGTCTGCTGAGCCGTGTATCTAATCCTATCCTGTGTGATACTGTCTGCTGAGCTGTGTATCTAATCCTATCCTGTGTGATACCGTCTGCTGAGCCGTGTATCTAATCCTCTCCTGTGTGATACTGACTGCTGAGCCGTGTATCTAATCCTCTTCTGTGTGATACTGTCTGCTGAGCTGTGTATCTAATCCTATCCTGTGTGATACCGTCTGCTGAGCCGTGTATCTAATCCTATCCTGTGTGATACTGTCTGCTGAGCCGTGTATCTAATCCTCTCCTGTGTGATACTGTCTGCTGAGCCGTGTATCTAATCCTCTTCTGTGTGATACCGTCTGCTGAGCTGCGTATATAATCCTATCCTGTGTGATACTGTCTGCTGAGCCGTGTATCTAAGCCTGTCATGTGTGATACTGACTGCTGAGCTGTGTATCTAATCCTCTCCTGTGTGATACTGACTGCTGAGCTGTGTATCTAATCCTCTTCTGTGTGATACTGCCTGCAGAGCCGTGTATCTAATCTTCTCCTGTGTGATACTGTCTGCTGAGCCGTGTATCTAATCCTATCCTGTGTGATACTGTCTGCTGAGCCGTGTATCTAAGCCTGTCATGTGCGATACTGTCTGCTGAGCCGTGTATCTAATCCTATCCTGTGTGATACTGTCTGCTGAGCCGTGTATCTAATCCTATCCTGTGTGATACTGTCTGCTGAGCTGTGTATCTAATCCTCTCCTGTGTGATACCATCTGCTGAGCCGTGTATCTAATCCTCTCCTGTGTGATACTGACTGCTGAGCCGTGTATCTAATCCTATCCTGCGTGATACTGTCTGCTGAGCCGTGTATCTAATCCTATCCTGTGTGATACTGTCTGCTGAGCCGTGTATCTAATCCTATCCTGTGTGATACTGTCTGCTGAGCCGTGTATCTAATCCTATCCTGTGTGATACCGTCTGCTGAGCCGTGTATCTAATCCTCTCCTGTGTGATACTGTCTGCTGAGCCGTGTATCTAATCCTCTCCTGTGTGATACTGTCTGCTGAGCTGTGTATCTAATCCTCTCCTGTGTGATACTGTCTGCTGATCTGTGTATCTAATCCTCTTCTGTGTGATACTGACTGCTGAGCTGTGTATCTAATCCTCTCCTGTGTGATACTGTCTGCTGAGCTGTGTACCTAAGCCTGTCACGTATGATACTGTCTGCTGAGCTGTGTATCTAATCCTCTCCTGTGTGATACTGACTGCTGAGCTGTGTATCTAATCCTCTCCTGTGTGATACTGACTGCTGAGCCGTGTATCTAATCCTCTCCTGTGTGATACCGTCTGCTGAGCCGTGTATCTAATCCTCTCCTGTGTGATACCGTCTGCTGAGCTGTGTATCTAATCATCTCCTGTGTGATACCGTCTGCTGAGCTGTGTATCTAATCCTATCCTGTATGATACTGTCTGCTGAGCTGTGTATCTAATCCTATCCTGTGTGATACTGTCTGCTGAGCCGTGTATCTAATCCTCTCCTGTGTGATACTGTCTGCTGAGCCGTGTATCTAATCCTCTCCTGTGTGATACTGTCTGCTGAGCCGTGTATCTAATCCTCTCCTGTGTGATGCTGTCTGATGAGCCGTGTATCTAATCCTATCCTGTGTGATACTGTCTGCTGAGCCGTGTATCTAATCCTATCCTGTGTGATACTGACTGCTGAGCCGTGTATCTAATCCTATCCTGTGTGATACTGACTGCTGAGCCGTGTATCTAATCCTATCCTGTGTGATACTGACTGCTGAGCCGTGTATCTAATCCTCTTCTGTGTGATATTGTCTGCTGAGCCGGGTATCTAATCCTCTCCTGTGTGATACTGTCTGCTGAGCCGTGTATCTAATCCCATCCTGTGTGATACTGTCTGCTGAGCCGGGTATCTAATCCTCTCCTGTGTGATACTGACTGCTGAGCCGTGTATCTAATCCTATCCTGTGTGATACTGTCTGCTGAGCCGTGTATCTAATCCCATCCTGTGTGATACTGTCTGTTAAGCTGTGTATCTAATCCCATCCTGTGTGATACTGTCTGCTGAGCCGTGTATCTAATCCTGTGTGATACTGTCTGCTGAGCCGTGTATCTAATCCTCTCCTGTGTGATACTGTCTGCTGAGCCGTGTATCTAATCCTCTCCTGTGTGATACTGTCTGCTGAGCCGTGTATCTAATCCTCTCCTGTGTGATACTGTCTGCTGAGCCGTGTATCTAATCCTATCCTGTGTGATACTGTCTGCTGAGCCGTGTATCTAATCCTATCGTGTGTGATACCGTGTGCTGAGCCGTGTATCTAATCCTCTCCTGTGTGATACCATCTGCTGAGCCGTGTATCTAATCCTCTCCTGTGTGATACTGACTGCTGAGCCGTGTATCTAATCCTATCGTGTGTGATACTGTCTGCTGAGCCGTGTATCTAATCCTCTCCTGTGTGATACTGACTGCTGAGCTGTGTATCTAATCCTATCCTGTGTGATACTGTCTGCTGAGCCGTGTATCTAATCCTCTCCTGTGTGATACTGTCTGCTGAGCCGTGTATCTAATCCTATCCTGTGTGATACTGTCTGCTGAGCCGTGTATCTAATCCTATCCTGTGTGATACTGTCTGCTGAGCCGTGTATCTAATCCTATCCTGTGTGATACCGTCTGCTGTGCCGTGTATCTAATCCTCTCCTGTGTGATACCATCTGCTGAGCCGTGTATCTAATCCTCTCCTGTGTGATACTGATTGCTGAGCCGTGTATCTAATCCTATCCTGTGTGATACTGACTGCTGAGCTGTGTATCTAATCCTGTCCTGTGTGATACTGACTGCTGAGCCGTGTATCTAATCCTATCCTGTGTGATACTGTCTGCTGAGCCGTGTATCTAATCCTATCGTGTGTGATACTGTCTGCTGAGCTGTGTATCTAATCCTATCCTGTGTGATACTGACTGCTGAGCTGTGTATCTAATCCTCTCCTGTGTGATACTGTCTGCTGAGCTGTGTATCTAATCCTCTTCTGTGTGATACCGTCTGCTGAGCCGTGTATCTAATCCTATCCTGTGTGATACTGACTGCTGAGCCGTGTATCTAATCCTATCCTGTGTGATACTGTCTGCTGAGCTGTGTATCTAATCCTCTTCTGTGTAATGCTGTCTGCTGAGCTGTGTATCTAAGCCTGTCACGTATGATACTGTCTGCTGAGCCGTGTATCTAATCCTATCCTGTGTGATACTGTCTGATGAGCTGTGTATCTAATCCTCTCCTGTGTGATACTGACTGCTGAGCTGTGTATCTAATCCTCTCCTGTGTGATACTGACTGCTGAGCCGTGTATCTAATCCTCTCCTGTGTGATACCGTCTGCTGAGCCGTGTATCTAATCCTCTCCTGTGTGATACCGTCTGCTGAGCTGTGTATCTAATCATCTCCTGTGTGATACCGTCTGCTGAGCTGTGTATCTAATCCTATCCTGTGTGATACTGCCTGCAGAGCCGTGTATCTAATCATCTCCTGTGTGATACCGTCTGCTGAGCTGTGTATGTAATCCTATCCTGTGTGATACCGTCTGCTGAGCCGTGTATCTAATCCTCTCCTGTGTGATACCGTCTGCTGAGCCGTGTATCTAATCCTATCCTGTGTGATACTGTCTGCTGAGCCGTGTATCTAATCCTCTCCTGTATGATACTGTCTGCTGAGCCGTGTATCTAATCCTCTCCTGTGTGATACTGTCTGATGAGCTGTGTATCTAATCCTATCCTGTGTGATACTGTCTGCTGAGCTGTGTATCTAATCCTATCCTGTGTGATACTGTCTGATGAGCCGTGTATCTAATCCTCTCCTGTGTGATACTGTCTGCTGAGCCCTGTATCTAAGCCTATCCTGTGTGATACTGTCTGCTGAGCTGTGTATCTAATCCTCTCCTGTATGATACTGTCTGCTGAGCTGTGTATCTAATCCTCTCCTGTGTGATACCGTCTGCTGAGCTATGTATCTAATCCTCTCCTGTGTGATACTGTCTGCTGAGCCGTGTATCTAATCCTCTCCTGTGTGATACTGTCTGCTGAGCCGTGTATCTAATCCTATCCTGTGTGATACTATCAGCTGAGCTATGTATCTAATCCTCTCCTGTGTGATACCGTCTGCTGAGCTGTGTATCTAATCCTCTCCTGTGTGATACTGTCTGCTGAGCCATGTATCTAATCCTCTCCTGTGTGATACCGTCTGCTGAGCTGTGTATCTAATCCTATCCTGTGTGATACCGTCTGCTGAGCCGTGTATCTAATCCTCTCCTGTGTGATACTGACTGTTGAGCCGTGTATCTAATCCTCTCCTGTGTGATACTGTCTGCTGAGCCGTGTATCTAATCCTATCCTGTGTGATACTGTCTGCTGAGCCGTGTATCTAATCCTCTCCTGTGTGATACTGTCTGCTGAGCTGTGTATCTAATCCTATCCTGTGTGATACCGTCTGCTGAGCCGTGTATCTAATCCTCTCCTGTGTGATACTGTCTGTTGAGCCGTGTATCTAATCCTATCCTGTGTGATACCGTCTGCTGAGCCGTGTATCTAATCCTGTCCTGTGTGATACTGTCTGATGAGCCGTGTATCTAATCCTATCCTGTGTGATACTGACTGCTGAGCCGTGTATCTAATCCTATCCTGTGTGATACTGTCTGCTGAGCCGTATATCTAATCCTATCCTGTGTGATACCGTCTGCTGAGCCGTGTATCTAATCCTCTCCTGTGTGATACTGTCTGCTGAGCCATGTATCTAATCCTCTCCTGTGTGATACTGTCTGTTGAGCCGTGTATCTAATCCTATCCTGTGTGATACCGTCTGCTGAGCCGTGTATCTAATCCTATCCTGTGTGATACTGTCTGATGAGCCGTGTATCTAATCCTATCCTGTGTGATACTGACTGCTGAGCCGTGTATCTAATCCTATCCTGTGTGATACTGTCTGCTGAGCTGTGTATCTAATCCTCTCCTGTGTGATACTGTCTGCTGAGCCGTGTATCTAATCCTATCCTGTGTGATACTGTCTGCTGAGCTGTGTATCTAAGCCTGTCACATGTGATACTGTCTGCTGAGCCGTGTATCTAATCCTATCCTGTGTGATACTGTCTGCTGAACGGTGTATCTAAGCCTGTCACATGTGATACTGTCTGCTGAGCCGTGTATCTAATCCTATCCTGTGTGATACTGACTGCTGAGCTGTGTATCTAATCCTCTTCTGTGTGATACTGTCTGCTGAGCCGTGTATCTAATCCTATCCTGTGTGATACTGTCTGTTGAGCTGTGTATCTAATCCTATCCTGTGTGATACTGTCTGCTGAGCCGTGTATCTAATCCTCTCCTGTGTGATACCGTGTGCTGAGCCGTGTATCTAATCCTCTCCTGTGTGATACCATCTGCTGAGCCGTGTATCTAAACCTATCCTGTGTGATACTGTCTGCTGAGCCGTGTATCTAATCCCATCCTGTGTGATACTGTCTGCTGAGCCGTGTATCTAATCCTGTGTGATACTGTCTGCTGAGCCGTGTATCTAATCCTCTCCTGTGTGATACTGTCTTCTGAGCCGTGTATCTAACCCTCTCCTGTGTGATACTGTCTGCTGAGCCGTGTATCTAATCCTATCCTGTGTGATACTGTCTGCTGAGCCGTGTATCTAATCCTATCCTGTGTGATACCGTGTGCTGAGCCGTGTATCTAATCCTATCCTGTGTGATACCGTGTGCTGAGCGTGCATCTAATCCTATCCTGTGTGATACTGTCTGCTGAGCTGTGTATCTAATCCTCTCCTGTGTGATACCATCTGCTGAGCCGTGTATCTAATCCTATCCTGTGTGATACTGACTGCTGAGCCATGTATCTAATCCTATCCTGTGTGATACCGTGTGCTGAGCCGTGTATCTAATCCTATCCTGTGTGATACCGTGTGCTGAGCCGTGTATCTAATCCTATCCTGTGTGATACCGTGTGCTGAGCGTGTATCTAATCCTCTCCTGTGTGATACTGTCTGCTGAGCTGTGTTTCTAATCCTCTCCTGTGTGATACCATCTGCTGAGCCGTGTATCTAATCCTATCCTGTGTGATACTGTCTGCTGAGCCGTGTATCTAATCTTATCCTGTGTGATACTGTCTGCTGAGCCGTGTATCTAATCTTATCCTGTGTGATACTGTCTGCTGAGCTGTGTATCTAATCCTCTCCTGTGTGATACTGTCTGCTGAGCTGTGTATCTAATCCTCTCCTGTGTGATACTGTCTGCTGAGCCGTGTATCTAATCCTATCCTGTGTGATACTGACTGCTGAGCCGTGTATCTAATCCTCTCCTGTGTGATACGGTCTGCTGAGCCGTGTATCTAATCCTCTCCTGTGTGATACCGTCTGCTGAGCTGTGTATCTAATCATCTCCTGTGTGATACCGTCTGCTGAGCTGTGTATCTAATCCTATCCTGTGTGATACCGTCTGCTGTGCCGTGTATCTAATCCTCTCCTGTGTGATACCGTCTGCTGAGCCGTGTATCTAATCCTCTCCTGTGTGATACCGTCTGCTGAGCCGTGTATCTAATCCTCTCCTGTGTGATACTGTCTGCTGAGCCGTGTATCTAATCCTATCCTGTGTGATACTGTCTGCTGAGCTGTGTATCTAATCCTATCCTATGTGATACCGTCTGCTGTGCCGTGTATCTAATCCTTTCCTGTGTGATACCGTCTGCTGAGCCGTGTATCTAATCCTCTCCTGTGTGATACTGTCTGCTGAGCCGTGTATCTAATCCTATCCTGTGTGATACTGTCTGCTGAGCCGTGTATCTAAGCCTGTCATGTGTGATACTGTCTGCTGAGCCGTGTATCTAATCCTCTCCTGTGTGATACCGTCTGCTGAGCCGTGTATCTAATCGTCTCCTGTGTGATACCGTCTGCTGAGCAGTGTATCTAATCCTATCCTGTGTGGTACTGTCTGCTGAGCTGTGTATCTAATCCTATCCTGTGTGATACTTTTTGCTGAGCCGTGTATCTAATCCTATCCTGTGTGATACTGTCTGCTGAGCCGTGTATCTAATCCTATCCTGTGTGATACTGTCTGCTGAGCCGTGTATCTAATCCTGTCCTGTGTGATACTGTCTGCTGAGCTGTGTATCTAATCCTATCCTGTGTGATACTGTCTGCTGAGCTGTGTATCTAATCCTATCCTGTGTGATACTGTCTGCTGAGCCGTGTATCTAATCCTCTCCTGTGTGATACTGTCTGCTGAGCTGTGTATCTAATCCTATCCTGTGTGATACTGTCTGCTGAGCTGTGTATCTAATCCTATCCTGTGTGATACTGTCTGCTGAGCCGTGTATCTCATCCTCTCCTGTGTGATACTGTCTGATGAGCCGTGTATCTAATCCTATCCTGTGTGATACTGTCTGCTGAGCCGTGTATCTAATCCTCTCCTGTGTGATACTGTCTGCTGAGCCGTGTATCTAATCCTATCCTGTGTGATACTGTCTGCTGAGCCGTGTATCTAATCATCTCCTGTGTGATACTGTCTGCTGAGCCGTGTATCTAATCCTATCCTGTGTGATACTGCCTGCTGAGCCGTGTATCTAATCCTATCCTGTGTGGTACTGTCTGCTGAGCTGTGTATCTAATCCTCTCCTGTGTGATACTGTCGGCTGAGCCGTGTATCTAATCCTATCCTGTGCGATACTGTCTGCTGAGCTGTGTATCTAATCCTCTCCTGTGCGATACTGTCTGCTAAGCCGTGTATCTAATCCTATCCTGTGTGATACTGTCTGCTGAGCCGTGTATCTAATCCTATCCTGTGTGATACCGTCTGCTGAGCTGTGTATCTAATCCTATCCTGTATGATACTGTCTGCTGAGCCGTGTATCTAATCCTCTCCTGTGTGATACTGTCTGATGAGCCGTGTATCTAATCCTCTCCTGTGTGATACTGTCTGCTGAGCCGTGTATCTAATCCTCTCCTGTGTGATACTGTCTGCTGAGCCGTGTATCTAATCCTCTCCTGTGTGATACTGTCTGCTGAGCTGTGTATCTAATCCTATCCTGTGTGATACTGTCTGCTGAGCCGTGTATCTAATCCTCTCCTGTGTGATACTGTCTGCTGAGCCGTGTATCTAATCCTATCCTGTGTGATACCGTCTGCTGAGCCGTGTATCTAATCCTCTCCTGTGTGATACTGTCTGCTGAGCTGTGTATCTAATCCTATCCTGTGTGATACTGTCTGCTGAGCTGTGTATCTAATCCTCTCCTGTGTGATACTGTCTGCTGAGCCGTGTATCTAATCCTCTCCTGTGTGATACTGTCTGCTGAGCCTTGTATCTAATCCTCTCCTGTGTGATACTGTCTGCTGAGCCGTGTATCTAATCCTATCCTGTGTGATACTGTCTGCTGAGCCGTGTATCTAATCCTCTCCTGTGTGATACTGTCTGCTGAGCCGTGTATCTAATCCTCTCCTGTGTGATACTGTCTGCTGAGCCGTGTATCTAATCCTCTCCTGATTGATACTGTCTGCTGAGCCCTGTATCTAATCCTCTCCTGTGTGATACTGTCTGCTGAGCTGTGTATCTAATCCTATCCTGTGTGATACTGTCTGCTGAGCCGTGTATCTAATCCTCTCCTGTGTGATACTGCCTGCTGAGCCGTGTATCTAATCCTCTCCTGTGTGATACTGTCTGATGAGCCGTGTATCTAATCCTCTCCTGTGTGATACTGTCTGCTGAACCGTGTATCTAATCCTATCCTGTGTGATACTGTCTGCTGAGCTGTGTATCTAATCCTATCCTGTGTGATACTGTCTGCTGAGCCGTGTATCTAATCCTCTCCTGTGTGATACTGTCTGCTGACCCGTGTATCTAATCCTCTCCTGTGTGATACTGTCTGCTGACCCGTGTATCTAATCCTCTCCTGTGTGATACTGTCTGCTGAGCCATGTATCTAATCCTCTCCTGTGTGATACTGTCTGCTGAGCTGTGTATCTAATCCTCTCCTGTGTGATACTGTCTGCTGAGCCGTGTATCTAATCCTCTCCTGTGTGATACTGTCTGCTGAGCCGTGTATCTAATCCTATCCTGTGTGATACTGTCTGCTGAGCCGTGTATCTAATCCTCTCCTGTGTGATACTGTCTGCTGAGCCGTGTATCTAATCCTCTCCTGTGTGATACTGTCTGCTGAGCCGTGTATCTAATCCTCTCCTGTGTGATACTGTCTGCTGAGCCGTGTATCTAATCCTATCCTGTGTGATACTGACTGCTGAGCCGTGTATCTAATCCTATCCTGTGTGATACTGTCTGCTGAGCCGTGTATCTAATTCTCTCCTGTGTGATACGGTCTGCTGAGCTGTGTATCTAATCCTATCGTGTGTGATACTGTCTGCTGAGCCGTGTATCTAATCCTCTCCTGTGTGATACTGTCTGCTGAGCCGTGTATCTAATCCTATCCTGTGTGATACTGTCTGCTGAGCCGTGTATCTAATCCTCTCCTGTGTGATACTGTCTGCTGAGCCGTGTATCTAATCCTCTCCTGATTGATACTGTCTGCTGAGCCCTGTATCTAATCCTCTCCTGTGTGATACTGTCTGCTGAGCTGTGTATCTAATCCTCTCCTATGTGATACTGTCTGCTGAGCCGTGTATCTAATCCTCTCCTGTGTGATACTGTCTGCTGAGCCGTGTATCTAATCCTATCCTGTGTGATACTGTCTGCTGAGCCGTGTATCTAATCCTCTCCTGTGTGATACTGTCTGCTGAGCCGTGTATCTAATCCTCTCCTGTGTGATACTGTCTGCTGAGCCGTGTATCTAATCCTCTCCTGATTGATACTGTCTGCTGAGCCGTGTATCTAATCCTCTCCTGTGTGATACTGTCTGCTGAGCTGTGTATCTAATCCTCTCCTATGTGATACTGTCTGCTGAGCTGTGTATCTAATCCTATCCTGTGTGATACTGTCTGCTGAGCCGTGTATCTAATCCCATCCTGTGTGATACTGTCTGCTTAGCTGTGTATCTAATCCTATCCTGTGTGATACTGTCTGCTGAGCCGTGTATCTAATCCTATCCTATGTGATACTGTCTGCTGAGCCGTGTATCTAATCCTCTCCTGTGTGATACGGTCTGCTGAGCCGTGTATCTAATCCTCTCCTGTGTGATACGGTCTGCTGAGCCGTGTATCTAATCCTATCCTGTGTGATACTGTCTGCTGAGCCGTGTATCTAATCCTCTCCTGTGTGATACTGTCTGCTGAGCCGTGTATCTAATCCTATCCTGTATGATACTGTCTGCTGAGCCGTGTATCTAATCCTCTCCTGTGTGATACTGTCTGCTGAGCTGTGTATCTAATCCTATCCTGTGTGATACTGTCTGCTGAGCCGTGTATCTAATCCCATCCTGTGTGATACTGTCTGCTTAGCTGTGTATCTAATCCTATCCTGTGTGATACTGTCTGCTGAGCCGTGTATCTAATCCTATCCTATGTGATACTGTCTGCTGAGCCGTGTATCTAATCCTCTCCTGTGTGATACGGTCTGCTGAGCCGTGTATCTAATCCTCTCCTGTGTGATACGGTCTGCTGAGCCGTGTATCTAATCCTATCCTGTGTGATACTGTCTGCTGAGCCGTGTATCTAATCCTCTCCTGTGTGATACGGTCTGCTGAGCCGTGTATCTAATCCTATCCTGTATGATACTGTCTGCTGAGCCGTGTATCTAATCCTCTCCTGTGTGATACTGTCTGCTGAGCCGTGTATCTAATCCTATCCTGTGTGATACTGACTGCTGAGCCGTGTATCTAATCCTCTCCTGTGTGATACTGTCTGCTGAGCCGTGTATCTAATCCTATCCTGTGTGATACTGACTGCTGAGCCGTGTATCTAATCCTCTCCTGTGTGATACTGTCTGCTGAGCTGTGTATATAATCCTATCCTGTGTGATACTGTCTGCTGAGCCCTGTATCTAATCCTATCCTGTGTGATACTGTCTGCTGAGCCGTGTATCTAATCCTATCCTGTGTGATACTGTCTCCTGAGCTGTGTATCTAATCCTATCCTGTGTGATACTGTCTGCTGAGCCGTGTATCTAATCCTATCCTGTGTGGTACTGTCTGCTGAGCCCTGTATCTAATCCTATCCTGTGTGATACTGTCTGCTGAGCCGTGTATCTAATCCTATCCTGTGTGATACTGTCTGCTGAGCCCTGTATCTAATCCTATCCTGTGTGATACTGTCTGCTGAGCCCTGTATCTAATCCTCTCCTGTGTGATACTGTCTGCTGAGCTGTGTATCTAATCCTATCCTGTGTGATACTGTCTGCTGAGCCGTGTATCTAATCCTATCCTGTGTGATTTTGTCTGCTGAGCCGTGTATCTAATCCTATCCTGTGTGATACTGTCTGCTGAGCCGTGTATCTAATCCTATCCTGTGTGATACCGTCTGCTGAGCTGTGTATCTAATCCTCTCCTGTGTGATACTGCCTGCTGAGCCGTGTATCTAATCCTCTCCTGTGTGATACTGTCTGCTGAGCCGTGTATCTAATCCTCTCCTGTGTGATACTGTCTGCTGAGCCGTGTATCTAATCCTCTCCTGTGTGATACTGCCTGCTGAGCCGTGTATCTAATCCTATCCTGTGTGATACTGTCTGCTGAGCTGTGTATCTAATCCTATCCTGTGTGATACTGTCTGCTGAGCTGTGTATCTAATCCTATCCTGTTTGATACTGTCTGCTGAGCCGTGTATCTAATCCTATCCTGTGTGATACTGTCTGCTGAGCCGTGTATCTAATCCTCTCCTGTGTGATACTGCCTGCTGAGCCGTGTATCTAATCCTCTCCTGTGTGATACTGTCTTCTGAGCCGTGTATCTAATCCTCTCCTGTGTGATACTGTCTGCTGAGCTGTGTATCTAATCCTCTCCTGTGTGATACTGCCTGCTGAGCCGTGTATCTAATCCTATCCTGTGTGATACTGTCTGCTGAGCCGTGTATCTAATCCTCTCCTGTGTGATACTGTCTGCTGAGCCGTGTATCTAATCCTCTCCTGTGTGATACTGTCTGCTGAGCTGTGTATCTAATCCTATCCTGTGTGATACTGTCTGCTGAGCCGTGTATCTAATCCTCTCCTGTGTGATACTGTCTGCTGAGCCGTGTATCAAATCCTCTCCTGTGTGATACTGTCTGCTGAGCCGTGTATCTAATCCTATCCTGTGTGATACTGTCTGCTGAGCCGTGTATCTAATCCCATCCTGTGTGATACTGTCTGCTGAGCCGTGTATCTAATCCTCTCCTGTGTGATACTGTCTGCTGAGCCGTGTATCTAATCCTATCCTGTGTGATACTGTCTGCTGAGCCGTGTATCTAATCCCATCCTGTGTGATACTGTCTGCTGAGCCGTGTATCTAATCCTATCCTGTGTGATACTGTCTGCTGAGCTGTGTATCTAATCCTCTCCTGTGTGATACTGTCTGCTGAGCCGTGTATCTAATCCTCTCCTGTGTGATACTGTCTGCTGAGCCGTGTATCTAATCCTCTCCTGTGTGATACTGTCTGCTGAGCCGTGTATCTAATCCCATCCTGTGTGATACTGTCTGCTGAGCCGTGTATCTAATCCTATCCTGTGTGATACTGTCTGCTGAGCCGTGTATCTAATCCTATCCTGTGTGAAACTCTCCTGAGCTGTGTATCTAATCCTATCCTGTGTGAAACTCTCCTGAGCTGTGTATCTAATCCTATCCTGTGTGATACTGTCTGCTGAGCCGTGTATCTAATCCTCTCCTGTGTGATGATGTCTGCTGAGCCGTGTATCTAATCCTATCCTGTGTGATACTGTCTGGTGAGCCCTGTATCTAATCCTCTCCTGTGTGATACTGTCTGCTGAGCTGTGTATCTAATCCTCTCCTGTGTGATACTGTCTGCAGAGCCGTGTATCTAATCCTCTCCTGTGTGATACTGTCTGCTGAGCTGTGTATCTAATCCTATCCTGTGTGATACTGTCTGCAGAGCCGTGTATCTAATCCTCTCCTGTGTGATACTGTCTGCTGAGCTGTGTATCTAATCCTATCCTGTGTGATACTGTCTGCTGAGCTGTGTATCTAATCCTATCCTGTATGATACTGTCTGCTGAGCTGTGTATCTAATCCTATCCTGTGTGATACTGTCTGCTGAGCTGTGTATCTAATCCTATCCTGTGTGATACTGTCTGCTGAGCTGTGTATCTAATCCTATCCTGTGTGATACTGTCTGCTGAGCTGTGTACCTAATCCTATCCTGTGTGATACTGTCTGCTGAGCTGTGTATCTAATCCTATCCTGTGTGATACTGTCTGCTGAGCTGTGTATCTAATCCTCTCCTGTGTGATACTGTCTGCTGAGCTGTGTATCTAATCCTATCCTGTGTGATACTGTCTGCTGAGCTGTGTATCTAATCCTCTCCTGTGTGATACTATCTGCAGAGCCGTGTATCTAATCCTCTCCTGTGTGATACTGTCTGCTGAGCTGTGTATCTAATCCTATCCTGTGTGATACTGTCTGCAGAGCCGTGTATCTAATCCTCTCCTGTGTGATACTGTCTGCTGAGCTGTGTATCTAATACTCTCCTGTGTGATACTGTCTGCTGAGCTGTGTATCTAATCCTCTCCTGTGTGATACTGTCTGCTGAGCTGTGTATCTAATCCTATCCTGTGTGATACTGTCTGCTGAGCTGTGTATCTAATCCTATCCTGTATGATACTGTCTGCTGAGCTGTGTATCTAATCCTATCCTGTGTGATACTGTCTGCTGAGCTGTGTATCTAATCCTATCCTGTGTGATACTGTCTTCTGAGCTGTGTATCTAATCCTCTCCTGTGTGATACTGTCTGCTGAGCCGTGTATCTAATCCCCTCCTGTGTGATACTGTCTGCTGAGCCGTGTATCTAATCCTATCCTGTGTGATTTTGTCTGCTGAGCCGTGTATCTAATCCTATCCTGTGTGATACTGTCTGCTGAGCCGTGTATCTAATCCTATCCTGTGTGATACCGTCTGCTGAGCCGTGTATCTAATCCTCTCCTGTGTGATACTGTCTTCTGAGCTGTGTATCTAATCCTCTCCTGTGTGATACTGTCTGCTGAGCTGTGTATCTAATCCTATCCTGTGTGATACTGTCTGCTGAGCCGTGTATCTAATCCTCTCCTGTGTGATACTGTCTGCTGAGCCGTGTATCTATTCCTATCCTATGTGATACTGTCTGCTGAGCTGTGTATCTAATCCTCTCCTGTGTGATACTGTCTGCTGAGCTGTGTATCTAATCCTATCCTGTGTGATACTGTCTGGTGAGCCGTGTATCTAATCCTATCCTGTGTGATACTGTCTGCTGAGCCGTGTATCTAATCCTATCCTGTGTGATACTGACTGCTGAGCCGTGTATCTAATCCTCTCCTGTGTGATACTGTCTGCTGAGCCGTGTATCTAATCCTATCCTGTGTGATACTGACTGCTGAGCCGTGTATCTAATCCTATCCTGTGTGATACTGACTGCTGAGCTGTGTATATAATCCTATCCTGTGTGATACTGTCTGCTGAGCCGTGTATCTAATCCTATCCTGTGTGATACTGTCTGCTGAGCCGTGTATCTAATCCTCTCCTGTGTGATACTGTCTGCTGAGCTGTGTATATAATCCTATCCTGTGTGATACTGTCTGCTGAGCCGTGTATCTAATCCTATCCTGTGTGATACTGACTGCTGAGCCGTGTATCTAATCCTATCCTGTGTGATACTGTCTGCTGAGCTGTGTATATAATCCTATCCTGTGTGATACTGTCTGCTGAGCCGTGTATCTAATCCTATCCGGTGTGATACTGTCTGCTGAGCCGTGTATCTAATCCTCTCCTGTGTGATACTGTCTGCTGAGCTGTGTATATAATCCTATCCTGTGTGATACTGTCTGCTGAGCCGTGTATCTAATCCTATCCTGTGTGATACTGTCTGCTGAGCCGTGTATCTAATCCTCTCCTGTGTGATACTGTCTGCTGAGCCGTGTATCTAATCCTATCCTGTGTGATACTGTCTGCTGAGCCGTGTATCTAATCCTATCCTGTGTGATACTGTCTGCTGAGCCGTGTATCTAATCCTATCCTGTGTGATACTGTCTGCTGAGCCGTGTATCTAATCCTATCCTGTGTGATACTGTCTGCTGAGCTGTGTATCTAATCCTCTCCTGTGTGAAACTCTCCTGAGCTGTGTATCTAATCCTCTCCTGTGTGATACTGTCTGCTGAGCCGTGTATCTAATCCTATCCTGTGTGATACTGTCTGCTGAGCCCTGTATCTAATCCTATCCTGTGTGATACTGTCTGCTGAGCCGTGTATCTAATCCTATCCTGTGTGATACTGTCTCCTGAGCTGTGTATCTAATCCTATCCTGTGTGATACTGTCTGCTGAGCCGTGTATCTAATCCTATCCTGTGTGATACTGTCTGCTGAGCCCTGTATCTAATCCTATCCTGTGTGATACTGTCTGCTGAGCCGTGTATCTAATCCTATCCTGTGTGATACTGTCTGCTGAGCCCTGTATCTAATCCTATCCTGTGTGATACTGTCTGCTGAGCCCTGTATCTAATCCTCTCCTGTGTGATACTGTCTGCTGAGCTGTGTATCTAATCCTATCCTGTGTGATACTGTCTGCTGAGCCGTGTATCTAATCCTATCCTGTGTGATTTTGTCTGCTGAGCCGTGTATCTAATCCTATCCTGTGTGATACTGTCTGCTGAGCCGTGTATCTAATCCTATCCTGTGTGATACCGTCTGCTGAGCTGTGTATCTAATCCTCTCCTGTGTGATACTGCCTGCTGAGCCGTGTATCTAATCCTCTCCTGTGTGATACTGTCTGCTGAGCCGTGTATCTAATCCTCTCCTGTGTGATACTGCCTGCTGAGCTGTGTATCTAATCCTATCCTGTGTGATACTGTCTGCTGAGCTGTGTATCTAATCCTCTCCTGTGTGATACTGTCTGCTGAGCCGTGTATCTAATCCTATCCTGTGTGATACTGTCTGCTGAGCTGTGTATCTAATCCTCTCCTGTGTGATACTGTCTGCTGAGCCGTGTATCTAATCCTCTCCTGTGTGATACTGCCTGCTGAGCCGTGTATCTAATCCTATCCTGTGTGATACTGTCTGCTGAGCCGTGTATCTAATCCTATCCTGTGTGATACTGTCTGCTGAGCCGTGTATCTAATCCTCTCCTGTGTGATACTGTCTGCTGAGCTGTGTATCTAATCCTCTCCTGTGTGATACTGCCTGCTGAGCCGTGTATCTAATCCTATCCTGTGTGATACTGTCTGCTGAGCCGTGTATCTAATCCTCTCCTGTGTGATACTGTCTGCTGAGCCGTGTATCTAATCCTCTCCTGTGTGATACTGTCTGCTGAGCCGTGTATCTAATCCTCTCCTGTGTGATACTGTCTGCTGAGCCGTGTATCTAATCCTCTCCTGTGTGATACTGTCTGCTGAGCCGTGTATCTAATCCTCTCCTGTGTGATACTGTCTGCTGAGCTGTGTATCTAATCCTATCCTGTGTGATACTGTCTGCTGAGCCGTGTATCTAATCCTCTCCTGTGTGATACTGTCTGCTGAGCCATGTATCTAATCCTCTCCTGTGTGATACTGTCTGCTGAGCCGTGTATCTAATCCTATCCTGTGTGATACTGTCTGCTGAGCCGTGTATCTAATCCTCTCCTGTGTGATACTGTCTGCTGAGCCATGTATCAAATCCTCTCCTGTGTGATACTGTCTGCTGAGCCGTGTATCTAATCCTATCCTGTGTGATACTGTCTGCTGAGCCGTGTATCTAATCCCATCCTGTGTGATACTGTCTGCTGAGCCGTGTATCTAATCCTCTCCTGTGTGATACTGTCTGCTGAGCCGTGTATCTAATCCTATCCTGTGTGATACTGTCTGCTGAGCCGTGTATCTAATCCCATCCTGTGTGATACTGTCTGCTGAGCCGTGTATCTAATCCTCTCCTGTGTGATACTGTCTGCTGAGCCGTGTATCTAATCCTATCCTGTGTGATACTGTCTGCTGAGCCGTGTATCTAATCCTCTCCTGTGTGATACTGTCTGCTGAGCTGTGTATCTAATCCTATCCTGTGTGATACTGCCTGCTGAGCCGTGTATCTAATCCTATCCTGTGTGATACTGTCTGCTGAGCCGTGTATCTAATCCTCTCCTGTGTGATACTGTCTGCTGAGCCGTGTATCTAATCCTCTCCTGTGTGATACTGTCTGCTGAGCTGTGTATCTAATCCTATCCTGTGTGATACTGTCTGCTGAGCCGTGTATCTAATCCTCTCCTGTGTGATACTGTCTGCTGAGCCATGTATCTAATCCTCTCCTGTGTGATACTGTCTGCTGAGCCGTGTATCTAATCCTATCCTGTGTGATACTGTCTGCTGAGCCGTGTATCTAATCCTCTCCTGTGTGATACTGTCTGCTGAGCCATGTATCAAATCCTCTCCTGTGTGATACTGTCTGCTGAGCCGTGTATCTAATCCTATCCTGTGTGATACTGTCTGCTGAGCCGTGTATCTAATCCCATCCTGTGTGATACTGTCTGCTGAGCCGTGTATCTAATCCTCTCCTGTGTGATACTGTCTGCTGAGCCGTGTATCTAATCCTATCCTGTGTGATACTGTCTGCTGAGCCGTGTATCTAATCCCATCCTGTGTGATACTGTCTGCTGAGCCGTGTATCTAATCCTCTCCTGTGTGATACTGTCTGCTGAGCCGTGTATCTAATCCTATCCTGTGTGATACTGTCTGCTGAGCTGTGTATCTAATCCTCTCCTGTGTGATACTGTCTGCTGAGCCGTGTATCTAATCCTATCCTGTGTGATACTGTCTGCTGAGCCGTGTATCTAATCCTATCCTGTGTGATACTGTCTGCTGAGCCGTGTATCTAATCCTATCCTGTGTGAAACTCTCCTGAGCTGTGTATCTAATCCTATCCTGTGTGAAACTCTCCTGAGCTGTGTATCTAATCCTATCCTGTGTGATACTGTCTGCTGAGCCGTGTATCTAATCCTCTCCTGTGTGATACTGTCTGCTGAGCAGTGTATCTAATCCTATCCTGTGTGATACTGTCTGCTGAGCTGTGTATCTAATCCTATCCTGTGTGAAACTCTCCTGAGCTGTGTATCTAATCCTCTCCTGTGTGAAACTCTCCTGAGCTGTGTATCTAATCCTATCCTGTGTGAAACTCTCCTGAGCTGTGTATCTAATCCTCTCCTGTGTGATGATGTCTGCTGAGCCGTGTATCTAATCCTCTCCTGTGTGATGATGTCTGCTGAGCCGTGTATCTAATCCTCTCCTGTGTGATACTGTCTGCTGAGCTGTGAATCTAATCCTATCCTGTGTGATGATGTCTGCTGAGCCGTGTATCTAATCCTATCCTGTGTGATACTGTCTTCTGAGCTGTGTATCTAATCCTATCCTTTGTGATACCGTCTGCTGAGCTGTGTATCTAATCCTCTCCTGTGTGAAACTCTCCTGAGCTGTGTATCTAATCCTCTCCTGTGTGATACTGTCTGCTGAGCCGTGTATCTAATCCTATCCTGTGTGATACTGTCTGCTGAGCCCTGTATCTAATCCTATCCTGTGTGATACTGTCTGCTGAGCCGTGTATCTAATCCTATCCTGTGTGATACTGTCTCCTGAGCTGTGTATCTAATCCTATCCTGTGTGATACTGTCTGCTGAGCCGTGTATCTAATCCTATCCTGTGTGATACTGTCTGCTGAGCCCTGTATCTAATCCTATCCTGTGTGATACTGTCTGCTGAGCCGTGTATCTAATCCTATCCTGTGTGATACTGTCTGCTGAGCCCTGTATCTAATCCTATCCTGTGTGATACTGTCTGCTGAGCCCTGTATCTAATCCTCTCCTGTGTGATACTGTCTGCTGAGCTGTGTATCTAATCCTATCCTGTGTGATACTGTCTGCTGAGCCGTGTATCTAATCCTATCCTGTGTGATTTTGTCTGCTGAGCCGTGTATCTAATCCTATCCTGTGTGATACTGTCTGCTGAGCCGTGTATCTAATCCTATCCTGTGTGATACCGTCTGCTGAGCTGTGTATCTAATCCTCTCCTGTGTGATACTGCCTGCTGAGCCGTGTATCTAATCCTCTCCTGTGTGATACTGTCTGCTGAGCCGTGTATCTAATCCTCTCCTGTGTGATACTGCCTGCTGAGCTGTGTATCTAATCCTATCCTGTGTGATACTGTCTGCTGAGCTGTGTATCTAATCCTCTCCTGTGTGATACTGTCTGCTGAGCCGTGTATCTAATCCTATCCTGTGTGATACTGTCTGCTGAGCTGTGTATCTAATCCTCTCCTGTGTGATACTGTCTGCTGAGCCGTGTATCTAATCCTCTCCTGTGTGATACTGCCTGCTGAGCCGTGTATCTAATCCTATCCTGTGTGATACTGTCTGCTGAGCCGTGTATCTAATCCTATCCTGTGTGATACTGTCTGCTGAGCCGTGTATCTAATCCTCTCCTGTGTGATACTGTCTGCTGAGCTGTGTATCTAATCCTCTCCTGTGTGATACTGCCTGCTGAGCCGTGTATCTAATCCTATCCTGTGTGATACTGTCTGCTGAGCCGTGTATCTAATCCTCTCCTGTGTGATACTGTCTGCTGAGCCGTGTATCTAATCCTCTCCTGTGTGATACTGTCTGCTGAGCTGTGTATCTAATCCTATCCTGTGTGATACTGTCTGCTGAGCCGTGTATCTAATCCTCTCCTGTGTGATACTGTCTGCTGAGCCATGTATCTAATCCTCTCCTGTGTGATACTGTCTGCTGAGCCGTGTATCTAATCCTATCCTGTGTGATACTGTCTGCTGAGCCGTGTATCTAATCCTCTCCTGTGTGATACTGTCTGCTGAGCCATGTATCAAATCCTCTCCTGTGTGATACTGTCTGCTGAGCCGTGTATCTAATCCTATCCTGTGTGATACTGTCTGCTGAGCCGTGTATCTAATCCCATCCTGTGTGATACTGTCTGCTGAGCCGTGTATCTAATCCTCTCCTGTGTGATACTGTCTGCTGAGCCGTGTATCTAATCCTATCCTGTGTGATACTGTCTGCTGAGCCGTGTATCTAATCCCATCCTGTGTGATACTGTCTGCTGAGCCGTGTATCTAATCCTCTCCTGTGTGATACTGTCTGCTGAGCCGTGTATCTAATCCTATCCTGTGTGATACTGTCTGCTGAGCCGTGTATCTAATCCTCTCCTGTGTGATACTGTCTGCTGAGCTGTGTATCTAATCCTATCCTGTGTGATACTGCCTGCTGAGCCGTGTATCTAATCCTATCCTGTGTGATACTGTCTGCTGAGCCGTGTATCTAATCCTCTCCTGTGTGATACTGTCTGCTGAGCCGTGTATCTAATCCTCTCCTGTGTGATACTGTCTGCTGAGCTGTGTATCTAATCCTATCCTGTGTGATACTGTCTGCTGAGCCGTGTATCTAATCCTCTCCTGTGTGATACTGTCTGCTGAGCCATGTATCTAATCCTCTCCTGTGTGATACTGTCTGCTGAGCCGTGTATCTAATCCTATCCTGTGTGATACTGTCTGCTGAGCCGTGTATCTAATCCTCTCCTGTGTGATACTGTCTGCTGAGCCATGTATCAAATCCTCTCCTGTGTGATACTGTCTGCTGAGCCGTGTATCTAATCCTATCCTGTGTGATACTGTCTGCTGAGCCGTGTATCTAATCCCATCCTGTGTGATACTGTCTGCTGAGCCGTGTATCTAATCCTCTCCTGTGTGATACTGTCTGCTGAGCCGTGTATCTAATCCTATCCTGTGTGATACTGTCTGCTGAGCCGTGTATCTAATCCCATCCTGTGTGATACTGTCTGCTGAGCCGTGTATCTAATCCTCTCCTGTGTGATACTGTCTGCTGAGCCGTGTATCTAATCCTATCCTGTGTGATACTGTCTGCTGAGCTGTGTATCTAATCCTCTCCTGTGTGATACTGTCTGCTGAGCCGTGTATCTAATCCTATCCTGTGTGATACTGTCTGCTGAGCCGTGTATCTAATCCTCTCCTGTGTGATACTGTCTGCTGAGCAGTGTATCTAATCCTATCCTGTGTGATACTGTCTGCTGAGCTGTGTATCTAATCCTATCCTGTGTGAAACTCTCCTGAGCTGTGTATCTAATCCTCTCCTGTGTGATGATGTCTGCTGAGCCGTGTATCTAATCCTCTCCTGTGTGATGATGTCTGCTGAGCCGTGTATCTAATCCTCTCCTGTGTGATACTGTCTGCTGAGCTGTGAATCTAATCCTATCCTGTGTGATGATGTCTGCTGAGCCGTGTATCTAATCCTATCCTGTGTGATACTGTCTTCTGAGCTGTGTATCTAATCCTATCCTGTGTGATACTGTCTGCTGAGCCGTGTATCTAATCCTATCCTGTGTGATACCGTCTGCTGAGCCGTGTATCTAATCCTATCCTGTGTGATACTGCCTGCTGAGCCGTGTATCTAATCCTCTCCTATGTGATACTGCCTGCTGAGCCGTGTATCTAATCCTCTCCTGTGTGATACTGCCTGCTGAGCTGTGTATCTAATCCTATCCTGTGTGATACTGTCTGCTGAGCTGTGTATCTAATCCTATCCTGTGTGATACTGTCTGCTGAGCTGTGTATCTAATCCTATCCTGTGTGATACTGTCTGCTGAGCCGTGTATCTAATCCTCTCCTGTATGATACTGTCTGCTGAGCTGTGTATCTAATCCTCTCCTGTGTGATACTGTCTGCTGAGCCGTGTATCTAATCCTATCCTGTGTGATACTGTCTGCTGAGCCGTGTATCTAATCCTCTCCTGTGTGATACTGCCTGCTGAGCCGTGTATCTAATCCTCTCCTGTGTGATACTGTCTGCTGAGCCGTGTATCTAATCCTCTCCTGTGTGATACTGTCTGCTGAGCCGTGTATCTAATCCTATCCTGTGTGATACTGTCTGCTGAGCTGTGTATCTAATCCTATCCTGTGTGATACTGTCTGCTGAGCCGTGTATCTAATCCTCTCCTGTGTGATACTGTCTGCTGAGCCGTGTATCTAATCCTCTCCTGTGTGATACTATCTGCTGAGCCGTGTATCTAATCCTATCCTGTGTGATACTGTCTGCTGATCCGTGTATCTAATCCTCTCCTGTGTGATACTGTCTGCTGAGCTGTGTATCTAATCCTCTCCTGTGTGATACTGTCTGCTGAGCCGTGTATCTAATCCTATCCTGTGTGATACTGTCTGCTGAGCCGTGTATCTAATCCTATCCTGTGTGATACTGTCTGCTGAGCCGTGTATCTAATCCTCTCCTGTGTGATACTGTCTGCTGAGCCGTGTATCTAATCCTATCCTGTGTGATACTGTCTGCTGAGCTGTGTATCTAATCCTATCCTGTGTGATACTGTCTCCTGAGTCGTGTATCTAATCCTATCCTGTGTGATACTGTCTGCTGAGCCGTGTATCTAATCCTCTCCTGTGTGATACTGTCTGCTGAGCTGTGTATCTAATCCCATCCTGTGTGATACTGTCTCCTGAGTCGTGTATCTAATCCTCTCCTGTGTGATACCGTCTGCTGAGCCGTGTATCTAATCCTATCCTGTGTGATTTTGTCTGCTGAGCCGTGTATCTAATCCTATCCTGTGTGATACTGTCTGCTGAACCGTGTATCTAATCCTATCCTGTGTGATACTGTCTGCTGAGCCGTGTATCTAATCCTATCCTGTGTGATACTGTCTGCTGAGCTGTGTATCTAATCCTCTCCTGTGTGATACTGCCTGCTGAGCTGTGTATCTAATCCTCTCCTGTGTGATAATGCCTGCTGAGCCGTGTATCTAATCCTCTCCTGTGTGATACTGTCTGCTGAGCTGTGTATCTAATCCTCTCCTGTGTGATAATGCCTGCTGAGCCGTGTATCTAATCCTCTCCTGTGTGATACTGCCTGCTGAGCTGTGTATCTAATCCTCTCCTGTGTGATAATGCCTGCTGAGCTGTGTATCTAATCCTCTCCTGTGTGATACTGCCTGCTGAGCTGTGTATCTAATCCTCTCCTGTGTGATACTGTCTGCTGAGCCGTGTATCTAATCCTCTCCTGTGTGATACTGTCTGCTGAGCCGTGTATCTAATCCTATCCTGTGTGATACTGTCTGCTGAGCTGTGTATCTAATCCTCTCCTATGTGATACTGTCTGCTGAGCTGTGTATCTAATCCTATCCTGTGTGATACTGTCTGCTGAGCCGTGTATCTAATCCCATCCTGTGTGATACTGTCTGCTGAGCTGTGTATCTAATCCTATCCTGTGTGATACTGTCTGCTGAGCTGTGTATCTAATCCTCTCCTGTGTGATACTGTCTGCTGAGCTGTGTATCTAATCCTCTCCTGTGTGATACTGTCTGCTGAGCTGTGTATCTAATCCTCTCCTGTGTGATACCGTCTGCTGAGCCGTGTATCTAATCCTCTCCTGTGTGATACTGTCTGCTGAGCCGTGTATCTAATCCTATCCTATGTGATACAGTCTGCTGAGCTGTGTATCTAATCCTCTCCTGTGTGATACAGTCCGCTGAGCCGTGTATCTAATCCTATCCGGTGTGATACTGTCTGCTGAGCTGTGTATCTAATCCTATCCTATGTGATACTGTCCGCTGAGCCGTGTATCTAATCCTATCCTGTGTGATACTGTCTGCTGAGCCGTGTATCTAATCCTCTCCTGTGTGATACTGTCTGCTGAGCCGTGTATCTAATCCTCTCCTGTGTGATACTGTCTGCTGAGCCGTGTATCTAATCCTATCCTGTGTGATACTGTCTGCTGAGCCGTGTATCTAATCCTATCCTGTGTGATACTGTCTGCTGAGCCGTGTATCTAATCCTATCCGGTGTGATACTGTCTGCTGAGCTGTGTATCTAATCATATCCTATGTGATACTGTCTGCTGAGCCGTGTATCTAATCCTCTCCTGTGTGATACTGCCTGCTGAGCCGTGTATCTAATTCTATCCTGTGTGATACTGTCTGCTGAGCCGTGTATCTAATCCTCTCCTGTGTGATACTGTCTGCTGAGCTGTGTATCTAATCCTCTCCTGTGTGATACTGTCTGCTGAGCCGTGTATCTAATCCTCTCCTGTGTGATACTGTCTGCTGAGCCGTGTATCTAATCCTCTCCTGTGTGATACTGTCTGCTGAGCTGTGTATCTAATCCTCTCCTGTGTGATACTGTCTGCTGAGCCGTGTATCTAATCCTCTCCTGTGTGATACTGTCTGCTGAGCTGTGTATCTAATCCTATCCTGTGTGATACTGTCTGCTGAGCCGTGTATCTAATCCTATCCTGTGTGATACTGTCTGCTGAGCCGTGTATCTAATCCTCTCCTGTGTGATACTGTCTGCTGAGCCGTGTATCTAATCCTCTCCTGTGTGATACTGTCTGCTGAGCCGTGTATCTAATCCTCTCCTGTGTGATACTGCCTGCGGCTCTGCTGTATCTGATTCTATCATGTGGTACTGTCTGCTGAGCCGTGTATCTAATCCTATCCTGTGTGATACTGTGTGCTGAGCCGTGTATCTAATCCTCTCCTGTGTGATACTGTCTGCTGAGCTGTGTATCTAATCCTATCCTGTGTGATACTGTCTGCTGAGCCGTGTATCTAATCCTATCCTGTGTGATACTGTCTGCTGAGCCGTGTATCTAATCCTATCCTGTGTGATACTGTCTGCTGAGCCGTGTATCTAATCCTATCCTGTGTGATACTGTCTGCTGAGCCGTGTATCTAATCCTATCCTTTGTGATACCGTCTGCTGAGCTGTGTATCTAATCCTCTCCTGTGTGAAACTCTCCTGAGCTGTGTATCTAATCCTCTCCTGTGTGATACTGTCTGCTGAGCCGTGTATCTAATCCTATCCTGTGTGATACTGTCTGCTGAGCCCTGTATCTAATCCTATCCTGTGTGATACTGTCTGCTGAGCCGTGTATCTAATCCTATCCTGTGTGATACTGTCTCCTGAGCTGTGTATCTAATCCTATCCTGTGTGATACTGTCTGCTGAGCCGTGTATCTAATCCTATCCTGTGTGATACTGTCTGCTGAGCCCTGTATCTAATCCTATCCTGTGTGATACTGTCTGCTGAGCCGTGTATCTAATCCTATCCTGTGTGATACTGTCTGCTGAGCCCTGTATCTAATCCTATCCTGTGTGATACTGTCTGCTGAGCCCTGTATCTAATCCTCTCCTGTGTGATACTGTCTGCTGAGCTGTGTATCTAATCCTATCCTGTGTGATACTGTCTGCTGAGCCGTGTATCTAATCCTATCCTGTGTGATTTTGTCTGCTGAGCCGTGTATCTAATCCTATCCTGTGTGATACTGTCTGCTGAGCCGTGTATCTAATCCTATCCTGTGTGATACCGTCTGCTGAGCTGTGTATCTAATCCTCTCCTGTGTGATACTGTCTGCTGAGCCGTGTATCTAATCCTCTCCTGTGTGATACTGCCTGCTGAGCTGTGTATCTAATCCTATCCTGTGTGATACTGTCTGCTGAGCTGTGTATCTAATCCTCTCCTGTGTGATACTGTCTGCTGAGCCGTGTATCTAATCCTATCCTGTGTGATACTGTCTGCTGAGCTGTGTATCTAATCCTCTCCTGTGTGATACTGTCTGCTGAGCCGTGTATCTAATCCTCTCCTGTGTGATACTGCCTGCTGAGCCGTGTATCTAATCCTATCCTGTGTGATACTGTCTGCTGAGCCGTGTATCTAATCCTATCCTGTGTGATACTGTCTGCTGAGCCGTGTATCTAATCCTCTCCTGTGTGATACTGTCTGCTGAGCTGTGTATCTAATCCTCTCCTGTGTGATACTGCCTGCTGAGCCGTGTATCTAATCCTATCCTGTGTGATACTGTCTGCTGAGCCGTGTATCTAATCCTCTCCTGTGTGATACTGTCTGCTGAGCCGTGTATCTAATCCTCTCCTGTGTGATACTGTCTGCTGAGCTGTGTATCTAATCCTATCCTGTGTGATACTGTCTGCTGAGCCGTGTATCTAATCCTCTCCTGTGTGATACTGTCTGCTGAGCCGTGTATCTAATCCTATCCTGTGTGATACTGACTGCTGAGCTGTGTATCTAATCCTCTCCTGTGTGATACTGTCTGCTGAGCCGTGTATCTAATCCTCTCCTGTGTGATACTGTCTGCTGAGCTGTGTATCTAATCCTATCCTGTGTGATACTGTCTGCTGAGCCGTGTATCTAATCCTCTCCTGTGTGATACTGTCTGCTGAGCCGTGTATCTAATCCTATCCTGTGTGATACTGTCTGCTGAGCCGTGTATCTAATCCTCTCCTGTGTGATACTGTCTGCTGAGCCGTGTATCTAATCCTCTCCTGTGTGATACTGTCTGCTGAGCTGTGTATCTAATCCTATCCTGTGTGATACTGTCTGCTGAGCCGTGTATCTAATCCTCTCCTGTGTGATACTGTCTGCTGAGCCGTGTATCTAATCCTATCCTGTGTGATACTGTCTGCTGAGCCGTGTATCTAATCCTCTCCTGTGTGATACTGTCTGCTGAGCCGTGTATCTAATCCTCTCCTGTGTGATACTGTCTGCTGAGCTGTGTATCTAATCCTATCCTGTGTGATACTGTCTGCTGAGCCCTGTATCTAATCCTCTCCTGTGTGATACTGTCTGCTGAGCCGTGTATCTAATCCTATCCTGTGTGATACTGTCTGCTGAGCCGTGTATCTAATCCTCTCCTGTGTGATACTGTCTGCTGAGCCATGTATCAAATCCTCTCCTGTGTGATACTGTCTGCTGAGCCGTGTATCTAATCCTATCCTGTGTGATACTGTCTGCTGAGCCGTGTATCTAATCCCATCCTGTGTGATACTGTCTGCTGAGCCGTGTATCTAATCCTCTCCTGTGTGATACTGTCTGCTGAGCCGTGTATCTAATCCTATCCTGTGTGATACTGTCTGCTGAGCCGTGTATCTAATCCCATCCTGTGTGATACTGTCTGCTGAGCCGTGTATCTAATCCTCTCCTGTGTGATACTGTCTGCTGAGCCGTGTATCTAATCCTATCCTGTGTGATACTGTCTGCTGAGCCGTGTATCTAATCCTCTCCTGTGTGATACTGTCTGCTGAGCTGTGTATCTAATCCTATCCTGTGTGATACTGCCTGCTGAGCCGTGTATCTAATCCTATCCTGTGTGATACTGTCTGCTGAGCCGTGTATCTAATCCTCTCCTGTGTGATACTGTCTGCTGAGCCGTGTATCTAATCCTCTCCTGTGTGATACTGTCTGCTGAGCTGTGTATCTAATCCTATCCTGTGTGATACTGTCTGCTGAGCCGTGTATCTAATCCTCTGCTGTGTGATACTGTCTGCTGAGCTGTGTATCTAATCCTATCCTGTGTGATACCGTCTGCTGAGCCGTGTATCTAATCCTCTCCTGTGTGATACTGACTGCTGAGCCGTGTATCTAATCCTCTTCTGTGTGATACTGTCTGCTGAGCTGTGTATCTAATCCTATCCTGTGTGATACCGTCTGCTGAGCCGTGTATCTAATCCTATCCTGTGTGATACTGTCTGCTGAGCCGTGTATCTAATCCTCTCCTGTGTGATACTGTCTGCTGAGCCGTGTATCTAATCCTCTTCTGTGTGATACCGTCTGCTGAGCTGCGTATATAATCCTATCCTGTGTGATACTGTCTGCTGAGCCGTGTATCTAAGCCTGTCATGTGTGATACTGACTGCTGAGCTGTGTATCTAATCCTCTCCTGTGTGATACTGACTGCTGAGCTGTGTATCTAATCCTCTTCTGTGTGATACTGCCTGCAGAGCCGTGTATCTAATCTTCTCCTGTGTGATACTGTCTGCTGAGCCGTGTATCTAATCCTATCCTGTGTGATACTGTCTGCTGAGCCGTGTATCTAAGCCTGTCATGTGCGATACTGTCTGCTGAGCCGTGTATCTAATCCTATCCTGTGTGATACTGTCTGCTGAGCCGTGTATCTAATCCTATCCTGTGTGATACTGTCTGCTGAGCTGTGTATCTAATCCTCTCCTGTGTGATACCATCTGCTGAGCCGTGTATCTAATCCTCTCCTGTGTGATACTGACTGCTGAGCCGTGTATCTAATCCTATCCTGCGTGATACTGTCTGCTGAGCCGTGTATCTAATCCTATCCTGTGTGATACTGTCTGCTGAGCCGTGTATCTAATCCTATCCTGTGTGATACTGTCTGCTGAGCCGTGTATCTAATCCTATCCTGTGTGATACCGTCTGCTGAGCCGTGTATCTAATCCTCTCCTGTGTGATACTGTCTGCTGAGCCGTGTATCTAATCCTCTCCTGTGTGATACTGTCTGCTGAGCTGTGTATCTAATCCTCTCCTGTGTGATACTGTCTGCTGATCTGTGTATCTAATCCTCTTCTGTGTGATACTGACTGCTGAGCTGTGTATCTAATCCTCTCCTGTGTGATACTGTCTGCTGAGCTGTGTACCTAAGCCTGTCACGTATGATACTGTCTGCTGAGCTGTGTATCTAATCCTCTCCTGTGTGATACTGACTGCTGAGCTGTGTATCTAATCCTCTCCTGTGTGATACTGACTGCTGAGCCGTGTATCTAATCCTCTCCTGTGTGATACCGTCTGCTGAGCCGTGTATCTAATCCTCTCCTGTGTGATACCGTCTGCTGAGCTGTGTATCTAATCATCTCCTGTGTGATACCGTCTGCTGAGCTGTGTATCTAATCCTATCCTGTATGATACTGTCTGCTGAGCTGTGTATCTAATCCTATCCTGTGTGATACTGTCTGCTGAGCCGTGTATCTAATCCTCTCCTGTGTGATACTGTCTGCTGAGCCGTGTATCTAATCCTCTCCTGTGTGATACTGTCTGCTGAGCCGTGTATCTAATCCTCTCCTGTGTGATGCTGTCTGATGAGCCGTGTATCTAATCCTATCCTGTGTGATACTGTCTGCTGAGCCGTGTATCTAATCCTATCCTGTGTGATACTGACTGCTGAGCCGTGTATCTAATCCTATCCTGTGTGATACTGACTGCTGAGCCGTGTATCTAATCCTATCCTGTGTGATACTGACTGCTGAGCCGTGTATCTAATCCTCTTCTGTGTGATATTGTCTGCTGAGCCGGGTATCTAATCCTCTCCTGTGTGATACTGTCTGCTGAGCCGTGTATCTAATCCCATCCTGTGTGATACTGTCTGCTGAGCCGGGTATCTAATCCTCTCCTGTGTGATACTGACTGCTGAGCCGTGTATCTAATCCTATCCTGTGTGATACTGTCTGCTGAGCCGTGTATCTAATCCCATCCTGTGTGATACTGTCTGTTAAGCTGTGTATCTAATCCCATCCTGTGTGATACTGTCTGCTGAGCCGTGTATCTAATCCTGTGTGATACTGTCTGCTGAGCCGTGTATCTAATCCTCTCCTGTGTGATACTGTCTGCTGAGCCGTGTATCTAATCCTCTCCTGTGTGATACTGTCTGCTGAGCCGTGTATCTAATCCTCTCCTGTGTGATACTGTCTGCTGAGCCGTGTATCTAATCCTATCCTGTGTGATACTGTCTGCTGAGCCGTGTATCTAATCCTATCGTGTGTGATACCGTGTGCTGAGCCGTGTATCTAATCCTCTCCTGTGTGATACCATCTGCTGAGCCGTGTATCTAATCCTCTCCTGTGTGATACTGACTGCTGAGCCGTGTATCTAATCCTATCGTGTGTGATACTGTCTGCTGAGCCGTGTATCTAATCCTCTCCTGTGTGATACTGACTGCTGAGCTGTGTATCTAATCCTATCCTGTGTGATACTGTCTGCTGAGCCGTGTATCTAATCCTCTCCTGTGTGATACTGTCTGCTGAGCCGTGTATCTAATCCTATCCTGTGTGATACTGTCTGCTGAGCCGTGTATCTAATCCTATCCTGTGTGATACTGTCTGCTGAGCCGTGTATCTAATCCTATCCTGTGTGATACCGTCTGCTGTGCCGTGTATCTAATCCTCTCCTGTGTGATACCATCTGCTGAGCCGTGTATCTAATCCTCTCCTGTGTGATACTGATTGCTGAGCCGTGTATCTAATCCTATCCTGTGTGATACTGACTGCTGAGCTGTGTATCTAATCCTGTCCTGTGTGATACTGACTGCTGAGCCGTGTATCTAATCCTATCCTGTGTGATACTGTCTGCTGAGCCGTGTATCTAATCCTATCGTGTGTGATACTGTCTGCTGAGCTGTGTATCTAATCCTATCCTGTGTGATACTGACTGCTGAGCTGTGTATCTAATCCTCTCCTGTGTGATACTGTCTGCTGAGCTGTGTATCTAATCCTCTTCTGTGTGATACCGTCTGCTGAGCCGTGTATCTAATCCTATCCTGTGTGATACTGACTGCTGAGCCGTGTATCTAATCCTATCCTGTGTGATACTGTCTGCTGAGCTGTGTATCTAATCCTCTTCTGTGTAATGCTGTCTGCTGAGCTGTGTATCTAAGCCTGTCACGTATGATACTGTCTGCTGAGCCGTGTATCTAATCCTATCCTGTGTGATACTGTCTGATGAGCTGTGTATCTAATCCTCTCCTGTGTGATACTGACTGCTGAGCTGTGTATCTAATCCTCTCCTGTGTGATACTGACTGCTGAGCCGTGTATCTAATCCTCTCCTGTGTGATACCGTCTGCTGAGCCGTGTATCTAATCCTCTCCTGTGTGATACCGTCTGCTGAGCTGTGTATCTAATCATCTCCTGTGTGATACCGTCTGCTGAGCTGTGTATCTAATCCTATCCTGTGTGATACTGCCTGCAGAGCCGTGTATCTAATCATCTCCTGTGTGATACCGTCTGCTGAGCTGTGTATCTAATCCTATCCTGTGTGATACCGTCTGCTGAGCCGTGTATCTAATCCTCTCCTGTGTGATACCGTCTGCTGAGCCGTGTATCTAATCCTATCCTGTGTGATACTGTCTGCTGAGCCGTGTATCTAATCCTCTCCTGTATGATACTGTCTGCTGAGCCGTGTATCTAATCCTCTCCTGTGTGATACTGTCTGATGAGCTGTGTATCTAATCCTATCCTGTGTGATACTGTCTGCTGAGCTGTGTATCTAATCCTATCCTGTGTGATACTGTCTGATGAGCCGTGTATCTAATCCTCTCCTGTGTGATACTGTCTGCTGAGCCCTGTATCTAAGCCTATCCTGTGTGATACTGTCTGCTGAGCTGTGTATCTAATCCTCTCCTGTATGATACTGTCTGCTGAGCTGTGTATCTAATCCTCTCCTGTGTGATACCGTCTGCTGAGCTATGTATCTAATCCTCTCCTGTGTGATACTGTCTGCTGAGCCGTGTATCTAATCCTCTCCTGTGTGATACTGTCTGCTGAGCCGTGTATCTAATCCTATCCTGTGTGATACTATCAGCTGAGCTATGTATCTAATCCTCTCCTGTGTGATACCGTCTGCTGAGCTGTGTATCTAATCCTCTCCTGTGTGATACTGTCTGCTGAGCCATGTATCTAATCCTCTCCTGTGTGATACCGTCTGCTGAGCTGTGTATCTAATCCTATCCTGTGTGATACCGTCTGCTGAGCCGTGTATCTAATCCTCTCCTGTGTGATACTGACTGTTGAGCCGTGTATCTAATCCTCTCCTGTGTGATACTGTCTGCTGAGCCGTGTATCTAATCCTATCCTGTGTGATACTGTCTGCTGAGCCGTGTATCTAATCCTCTCCTGTGTGATACTGTCTGCTGAGCTGTGTATCTAATCCTATCCTGTGTGATACCGTCTGCTGAGCCGTGTATCTAATCCTCTCCTGTGTGATACTGTCTGTTGAGCCGTGTATCTAATCCTATCCTGTGTGATACCGTCTGCTGAGCCGTGTATCTAATCCTGTCCTGTGTGATACTGTCTGATGAGCCGTGTATCTAATCCTATCCTGTGTGATACTGACTGCTGAGCCGTGTATCTAATCCTATCCTGTGTGATACTGTCTGCTGAGCCGTATATCTAATCCTATCCTGTGTGATACCGTCTGCTGAGCCGTGTATCTAATCCTCTCCTGTGTGATACTGTCTGCTGAGCCATGTATCTAATCCTCTCCTGTGTGATACTGTCTGTTGAGCCGTGTATCTAATCCTATCCTGTGTGATACCGTCTGCTGAGCCGTGTATCTAATCCTATCCTGTGTGATACTGTCTGATGAGCCGTGTATCTAATCCTATCCTGTGTGATACTGACTGCTGAGCCGTGTATCTAATCCTATCCTGTGTGATACTGTCTGCTGAGCTGTGTATCTAATCCTCTCCTGTGTGATACTGTCTGCTGAGCCGTGTATCTAATCCTATCCTGTGTGATACTGTCTGCTGAGCTGTGTATCTAAGCCTGTCACATGTGATACTGTCTGCTGAGCCGTGTATCTAATCCTATCCTGTGTGATACTGTCTGCTGAACGGTGTATCTAAGCCTGTCACATGTGATACTGTCTGCTGAGCCGTGTATCTAATCCTATCCTGTGTGATACTGTCTGCTGAGCTGTGTATCTAATCCTCTTCTGTGTGATACTGTCTGCTGAGCCGTGTATCTAATCCTATCCTGTGTGATACTGTCTGTTGAGCTGTGTATCTAATGCTATCCTGTGTGATACTGTCTGCTGAGCCGTGTATCTAATCCTCTCCTGTGTGATACCGTGTGCTGAGCCGTGTATCTAATCCTCTCCTGTGTGATACCATCTGCTGAGCCGTGTATCTAAACCTATCCTGTGTGATACTGTCTGCTGAGCCGTGTATCTAATCCCATCCTGTGTGATACTGTCTGCTGAGCCGTGTATCTAATCCTGTGTGATACTGTCTGCTGAGCCGTGTATCTAATCCTCTCCTGTGTGATACTGTCTTCTGAGCCGTGTATCTAACCCTCTCCTGTGTGATACTGTCTGCTGAGCCGTGTATCTAATCCTATCCTGTGTGATACTGTCTGCTGAGCCGTGTATCTAATCCTATCCTGTGTGATACCGTGTGCTGAGCCGTGTATCTAATCCTATCCTGTGTGATACCGTGTGCTGAGCGTGCATCTAATCCTATCCTGTGTGATACTGTCTGCTGAGCTGTGTATCTAATCCTCTCCTGTGTGATACCATCTGCTGAGCCGTGTATCTAATCCTATCCTGTGTGATACTGACTGCTGAGCCATGTATCTAATCCTATCCTGTGTGATACCGTGTGCTGAGCCGTGTATCTAATCCTATCCTGTGTGATACCGTGTGCTGAGCCGTGTATCTAATCCTATCCTGTGTGATACCGTGTGCTGAGCGTGTATCTAATCCTCTCCTGTGTGATACTGTCTGCTGAGCTGTGTTTCTAATCCTCTCCTGTGTGATACCATCTGCTGAGCCGTGTATCTAATCCTATCCTGTGTGATACTGTCTGCTGAGCCGTGTATCTAATCTTATCCTGTGTGATACTGTCTGCTGAGCCGTGTATCTAATCTTATCCTGTGTGATACTGTCTGCTGAGCTGTGTATCTAATCCTCTCCTGTGTGATACTGTCTGCTGAGCTGTGTATCTAATCCTCTCCTGTGTGATACTGTCTGCTGAGCCGTGTATCTAATCCTATCCTGTGTGATACTGACTGCTGAGCCGTGTATCTAATCCTCTCCTGTGTGATACGGTCTGCTGAGCCGTGTATCTAATCCTCTCCTGTGTGATACCGTCTGCTGAGCTGTGTATCTAATCATCTCCTGTGTGATACCGTCTGCTGAGCTGTGTATCTAATCCTATCCTGTGTGATACCGTCTGCTGTGCCGTGTATCTAATCCTCTCCTGTGTGATACCGTCTGCTGAGCCGTGTATCTAATCCTCTCCTGTGTGATACTGTCTGCTGAGCCGTGTATCTAATCCTATCCTGTGTGATACTGTCTGCTGAGCTGTGTATCTAATCCTATCCTATGTGATACCGTCTGCTGTGCCGTGTATCTAATCCTTTCCTGTGTGATACCGTCTGCTGAGCCATGTATCTAATCCTCTCCTGTGTGATACTGTCTGCTGAGCCGTGTATCTAATCCTATCCTGTGTGATACTGTCTGCTGAGCCGTGTATCTAAGCCTGTCATGTGTGATACTGTCTGCTGAGCCGTGTATCTAATCCTCTCCTGTGTGATACCGTCTGCTGAGCCGTGTATCTAATCGTCTCCTGTGTGATACCGTCTGCTGAGCAGTGTATCTAATCCTATCCTGTGTGGTACTGTCTGCTGAGCTGTGTATCTAATCCTATCCTGTGTGATACTTTTTGCTGAGCCGTGTATCTAATCCTATCCTGTGTGATACTGTCTGCTGAGCCGTGTATCTAATCCTATCCTGTGTGATACTGTCTGCTGAGCCGTGTATCTAATCCTGTCCTGTGTGATACTGTCTGCTGAGCTGTGTATCTAATCCTATCCTGTGTGATACTGTCTGCTGAGCTGTGTATCTAATCCTATCCTGTGTGATACTGTCTGCTGAGCCGTGTATCTAATCCTCTCCTGTGTGATACTGTCTGCTGAGCTGTGTATCTAATCCTATCCTGTGTGATACTGTCTGCTGAGCTGTGTATCTAATCCTATCCTGTGTGATACTGTCTGCTGAGCCGTGTATCTCATCCTCTCCTGTGTGATACTGTCTGATGAGCCGTGTATCTAATCCTATCCTGTGTGATACTGTCTGCTGAGCCGTGTATCTAATCCTCTCCTGTGTGATACTGTCTGCTGAGCCGTGTATCTAATCCTATCCTGTGTGATACTGTCTGCTGAGCCGTGTATCTAATCATCTCCTGTGTGATACTGTCTGCTGAGCCGTGTATCTAATCCTATCCTGTGTGATACTGCCTGCTGAGCCGTGTATCTAATCCTATCCTGTGTGGTACTGTCTGCTGAGCTGTGTATCTAATCCTCTCCTGTGTGATACTGTCGGCTGAGCCGTGTATCTAATCCTATCCTGTGCGATACTGTCTGCTGAGCTGTGTATCTAATCCTCTCCTGTGCGATACTGTCTGCTAAGCCGTGTATCTAATCCTATCCTGTGTGATACTGTCTGCTGAGCCGTGTATCTAATCCTATCCTGTGTGATACCGTCTGCTGAGCTGTGTATCTAATCCTATCCTGTATGATACTGTCTGCTGAGCCGTGTATCTAATCCTCTCCTGTGTGATACTGTCTGATGAGCCGTGTATCTAATCCTCTCCTGTGTGATACTGTCTGCTGAGCCGTGTATCTAATCCTCTCCTGTGTGATACTGTCTGCTGAGCCGTGTATCTAATCCTCTCCTGTGTGATACTGTCTGCTGAGCTGTGTATCTAATCCTATCCTGTGTGATACTGTCTGCTGAGCCGTGTATCTAATCCTCTCCTGTGTGATACTGTCTGCTGAGCCGTGTATCTAATCCTATCCTGTGTGATACCGTCTGCTGAGCCGTGTATCTAATCCTCTCCTGTGTGATACTGTCTGCTGAGCTGTGTATCTAATCCTATCCTGTGTGATACTGTCTGCTGAGCTGTGTATCTAATCCTCTCCTGTGTGATACTGTCTGCTGAGCCGTGTATCTAATCCTCTCCTGTGTGATACTGTCTGCTGAGCCTTGTATCTAATCCTCTCCTGTGTGATACTGTCTGCTGAGCCGTGTATCTAATCCTATCCTGTGTGATACTGTCTGCTGAGCCGTGTATCTAATCCTCTCCTGTGTGATACTGTCTGCTGAGCCGTGTATCTAATCCTCTCCTGTGTGATACTGTCTGCTGAGCCGTGTATCTAATCCTCTCCTGATTGATACTGTCTGCTGAGCCCTGTATCTAATCCTCTCCTGTGTGATACTGTCTGCTGAGCTGTGTATCTAATCCTATCCTGTGTGATACTGTCTGCTGAGCCGTGTATCTAATCCTCTCCTGTGTGATACTGCCTGCTGAGCCGTGTATCTAATCCTCTCCTGTGTGATACTGTCTGATGAGCCGTGTATCTAATCCTCTCCTGTGTGATACTGTCTGCTGAACCGTGTATCTAATCCTATCCTGTGTGATACTGTCTGCTGAGCTGTGTATCTAATCCTATCCTGTGTGATACTGTCTGCTGAGCCGTGTATCTAATCCTCTCCTGTGTGATACTGTCTGCTGACCCGTGTATCTAATCCTCTCCTGTGTGATACTGTCTGCTGACCCGTGTATCTAATCCTCTCCTGTGTGATACTGTCTGCTGAGCCATGTATCTAATCCTCTCCTGTGTGATACTGTCTGCTGAGCCGTGTATCTAATCCTCTCCTGTGTGATACTGTCTGCTGAGCCGTGTATCTAATCCTCTCCTGTGTGATACTGTCTGCTGAGCCGTGTATCTAATCCTATCCTGTGTGATACTGTCTGCTGAGCCGTGTATCTAATCCTCTCCTGTGTGATACTGTCTGCTGAGCCGTGTATCTAATCCTCTCCTGTGTGATACTGTCTGCTGAGCCGTGTATCTAATCCTCTCCTGTGTGATACTGTCTGCTGAGCCGTGTATCTAATCCTATCCTGTGTGATACTGACTGCTGAGCCGTGTATCTAATCCTATCCTGTGTGATACTGTCTGCTGAGCCGTGTATCTAATTCTCTCCTGTGTGATACGGTCTGCTGAGCTGTGTATCTAATCCTATCGTGTGTGATACTGTCTGCTGAGCCGTGTATCTAATCCTCTCCTGTGTGATACTGTCTGCTGAGCCGTGTATCTAATCCTATCCTGTGTGATACTGTCTGCTGAGCCGTGTATCTAATCCTCTCCTGTGTGATACTGTCTGCTGAGCCGTGTATCTAATCCTCTCCTGATTGATACTGTCTGCTGAGCCCTGTATCTAATCCTCTCCTGTGTGATACTGTCTGCTGAGCTGTGTATCTAATCCTCTCCTATGTGATACTGTCTGCTGAGCCGTGTATCTAATCCTCTCCTGTGTGATACTGTCTGCTGAGCCGTGTATCTAATCCTATCCTGTGTGATACTGTCTGCTGAGCCGTGTATCTAATCCTCTCCTGTGTGATACTGTCTGCTGAGCCGTGTATCTAATCCTCTCCTGTGTGATACTGTCTGCTGAGCCGTGTATCTAATCCTCTCCTGATTGATACTGTCTGCTGAGCCGTGTATCTAATCCTCTCCTGTGTGATACTGTCTGCTGAGCTGTGTATCTAATCCTCTCCTATGTGATACTGTCTGCTGAGCTGTGTATCTAATCCTATCCTGTGTGATACTGTCTGCTGAGCCGTGTATCTAATCCCATCCTGTGTGATACTGTCTGCTTAGCTGTGTATCTAATCCTATCCTGTGTGATACTGTCTGCTGAGCCGTGTATCTAATCCTATCCTATGTGATACTGTCTGCTGAGCCGTGTATCTAATCCTCTCCTGTGTGATACGGTCTGCTGAGCCGTGTATCTAATCCTCTCCTGTGTGATACGGTCTGCTGAGCCGTGTATCTAATCCTATCCTGTGTGATACTGTCTGCTGAGCCGTGTATCTAATCCTATCCTGTGTGATACTGACTGCTGAGCCGTGTATCTAATCCTCTCCTGTGTGATACTGTCTGCTGAGCCGTGTATCTAATCCTATCCTGTGTGATACTGACTGCTGAGCCGTGTATCTAATCCTCTCCTGTGTGATACTGTCTGCTGAGCTGTGTATATAATCCTATCCTGTGTGATACTGTCTGCTGAGCCGTGTATCTAATCCTATCCTGTGTGATACTGTCTGCTGAGCCGTGTATCTAATCCTATCCTGTGTGATACTGTCTGCTGAGCCGTGTATCTAATCCTATCCTGTGTGATACTGTCTGCTGAGCCGTGTATCTAATCCTATCCTTTGTGATACCGTCTGCTGAGCTATGTATCTAATCCTCTTCTGTGTGAAACTCTCCTGAGCTGTGTATCTAATCCTCTCCTGTGTGATACTGTCTGCTGAGCCGTGTATCTAATCCTATCCTGTGTGATACTGTCTGCTGAGCCCTGTATCTAATATTATCCTGTGTGATACTGTCTGCTGAGCCGTGTATCTAATCCTATCCTGTGTGATACTGTCTCCTGAGCTGTGTATCTAATCCTATCCTGTGTGATACTGTCTGCTGAGCCGTGTATCTAATCCTATCCTGTGTGGTACTGTCTGCTGAGCCCTGTATCTAATCCTATCCTGTGTGATACTGTCTGCTGAGCCGTGTATCTAATCCTATCCTGTGTGATACTGTCTGCTGAGCCCTGTATCTAATCCTATCCTGTGTGATACTGTCTGCTGAGCCCTGTATCTAATCCTCTCCTGTGTGATACTGTCTGCTGAGCTGTGTATCTAATCCTATCCTGTGTGATTTTGTCTGCTGAGCCGTGTATCTAATCCTATCCTGTGTGATACTGTCTGCTGAGCCGTGTATCTAATCCTATCCTGTGTGATACCGTCTGCTGAGCTGTGTATCTAATCCTCTCCTGTGTGATACTGCCTGCTGAGCCGTGTATCTAATCCTCTCCTGTGTGATACTGTCTGCTGAGCCGTGTATCTAATCCTCTCCTGTGTGATACTGTCTGCTGAGCCGTGTATCTAATCCTCTCCTGTGTGATACTGCCTGCTGAGCCGTGTATCTAATCCTATCCTGTGTGATACTGTCTGCTGAGCTGTGTATCTAATCCTATCCTGTGTGATACTGTCTGCTGAGCTGTGTATCTAATCCTATCCTGTTTGATACTGTCTGCTGAGCCGTGTATCTAATCCTATCCTGTGTGATACTGTCTGCTGAGCCGTGTATCTAATCCTCTCCTGTGTGATACTGCCTGCTGAGCCGTGTATCTAATCCTCTCCTGTGTGATACTGTCTGCTGAGCCGTGTATCTAATCCTCTCCTGTGTGATACTGTCTGCTGAGCTGTGTATCTAATCCTCTCCTGTGTGATACTGCCTGCTGAGCCGTGTATCTAATCCTATCCTGTGTGATACTGTCTGCTGAGCCGTGTATCTAATCCTCTCCTGTGTGATACTGTCTGCTGAGCCGTGTATCTAATCCTCTCCTGTGTGATACTGTCTGCTGAGCTGTGTATCTAATCCTATCCTGTGTGATACTGTCTGCTGAGCCGTGTATCTAATCCTCTCCTGTGTGATACTGTCTGCTGAGCCGTGTATCAAATCCTCTCCTGTGTGATACTGTCTGCTGAGCCGTGTATCTAATCCTATCCTGTGTGATACTGTCTGCTGAGCCGTGTATCTAATCCCATCCTGTGTGATACTGTCTGCTGAGCCGTGTATCTAATCCTCTCCTGTGTGATACTGTCTGCTGAGCCGTGTATCTAATCCTATCCTGTGTGATACTGTCTGCTGAGCCGTGTATCTAATCCCATCCTGTGTGATACTGTCTGCTGAGCCGTGTATCTAATCCTATCCTGTGTGATACTGTCTGCTGAGCTGTGTATCTAATCCTCTCCTGTGTGATACTGTCTGCTGAGCCGTGTATCTAATCCTCTCCTGTGTGATACTGTCTGCTGAGCCGTGTATCTAATCCTCTCCTGTGTGATACTGTCTGCTGAGCCGTGTATCTAATCCCATCCTGTGTGATACTGTCTGCTGAGCCGTGTATCTAATCCTATCCTGTGTGATACTGTCTGCTGAGCCGTGTATCTAATCCTATCCTGTGTGAAACTCTCCTGAGCTGTGTATCTAATCCTATCCTGTGTGAAACTCTCCTGAGCTGTGTATCTAATCCTATCCTGTGTGATACTGTCTGCTGAGCCGTGTATCTAATCCTCTCCTGTGTGATGATGTCTGCTGAGCCGTGTATCTAATCCTATCCTGTGTGATACTGTCTGGTGAGCCCTGTATCTAATCCTCTCCTGTGTGATACTGTCTGCTGAGCTGTGTATCTAATCCTCTCCTGTGTGATACTGTCTGCAGAGCCGTGTATCTAATCCTCTCCTGTGTGATACTGTCTGCTGAGCTGTGTATCTAATCCTATCCTGTGTGATACTGTCTGCAGAGCCGTGTATCTAATCCTCTCCTGTGTGATACTGTCTGCTGAGCTGTGTATCTAATCCTATCCTGTGTGATACTGTCTGCTGAGCTGTGTATCTAATCCTATCCTGTATGATACTGTCTGCTGAGCTGTGTATCTAATCCTATCCTGTGTGATACTGTCTGCTGAGCTGTGTATCTAATCCTATCCTGTGTGATACTGTCTGCTGAGCTGTGTATCTAATCCTATCCTGTGTGATACTGTCTGCTGAGCTGTGTATCTAATCCTATCCTGTGTGATACTGTCTGCTGAGCTGTGTATCTAATCCTATCCTGTGTGATACTGTCTGCTGAGCTGTGTATCTAATCCTCTCCTGTGTGATACTGTCTGCTGAGCTGTGTATCTAATCCTATCCTGTGTGATACTGTCTGCTGAGCTGTGTATCTAATCCTCTCCTGTGTGATACTATCTGCAGAGCCGTGTATCTAATCCTCTCCTGTGTGATACTGTCTGCTGAGCTGTGTATCTAATCCTATCCTGTGTGATACTGTCTGCAGAGCCGTGTATCTAATCCTCTCCTGTGTGATACTGTCTGCTGAGCTGTGTATCTAATACTCTCCTGTGTGATACTGTCTGCTGAGCTGTGTATCTAATCCTCTCCTGTGTGATACTGTCTGCTGAGCTGTGTATCTAATCCTATCCTGTGTGATACTGTCTGCTGAGCTGTGTATCTAATCCTATCCTGTATGATACTGTCTGCTGAGCTGTGTATCTAATCCTATCCTGTGTGATACTGTCTGCTGAGCTGTGTATCTAATCCTATCCTGTGTGATACTGTCTTCTGAGCTGTGTATCTAATCCTCTCCTGTGTGATACTGTCTGCTGAGCCGTGTATCTAATCCCCTCCTGTGTGATACTGTCTGCTGAGCCGTGTATCTAATCCTATCCTGTGTGATTTTGTCTGCTGAGCCGTGTATCTAATCCTATCCTGTGTGATACTGTCTGCTGAGCCGTGTATCTAATCCTATCCTGTGTGATACCGTCTGCTGAGCCGTGTATCTAATCCTCTCCTGTGTGATACTGTCTTCTGAGCTGTGTATCTAATCCTCTCCTGTGTGATACTGTCTGCTGAGCTGTGTATCTAATCCTATCCTGTGTGATACTGTCTGCTGAGCCGTGTATCTAATCCTCTCCTGTGTGATACTGTCTGCTGAGCCGTGTATCTATTCCTATCCTATGTGATACTGTCTGCTGAGCTGTGTATCTAATCCTCTCCTGTGTGATACTGTCTGCTGAGCTGTGTATCTAATCCTATCCTGTGTGATACTGTCTGGTGAGCCGTGTATCTAATCCTATCCTGTGTGATACTGTCTGCTGAGCCGTGTATCTAATCCTATCCTGTGTGATACTGACTGCTGAGCCGTGTATCTAATCCTCTCCTGTGTGATACTGTCTGCTGAGCCGTGTATCTAATCCTATCCTGTGTGATACTGACTGCTGAGCCGTGTATCTAATCCTATCCTGTGTGATACTGACTGCTGAGCTGTGTATATAATCCTATCCTGTGTGATACTGTCTGCTGAGCCGTGTATCTAATCCTATCCTGTGTGATACTGTCTGCTGAGCCGTGTATCTAATCCTCTCCTGTGTGATACTGTCTGCTGAGCTGTGTATATAATCCTATCCTGTGTGATACTGTCTGCTGAGCCGTGTATCTAATCCTATCCTGTGTGATACTGACTGCTGAGCCGTGTATCTAATCCTATCCTGTGTGATACTGTCTGCTGAGCTGTGTATATAATCCTATCCTGTGTGATACTGTCTGCTGAGCCGTGTATCTAATCCTATTCGGTGTGATACTGTCTGCTGAGCCGTGTATCTAATCCTCTCCTGTGTGATACTGTCTGCTGAGCTGTGTATATAATCCTATCCTGTGTGATACTGTCTGCTGAGCCGTGTATCTAATCCTATCCTGTGTGATACTGTCTGCTGAGCCGTGTATCTAATCCTCTCCTGTGTGATACTGTCTGCTGAGCCGTGTATCTAATCCTATCCTGTGTGATACTGTCTGCTGAGCCGTGTATCTAATCCTATCCTGTGTGATACTGTCTGCTGAGCCGTGTATCTAATCCTATCCTGTGTGATACTGTCTGCTGAGCCGTGTATCTAATCCTATCCTTTGTGATACCGTCTGCTGAGCTGTGTATCTAATCCTCTCCTGTGTGAAACTCTCCTGAGCTGTGTATCTAATCCTCTCCTGTGTGATACTGTCTGCTGAGCCGTGTATCTAATCCTATCCTGTGTGATACTGTCTGCTGAGCCCTGTATCTAATCCTATCCTGTGTGATACTGTCTGCTGAGCCGTGTATCTAATCCTATCCTGTGTGATACTGTCTCCTGAGCTGTGTATCTAATCCTATCCTGTGTGATACTGTCTGCTGAGCCGTGTATCTAATCCTATCCTGTGTGATACTGTCTGCTGAGCCCTGTATCTAATCCTATCCTGTGTGATACTGTCTGCTGAGCCGTGTATCTAATCCTATCCTGTGTGATACTGTCTGCTGAGCCCTGTATCTAATCCTATCCTGTGTGATACTGTCTGCTGAGCCCTGTATCTAATCCTCTCCTGTGTGATACTGTCTGCTGAGCTGTGTATCTAATCCTATCCTGTGTGATACTGTCTGCTGAGCCGTGTATCTAATCCTATCCTGTGTGATTTTGTCTGCTGAGCCGTGTATCTAATCCTATCCTGTGTGATACTGTCTGCTGAGCCGTGTATCTAATCCTATCCTGTGTGATACCGTCTGCTGAGCTGTGTATCTAATCCTCTCCTGTGTGATACTGCCTGCTGAGCCGTGTATCTAATCCTCTCCTGTGTGATACTGTCTGCTGAGCCGTGTATCTAATCCTCTCCTGTGTGATACTGCCTGCTGAGCTGTGTATCTAATCCTATCCTGTGTGATACTGTCTGCTGAGCTGTGTATCTAATCCTCTCCTGTGTGATACTGTCTGCTGAGCCGTGTATCTAATCCTATCCTGTGTGATACTGTCTGCTGAGCTGTGTATCTAATCCTCTCCTGTGTGATACTGTCTGCTGAGCCGTGTATCTAATCCTCTCCTGTGTGATACTGCCTGCTGAGCCGTGTATCTAATCCTATCCTGTGTGATACTGTCTGCTGAGCCGTGTATCTAATCCTATCCTGTGTGATACTGTCTGCTGAGCCGTGTATCTAATCCTCTCCTGTGTGATACTGTCTGCTGAGCTGTGTATCTAATCCTCTCCTGTGTGATACTGCCTGCTGAGCCGTGTATCTAATCCTATCCTGTGTGATACTGTCTGCTGAGCCGTGTATCTAATCCTCTCCTGTGTGATACTGTCTGCTGAGCCGTGTATCTAATCCTCTCCTGTGTGATACTGTCTGCTGAGCTGTGTATCTAATCCTATCCTGTGTGATACTGTCTGCTGAGCCGTGTATCTAATCCTCTCCTGTGTGATACTGTCTGCTGAGCCATGTATCTAATCCTCTCCTGTGTGATACTGTCTGCTGAGCCGTGTATCTAATCCTATCCTGTGTGATACTGTCTGCTGAGCCGTGTATCTAATCCTCTCCTGTGTGATACTGTCTGCTGAGCCATGTATCAAATCCTCTCCTGTGTGATACTGTCTGCTGAGCCGTGTATCTAATCCTATCCTGTGTGATACTGTCTGCTGAGCCGTGTATCTAATCCCATCCTGTGTGATACTGTCTGCTGAGCCGTGTATCTAATCCTCTCCTGTGTGATACTGTCTGCTGAGCTGTGTATCTAATCCTATCCTGTGTGATACTGTCTGCTGAGCCGTGTATCTAATCCCATCCTGTGTGATACTGTCTGCTGAGCCGTGTATCTAATCCTCTCCTGTGTGATACTGTCTGCTGAGCCGTGTATCTAATCCTATCCTGTGTGATACTGTCTGCTGAGCCGTGTATCTAATCCTCTCCTGTGTGATACTGTCTGCTGAGCTGTGTATCTAATCCTATCCTGTGTGATACTGCCTGCTGAGCCGTGTATCTAATCCTATCCTGTGTGATACTGTCTGCTGAGCCGTGTATCTAATCCTCTCCTGTGTGATACTGTCTGCTGAGCCGTGTATCTAATCCTCTCCTGTGTGATACTGTCTGCTGAGCTGTGTATCTAATCCTATCCTGTGTGATACTGTCTGCTGAGCCGTGTATCTAATCCTCTCCTGTGTGATACTGTCTGCTGAGCCATGTATCTAATCCTCTCCTGTGTGATACTGTCTGCTGAGCCGTGTATCTAATCCTATCCTGTGTGATACTGTCTGCTGAGCCGTGTATCTAATCCTCTCCTGTGTGATACTGTCTGCTGAGCCATGTATCAAATCCTCTCCTGTGTGATACTGTCTGCTGAGCCGTGTATCTAATCCTATCCTGTGTGATACTGTCTGCTGAGCCGTGTATCTAATCCCATCCTGTGTGATACTGTCTGCTGAGCCGTGTATCTAATCCTCTCCTGTGTGATACTGTCTGCTGAGCCGTGTATCTAATCCTATCCTGTGTGATACTGTCTGCTGAGCCGTGTATCTAATCCCATCCTGTGTGATACTGTCTGCTGAGCCGTGTATCTAATCCTCTCCTGTGTGATACTGTCTGCTGAGCCGTGTATCTAATCCTATCCTGTGTGATACTGTCTGCTGAGCTGTGTATCTAATCCTCTCCTGTGTGATACTGTCTGCTGAGCCGTGTATCTAATCCTATCCTGTGTGATACTGTCTGCTGAGCTGTGTATCTAATCCTATCCTGTGTGAAACTCTCCTGAGCTGTGTATCTAATCCTATCCTGTGTGAAACTCTCCTGAGCTGTGTATCTAATCCTATCCTGTGTGATACTGTCTGCTGAGCCGTGTATCTAATCCTCTCCTGTGTGATACTGTCTGCTGAGCAGTGTATCTAATCCTATCCTGTGTGATACTGTCTGCTGAGCTGTGTATCTAATCCTCTCCTGTGTGAAACTCTCCTGAGCTGTGTATCTAATCCTATCCTGTGTGAAACTCTCCTGAGCTGTGTATCTAATCCTCTCCTGTGTGATGATGTCTGCTGAGCCGTGTATCTAATCCTCTCCTGTGTGATGATGTCTGCTGAGCCGTGTATCTAATCCTCTCCTGTGTGATACTGTCTGCTGAGCTGTGAATCTAATCCTATCCTGTGTGATGATGTCTGCTGAGCCGTGTATCTAATCCTATCCTGTGTGATACTGTCTTCTGAGCTGTGTATCTAATCCTATCCTTTGTGATACCGTCTGCTGAGCTGTGTATCTAATCCTCTCCTGTGTGAAACTCTCCTGAGCTGTGTATCTAATCCTCTCCTGTGTGATACTGTCTGCTGAGCCGTGTATCTAATCCTATCCTGTGTGATACTGTCTGCTGAGCCCTGTATCTAATCCTATCCTGTGTGATACTGTCTGCTGAGCCGTGTATCTAATCCTATCCTGTGTGATACTGTCTCCTGAGCTGTGTATCTAATCCTATCCTGTGTGATACTGTCTGCTGAGCCGTGTATCTAATCCTATCCTGTGTGATACTGTCTGCTGAGCCCTGTATCTAATCCTATCCTGTGTGATACTGTCTGCTGAGCCGTGTATCTAATCCTATCCTGTGTGATACTGTCTGCTGAGCCCTGTATCTAATCCTATCCTGTGTGATACTGTCTGCTGAGCCCTGTATCTAATCCTCTCCTGTGTGATACTGTCTGCTGAGCTGTGTATCTAATCCTATCCTGTGAGATACTGTCTGCTGAGCCGTGTATCTAATCCTATCCTGTGTGATTTTGTCTGCTGAGCCGTGTATCTAATCCTATCCTGTGTGATACTGTCTGCTGAGCCGTGTATCTAATCCTATCCTGTGTGATACCGTCTGCTGAGCTGTGTATCTAATCCTCTCCTGTGTGATACTGCCTGCTGAGCCGTGTATCTAATCCTCTCCTGTGTGATACTGTCTGCTGAGCCGTGTATCTAATCCTCTCCTGTGTGATACTGCCTGCTGAGCTGTGTATCTAATCCTATCCTGTGTGATACTGTCTGCTGAGCTGTGTATCTAATCCTCTCCTGTGTGATACTGTCTGCTGAGCTGTGTATCTAATCCTATCCTGTGTGATACTGTCTGCTGAGCTGTGTATCTAATCCTCTCCTGTGTGATACTGTCTGCTGAGCCGTGTATCTAATCCTCTCCTGTGTGATACTGCCTGCTGAGCCGTGTATCTAATCCTATCCTGTGTGATACTGTCTGCTGAGCCGTGTATCTAATCCTATCCTGTGTGATACTGTCTGCTGAGCCGTGTATCTAATCCTCTCCTGTGTGATACTGTCTGCTGAGCTGTGTATCTAATCCTCTCCTGTGTGATACTGCCTGCTGAGCCGTGTATCTAATCCTATCCTGTGTGATACTGTCTGCTGAGCCGTGTATCTAATCCTCTCCTGTGTGATACTGTCTGCTGAGCCGTGTATCTAATCCTCTCCTGTGTGATACTGTCTGCTGAGCTGTGTATCTAATCCTATCCTGTGTGATACTGTCTGCTGAGCCGTGTATCTAATCCTCTCCTGTGTGATACTGTCTGCTGAGCCATGTATCTAATCCTCTCCTGTGTGATACTGTCTGCTGAGCCGTGTATCTAATCCTATCCTGTGTGATACTGTCTGCTGAGCCGTGTATCTAATCCTCTCCTGTGTGATACTGTCTGCTGAGCCATGTATCAAATCCTCTCCTGTGTGATACTGTCTGCTGAGCCGTGTATCTAATCCTATCCTGTGTGATACTGTCTGCTGAGCCGTGTATCTAATCCCATCCTGTGTGATACTGTCTGCTGAGCCGTGTATCTAATCCTCTCCTGTGTGATACTGTCTGCTGAGCCGTGTATCTAATCCTATCCTGTGTGATACTGTCTGCTGAGCCGTGTATCTAATCCCATCCTGTGTGATACTGTCTGCTGAGCCGTGTATCTAATCCTCTCCTGTGTGATACTGTCTGCTGAGCCGTGTATCTAATCCTATCCTGTGTGATACTGTCTGCTGAGCCGTGTATCTAATCCTCTCCTGTGTGATACTGTCTGCTGAGCTGTGTATCTAATCCTATCCTGTGTGATACTGCCTGCTGAGCCGTGTATCTAATCCTATCCTGTGTGATACTGTCTGCTGAGCCGTGTATCTAATCCTCTCCTGTGTGATACTGTCTGCTGAGCCGTGTATCTAATCCTCTCCTGTGTGATACTGTCTGCTGAGCTGTGTATCTAATCCTATCCTGTGTGATACTGTCTGCTGAGCCGTGTATCTAATCCTCTCCTGTGTGATACTGTCTGCTGAGCCATGTATCTAATCCTCTCCTGTGTGATACTGTCTGCTGAGCCGTGTATCTAATCCTATCCTGTGTGATACTGTCTGCTGAGCCGTGTATCTAATCCTCTCCTGTGTGATACTGTCTGCTGAGCCATGTATCAAATCCTCTCCTGTGTGATACTGTCTGCTGAGCCGTGTATCTAATCCTATCCTGTGTGATACTGTCTGCTGAGCCGTGTATCTAATCCCATCCTGTGTGATACTGTCTGCTGAGCCGTGTATCTAATCCTCTCCTGTGTGATACTGTCTGCTGAGCCGTGTATCTAATCCTATCCTGTGTGATACTGTCTGCTGAGCCGTGTATCTAATCCCATCCTGTGTGATACTGTCTGCTGAGCCGTGTATCTAATCCTCTCCTGTGTGATACTGTCTGCTGAGCCGTGTATCTAATCCTATCCTGTGTGATACTGTCTGCTGAGCTGTGTATCTAATCCTCTCCTGTGTGATACTGTCTGCTGAGCCGTGTATCTAATCCTATCCTGTGTGATACTGTCTGCTGAGCTGTGTATCTAATCCTATCCTGTGTGAAACTCTCCTGAGCTGTGTATCTAATCCTATCCTGTGTGAAACTCTCCTGAGCTGTGTATCTAATCCTATCCTGTGTGATACTGTCTGCTGAGCCGTGTATCTAATCCTCTCCTGTGTGATACTGTCTGCTGAGCCGTGTATCTAATCCTCTCCTGTGTGATACTGTCTGCTGAGCCGTGTATCTAATCCTATCCTGTGTGATACTGTCTGCTGAGCTGTGTATCTAATCCTATCCTGTGTGAAACTCTCCTGAGCTGTGTATCTAATCCTCTCCTGTGTGAAACTCTCCTGAGCTGTGTATCTAATCCTATCCTGTGTGAAACTCTCCTGAGCTGTGTATCTAATCCTCTCCTGTGTGAAACTCTCCTGAGCCGTGTATCTAATCCTCTCCTGTGTGATGATGTCTGCTGAGCCGTGTATCTAATCCTCTCCTGTGTGATGATGTCTGCTGAGCCGTGTATCTAATCCTCTCCTGTGTGATACTGTCTGCTGAGCTGTGAATCTAATCCTATCCTGTGTGATGATGTCTGCTGAGCCGTGTATCTAATCCTATCCTGTGTGATACTGTCTTCTGAGCTGTGTATCTAATCCTATCCTGTGTGATACTGTCTGCTGAGCCGTGTATCTAATCCTATCCTGTGTGATACCGTCTGCTGAGCCGTGTATCTAATCCTATCCTGTGTGATACTGCCTGCTGAGCCGTGTATCTAATCCTCTCCTATGTGATACTGCCTGCTGAGCCGTGTATCTAATCCTCTCCTGTGTGATACTGCCTGCTGAGCTGTGTATCTAATCCTATCCTGTGTGATACTGTCTGCTGAGCTGTGTATCTAATCCTATCCTGTGTGATACTGTCTGCTGAGCTGTGTATCTAATCCTATCCTGTGTGATACTGTCTGCTGAGCCGTGTATCTAATCCTATCCTGTGTGATACTGTCTGCTGAGCCGTGTATCTAATCCTCTCCTGTGTGATACTGCCTGCTGAGCCGTGTATCTAATCCTCTCCTGTGTGATACTGTCTGCTGAGCCGTGTATCTAATCCTCTCCTGTGTGATACTGACTGCTGAGCCGTGTATCTAATTCTCTCCTGTGTGATACTGTCTGCTGAGCTGTGTATCTAATCCTCTCCTGTGTGATACTGTCTGCTGAGCCGTGTATCTAATCCTATCCTGTGTGATACTGTCTGCTGAGCTGTGTATCTAATCCTATCCTGTGTGATACTGTCTGCTGAGCCGTGTATCTAATCCTCTCCTGTGTGATACTGTCTGCTGAGCCGTGTATCTAATCCTCTCCTGTGTGATACTATCTGCTGAGCCGTGTATCTAATCCTATCCTGTGTGATACTGTCTGCTGATCCGTGTATCTAATCCTCTCCTGTGTGATACTGTCTGCTGAGCTGTGTATCTAATCCTCTCCTGTGTGATACTGTCTGCTGAGCCGTGTATCTAATCCTATCCTGTGTGATACTGTCTGCTGAGCCGTGTATCTAATCCTATCCTGTGTGATACTGTCTGCTGAGCCGTGTATCTAATCCTCTCCTGTGTGATACTGTCTGCTGAGCCGTGTATCTAATCCTATCCTGTGTGATACTGTCTGCTGAGCTGTGTATCTAATCCCATCCTGTGTGATACTCTCTCCTGAGTCGTGTATCTAATCCTATCCTGTGTGATACTGTCTGCTGAGCCGTGTATCTAATCCTCTCCTGTGTGATACTGTCTGCTGAGCTGTGTATCTAATCCCATCCTGTGTGATACTGTCTCCTGAGTCGTGTATCTAATCCTCTCCTGTGTGATACCGTCTGCTGAGCCGTGTATCTAATCCTATCCTGTGTGATTTTGTCTGCTGAGCCGTGTATCTAATCCTATCCTGTGTGATACTGTCTGCTGAACCGTGTATCTAATCCTATCCTGTGTGATACTGTCTGCTGAGCCGTGTATCTAATCCTATCCTGTGTGATACTGTCTGCTGAGCTGTGTATCTAATCCTCTCCTGTGTGATACTGCCTGCTGAGCTGTGTATCTAATCCTCTCCTGTGTGATAATGCCTGCTGAGCCGTGTATCTAATCCTCTCCTGTGTGATACTGTCTGCTGAGCTGTGTATCTAATCCTCTCCTGTGTGATAATGCCTGCTGAGCCGTGTATCTAATCCTCTCCTGTGTGATACTGCCTGCTGAGCTGTGTATCTAATCCTCTCCTGTGTGATACTGCCTGCTGAGCTGTGTATCTAATCCTCTCCTGTGTGATACTGTCTGCTGAGCCGTGTATCTAATCCTCTCCTGTGTGATACTGTCTGCTGAGCCGTGTATCTAATCCTATCCTGTGTGATACTGTCTGCTGAGCTGTGTATCTAATCCTCTCCTATGTGATACTGTCTGCTGAGCTGTGTATCTAATCCTATCCTGTGTGATACTGTCTGCTGAGCCGTGTATCTAATCCCATCCTGTGTGATACTGTCTGCTGAGCTGTGTATCTAATCCTATCCTGTGTGATACTGTCTGCTGAGCTGTGTATCTAATCCTCTCCTGTGTGATACTGTCTGCTGAGCTGTGTATCTAATCCTCTCCTGTGTGATACTGTCTGCTGAGCTGTGTATCTAATCCTCTCCTGTGTGATACCGTCTGCTGAGCCGTGTATCTAATCCTCTCCTGTGTGATACTGTCTGCTGAGCCGTGTATCTAATCCTATCCTATGTGATACAGTCTGCTGAGCTGTGTATCTAATCCTCTCCTGTGTGATACAGTCCGCTGAGCCGTGTATCTAATCCTATCCGGTGTGATACTGTCTGCTGAGCTGTGTATCTAATCCTATCCTATGTGATACTGTCCGCTGAGCCGTGTATCTAATCCTATCCTGTGTGATACTGTCTGCTGAGCCGTGTATCTAATCCTCTCCTGTGTGATACTGTCTGCTGAGCCGTGTATCTAATCCTCTCCTGTGTGATACTGTCTGCTGAGCCGTGTATCTAATCCTATCCTGTGTGATACTGTCTGCTGAGCCGTGTATCTAATCCTATCCTGTGTGATACTGTCTGCTGAGCCGTGTATCTAATCCTATCCGGTGTGATACTGTCTGCTGAGCTGTGTATCTAATCATATCCTATGTGATACTGTCTGCTGAGCCGTGTATCTAATCCTCTCCTGTGTGATACTGCCTGCTGAGCCGTGTATCTAATTCTATCCTGTGTGATACTGTCTGCTGAGCCGTGTATCTAATCCTCTCCTGTGTGATACTGTCTGCTGAGCTGTGTATCTAATCCTCTCCTGTGTGATACTGTCTGCTGAGCCGTGTATCTAATCCTCTCCTGTGTGATACTGTCTGCTGAGCCGTGTATCTAATCCTCTCCTGTGTGATACTGTCTGCTGAGCTGTGTATCTAATCCTATCCTGTGTGATACTGTGTGCTGAGCCGTGTATCTAATCCTCTCCTGTGTGATACTGTCTGCTGAGCTGTGTATCTAATCCTATCCTGTGTGATACTGTCTGCTGAGCCGTGTATCTAATCCTATCCTGTGTGATACTGTCTGCTGAGCCGTGTATCTAATCCTCTCCTGTGTGATACTGTCTGCTGAGCCGTGTATCTAATCCTCTCCTGTGTGATACTGTCTGCTGAGCCGTGTATCTAATCCTCTCCTGTGTGATACTGCCTGCGGCTCTGCTGTATCTGATTCTATCATGTGGTACTGTCTGCTGAGCCGTGTATCTAATCCTATCCTGTGTGATACTGTGTGCTGAGCCGTGTATCTAATCCTCTCCTGTGTGATACTGTCTGCTGAGCTGTGTATCTAATCCTATCCTGTGTGATACTGTCTGCTGAGCCGTGTATCTAATCCTATCCTGTGTGATACTGTCTGCTGAGCCGTGTATCTAATCCTATCCTGTGTGATACTGTCTGCTGAGCCGTGTATCTAATCCTATCCTGTGTGATACTGTCTGCTGAGCCGTGTATCTAATCCTATCCTTTGTGATACCGTCTGCTGAGCTGTGTATCTAATCCTCTCCTGTGTGAAACTCTCCTGAGCTGTGTATCTAATCCTCTCCTGTGTGATACTGTCTGCTGAGCCGTGTATCTAATCCTATCCTGTGTGATACTGTCTGCTGAGCCCTGTATCTAATCCTATCCTGTGTGATACTGTCTGCTGAGCCGTGTATCTAATCCTATCCTGTGTGATACTGTCTCCTGAGCTGTGTATCTAATCCTATCCTGTGTGATACTGTCTGCTGAGCCGTGTATCTAATCCTATCCTGTGTGATACTGTCTGCTGAGCCCTGTATCTAATCCTATCCTGTGTGATACTGTCTGCTGAGCCGTGTATCTAATCCTATCCTGTGTGATACTGTCTGCTGAGCCCTGTATCTAATCCTATCCTGTGTGATACTGTCTGCTGAGCCCTGTATCTAATCCTCTCCTGTGTGATACTGTCTGCTGAGCTGTGTATCTAATCCTATCCTGTGTGATACTGTCTGCTGAGCCGTGTATCTAATCCTATCCTGTGTGATTTTGTCTGCTGAGCCGTGTATCTAATCCTATCCTGTGTGATACTGTCTGCTGAGCCGTGTATCTAATCCTATCCTGTGTGATACCGTCTGCTGAGCTGTGTATCTAATCCTCTCCTGTGTGATACTGCCTGCTGAGCCGTGTATCTAATCCTCTCCTGTGTGATACTGTCTGCTGAGCCGTGTATCTAATCCTCTCCTGTGTGATACTGCCTGCTGAGCTGTGTATCTAATCCTATCCTGTGTGATACTGTCTGCTGAGCTGTGTATCTAATCCTCTCCTGTGTGATACTGTCTGCTGAGCCGTGTATCTAATCCTATCCTGTGTGATACTGTCTGCTGAGCTGTGTATCTAATCCTCTCCTGTGTGATACTGTCTGCTGAGCCGTGTATCTAATCCTCTCCTGTGTGATACTGCCTGCTGAGCCGTGTATCTAATCCTATCCTGTGTGATACTGTCTGCTGAGCCGTGTATCTAATCCTATCCTGTGTGATACTGTCTGCTGAGCCGTGTATCTAATCCTCTCCTGTGTGATACTGTCTGCTGAGCTGTGTATCTAATCCTCTCCTGTGTGATACTGCCTGCTGAGCCGTGTATCTAATCCTATCCTGTGTGATACTGTCTGCTGAGCCGTGTATCTAATCCTCTCCTGTGTGATACTGTCTGCTGAGCCGTGTATCTAATCCTCTCCTGTGTGATACTGTCTGCTGAGCTGTGTATCTAATCCTATCCTGTGTGATACTGTCTGCTGAGCCGTGTATCTAATCCTCTCCTGTGTGATACTGTCTGCTGAGCCGTGTATCTAATCCTATCCTGTGTGATACTGACTGCTGAGCTGTGTATCTAATCCTCTCCTGTGTGATACTGTCTGCTGAGCCGTGTATCTAATCCTCTCCTGTGTGATACTGTCTGCTGAGCTGTGTATCTAATCCTATCCTGTGTGATACTGTCTGCTGAGCCGTGTATCTAATCCTCTCCTGTGTGATACTGTCTGCTGAGCCGTGTATCTAATCCTATCCTGTGTGATACTGTCTGCTGAGCCGTGTATCTAATCCTCTCCTGTGTGATACTGTCTGCTGAGCCGTGTATCTAATCCTCTCCTGTGTGATACTGTCTGCTGAGCTGTGTATCTAATCCTATCCTGTGTGATACTGTCTGCTGAGCCGTGTATCTAATCCTCTCCTGTGTGATACTGTCTGCTGAGCCGTGTATCTAATCCTATCCTGTGTGATACTGTCTGCTGAGCCGTGTATCTAATCCTCTCCTGTGTGATACTGTCTGCTGAGCCGTGTATCTAATCCTCTCCTGTGTGATACTGTCTGCTGAGCTGTGTATCTAATCCTATCCTGTGTGATACTGTCTGCTGAGCCCTGTATCTAATCCTCTCCTGTGTGATACTGTCTGCTGAGCCGTGTATCTAATCCTATCCTGTGTGATACTGTCTGCTGAGCCGTGTATCTAATCCTCTCCTGTGTGATACTGTCTGCTGAGCCATGTATCAAATCCTCTCCTGTGTGATACTGTCTGCTGAGCCGTGTATCTAATCCTATCCTGTGTGATACTGTCTGCTGAGCCGTGTATCTAATCCCATCCTGTGTGATACTGTCTGCTGAGCCGTGTATCTAATCCTCTCCTGTGTGATACTGTCTGCTGAGCCGTGTATCTAATCCTATCCTGTGTGATACTGTCTGCTGAGCCGTGTATCTAATCCCATCCTGTGTGATACTGTCTGCTGAGCCGTGTATCTAATCCTCTCCTGTGTGATACTGTCTGCTGAGCCGTGTATCTAATCCTATCCTGTGTGATACTGTCTGCTGAGCCGTGTATCTAATCCTCTCCTGTGTGATACTGTCTGCTGAGCTGTGTATCTAATCCTATCCTGTGTGATACTGCCTGCTGAGCCGTGTATCTAATCCTATCCTGTGTGATACTGTCTGCTGAGCCGTGTATCTAATCCTCTCCTGTGTGATACTGTCTGCTGAGCCGTGTATCTAATCCTCTCCTGTGTGATACTGTCTGCTGAGCTGTGTATCTAATCCTATCCTGTGTGATACTGTCTGCTGAGCCGTGTATCTAATCCTCTCCTGTGTGATACTGTCTGCTGAGCCATGTATCTAATCCTCTCCTGTGTGATACTGTCTGCTGAGCCGTGTATCTAATCCTATCCTGTGTGATACTGTCTGCTGAGCCGTGTATCTAATCCTCTCCTGTGTGATACTGTCTGCTGAGCCATGTATCAAATCCTCTCCTGTGTGATACTGTCTGCTGAGCCGTGTATCTAATCCTATCCTGTGTGATACTGTCTGCTGAGCCGTGTATCTAATCCCATCCTGTGTGATACTGTCTGCTGAGCCGTGTATCTAATCCTCTCCTGTGTGATACTGTCTGCTGAGCCGTGTATCTAATCCTATCCTGTGTGATACTGTCTGCTGAGCCGTGTATCTAATCCCATCCTGTGTGATACTGTCTGCTGAGCCGTGTATCTAATCCTCTCCTGTGTGATACTGTCTGCTGAGCCGTGTATCTAATCCTATCCTGTGTGATACTGTCTGCTGAGCTGTGTATCTAATCCTCTCCTGTGTGATACTGTCTGCTGAGCCGTGTATCTAATCCTATCCTGTGTGATACTGTCTGCTGAGCTGTGTATCTAATCCTATCCTGTGTGAAACTCTCCTGAGCTGTGTATCTAATCCTATCCTGTGTGATACTGTCTGCTGAGCCGTGTATCTAATCCTCTCCTGTGTGATACTGTCTGCTGAGCAGTGTATCTAATCCTATCCTGTGTGATACTGTCTGCTGAGCTGTGTATCTAATCCTATCCTGTGTGAAACTCTCCTGAGCTGTGTATCTAATCCTATCCTGTGTGATACTGTCTGCTGAGCTGTGTATCTAATCCTCTCCTGTGTGATGATGTCTGCTGAGCCGTGTATCTAATCCTCTCCTGTGTGATACTGTCTGCTGAGCTGTGAATCTAATCCTATCCTGTGTGATGATGTCTGCTGAGCCGTGTATCTAATCCTATCCTGTGTGATACTGTCTTCTGAGCTGTGTATCTAATCCTATCCTGTGTGATACTGTCTGCTGAGCCGTGTATCTAATCCTATCCTGTGTGATACCGTCTGCTGAGCCGTGTATCTAATCCTATCCTGTGTGATACTGCCTGCTGAGCCGTGTATCTAATCCTCTCCTGTGTGATACTGCCTGCTGAGCCGTGTATCTAATCCTCTCCTGTGTGATACTCCCTGCTGAGCTGTGTATCTAATCCTATCCTGTGTGATACTGTCTGCTGAGCTGTGTATCTAATCCTATCCTGTGTGATACTGTCTGCTGAGCTGTGTATCTAATCCTATCCTGTGTGATACTGTCTGCTGAGCCGTGTATCTAATCCTCTCCTGTATGATACTGTCTGCTGAGCTGTGTATCTAATCCTCTCCTGTGTGATACTGTCTGCTGAGCCGTGTATCTAATCCTATCCTGTGTGATACTGTCTGCTGAGCCGTGTATCTAATCCTCTCCTGTGTGATACTGCCTGCTGAGCCGTGTATCTAATCCTCTCCTGTGTGATACTGTCTGCTGAGCCGTGTATCTAATCCTCTCCTGTGTGATACTGTCTGCTGAGCTGTGTATCTAATCCTCTCCTGTGTGATACTGTCTGCTGAGCTGTGTATCTAATCCTCTCCTGTGTGATACTGTCTGCTGAGCCGTGTATCTAATCCTATCCTGTGTGATACTGTCTGCTGAGCTGTGTATCTAATCCTATCCTGTGTGATACTGTCTGCTGAGCCGTGTATCTAATCCTCTCCTGTGTGATACTGTCTGCTGAGCCGTGTATCTAATCCTCTCCTGTGTGATACTATCTGCTGAGCCGTGTATCTAATCCTATCCTGTGTGATACTGTCTGCTGATCCGTGTATCTAATCCTCTCCTGTGTGATACTGTCTGCTGAGCTGTGTATCTAATCCTCTCCTGTGTGATACTGTCTGCTGAGCCGTGTATCTAATCCTATCCTGTGTGATACTGTCTGCTGAGCCGTGTATCTAATCCTATCCTGTGTGATACTGTCTGCTGAGCCGTGTATCTAATCCTCTCCTGTGTGATACTGTCTGCTGAGCCGTGTATCTAATCCTATCCTGTGTGATACTGTCTGCTGAGCTGTGTATCTAATCCCATCCTGTGTGATACTGTCTCCTGAGTCGTGTATCTAATCCTATCCTGTGTGATACTGTCTGCTGAGCCGTGTATCTAATCCTCTCCTGTGTGATACTGTCTGCTGAGCTGTGTATCTAATCCCATCCTGTGTGATACTGTCTGCTGAGCCGTGTATCTAATCCTCTCCTGTGTGATACCGTCTGCTGAGCCGTGTATCTAATCCTATCCTGTGTGATTTTGTCTGCTGAGCCGTGTATCTAATCCTATCCTGTGTGATACTGTCTGCTGAACCGTGTATCTAATCCTATCCTGTGTGATACTGTCTGCTGAGCCGTGTATCTAATCCTATCCTGTGTGATACTGTCTGCTGAGCTGTGTATCTAATCCTCTCCTGTGTGATACTGCCTGCTGAGCTGTGTATCTAATCCTCTCCTGTGTGATAATGCCTGCTGAGCCGTGTATCTAATCCTCTCCTGTGTGATACTGTCTGCTGAGCTGTGTATCTAATCCTCTCCTGTGTGATAATGCCTGCTGAGCCGTGTATCTAATCCTCTCCTGTGTGATACTGCCTGCTGAGCTGTGTATCTAATCCTCTCCTGTGTGATAATGCCTGCTGAGCTGTGTATCTAATCCTCTCCTGTGTGATACTGCCTGCTGAGCTGTGTATCTAATCCTCTCCTGTGTGATACTGTCTGCTGAGCCGTGTATCTAATCCTATCCTGTGTGATACTGTCTGCTGAGCCGTGTATCTAATCCTATCCTGTGTGATACTGTCTGCTGAGCTGTGTATCTAATCCTCTCCTATGTGATACTGTCTGCTGAGCTGTGTATCTAATCCTATCCTGTGTGATACTGTCTGCTGAGCCGTGTATCTAATCCCATCCTGTGTGATACTGTCTGCTGAGCTGTGTATCTAATCCTATCCTGTGTGATACTGTCTGCTGAGCTGTGTATCTAATCCTCTCCTGTGTGATACTGTCTGCTGAGCTGTGTATCTAATCCTCTCCTGTGTGATACTGTCTGCTGAGCTGTGTATCTAATCCTCTCCTGTGTGATACCGTCTGCTGAGCCGTGTATCTAATCCTCTCCTGTGTGATACTGTCTGCTGAGCCGTGTATCTAATCCTATCCTATGTGATACAGTCTGCTGAGCTGTGTATCTAATCCTCTCCTGTGTGATACAGTCCGCTGAGCCGTGTATCTAATCCTATCCGGTGTGATACTGTCTGCTGAGCTGTGTATCTAATCCTATCCTATGTGATACTGTCCGCTGAGCCGTGTATCTAATCCTATCCTGTGTGATACTGTCTGCTGAGCCGTGTATCTAATCCTCTCCTGTGTGATACTGTCTGCTGAGCCGTGTATCTAATCCTCTCCTGTGTGATACTGTCTGCTGAGCCGTGTATCTAATCCTATCCTGTGTGATACTGTCTGCTGAGCCGTGTATCTAATCCTATCCTGTGTGATACTGTCTGCTGAGCTGTGTATCTAATCATATCCTATGTGATACTGTCTGCTGAGCCGTGTATCTAATCCTCTCCTGTGTGATACTGTCTGCTGAGCTGTGTATCTAATCATCTCCTGTGTGATACTGCCTGCTGAGCCGTGTATCTAATTCTATCCTGTGTGATACTGTCTGCTGAGCCGTGTATCTAATCCTCTCCTGTGTGATACTGTCTGCTGAGCTGTGTATCTAATCCTCTCCTGTGTGATACTGTCTGCTGAGCCGTGTATCTAATCCTCTCCTGTGTGATACTGTCTGCTGAGCCGTGTATCTAATCCTCTCCTGTGTGATACTGTCTGCTGAGCTGTGTATCTAATCCTCTCCTGTGTGATACTGTCTGCTGAGCCGTGTATCTAATCCTCTCCTGTGTGATACTGTCTGCTGAGCCGTGTATCTAATCCTCTCCTGTGTGATACTGCCTGCGGCTCTGCTGTATCTGATTCTATCATGTGGTACTGTCTGCTGAGCCGTGTATCTAATCCTATCCTGTGTGATACTGTGTGCTGAGCCGTGTATCTAATCCTCTCCTGTGTGATACTGTCTGCTGAGCTGTGTATCTAATCCTATCCTGTGTGATACTGTCTGCTGAGCCGTGTATCTAATCCTATCCTGTGTGATACTGTCTGCTGAGCCGTGTATCTAATCCTATCCTGTGTGATACTGTGTGCTGAGCTGTGTATCTAATCCTATCCTGTGTGATACTGTGTGCTGAGCTGTGTATCTAATCCTATCCTGTGTGATACTGTCTGCTGAGCCGTGTATCTAATCCTATCCTGTGTGATACTGTCTGCTGAGCCGTGTATCTAATCCTATCCTGTGTGATACTGTCTGCTGAGCTGTGTATCTAATCATATCCTATGTGATACTGTCTGCTGAGCCGTGTATCTAATCCTCTCCTGTGTGATACTGCCTGCTGAGCCGTGTATCTAATTCTATCCTGTGTGATACTGTCTGCTGAGCCGTGTATCTAATCCTCTCCTGTGTGATACTGTCTGCTGAGCTGTGTATCTAATCCTCTCCTGTGTGATACTGTCTGCTGAGCCGTGTATCTAATCCTCTCCTGTGTGATACTGTCTGCTGAGCCGTGTATCTAATCCTCTCCTGTGTGATACTGTCTGCTGAGCTGTGTATCTAATCCTATCCTGTGTGATACTGTGTGCTGAGCCGTGTATCTAATCCTCTCCTGTGTGATACTGTCTGCTGAGCTGTGTATCTAATCCTATCCTGTGTGATACTGTCTGCTGAGCCGTGTATCTAATCCTATCCTGTGTGATACTGTCTGATGAGCCGTGTATCTAATCCTCTCCTGTGTGATACTGTCTGCTGAGCCGTGTATCTAATCCTCTCCTGTGTGATACTGTCTGCTGAGCCGTGTATCTAATCCTCTCCTGTGTGATACTGTCTGCTGAGCTGTGTATCTAATCCTCTCCTGTGTGATACTGCCTGCGGCTCTGCTGTATCTGATTCTATCATGTGGTACAGTCTGTTGAGCTGTGTATCTAAGCTGATCAGGTGTGATACAATCTCAGCACTACTTCCCCATCATGGTACAGAGGCCTCACTCTAAAGAGTTAACCCCTTCCCTACCTGAAGCCTGTGATGGAAGCTCTTATTGATCCAGGCTGGGGTTTTTTTTGGGGGGCTGTAAATCAGATAAGTGGCTGCTCTCAGGTTTATGTACAGACCTGTGTGAGCTAATTGCTGATCTCTCAGGACCTCTACAGGGGGTTTCTCTGAGGGTCTAATCCACTTAAAGGCACAATCTGAGTACATGAAAGATTTATTAGTGCCCCCTCCCCCACGCACACATTAGTGGCTGCATTGACTGCTGTGAAGGAGTATATGGTATGGGTTAACATATGGGCATACGCAGCTAGTGAGGCATACAGAGGGGCCTGGGGGTCTGCTACTGAGACCAACCATCACCCACCATGTACATGATAGGGCCCTTTGTGGAGTCTGCTCCACGGCCATCACTGGGCATTGCAGCCCATTAAAGGGGTGATTGACATCTGTCTCCCTGGCCCGTCCCTTTATGGACCCAAATATAATCATCAGCCAGTACATCGTAATAGAAAGTATAACTGGCAAGGAGGTCACATCTGATGTGATATTACACTGAGGTCACCTCCCCACAAAAAGTGCTTGTGTGTATTGTCAACCACTATTTCCACAAGATGGGCACCGCCATGGGGACCACTGCCATCCCTAGAACAAATATCCCTCCTCTGATTCATGCCTTCAGCAGTAAATACATACTCCACCTTCATAGGAACACCCTCCTACCACAACATGGGCTTCCTCATGGTGATCTCCTGCACCCCTAATACTAAGGGTATGTGCATGCAACACCTTTTTTTACGTGGGCCCTCTTAGGAACATGCTAAAAAAGATGGAACGTATGTACTGCAATGTCTAAACGACTGGCTGTGGATATGTTCAGTCTTCTGAACGTCTTTTAACCAAATCAGCTTTCAAAAGACGCAAAATGGGTAAAGTGATCTGACAATTTTTCAGGCAGCCGCTCAATAGTTTATGTCAAAATGTAAAAAAAAAGTCAAAGAAAGACGCTTCATGACAAAAGACACAGGCGGGTCCTGAAGCGTCTTCATCTGGCAAAACTCAGTGGGTATCCTCCATGAGCACATACTCTAAGAATTATCTGATTCCGGCCTCTAGTATTAAACCCAGGGGTAGTAAAGACATACTCCACTAGCATTAAACACAGGGGCAGTAAAGACATACAATACCCTCACAAGAACACCTTCACTACTTTCACTACAGGAGCACTGCCATGGGGACCTCCTCCTCCCTTGACACTAAGAATTTCTTCTCTAATTCCAGCCTGCAGTATTAAACCCAGGGGTAGTAAAAACCTACTCCACCTCCACAAGAATACATTCACTACATGGGCACTGCCATGGACACATCCTCCACCCCTGACACTAAGAATTTGTTCTCTGATTCCTGCCACTGGCATTTTATCCAGGGGTAGTAAAGACATACTCCACCCCCACAAGAATACTTTCACTCCTTCCACTACATGGGCACCTCCTCCACCCCTGACACTAAGAATTTCTTCTCTGATTCTTGCGTCTAGCATTAAACACACGGCCAGTAAAGACATACCATACTCTCATAAGAACAACGTCGATACTTTTACTACAGGGGCACCGCCATGGCCACCTCTTCCACCCCTGACGCTAAGAATTTCTTCTCTGATTCCTGCCACTGGCATTTTATCCAGGGGCAGTAAAGACATACTCCATCCCACAAGATTACCTTCACACTTTCCACTACATGGACACTGCCATGGACACCTCTTCCACCCAGACGCTAAAAATTTCTTCTCTGATTCCTGCCTCTACCATTAAATACTGGGGCAGTAAAGACATACTCTACCCTCACAAGAACACCTTCACTGCTTTCGCTACAGGGGCACCGCCTCCATCCTAACACTAAGAAATTTTTCTCGGAATCCTTCCTCTATCAGTAAACCCCAGAAAATAAAGCAAGGACTGATATAAGCATGCTCCGATGCAATGAGCACTAGAGAGACATACAATATTCTACGGAAAGACCTTCACCCTTCTACATTACTGTGTCATTTCCTTTCTAGAACACAACCTAAGAGGGACAAAAGCGGTGGGTCCGATTCATCCGGACGGACAATTTGTTCACCAACCTTTATGGCAAGTGCGCTGGAGTAAGAAGCCCCAAATTTATTAAGAGGAATAATTTATGATGATGCCCCCTCCTGGCCGAGCTCTGGCAAAAAGTAGTTGGAGCTGTTCAGGACTGGTGTAAAAATGCCAAAAGCTACAACATGTATGTGAAACTACAAAGTTGTGTAAAAACTTTGCAGCATTTCAACCAGTTTTCAGCATAAAAAGGACAAAAACAGTGTGAAGCATCAGCGCCTTAGTGTTAAAATCTTTAATAAAAGCTCGCTGCCGTAAATTCACCCAGATGCATTAAGAGGCGCTCGCTTACTGTGCGTGCGCCAAAAGAATCAAGGCGTAAATTTGCCTTATGATTTCTGCCACTTTCTGCCATTAATGATAATAAATGTGCCGTGCTCCCCCTCCAGTGGACTGGACTCTGTCTCCATCTAGTGGTGACTGCAGTCACGACAGGGATCTGATGAGGGTATATACCGTATACTCCTTACTAAATATTTAGCATTTCACGTCATGTAATAAACATTCCCTCTATCAGCCGGAGCGCGGAGCTGCATAAGGATCCGACCTCACTGGAGGGGATGACCGGCTTCTCTGGGGACTTTAATGGGGGGGCTGTAAAGTTTTGTGTCCCCTGATGAATGACCGCCCCCCCCCAACCCAGAATGGACAGTTGGCTGAGAAATGACAAGAAATATTTAGTGTAATTTACATTAGAGAATAAAACGGAAGAACTTGAGGATTTTATAATCTTTAGTTTATGAGTAAATCTGACTCCAGTAACATGAAGGCAAATGGTGATCAATGATTCAATAATCCCCCTGCAGCGACCCCTGAGCGACGCCCTCCAGCGCCCCCCGCAGATAACGATTACTGACTGCTCCCCATGAAAGTCTCGCAAGGATCTTAGTGATCTCACTGTCTGATCCAGTAATTATTTCTATCAGAACCATTTTATATGATCCCTGGTGGAGTAGAGGGTAATAAAACATCCCTAGTGAGCGAGTGGGTCACTATCTCAGATGGTCGGAGGGTTATCATACTATCCCAGACGGCAGAGTAATGGCGACTGCACGGAGCATTCCTGATAGCACAGTGTACCTAATAGTCATACTCCTGGTGGTCCAGTGTACCTAATAATAATACTCCTGGTGGTCCAGTGTACCTAATAATAATACTCCTGGTGGTCCAGTGTACCTAATAATAATACTCCTGGTGGTCCAGTGTACCAAATAATGATACTCCTGGTGGTCCAGTGTACCTAATAATGATACTCCTGGTGGTCCAGTGTACCTAATAATAATGCTCCTGGTGGTCCAGTGTACCTAATAATGATACTCCTGGTGGTCCAGTGTACCTAATAATGATACTCCTGGTGGTCCAGTGTACCTAATAATGATACTACTGGTGGTCCAGTGTACCTAATAATAATGCTCCTGGTGGTCCAGTGTACCTAATAATGATACTCCTGGTGGTCCAGTGTACATAATAATCACACTCCTGGTGGTCCAGTGTACCTAATAATGATACTCCTGGTGGTCCAGGGTACCTAATAATCATACTCCTGGTGGTCCAGGGTACCTAATAATGATACTCCTGGTGGTCCAGTGTACCTAATAATCATACTCTTCGTAGTGCAGTGTACCTAATAATGATACTCCTGGTGGTCCAGTGTACCTAATAATAATACTCCTGGTGGTCCAGTGTACCTAATAATGATACTACTTGTGGTCCAGTGTACCTAATAATAATACTCCTGGTGGTCCAGTGTACCTAATAATAATACTCCTGGTGGTCCAGGGTACCTAATAATCATACTCCTGGTGGTCCAGGGTACCTAATAATGATACTCCTGGTGGTCCAGTGTACCTAATAATGATACTCCCGGTGGTCCAGTGTACCTAATAATGATGCTCCTGGTGGTCCAGGGTACCTAATAATCATACTCCTGGTGGTCCAGGGTACCTAATAATGATACTCCTGGTGGTCCAGTGTACCTAATAATGATACTCCTGGTGGTCCAGTGTACCTAATAATCATACTCTTCGTAGTGCAGTGTACCTAATAATGATACTCCTGGTGGTCCAGGGTACCTAATAATGATACTCCTGGTGGTCCAGTGTACCTAATAATGATACTCCTGGTGGTCCAGTGTACCTAATAATCATACTCTTCGTAGTGCAGTGTACCTAATAATGATACTCCTGGTGGTCCATTGTACCTAATATTGATACTCCTGGTGGTTCAGTGTACCTAATAATGATACTACTTGTGGTCCAGTGTACCTAATAATAATACTCCTGGTGGTCCAGTGTACCTAATATTAATACTCCTGGTGGTCCAGTGTACCTAATAATGATACTCCCGGTGGTCCAGTGTACCTAATAATGATGCTCCTGGTGGTCCAGTGTACCTAATAATGATACTCCTGGTGGTCCAGTGTACCTAATAATGATACTCCCGGTGGTCCAGTGTACCTAATAATAATACTCCTGGTGGTCCAGGGTACCTAATAATGATACTCCTGGTGGTCCAGTGTACCTAATGATAATACACCTGGTGGTCCAGTGTACCTAATAATGATACTCCTGGTGGTCCAGTGTACCTAATAATGATACTCCTGGTGGTCCAGTGTACCTAATAATGATACTCCTGGTGGTCCTGTGTACCTAATAATGATACTCCTGGTGGTCCAGTGTACCTAATAATAATACTCTTGGTGGTCCAGTGTACCTAATATTAATACTCCTGGTGGTCCAGTGTACCTAATAATAATACTCCTGGTGGTCCAGTGTACCTAATAATGATACTCCTGGTGGTCCAGTGTACCTAATAATGATACTCCTGGTGGTCCAGTGTACCTAATATTAATACTCCTGGTGGTCCAGTGTACCTAATAATGATACTACTGGTGGTCCAGTGTACCTAATAATGATACTCCTGGTGGTCCAGTGTGCCTAATAATCATACTCCTGGTGGTCCAGTGTACCTAATATTAATACTCCTGGTGGTCCAGTGTACCTAATAATAATACTCCTGGTGGTCCAGTGTACCTAATAATAATACTCCTGGTGGACCAGTGTACCTAATAATGATACTCCTGGTGGTCCAGGGTACCTAATAATCATACTCCTGGTGGTCCAGGGTACCTAATAATGATACTCCAGGTGGTCCAGTGTACCTAATAATAATACTCCTGGTGGTCCAGGGTAGCTAATAATGATACTTCTGGTGGTCCAGTGTACCTAACAATGATACTCCTGGTGGTCCAGTGTACCTAATAATCATACTCCTGGTGGTCCAGTGTATCTAATATTAATACTCCTGGTGGTCCAGTGTACATAATAATCACACTCCTGGTGGTCCAGTGTACCTAATAATGATACTCCTGGTGGTCCAGGGTACCTAATAATCATACTCCTGGTGGTCCAGGGTACCTAATAATGATACTCCTGGTGGTCCAGTGTACCTAATAATGATAATCCTGGTGGTCCAGTGTACCTAATAATAATACTCCTTGGGGTCCAGTGTACCTAATAATGATACTCCTGGTGGTCCAGTGTACCTAATAATCATACTCCTGGTGGTCCAGTGTACCTAATAATCATACTCTTCGTAGTGCAGTGTACCTAATAATGATACTCCTGGTGGTCCATTGTACCTAATATTGATACTCCTGGTGGTCCAGTGTACCTAATAGTGATACTACTTGTGGTCCAGTGTACCTAATAATAATACTCCTGGTGGTCCAGTGTACCTAATATTAATACTCCTGGTGGTCCAGTGTACCTAATAATGATACTCCCGGTGGTCCAGTGTACCTAATAATGATGCTCCTGGTGGTCCAGTGTACTTAATAATGATACTCCTGGTGGTCCAGTGTACCTAATAATGATGCTCCTGGTGGTCCAGTGTACCTAATAATGATACTCCTGGTGGTCCAGTGTACCTAATAATGATACTCCCGGTGGTCCAGTGTACCTAATAATGATGCTCCTGGTGGTCCAGTGTACCTAATAATAATACTCCTGGTGGTCCAGTGTACCTAATAATAATACTCCTGGTGGTCCAGTGTACCTAATAATAATACTCCTGGTGGTCCAGTGTACCTAATAATGATACTCCTGGTGGTCCAGTGTACCTAATAATGATACTCCTGGTGGTCCAGTGTACCTAATAATAATACTCCTTGGGGTCCAGTGTACCTAATAATGATACTACTGGTGGTCCATTGTACCTAATATTGATACTCCTGGTGGTCCAGTGTACCTAATAATGATACTACTTGTGGTCCAGTGTACCTAATAATGATACTACTGGTGGTCCATTGTACCTAATATTGATACTCCTGGTGGTCCAGTGTACCTAATAATGATACTACTTGTGGTCCAGTGTACCTAATAATGATACTACTGGTGGTCCATTGTACCTAATATTGATACTCCTGGTGGTCCAGTGTACCTAATAATGATACTCCTGGTGGTCCAGGGTACCTAATAATGATACTCCTGGTGGTCCAGTGTACCTAATAATCATACTCCTGGTGGTCCAGGGTACCTAATAATGATACTCCTGGTGGTCCAGTGTACCTAATAATGATAGTCCTGGTGGTCCAGTGTACCTAATAATCATACTCTTCGTAGTGCAGTGTACCTAATAATGATACTCCTGGTGGTCCATTGTACCTAATATTGATACTCCTGGTGGTCCAGTGTACCTAATAATGATACTACTTGTGGTCCAGTGTACCTAATAATAATACTCCTGGTGGTCCAGTGTACCTAATATTAATACTCCTGGTGGTCCATTGTACCTAATAATGATACTCCCGGTGGTCCAGTGTACCTAATAATGATGCTCCTGGTGGTCCAGTGTACCTAATAATAATACACCTGGTGGTCCAGTGTACCTAATAATAATACTCCTGGTGGTCCAGTGTACCTAATAATAATACACCTGGTGGTCCAGTGTACCTAATAATAATACTCCCGGTGGTCCAGTGTACCTAATAATGATACTCCTGGTGGTCCAGTGTACCTAATAATAATACACCTGGTGGTCCAGTGTACCTAATAATAATACTCCTGGTGGTCCAGTGTACCTAATAATAATACACCTGGTGGTCCAGTGTACCTAATAATAATACTCCCGGTGGTCCAGTGTACCTAATAATGATACGCCTGGTGGTCCAGTGTACCTAATAATAATACACCTGGTGGTCCAGTGTACCTAATAATGATACTCCTGGTGGTCCAGTGTACCTAATAATAATACACCTGGTGGTCCAGTATACCTAATAATAATACTCCTGGTGGTCCAGTGTACCTAATAACGATGCTTCTGTTCGTCCAGTGTACCTAATAATAATACTCCCGGTGGTCCAGTGTACCTAATAATGATACTCCTGGTGGTCCAGTGTACCTAATAATAATACACCTGGTGGTCCAGTGTACCTAATAATAATACTGCTGGTGGTCCAGTGTACCTAATAATAATACTCCTGGTGGTCCAGTGTACCTAATAACGATGCTTCTGTTCGTCCAGTGTACCTAATAATGATACTCCTGGTGGTCCAGTGTACCTACTAATGATACTCCTGGTGGTCCAGTGTACCTAATGATAATACTCCTGGTGGTCCAGTGTACCTAATGATAATACTCCTGGTGGTCCAGTGTACCTAATGATAATACTCCTGGTGGTCCAGTGTACCTAATGATAATACTCCTGGTGGTCCAGTGTACCTAATGATAATACTCCTGGTGATCCAGTGTACCTAATAATAATACTCCTGGTGGTCCAGTGTACCTAATAATAATACTCCTGGTGGACCAGTGTACCTAATAATAATACTCCTGGTGGTCCTGTGTACCTAATAATAATACTCTTGGTGGTCCAGTGTACCTAATATTAATACTCTTGGTGGTCCAGTGTACCTAATAATAATACTCCTGGTGGACCAGTGTACCTAATAATGATACTCCTGGTGGACCAGTGTACCTAATAATGATACTCCTGGTGGACCAGTGTACCTAATAATAATACACCTGGTGGTCCAGTGTACCTAATAATAATACTCCTGGTGGTCCAGTATACCTAATAATAATACTCCTGGTGGTCCAGTGTACCTAATAACGATGCTTCTGTTCGTCCAGTGTACCTAATAATGATACTCCTGGTGGTCCAGTGTACCTACTAATGATACTCCTGGTGGTCCAGTGTACCTAATGATAATACTCCTGGTGGTCCAGTGTACCTAATGATAATACTCCTGGTGGTCCAGTGTACCTAATGATAATACTCCTGGTGGTCCAGTGTACCTAATGATAATACTCCTGGTGGTCCAGTGTACCTAATGATAATACTCCTGGTGATCCAGTGTACCTAATAATGATACTCCTGGTGGTCCAGTGTACCTAATAATAATACTCCTGGTGGACCAGTGTACCTAATAATAATACTCCTGGTGGTCCTGTGTACCTAATAATAATACTCTTGGTGGTCCAGTGTACCTAATATTAATACTGTTGGTGGTCCAGTGTACCTAATAATAATACTCCTGGTGGACCAGTGTACCTAATAATGATACTCCTGGTGGACCAGTGTACCTAATAATGATACTCCTGGTGGTCCAGTGTACCTAATAATGATAGTCCAGGTGGTCCAGTGTACCTAATAATCATACTCCTGGTGGTCCAGTGTACCTAATACTAATACTCCTGGTGGTCCAGTGTACCTAATAATAATACTCCTGGTGGTCCAGTGTACCACATAATAATACTCCTGGTGGACCAGTGTACCTAATAATGATAATACTCCTGGTGGTCCAGTGTACCTAATAATGATACTCCTGGTGGTCCAGTGTACCTAATAATGATAATACTCCTGGTGGTCCAGTGTACCTAATAATGATACTCCTGGTGGTCCAGTGTACCTAATAATGATAATACTCCTGGTGGTCCAGTGTACCTAATAATCATACTCCTGGTGGTCCAGTGTACCTAATAATGATAATACTCCTGGTGGTCCAGTGTACCTAATAATAATACTCCTGGTGGACCAGTGTACCTAATAATAATACTCCTGGTGGTCCAGTGTACCTAATAATGATACTCCTGGTGGTCCAGTGTACCTAATATTAATACTCCTGGTGGTCCAGTGTACCTAATAATAATACTCCTGGTGGTCCAGTGTACCTAATAATGATACTCCTGGTGGTCCAGTGTACCTAATAATAATACTCCTGGTGGTCCAGTGTACCTAATAATGATACTCCCGGTGGTCCAGTGTACCTAATAATGATGCTCCTGGTGGTCCAGTGTACCTAATAATAATACTCCTGGTGGTCCAGTGTACCTAATAATAATACTCCTGGTGGTCCAGTGCAACTAATATTAATACTCCTGGTGGTCCAGTGTACCTAATAATCATACTCTTGGTGGTCCAGTGTACCTAATATTAATACTCCTGGTGGTCCAGTGTACCTAATAATCATACTCCTGGTGGTCCAGTGTACCTAATAATAATACTACTGGTGGTCCAGTGTACCTAATATTAATACTCCTGGTGGTCCAGTGTACCTATTAATCATACTCTTGGTGGTCCAGTGTACCTAATATTAATACTCCTGGTGGTCCAGTGGAACTAATAATCATACTCCTGGTGGTCCAGTGTACCTAATAATAATACTACTGGTGCTCCAGTGTACCTAATAATAATACTCCTGGTGGTCCAGTGTACCTAATATTAATACTCCTGGTGTTCCAGTGTACCTAATAATCATACTCCTGGTGGTCCAGTGTACCTAATAATAATACTACTGGTGGTCCGGTGTACCTAATATTAATACTCCTGGTGGTCCAGTGTACCTAATAATGATGCTCCTGGTGGTCCAGTGTGCCTAATAATGATACTCCTGGTGGTCCAGTGTACATAATAATGATGATACTCCTGGAGGTCCAGTGTACCTAATAATAATGCTCCTGGTGGTCCAGTGTACCTAATAATAATACTCCTGGTGGTCCAGTGTACCTAATAATGATACTCCCGGTGGTCCAGTGTACCTAATAATGATGCTCCTGGTGGTCCAGTGTACCTAATAATAATACTCCTGGTGGTCCAGTGTACCTAATAATAATACTCCTGGTGGTCCAGTGCAACTAATATTAATACTCCTGGTGGTCCAGTGTACCTAATAATCATACTCTTGGTGGTCCAGTGTACCTAATATTAATACTCCTGGTGGTCCAGTGTACCTAATAATCATACTCCTGGTGGTCCAGTGTACCTAATAATAATACTACTGGTGGTCCAGTGTACCTAATATTAATACTCCTGGTGGTCCAGTGTACCTATTAATCATACTCCTGGTGGTCCAGTGTACCTAATAATCATACTCCTGGTGGTCCAGTGTACCTAATAATAATACTACTGGTGGTCCAGTGTACCTAATAATAATACTCCTGGTGGTCCAGTGTACCTAATATTAATACTCCTGGTGTTCCAGTGTACCTAATAATAATGCTCCTGGTGGTCCAGTGTACCTAATAATAATACTCCTGGTGGTCCAGTGTACCTAATAATGATACTCCCGGTGGTCCAGTGTACCTAATAATGATGCTCCTGGTGGTCCAGTGTACCTAATAATAATACTCCTGGTGGTCCAGTGTACCTAATAATAATACTCCTGGTGGTCCAGTGCAACTAATATTAATACTCCTGGTGGTCCAGTGTACCTAATAATCATACTCTTGGTGGTCCAGTGTACCTAATATTAATACTCCTGGTGGTCCAGTGTACCTAATAATCATACTCCTGGTGGTCCAGTGTACCTAATAATAATACTACTGGTGGTCCAGTGGAACTAATAATCATACTCCTGGTGGTCCAGTGTACCTAATAATAATACTACTGGTGCTCCAGTGTACCTAATAATAATACTCCTGGTGGTCCAGTGTACCTAATATTAATACTCCTGGTGTTCCAGTGTACCTAATAATCATACTCCTGGTGGTCCAGTGTACCTAATAATAATACTACTGGTGGTCCAGTGTACCTGATATTAATACTCCTGGTGGTCAAGTGTACCTAATAATAATACTCCTGGTGGTCCAGTGTACCTAATAATGATACTACTGGTGGTCCAGTGCACCTAATAATGATACTCCTGGTGGTCCAGTGTACCTAATAATAATACTCCTGGTGGTCCGGTGTACCTAATATTAATACTCCTGGTGGTCCAGTGTACCTAATAATAATACTACTGGTGGTCCAGTGCACCTAATAATGATACTCCTGGTGGTCCAGTATACCTAATAATGATACTCCTGGTGGTCCAGTGTATCTAATATTAATACTCCTGGTGGTCCAGTGTACCTAATAATGATGCTCCTGGTGGTCCAGTGTACCTAATAATGATACTCCTGGTGGTCCAGTGTACATAATAATGATGATACTCCTGGAGGTCCAGTGTACCTAATAATAATGCTCCTGGTGGTCCAGTGTACCTAATAATAATACTCCTGGTGGTCCAGTGTACCTAATAATGATACTCCCGGTGGTCCAGTGTACCTAATAATGATGCTCCTGGTGGTCCAGTGTACCTAATAATAATACTCCTGGTGGTCCAGTGTACCTAATAATAATACTCCTGGTGGTCCAGTGCAACTAATATTAATACTCCTGGTGGTCCAGTGTACCTAATAATCATACTCTTGGTGGTCCAGTGTACCTAATATTAATACTCCTGGTGGTCCAGTGTACCTAATAATCATACTCCTGGTGGTCCAGTGTACCTAATAATAATACTACTGGTGGCCCAGTGTACCTAATATTAATACTCCTGGTGGTCCAGTGTACCTATTAATCATACTCCTGGTGGTCCAGTGTACCTAATAATCATACTCCTGGTGGTCCAGTGTACCTAATAATAATACTACTGGTGGTCCAGTGTACCTAATAATAATACTCCTGGTGGTCCAGTGTACCTAATATTAATACTCCTGGTGTTCCAGTGTACCTAATAATAATGCTCCTGGTGGTCCAGTGTACCTAATAATAATACTCCTGGTGGTCCAGTGTACCTAATAATGATACTCCCGGTGGTCCAGTGTACCTAATAATGATGCTCCTGGTGGTCCAGTGTACCTAATAATAATACTCCTGGTGGTCCAGTGTACCTAATAATAATACTCCTGGTGGTCCAGTGCAACTAATATTAATACTCCTGGTGGTCCAGTGTACCTAATAATCATACTCTTGGTGGTCCAGTGTACCTAATATTAATACTCCTGGTGGTCCAGTGTACCTAATAATCATACTCCTGGTGGTCCAGTGTACCTAATAATAATACTACTGGTGGTCCAGTGTACCTAATATTAATACTCCTGGTGGTCCAGTGTACCTATTAATCATACTCCTGGTGGTCCAGTGTACCTAATAATCATACTCCTGGTGGTCCAGTGTACCTAATAATAATACTACTGGTGGTCCAGTGTACCTAATAATAATACTCCTGGTGGTCCAGTGTACCTAATAATAATACTCCTGGTGGTCCAGTGTACCTAATAATGATACTCCTGGTGGTCCAGTGTACCTAATAATGATACTACTGGTGGTCCAGTGCACCTAATAATGATACTCCTGGTGGTCCAGTGTACCTGATATTAATACTCCTGGTGGTCAAGTGTACCTAATAATAATACTCCTGGTGGTCCAGTGTACCTAATAATGATACTACTGGTGGTCCAGTGCACCTAATAATGATACTCCTGGTGGTCCAGTGTACCTAATAATAATACTCCTGGTGGTCCGGTGTACCTAATATTAATACTCCTGGTGGTCCAGTGTACCTAATAATGATACTACTGGTGGTCCAGTGCACCTAATAATGATACTCCTGGTGGTCCAGTATACCTAATAATGATACTCCTGGTGGTCCAGTGTATCTAATATTAATACTCCTGGTGGTCCAGTGTACCTAATAATGATGCTCCTGGTGGTCCAGTGTACCTAATAATGATACTCCTGGTGGTCCAGTGTACATAATAACGATAATACTCCTGGAGGTCCAGTGTACATAATAATGATAATACTCCTGGTGGTCCCGTGTACCTAATAATGATACTACTGGTGGTCCAGTGCACCTAATAATGATACTCCTGGTGGTCCAGTATACCTAATAACGATACTACTGGTGGTCCAGTGTACCTAATAATGATGCTCCTGGTGGTCCAGTGTACCTAATAATAATTCTCCTGGTGGTCCAGTGTACCTAATAATGATACTGCTGGTGGTTCAGTGTACCTAATAATAATAATACTTCTGGTGGTCCAGTGTACCTAATAATAATAATACTTCTGGTGGTCCAGTGTGCCTAATAATAATCCTCCTGGTGGTTCAGTGTACCTAATAATAATAATCCTCCTGGTGGTCCAGTGTACCTAATAATGATACTCCTGGTGGTCATGTGTACCTAATAATAATACTCCTGGTGGTCCAGTGTACCTAATAATAATACTGCTGGTGGTCCAGTGTACCTAATAATAATACTCCTGGTGGTCCAGTGTACCTAATAATAATACTGCTGGTGGTCCATTGTACCTAATAATGATGCTCCTGATGGTCCAGTGTACCTAATAATAATAGTCCTGGTGGTCCAGTGTGCCTAATAATGATACTCCTGTTGGTCCAGTGTACCTAATAATGATGCTCCTGGTGGTCCAGTGTACCTAATAATAATTCTCCTGGTGGTCCAGTGTACCTAATAATAATACTCCTGGTGGTCCAGTCTACCTAATAATGATACTGCTGGTGGTTCAGTGTACCTAATAATAATAATACTTCTGGTGGTCCAGTGTACCTAATAATAATAATACTTCTCGTGGTCCAGTGTGCCTAATAATAATCCTCCTGGTGGTTCAGTGTACCTAATAATAATAATCCTCCTGGTGGTCCAGTGTACCTATTAATGATACTCCTGGTGGTCATGTGTACCTGATAATAATACTCCTGGTGGTCCAGTGTACCTAATAATAATATTGCTGGTGGTCCAGTGTACCTAATAATAATACTCCTGGTGGTCCAGTGTACCTAATAATAATACTGCTGGTGGTCCAGTGTACCTAATAATGATACTCCTGGTGGTCCAGTCTACCTAATAATAATACTCCTGGTGGTCCAGTGTACCTAATAATAATACTCCTGGTGGTCCAGTCTACCTGATAATAATACTGCTGGTGGTCCAGTGTACCTAATAATGATACTCCTGGTGGTCCAGTCTACCTAATAATAATGCTCCTGGTGGTCCAGTGTACCTAATAATAATACTCCTGGTGGTCCAGTGTACCTAATAATAGTACTCCTGGTGGTCCAGTGTACCTAATAATAATACTCCTGGTGGTCCAGTGTACCTAATAATGATACTCCTGGTGGTCCAGTGTACCTAATAATAATACTCCTGGTGGTCCAGTGTACCTAATAATAATGCTCCTGGTGGTCCAGTGTACCTAATAATAATACTCCTGGTGGTCCAGTGTACCTAATAATGATCATCCTGATGGTCCAGTGTGCCTAATAATGATACTCCTGGTGGTCCAGTGTACCTAATAATGATACTCCTGGGGGTCCAGTGTACCTAATAATGATGCTCCTGGTGGTCCAGTGTACCTAATAATAATACTCCTGGTGGTCCAGTGTACCTAATAATGATACTCCTGGTGGTCCAGTGTACCTTATAATGATACTCCTGGTGGTCCAGTGTACCTAATAATGATACTCCTGGTGGTCCAGTGTGCCTAATAATGATACTCCTGGTGGTCCAGTGTACCTAATATTAATACTCCTGGTGGTCCAGTGTACCTAATAATGATACTACTGGTGGTCCAGTGTACCTAATAATGATACTACTGGTGGTCCAGTGTACCTAATAATGATACTGCTGGTGGTCCAGTGTACCTAATAATGATACTCCTGGTGGTCCAGTGTACCTAATAATGATACTCTTGGTGGTCGAGTGTACCTAATAATAATACTCCTGGTGGTCCAGTGTACCTAATATTAATACTCCTGGTGGTCCAGTGTACCTAATAATGATACTACTGGTGGTCCAGTGTACCTAATAATGATACTACTGGTGGTCCAGTGTACCTAATAATGATACTGCTGGTGGTCCAGTGTACCTAATAATGATACTCCTGGTGGTCCAGTGTACCTAATAATGATACTCTTGGTGGTCGAGTGTACCTAATAATAATACTCCTGGTGCTCCAGTGTACCTAATAATAATACTGCTGGTGGTCCAGTGTACCTAATAATAATACTCCTGGTGGTCCAGTGTACCTAATAATAATACTCCTGGTGGTTCAGTGTACCTAATAATAATACTCCTGGTGGTCCAGTGTACCTAATAATGATACTCCTGGTGGTCCAGTGTACCTAATAATGATACTCTTGGTGGTCCAGTGTGCCTAATAATGATACTCCTGGTGGTCCAGTGTACCTAATGATGATGCTCCTGGTGGTCCAGTGTGCCTAATAATGATACTCCTGGTGGTCCAGTGTACCTAATGATGATGCTCCTGGTGGTCCAGTGTACCTAATAATTATAGTCCTGGTGGTCCAGTGTGCCTAATAATGATACTCCTGGTGGTCCAGTGTACCTAATAATAATGCTCCTGGTGGTCCAGTGTACCTAATAATAATACTCCTGGTGGTCCAGTGTACCTAATAATGATAATCCTGATGGTCCAGTGTACCTAATAATGATACTCCTGGTGGTCCAGTGTACCTAATAATGATACTCCTGGGGGTCCAGTTTACCTAATAATGATGCTCCTGGTGGTCCAGTGTACCTAATAATACTCCTGGTGGTCCAGTGTACCTAATAATGATACTCCTGGTGGTCCAGTGTACCTAATAATGATACTCCTGGTGGTCCAGTGTACCTAATAATGATACTCCTGGTGGTCCAGTGTGCCTAATAATGGTACTCCTGGTGGTCCAGTGTACCTAATATTAATACTCCTGGTGGTCCAGTGTACCTAATAATACTGCTGGTGGTCCAGTGTACCTAATAATAATACTCCTGGTGGTCCAGTGTACCTAATAACGATGCTTCTGTTCGTCCAGTGTACCTAATAATGATAATCCTGGTGGTCCAGTGTACCTAATAATAATACTCCTTGGGGTCCAGTGTACCTAATAATGATACTCCTGGTGGTCCAGTGTACCTAATAATCATACTCCTGGTGGTCCAGTGTACCTAATAATCATACTCTTCGTAGTGCAGTGTACCTAATAATGATACTCCTGGTGGTCCATTGTACCTAATATTGATACTCCTGGTGGTCCAGTGTACCTAATAATGATACTACTTGTGGTCCAGTGTACCTAATAATAATACTCCTGGTGGTCCAGTGTACCTAATATTAATACTCCTGGTGGTCCAGTGTACCTAATAATGATACTCCCGGTGGTCCAGTGTACCTAATAATGATGCTCCTGGTGGTCCAGTGTACTTAATAATGATACTCCTGGTGGTCCAGTGTACCTAATAATGATGCTCCTGGTGGTCCAGTGTACCTAATAATGATACTCCTGGTGGTCCAGTGTACCTAATAATGATACTCCCGGTGGTCCAGTGTACCTAATAATGATGCTCCTGGTGGTCCAGTGTACCTAATAATAATACTCCTGGTGGTCCAGTGTACCTAATAATAATACTCCTGGTGGTCCAGTGTACCTAATAATAATACTCCTGGTGGTCCAGTGTACCTAATAATGATACTCCTGGTGGTCCAGTGTACCTAATAATGATACTCCTGGTGGTCCAGTGTACCTAATAATAATACTCCTTGGGGTCCAGTGTACCTAATAATGATACTACTGGTGGTCCATTGTACCTAATATTGATACTCCTGGTGGTCCAGTGTACCTAATAATGATACTACTTGTGGTCCAGTGTACCTAATAATGATACTACTGGTGGTCCATTGTACCTAATATTGATACTCCTGGTGGTCCAGTGTACCTAATAATGATACTACTTGTGGTCCAGTGTACCTAATAATGATACTACTGGTGGTCCATTGTACCTAATATTGATACTCCTGGTGGTCCAGTGTACCTAATAATGATACTCCTGGTGGTCCAGGGTACCTAATAATGATACTCCTGGTGGTCCAGTGTACCTAATAATCATACTCCTGGTGGTCCAGGGTACCTAATAATGATACTCCTGGTGGTCCAGTGTACCTAATAATGATAGTCCTGGTGGTCCAGTGTACCTAATAATCATACTCTTCGTAGTGCAGTGTACCTAATAATGATACTCCTGGTGGTCCATTGTACCTAATATTGATACTCCTGGTGGTCCAGTGTACCTAATAATGATACTACTTGTGGTCCAGTGTACCTAATAATAATACTCCTGGTGGTCCAGTGTACCTAATATTAATACTCCTGGTGGTCCATTGTACCTAATAATGATACTCCCGGTGGTCCAGTGTACCTAATAATGATGCTCCTGGTGGTCCAGTGTACCTAATAATAATACACCTGGTGGTCCAGTGTACCTAATAATAATACTCCTGGTGGTCCAGTGTACCTAATAATAATACACCTGGTGGTCCAGTGTACCTAATAATAATACTCCCGGTGGTCCAGTGTACCTAATAATGATACTCCTGGTGGTCCAGTGTACCTAATAATAATACACCTGGTGGTCCAGTGTACCTAATAATAATACTCCTGGTGGTCCAGTGTACCTAATAATAATACACCTGGTGGTCCAGTGTACCTAATAATAATACTCCCGGTGGTCCAGTGTACCTAATAATGATACGCCTGGTGGTCCAGTGTACCTAATAATAATACACCTGGTGGTCCAGTGTACCTAATAATAATACTCCCGGTGGTCCAGTGTACCTAATAATGATACTCCTGGTGGTCCAGTGTACCTAATAATAATACACCTGGTGGTCCAGTGTACCTAATAATAATACTGCTGGTGGTCCAGTGTACCTAATAATAATACTCCTGGTGGTCCAGTGTACCTAATAACGATGCTTCTGTTCGTCCAGTGTACCTAATAATGATACTCCTGGTGGTCCAGTGTACCTACTAATGATACTCCTGGTGGTCCAGTGTACCTAATGATAATACTCCTGGTGGTCCAGTGTACCTAATGATAATACTCCTGGTGGTCCAGTGTACCTAATGATAATACTCCTGGTGGTCCAGTGTACCTAATGATAATACTCCTGGTGGTCCAGTGTACCTAATGATAATACTCCTGGTGGTCCAGTGTACCTAATGATAATACTCCTGGTGGTCCAGTGTACCTAATGATAATACTCCTGGTGGTCCAGTGTACCTAATGATAATACTCCTGGTGATCCAGTGTACCTAATAATGATACTCCTGGTGGTCCAGTGTACCTAATAATAATACTCCTGGTGGACCAGTGTACCTAATAATAATACTCCTGGTGGTCCTGTGTACCTAATAATAATACTCTTGGTGGTCCAGTGTACCTAATATTAATACTCTTGGTGGTCCAGTGTACCTAATAATAATACTCCTGGTGGACCAGTGTACCTAATAATGATACTCCTGGTGGACCAGTGTACCTAATAATGATACTCCTGGTGGACCAGTGTACCTAATAATAATACACCTGGTGGTCCAGTGTACCTAATAATAATACTCCTGGTGGTCCAGTATACCTAATAATAATACTCCTGGTGGTCCAGTGTACCTAATAACGATGCTTCTGTTCGTCCAGTGTACCTAATAATGATACTCCTGGTGGTCCAGTGTACCTACTAATGATACTCCTGGTGGTCCAGTGTACCTAATGATAATACTCCTGGTGGTCCAGTGTACCTAATGATAATACTCCTGGTGGTCCAGTGTACCTAATGATAATACTCCTGGTGGTCCAGTGTACCTAATGATAATACTCCTGGTGGTCCAGTGTACCTAATGATAATACTCCTGGTGATCCAGTGTACCTAATAATGATACTCCTGGTGGTCCAGTGTACCTAATAATAATACTCCTGGTGGACCAGTGTACCTAATAATAATACTCCTGGTGGTCCTGTGTACCTAATAATAATACTCTTGGTGGTCCAGTGTACCTAATATTAATACTGTTGGTGGTCCAGTGTACCTAATAATAATACTCCTGGTGGACCAGTGTACCTAATAATGATACTCCTGGTGGACCAGTGTACCTAATAATGATACTCCTGGTGGTCCAGTGTACCTAATAATGATAGTCCAGGTGGTCCAGTGTACCTAATAATCATACTCCTGGTGGTCCAGTGTACCTAATACTAATACTCCTGGTGGTCCAGTGTACCTAATAATAATACTCCTGGTGGTCCAGTGTACCACATAATAATACTCCTGGTGGACCAGTGTACCTAATAATGATAATACTCCTGGTGGTCCAGTGTACCTAATAATGATACTCCTGGTGGTCCAGTGTACCTAATAATGATAATACTCCTGGTGGTCCAGTGTACCTAATAATGATACTCCTGGTGGTCCAGTGTACCTAATAATGATAATACTCCTGGTGGTCCAGTGTACCTAATAATCATACTCCTGGTGGTCCAGTGTACCTAATAATGATAATACTCCTGGTGGTCCAGTGTACCTAATAATAATACTCCTGGTGGACCAGTGTACCTAATAATAATACTCCTGGTGGTCCAGTGTACCTAATAATGATACTCCTGGTGGTCCAGTGTACCTAATAATAATACTCCTGGTGGTCCAGTGTACCTAATAATGATACTCCTGGTGGTCCAGTGTACCTAATAATAATACTCCTGGTGGTCCAGTGTACCTAATAATGATACTCCCGGTGGTCCAGTGTACCTAATAATGATGCTCCTGGTGGTCCAGTGTACCTAATAATAATACTCCTGGTGGTCCAGTGTACCTAATAATAATACTCCTGGTGGTCCAGTGCAACTAATATTAATACTCCTGGTGGTCCAGTGTACCTAATAATCATACTCTTGGTGGTCCAGTGTACCTAATATTAATACTCCTGGTGGTCCAGTGTACCTAATAATCATACTCCTGGTGGTCCAGTGTACCTAATAATAATACTACTGGTGGTCCAGTGTACCTAATATTAATACTCCTGGTGGTCCAGTGTACCTATTAATCATACTCTTGGTGGTCCAGTGTACCTAATATTAATACTCCTGGTGGTCCAGTGGAACTAATAATCATACTCCTGGTGGTCCAGTGTACCTAATAATAATACTACTGGTGCTCCAGTGTACCTAATAATAATACTCCTGGTGGTCCAGTGTACCTAATATTAATACTCCTGGTGTTCCAGTGTACCTAATAATCATACTCCTGGTGGTCCAGTGTACCTAATAATAATACTACTGGTGGTCCAGTGTACCTGATATTAATACTCCTGGTGGTCAAGTGTACCTAATAATAATACTCCTGGTGGTCCAGTGTACCTAATAATGATACTACTGGTGGTCCAGTGCACCTAATAATGATACTCCTGGTGGTCCAGTGTACCTAATAATAATACTCCTGGTGGTCCGGTGTACCTAATATTAATACTCCTGGTGGTCCAGTGTACCTAATAATGATACTACTGGTGGTCCAGTGCACCTAATAATGATACTCCTGGTGGTCCAGTATACCTAATAATGATACTCCTGGTGGTCCAGTGTATCTAATATTAATACTCCTGGTGGTCCAGTGTACCTAATAATGATGCTCCTGGTGGTCCAGTGTACCTAATAATGATACTCCTGGTGGTCCAGTGTACATAATAATGATGATACTCCTGGAGGTCCAGTGTACCTAATAATAATGCTCCTGGTGGTCCAGTGTACCTAATAATAATAATACTCCTGGTGGTCCAGTGTACCTAATAATGATACTCCCGGTGGTCCAGTGTACCTAATAATGATGCTCCTGGTGGTCCAGTGTACCTAATAATAATACTCCTGGTGGTCCAGTGTACCTAATAATAATACTCCTGGTGGTCCAGTGCAACTAATATTAATACTCCTGGTGGTCCAGTGTACCTAATAATCATACTCTTGGTGGTCCAGTGTACCTAATATTAATACTCCTGGTGGTCCAGTGTACCTAATAATCATACTCCTGGTGGTCCAGTGTACCTAATAATAATACTACTGGTGGTCCAGTGTACCTAATATTAATACTCCTGGTGGTCCAGTGTACCTATTAATCATACTCCTGGTGGTCCAGTGTACCTAATAATCATACTCCTGGTGGTCCAGTGTACCTAATAATAATACTACTGGTGGTCCAGTGTACCTAATAATAATACTCCTGGTGGTCCAGTGTACCTAATATTAATACTCCTGGTGTTCCAGTGTACCTAATAATAATGCTCCTGGTGGTCCAGTGTACCTAATAATAATACTCCTGGTGGTCCAGTGTACCTAATAATGATACTCCCGGTGGTCCAGTGTACCTAATAATGATGCTCCTGGTGGTCCAGTGTACCTAATAATAATACTTCTGGTGGTCCAGTGTACCTAATAATAATACTCCTGGTGGTCCAGTGCAACTAATATTAATACTCCTGGTGGTCCAGTGTACCTAATAATCATACTCTTGGTGGTCCAGTGTACCTAATATTAATACTCCTGGTGGTCCAGTGTACCTAATAATCATACTCCTGGTGGTCCAGTGTACCTAATAATAATACTACTGGTGGTCCAGTGGAACTAATAATCATACTCCTGGTGGTCCAGTGTACCTAATAATAATACTACTGGTGCTCCAGTGTACCTAATAATAATACTCCTGGTGGTCCAGTGTACCTAATATTAATACTCCTGGTGTTCCAGTGTACCTAATAATCATACTCCTGGTGGTCCAGTGTACCTAATAATAATACTACTGGTGGTCCAGTGTACCTGATATTAATACTCCTGGTGGTCAAGTGTACCTAATAATAATACTCCTGGTGGTCCAGTGTACCTAATAATGATACTACTGGTGGTCCAGTGCACCTAATAATGATACTCCTGGTGGTCCAGTGTACCTAATAATAATACTCCTGGTGGTCCGGTGTACCTAATATTAATACTCCTGGTGGTCCAGTGTACCTAATAATGATACTACTGGTGGTCCAGTGCACCTAATAATGATACTCCTGGTGGTCCAGTATACCTAATAATGATACTCCTGGTGGTCCAGTGTATCTAATATTAATACTCCTGGTGGTCCAGTGTACCTAATAATGATGCTCCTGGTGGTCCAGTGTACCTAATAATGATACTCCTGGTGGTCCAGTGTACATAATAATGATGATACTCCTGGAGGTCCAGTGTACCTAATAATAATGCTCCTGGTGGTCCAGTGTACCTAATAATAATACTCCTGGTGGTCCAGTGTACCTAATAATGATACTCCCGGTGGTCCAGTGTACCTAATAATGATGCTCCTGGTGGTCCAGTGTACCTAATAATAATACTCCTGGTGGTCCAGTGTACCTAATAATAATACTCCTGGTGGTCCAGTGCAACTAATATTAATACTCCTGGTGGTCCAGTGTACCTAATAATCATACTCTTGGTGGTCCAGTGTACCTAATATTAATACTCCTGGTGGTCCAGTGTACCTAATAATCATACTCCTGGTGGTCCAGTGTACCTAATAATAATACTACTGGTGGTCCAGTGTACCTAATATTAATACTCCTGGTGGTCCAGTGTACCTATTAATCATACTCCTGGTGGTCCAGTGTACCTAATAATCATACTCCTGGTGGTCCAGTGTACCTAATAATAATACTACTGGTGGTCCAGTGTACCTAATAATAATACTCCTGGTGGTCCAGTGTACCTAATATTAATACTCCTGGTGTTCCAGTGTACCTAATAATAATGCTCCTGGTGGTCCAGTGTACCTAATAATAATACTCCTGGTGGTCCAGTGTACCTAATAATGATACTCCCGGTGGTCCAGTGTACCTAATAATGATGCTCCTGGTGGTCCAGTGTACCTAATAATAATACTCCTGGTGGTCCAGTGTACCTAATAATAATACTCCTGGTGGTCCAGTGCAACTAATATTAATACTCCTGGTGGTCCAGTGTACCTAATAATCATACTCTTGGTGGTCCAGTGTACCTAATATTAATACTCCTGGTGGTCCAGTGTACCTAATAATCATACTCCTGGTGGTCCAGTGTACCTAATAATAATACTACTGGTGGTCCAGTGTACCTAATATTAATACTCCTGGTGGTCCAGTGTACCTATTAATCATACTCCTGGTGGTCCAGTGTACCTAATAATCATACTCCTGGTGGTCCAGTGTACCTAATAATAATACTACTGGTGGTCCAGTGTACCTAATAATAATACTCCTGGTGGTCCAGTGTACCTAATAATAATACTCCTGGTGGTCCAGTGTACCTAATAATGATACTCCTGGTGGTCCAGTGTACCTAATAATGATACTACTGGTGGTCCAGTGCACCTAATAATGATACTCCTGGTGGTCCAGTGTACCTGATATTAATACTCCTGGTGGTCCGGTGTACCTAATATTAATACTCCTGGTGGTCCAGTGTACCTAATAATGATACTACTGGTGGTCCAGTGCACCTAATAATGATACTCCTGGTGGTCCAGTATACCTAATAATGATACTCCTGGTGGTCCAGTGTATCTAATATTAATACTCCTGGTGGTCCAGTGTACCTAATAATGATGCTCCTGGTGGTCCAGTGTACCTAATAATGATACTCCTGGTGGTCCAGTGTACATAATAACGATAATACTCCTGGAGGTCCAGTGTACATAATAATGATAATACTCCTGGTGGTCCCGTGTACCTAATAATGATACTACTGGTGGTCCAGTGCACCTAATAATGATACTCCTGGTGGTCCAGTATACCTAATAACGATACTACTGGTGGTCCAGTGTACCTAATAATGATGCTCCTGGTGGTCCAGTGTACCTAATAATAATTCTCCTGGTGGTCCAGTGTACCTAATAATGATACTGCTGGTGGTTCAGTGTACCTAATAATAATAATACTTCTGGTGGTCCAGTGTACCTAATAATAATAATACTTCTGGTGGTCCAGTGTGCCTAATAATAATCCTCCTGGTGGTTCAGTGTACCTAATAATAATAATCCTCCTGGTGGTCCAGTGTACCTAATAATGATACTCCTGGTGGTCATGTGTACCTAATAATAATACTCCTGGTGGTCCAGTGTACCTAATAATAATACTGCTGGTGGTCCAGTGTACCTAATAATAATACTCCTGGTGGTCCAGTGTACCTAATAATAATACTGCTGGTGGTCCATTGTACCTAATAATGATGCTCCTGATGGTCCAGTGTACCTAATAATAATAGTCCTGGTGGTCCAGTGTGCCTAATAATGATACTCCTGTTGGTCCAGTGTACCTAATAATGATGCTCCTGGTGGTCCAGTGTACCTAATAATAATTCTCCTGGTGGTCCAGTGTACCTAATAATAATACTCCTGGTGGTCCAGTCTACCTAATAATGATACTGCTGGTGGTTCAGTGTACCTAATAATAATAATACTTCTGGTGGTCCAGTGTACCTAATAATAATAATACTTCTCGTGGTCCAGTGTGCCTAATAATAATCCTCCTGGTGGTTCAGTGTACCTAATAATAATAATCCTCCTGGTGGTCCAGTGTACCTATTAATGATACTCCTGGTGGTCATGTGTACCTGATAATAATACTCCTGGTGGTCCAGTGTACCTAATAATAATATTGCTGGTGGTCCAGTGTACCTAATAATAATACTCCTGGTGGTCCAGTGTACCTAATAATAATACTGCTGGTGGTCCAGTGTACCTAATAATGATACTCCTGGTGGTCCAGTGTACCTAATAATAATACTCCTGGTGGTCCAGTGTACCTAATAATGATACTCCTGGTGGTCCAGTGTACCTAATAATAATACTCCTGGTGGTCCAGTGTACCTAATAATGATACTCCTGGTGGTCCAGTCTACCTAATAATAATGCTCCTGGTGGTCCAGTGTACCTAATAATAATACTCCTGGTGGTCCAGTGTACCTAATAATAGTACTCCTGGTGGTCCAGTGTACCTAATAATAATACTCCTGGTGGTCCAGTGTACCTAATAATGATACTCCTGGTGGTCCAGTGTACCTAATAATAATACTCCTGGTGGTCCAGTGTACCTAATAATAATGCTCCTGGTGGTCCAGTGTACCTAATAATAATACTCCTGGTGGTCCAGTGTACCTAATAATGATCATCCTGATGGTCCAGTGTGCCTAATAATGATACTCCTGGTGGTCCAGTGTACCTAATAATGATACTCCTGGGGGTCCAGTGTACCTAATAATGATGCTCCTGGTGGTCCAGTGTACCTAATAATAATACTCCTGGTGGTCCAGTGTACCTAATAATGATACTCCTGGTGGTCCAGTGTACCTAATAATGATACTCCTGGTGGTCCAGTGTACCTAATAATGATACTCCTGGTGGTCCAGTGTGCCTAATAATGATACTCCTGGTGGTCCAGTGTACCTAATATTAATACTCCTGGTGGTCCAGTGTACCTAATAATGATACTACTGGTGGTCCAGTGTACCTAATAATGATACTACTGGTGGTCCAGTGTACCTAATAATGATACTGCTGGTGGTCCAGTGTACCTAATAATGATACTCCTGGTGGTCCAGTGTACCTAATAATGATACTCTTGGTGGTCGAGTGTACCTAATAATAATACTCCTGGTGGTCCAGTGTACCTAATATTAATACTCCTGGTGGTCCAGTGTACCTAATGATGATACTACTGGTGGTCCAGTGTACCTAATAATGATACTACTGGTGGTCCAGTGTACCTAATAATGATACTGCTGGTGGTCCAGTGTACCTAATAATGATACTCCTGGTGGTCCAGTGTACCTAATAATGATACTCTTGGTGGTCGAGTGTACCTAATAATAATACTCCTGGTGCTCCAGTGTACCTAATAATAATACTGCTGGTGGTCCAGTGTACCTAATAATAATACTCCTGGTGGTCCAGTGTACCTAATAATAATACTCCTGGTGGTTCAGTGTACCTAATAATAATACTCCTGGTGGTCCAGTGTACCTAATAATGATACTCCTGGTGGTCCAGTGTACCTAATAATGATACTCTTGGTGGTCCAGTGTGCCTAATAATGATACTCCTGGTGGTCCAGTGTACCTAATGATGATGCTCCTGGTGGTCCAGTGTGCCTAATAATGATACTCCTGGTGGTCCAGTGTACCTAATGATGATGCTCCTGGTGGTCCAGTGTACCTAATAATTATAGTCCTGGTGGTCCAGTGTGCCTAATAATGATACTCCTGGTGGTCCAGTGTACCTAATAATAATGCTCCTGGTGGTCCAGTGTACCTAATAATAATACTCCTGGTGGTCCAGTGTACCTAATAATGATAATCCTGATGGTCCAGTGTACCTAATAATGATACTCCTGGTGGTCCAGTGTACCTAATAATGATACTCCTGGGGGTCCAGTTTACCTAATAATGATGCTCCTGGTGGTCCAGTGTACCTAATAATACTCCTGGTGGTCCAGTGTACCTAATAATGATACTCCTGGTGGTCCAGTGTACCTAATAATGATACTCCTGGTGGTCCAGTGTACCTAATAATGATACTCCTGGTGGTCCAGTGTGCCTAATAATGGTACTCCTGGTGGTCCAGTGTACCTAATATTAATACTCCTGGTGGTCCAGTGTACCTAATAATGATACTACTGGTGGTCCAGTGTACCTAATAATGATACTACTGGTGGTCCAGTGTACCTAATAATGATACTGCTGGTGGTCCAGTGTACCTAATTATGATACTTCTGGTGGTCCAGTGTACCTAATAATGATACTCCTGGTGGTCGAGTGTACCTAATAATAATACTCCTGGTGCTCCAGTGTACCTAATAATAATACTGCTGGTGGTCCAGTGTACCTAATAATAATACTCCTGGTGGTTCAGTGTACCTAATAATAATACTCCTGGTGGTCCAGTGTACCTACTAATATTACTCCTGGTGGTCCAGTGTACCTAATAATGATACTCCTGGTGGTCCAGTGTACCTAATAATGATACTCTTGGTGGTCCAGTGTGCCTAATAATGATACTCCTGGTGGTCCAGTGTACCTAATGATGATGCTCCTGGTGGTCCAGTGTACCTAATAATTATAGTCCTGGTGGTCCAGTGTGCCTAATAATGATACTCCTGGTGGTCCAGTGTACCTAATAATAATGCTCCTGGTGGTCCAGTGTACCTAATAATAATACTCCTGGAGGTCCAGTGTACCTAATAATAATACTCCTGGTGGTCCAGTGTACCTAATAATGATACTCCTGGTGGTCCAGTGTACCTAATAATGATACTCCTGGTGGTCCAGTGTGCCTAATAATGATACTCCTGGTGGTCCGGTGTACCTAATATTAATACTCCTGGTGGTCCAGTGTACCTAATAATGATACTACTGGTGGTCCAGTGTACCTAATAATGATACTACTGGTGGTCCAGTGTACCTAATATCGATACTCCTGGTGGTCCAGTGTGCCTAATAATGATACTCCTGGTGGTCCAGTGTACCTAATAATCATACTGCTGATGGTCCAGTGTACCTAATAATAATACTCCTGGTGGTCCAGTGTGCCTAATAATAATACTCCTGGTGGTCCATTGTACCTAATAATGATGCTCCTGGTGGTCCAGTGTACCTAATAATAATACTCCTGGTGGTCCAGTGTGCCTAATAATGATACTCCTGGTAGTCCAGTGTACCTAATAATGATGCTCCTGGTGGTCCAGTGTACCTAATAATAATACTCCTGGTGGTCCAGTGTACCTAATAATAATTCTCCTGATGGTCCAGTGTACCTAATAATAATACTCCTGGTGGTCCAGTCTACCTAATAATGATATTCCTGGTGGTCCAGTGTGCCTAATAATGATACTCCTGGTGGTTCAGTGTACCTAATAATAATAATACTTCTGGTGGTCCAGTGTACCTAATAATGATACTCCTGGTGGTCCAGTGTACCTAATAATAATACTCCTGGTGGTCCAGTGTACCTAATAATAATACTGCTGGTGGTCCAGTGTACCTAATAATGATACTCCTGGTGGTCCAGTGTACCTAATAATAATACTCCTGGTGGTCCAGTGTACCTAATAGTAATACTCCTGGTGGTCCAGTGTACCTAATAACGATACTCCTGGTGGTCCAGTGTTCCTAATAACGATGCTCCTGGTGGCCCAGTGTACCTAATAATGATACTCCTGGTGGTCCAGTGTACCTAATAATGATACTCCTAGTAGTCCAGTGTACCTAATAATGATACTCCTGGTGGTCCAGTGTACCTAATAATAATAATACTTCTAGTGGTCCAGTGTACCTAATAATGATACTCCTGGTGGTCCAGTGTACCTATTAATAATACTCCTGGTGGTCCAGTGTACCTAATAATAATACTTCTAGTGGTCCAGTGTACCTAATAATGATACTCCTGGTGGACCAGTGTACCTAATAATAATACTCCTGGTGGTCCAGTGTACCTAATAATAATACTCCTGGTGGTCCAGTGTACCTAATAATGATACTCCTGGTGGTGCAGTGTACCTAATAATGATACTCCTGTTGGTCCAGTGTACCTAATAATAATAATTCTTCTAGTGGTCCAGTGTACCTAATAATGATACTCCTGGTGGTCCAGTGTACCTAATAATAATACTCCTGGTGGTCCAGTGTACCTAATAATAATGCTCCTGGTGGTCCAGTGTACCTAATAATAATACTCCTGGTGGTCCAGTGTACCTAATAATGATAATCCTGATGGTCCAGTGTACCTAATAATGATACTCCTGGTGGTCCAGTGTACCTAATAATGATACTCCTGGGGGTCCAGTTTACCTAATAATGATGCTCCTGGTGGTCCAGTGTACCTAATAATACTCCTGGTGGTCCAGTGTACCTAATAATGATACTCCTGGTGGTCCAGTGTACCTAATAATGATACTCCTGGTGGTCCAGTGTACCTAATAATGATACTCCTGGTGGTCCAGTGTGCCTAATAATGGTACTCCTGGTGGTCCAGTGTACCTAATATTAATACTCCTGGTGGTCCAGTGTACCTAATAATGATACTACTGGTGGTCCAGTGTACCTAATAATGATACTACTGGTGGTCCAGTGTACCTAATAATGATACTGCTGGTGGTCCAGTGTACCTAATTATGATACTTCTGGTGGTCCAGTGTACCTAATAATGATACTCCTGGTGGTCGAGTGTACCTAATAATAATACTCCTGGTGCTCCAGTGTACCTAATAATAATACTGCTGGTGGTCCAGTGTACCTAATAATAATACTCCTGGTGGTTCAGTGTACCTAATAATAATACTCCTGGTGGTCCAGTGTACCTACTAATATTACTCCTGGTGGTCCAGTGTACCTAATAATGATACTCCTGGTGGTCCAGTGTACCTAATAATGATACTCTTGGTGGTCCAGTGTGCCTAATAATGATACTCCTGGTGGTCCAGTGTACCTAATGATGATGCTCCTGGTGGTCCAGTGTACCTAATAATTATAGTCCTGGTGGTCCAGTGTGCCTAATAATGATACTCCTGGTGGTCCAGTGTACCTAATAATAATGCTCCTGGTGGTCCAGTGTACCTAATAATAATACTCCTGGAGGTCCAGTGTACCTAATAATGATACTCCTGGTGGTCCAGTGTACCTAATAATGATACTCCTGGTGGTCCAGTGTGCCTAATAATGATACTCCTGGTGGTCCGGTGTACCTAATATTAATACTCCTGGTGGTCCAGTGTACCTAATAATGATACTACTGGTGGTCCAGTGTACCTAATAATGATACTACTGGTGGTCCAGTGTACCTAATATCGATACTCCTGGTGGTCCAGTGTGCCTAATAATGATACTCCTGGTGGTCCAGTGTACCTAATAATCATACTGCTGATGGTCCAGTGTACCTAATAATAATACTCCTGGTGGTCCAGTGTGCCTAATAATAATACTCCTGGTGGTCCATTGTACCTAATAATGATGCTCCTGGTGGTCCAGTGTACCTAATAATAATACTCCTGGTGGTCCAGTGTGCCTAATAATGATACTCCTGGTAGTCCAGTGTACCTAATAATGATACTCCTGGTAGTCCATTGTACCTAATAATGATGCTCCTGGTGGTCCAGTGTGCCTAATAATAATACTCCTGGTGGTCCATTGTACCTAATAATGATGCTCCTGGTGGTCCAGTGTACCTAATAATAATACTCCTGGTGGTCCATTGTACCTAATAATGATGCTCCTGGTGGTCCAGTGTACCTAATAATAATACTCCTGGTGGTCCAGTGTACCTAATAATAATTCTCCTGGTGGTCCAGTGTACCTAATAATAATACTCCTGGTGGTCCAGTCTACCTAATAATGATATTCCTGGTGGTCCAGTGTGCCTAATAATGATACTCCTGGTGGTTCAGTGTACCTAATAATAATAATACTTCTGGTGGTCCAGTGTACCTAATAATGATACTCCTGGTGGTCCAGTGTACCTAATAATAATACTCCTGGTGGTCCAGTGTACCTAATAATAATACTGCTGGTGGTCCAGTGTACCTAATAATGATACTCCTGGTGGTCCAGTGTACCTAATAATAATACTCCTGGTGGTCCAGTGTACCTAATAGTAATACTCCTGGTGGTCCAGTGTACCTAATAACGATACTCCTGGTGGTCCAGTGTTCCTAATAACGATGCTCCTGGTGGCCCAGTGTACCTAATAATGATACTCCTGGTGGTCCAGTGTACCTAATAATGATACTCCTGGTAGTCCAGTGTACCTAATAATGATACTCCTGGTGGTCCAGTGTACCTAATAATAATAATACTTCTAGTGGTCCAGTGTACCTAATAATGATACTCCTGGTGGTCCAGTGTACCTATTAATAATACTCCTGGTGGTCCAGTGTACCTAATAATAATACTTCTAGTGGTCCAGTGTACCTAATAATGATACTCCTGGTGGACCAGTGTACCTAATAATAATACTCCTGGTGGTCCAGTGTACCTAATAATAATACTCCTGGTGGTCCAGTGTACCTAATAATGATACTCCTGGTGGTGCAGTGTACCTAATAATGATACTCCTGTTGGTCCAGTGTACCTAATAATAATAATTCTTCTAGTGGTCCAGTGTACCTAATAATGATACTCCTGGTGGTCCAGTGTACCTAATAATGATACTCCTGGTGGTCCAGTGTACCTAATAATAATACTCCTGGTGGTCCAGTGTGTCTAATAATAATACTCCTGGTGTTCCAGTGGACCTAATAATAATACTCCTGGTGGTCCAGTGTACCTAATACTGATACTCCTGATGGTCCAGTGTACCTAATGATGATACTCCTGGTGGTCCAGTGTACCTAATAATAATACTACTGGTGGTCCAGTGTACCTAATAATAATACTCCTGGTGGTCCAGTGTGCCTAATATTAATACTCCTGGTATTCCAGTGTACCTAATAAGCATACTCCTGGTGATCCAGTGTACCTAATAATAATACTACTGGTGGTCCAGTGTACCTAATATTAATACTCCTCGTGGTCCAGTGTACCTAATAATAATACTCCTGGTGGTCCAGTGGACCTAATAATAATACTCCTGGTGGTCCAGTGTACCTAATATTAATACTCCTGGTATTCCAGTGTACCTAATAATCATACTCCTGGTGATCCAGTGTACCTAATAATAATAATACTGGTGGTCCAGTGTACCTAATATTAATACTCCTGGTGGTCCAGTGTACCTAATAATAATGCTCCTGGTGGTCCAGTGTACCTAATAATGATACTCCTGGTGGTCCAGTGTGCCTAATAATGATACTCCTGGTGGTCCAGTGTACCTAATAATAATACTCCTGGTGGTCCAGTGTACCTAATATGTATACTCCTGGTGGTCCAGTGTACCTAATAATGATACTCCTGGTGGTCCAGTGTACCTAATAATGATACTCCTGCTGGTCCAGTGTGCCTAATAATAATACTCCTGGTGGTACTGTGTACCTAATGATGATACTCCTGGTGCTGCAGTGTACCTAATGATGATACTCCTGGTGGTCCAGTGTACCTAATGATGATACTCCTGGTGGTCCAGTGTACCTAATGATGATGCTCCTGATGGTCCAGTGTACCTAATGATGATGCTCCTGGTGGTCCAGTGTACCTAATAATGATACTCCTGGTGGTGCAGTGTGCCTAATAATAATACTCCTGGTGGTCCAGTGTACCTAATAATAATACTCCTGGTGGTCCAGTGTACCTAATAATAATAATCCTGGTGGTCCAGTGTACCTAATGATAATACTCCTGGTGGTCCAGTGTACCTAATATTAATACTCCTGGTGGTACAGTGTACCTAATAATAATACTCCTGGTGGTCCAGTGTACCTAATGATAATACTCCTGGTGGTCCAGTGTACCTAATATTAATACTCCTGGTGGTCCAGTGTGCCTAATAATAATACTCCTGGTGGTCCAGTGTGCATAATAATAATATTCCTGGTGGTCCAGTGTGCCTAATAATGATGCTCCTGGTGGTCCAGTGTACCTAATGATGACACTCCTGGTGGTCCAGTGTACCTAATGATGATACTCCTGGTGGTTCAGTGTACCTAATGATGATGCTCCTGGTGATCCAGTGTACCTAATAATGATACTCCTGGTGGTCCAGTGTACCTAATGATGATACTCCTGGTGGTCCAGTGTACCTAATGATGATGCTCCTGGTGGTCCAGTGTACCTAATAATAATACTCCTGGTGGTCCAGTGTACCTAATAATAATACTCCTGGTGGTCCAGTGTACCTAATAATAATACTCCTGGTGGTCCAGTGTACCTAATAATGATACTCCTGGTTGTCCATTGTGCCTAATAATGATACTCCTGGTGGTCCAGTGTACCTAATAATAATGCTCCTGGTGGTCCAGTTTACCTAATAATAATACTCCTGGTGGTCCAGTGTACCTAATAATGATACTCCTGATGGTCCAGTGTACCTAATAATGATACTCCTGGTGGTCCAGTGTACCTAATAATGATACTCCTGGGGGTCCAGTGTACCTAATAATGATGCTCCTGGTGGTCCAGTGTACCTAATAATAATACTCCTGGTGGTCCAGTGTACCTAATAATAATACTCCTGGTGGTCCAGTGTACCTAATAACAATACTCCTGGTGGTCCAGTGTGCCTAATAACGATACTCCTGGTGGTCCAGTGTACCTAATAACGATACTACTGGTGATCCAGTGTACCTAATAACGATACTACTGGTGGTCCAGTGTACCTAATAACGATACTCCTGGTGGTCCAGTGTGCCTAATAATGATACTCCAGGTGGTCCAGTGTACCTAATAATCATACTCCTGATGGTCCAGTGTACCTAATAATCATACTCCTGGTGGTCCAGTGTGCCTAATATTGATACTCCTGGTGGTCCAGTGTGCCTAATAATGATACTCCTGGTGGTCCAGTGTGCCTAATAATGATACTCCTGGTGGTCCAGTGTGCCTAATAATAATACTGCTGGTGGTCCATTGTACCTAATAATGATGCTCCTGGTGGTCCAGTGTACCTAATAATAATACTCCTGGTGGTCCAGTGTACCTAATAATGATACTCCTGGTGGTCCAGTGTACCTAATAATGATACTCCTGGTGGTTCAGTGTGCCTAATAATGATACTCCTGGTGGTCCAGTGTACCTAATATTGATGCTCCTGGTGGTCCAGTGTACCTAATAATTATAGTCCTGGTGGTCCAGTGTGCCTAATAATGATACTCCTGGTGGTCCAGTGTACCTAATAATAATGCTCCTGGTGGTCCAGTGTACCTAATAATAATACTCCTGGTGGTCCAGTGTACCTAATAATGATAATCCTGATGGTCCAGTGTTCCTAATAATGATACTCCTGGTGGTCCAGTGTACCTAATAATGATACTCCTGGGGGTCCAGTGTACCTAATAATGATGCTCCTGGTGGTCCAGTGTACCTAATAATAATACTCCTGGTGGTCCAGTGTACCTAATAATGATACTCCTGGTGGTCCAGTGTACCTAATAATGATACTCCTGGTGGTCCAGTGTACCTAATAATGATACTCCTGGTGGTCCAGTGTGCCTAATAATGATACTCCTGGTGGTCCAGTGTACCTAATAATGATACTCCTGGTGGTCCAGTGTACCTAATAATGATACTCCTGGTGGTCCAGTTTACCTAATAATGATACTCCTGGTGGTCCAGTGTACCTAATAATGATACTCCTGGTGGTCCAGTGTACCTAATAATAATACTCCTGGTGGTCCAGTGTACCTAATAGTAATACTCCTGGTGGTCCAGTGTACCTAATAACGATACTCCTGGTGGTCCAGTGTTCCTAATAACGATGCTCCTGGTGGCCCAGTGTACCTAATAATGATACTCCTGGTGGTCCAGTGTACCTAATAATGATACTCCTGGTAGTCCAGTGTACCTAATAATGATACTCCTGGTGGTCCAGTGTACCTAATAATAATAATACTTCTAGTGGTCCAGTGTACCTAATAATGATACTCCTGGTGGTCCAGTGTACCTATTAATAATACTCCTGGTGGTCCAGTGTACCTAATAATAATACTTCTAGTGGTCCAGTGTACCTAATAATGATACTCCTGGTGGACCAGTGTACCTAATAATAATACTCCTGGTGGTCCAGTGTACCTAATAATAATACTCCTGGTGGTCCAGTGTACCTAATAATGATACTCCTGGTGGTGCAGTGTACCTAATAATGATACTCCTGTTGGTCCAGTGTACCTAATAATAATAATTCTTCTAGTGGTCCAGTGTACCTAATAATGATACTCCTGGTGGTCCAGTGTACCTAATAATGATACTCCTGGTGGTCCAGTGTACCTAATAATAATACTCCTGGTGGTCCAGTGTGTCTAATAATAATACTCCTGGTGTTCCAGTGGACCTAATAATAATACTCCTGGTGGTCCAGTGTACCTAATACTGATACTCCTGATGGTCCAGTGTACCTAATGATGATACTCCTGGTGGTCCAGTGTACCTAATAATAATACTACTGGTGGTCCAGTGTACCTAATAATAATACTCCTGGTGGTCCAGTGTGCCTAATATTAATACTCCTGGTATTCCAGTGTACCTAATAAGCATACTCCTGGTGATCCAGTGTACCTAATAATAATACTACTGGTGGTCCAGTGTACCTAATATTAATACTCCTCGTGGTCCAGTGTACCTAATAATAATACTCCTGGTGGTCCAGTGGACCTAATAATAATACTCCTGGTGGTCCAGTGTACCTAATATTAATACTCCTGGTATTCCAGTGTACCTAATAATCATACTCCTGGTGATCCAGTGTACCTAATAATAATAATACTGGTGGTCCAGTGTACCTAATATTAATACTCCTGGTGGTCCAGTGTACCTAATAATAATGCTCCTGGTGGTCCAGTGTACCTAATAATGATACTCCTGGTGGTCCAGTGTGCCTAATAATGATACTCCTGGTGGTCCAGTGTACCTAATAATAATACTCCTGGTGGTCCAGTGTACCTAATATGTATACTCCTGGTGGTCCAGTGTACCTAATAATGATACTCCTGGTGGTCCAGTGTACCTAATAATGATACTCCTGCTGGTCCAGTGTGCCTAATAATAATACTCCTGGTGGTACTGTGTACCTAATGATGATACTCCTGGTGCTGCAGTGTACCTAATGATGATACTCCTGGTGGTCCAGTGTACCTAATGATGATACTCCTGGTGGTCCAGTGTACCTAATGATGATGCTCCTGATGGTCCAGTGTACCTAATGATGATGCTCCTGGTGGTCCAGTGTACCTAATAATGATACTCCTGGTGGTGCAGTGTGCCTAATAATAATACTCCTGGTGGTCCAGTGTACCTAATAATAATACTCCTGGTGGTCCAGTGTACCTAATAATAATAATCCTGGTGGTCCAGTGTACCTAATGATAATACTCCTGGTGGTCCAGTGTACCTAATATTAATACTCCTGGTGGTACAGTGTACCTAATAATAATACTCCTGGTGGTCCAGTGTACCTAATGATAATACTCCTGGTGGTCCAGTGTACCTAATATTAATACTCCTGGTGGTCCAGTGTGCCTAATAATAATACTCCTGGTGGTCCAGTGTGCATAATAATAATATTCCTGGTGGTCCAGTGTGCCTAATAATGATGCTCCTGGTGGTCCAGTGTACCTAATGATGACACTCCTGGTGGTCCAGTGTACCTAATGATGATACTCCTGGTGGTTCAGTGTACCTAATGATGATGCTCCTGGTGATCCAGTGTACCTAATAATGATACTCCTGGTGGTCCAGTGTACCTAATGATGATACTCCTGGTGGTCCAGTGTACCTAATGATGATGCTCCTGGTGGTCCAGTGTACCTAATAATAATACTCCTGGTGGTCCAGTGTACCTAATAATAATACTCCTGGTGGTCCAGTGTACCTAATAATAATACTCCTGGTGGTCCAGTGTACCTAATAATGATACTCCTGGTTGTCCATTGTGCCTAATAATGATACTCCTGGTGGTCCAGTGTACCTAATAATAATGCTCCTGGTGGTCCAGTTTACCTAATAATAATACTCCTGGTGGTCCAGTGTACCTAATAATGATACTCCTGATGGTCCAGTGTACCTAATAATGATACTCCTGGTGGTCCAGTGTACCTAATGATGATGCTCCTGGTGGTCCAGTGTACCTAATAATAATACTCCTGGTGGTCCAGTGTACCTAATAATAATACTCCTGGTGGTCCAGTGTACCTAATAATAATACTCCTGGTGGTCCAGTGTACCTAATAATGATACTCCTGGTAGTCCAGTGTACCTAATAATGATACTCCTGGTGGTCCAGTGTACCTAATAATAATAATACTTCTAGTGGTCCAGTGTACCTAATAATGATACTCCTGGTGGTCCAGTGTACCTATTAATAATACTCCTGGTGGTCCAGTGTACCTAATAATAATACTTCTAGTGGTCCAGTGTACCTAATAATGATACTCCTGGTGGACCAGTGTACCTAATAATAATACTCCTGGTGGTCCAGTGTACCTAATAATAATACTCCTGGTGGTCCAGTGTACCTAATAATGATACTCCTGGTGGTGCAGTGTACCTAATAATGATACTCCTGTTGGTCCAGTGTACCTAATAATAATAATTCTTCTAGTGGTCCAGTGTACCTAATAATGATACTCCTGGTGGTCCAGTGTACCTAATAATGATACTCCTGGTGGTCCAGTGTACCTAATAATAATACTCCTGGTGGTCCAGTGTGTCTAATAATAATACTCCTGGTGTTCCAGTGGACCTAATAATAATACTCCTGGTGGTCCAGTGTACCTAATACTGATACTCCTGATGGTCCAGTGTACCTAATGATGATACTCCTGGTGGTCCAGTGTACCTAATAATAATACTACTGGTGGTCCAGTGTACCTAATAATAATACTCCTGGTGGTCCAGTGTGCCTAATATTAATACTCCTGGTATTCCAGTGTACCTAATAAGCATACTCCTGGTGATCCAGTGTACCTAATAATAATACTACTGGTGGTCCAGTGTACCTAATATTAATACTCCTCGTGGTCCAGTGTACCTAATAATAATACTCCTGGTGGTCCAGTGGACCTAATAATAATACTCCTGGTGGTCCAGTGTACCTAATATTAATACTCCTGGTATTCCAGTGTACCTAATAATCATACTCCTGGTGATCCAGTGTACCTAATAATAATAATACTGGTGGTCCAGTGTACCTAATATTAATACTCCTGGTGGTCCAGTGTACCTAATAATAATGCTCCTGGTGGTCCAGTGTACCTAATAATGATACTCCTGGTGGTCCAGTGTGCCTAATAATGATACTCCTGGTGGTCCAGTGTACCTAATAATAATACTCCTGGTGGTCCAGTGTACCTAATATGTATACTCCTGGTGGTCCAGTGTACCTAATAATGATACTCCTGGTAGTCCAGTGTACCTAATGATAATACTCCTGGTGGTCCAGTGTACCTAATATTAATACTCCTGGTGGTCCAGTGTGCCTAATAATAATACTCCTGGTGGTCCAGTGTGCATAATAATAATATTCCTGGTGGTCCAGTGTGCCTAATAATGATGCTCCTGGTGGTCCAGTGTACCTAATGATGACACTCCTGGTGGTCCAGTGTACCTAATGATGATACTCCTGGTGGTTCAGTGTACCTAATGATGATGCTCCTGGTGATCCAGTGTACCTAATAATGATACTCCTGGTGGTCCAGTGTACCTAATGATGATACTCCTGGTGGTCCAGTGTACCTAATGATGATGCTCCTGGTGGTCCAGTGTACCTAATAATAATACTCCTGGTGGTCCAGTGTACCTAATAATAATACTCCTGGTGGTCCAGTGTACCTAATAATAATACTCCTGGTGGTCCAGTGTACCTAATAATGATACTCCTGGTTGTCCATTGTGCCTAATAATGATACTCCTGGTGGTCCAGTGTACCTAATAATAATGCTCCTGGTGGTCCAGTTTACCTAATAATAATACTCCTGGTGGTCCAGTGTACCTAATAATGATACTCCTGATGGTCCAGTGTACCTAATAATGATACTCCTGGTGGTCCAGTGTACCTAATAATGATACTCCTGGGGGTCCAGTGTACCTAATAATGATGCTCCTGGTGGTCCAGTGTACCTAATAATAATACTCCTGGTGGTCCAGTGTACCTAATAATAATACTCCTGGTGGTCCAGTGTACCTAATAACAATACTCCTGGTGGTCCAGTGTGCCTAATAACGATACTCCTGGTGGTCCAGTGTACCTAATAACGATACTACTGGTGATCCAGTGTACCTAATAACGATACTACTGGTGGTCCAGTGTACCTAATAACGATACTCCTGGTGGTCCAGTGTGCCTAATAATGATACTCCAGGTGGTCCAGTGTACCTAATAATCATACTCCTGATGGTCCAGTGTACCTAATAATCATACTCCTGGTGGTCCAGTGTGCCTAATATTGATACTCCTGGTGGTCCAGTGTACCTAATGATGATACTCCTGGTGGTCCAGTGTACCTAATGATGATGCTCCTGGTGGTCCAGTGTACCTAATAATAATACTCCTGGTGGTCCAGTGTACCTAATAATAATACTCCTGGTGGTCCAGTGTACCTAATAATAATACTCCTGGTGGTCCAGTGTACCTAATAATGATACTCCTGGTTGTCCATTGTGCCTAATAATGATACTCCTGGTGGTCCAGTGTACCTAATAATAATGCTCCTGGTGGTCCAGTTTACCTAATAATAATACTCCTGGTGGTCCAGTGTACCTAATAATGATACTCCTGATGGTCCAGTGTACCTAATAATGATACTCCTGGTGGTCCAGTGTACCTAATGATGATGCTCCTGGTGGTCCAGTGTACCTAATAATAATACTCCTGGTGGTCCAGTGTACCTAATAATAATACTCCTGGTGGTCCAGTGTACCTAATAATAATACTCCTGGTGGTCCAGTGTACCTAATAATGATACTCCTGGTAGTCCAGTGTACCTAATAATGATACTCCTGGTGGTCCAGTGTACCTAATAATAATAATACTTCTAGTGGTCCAGTGTACCTAATAATGATACTCCTGGTGGTCCAGTGTACCTATTAATAATACTCCTGGTGGTCCAGTGTACCTAATAATAATACTTCTAGTGGTCCAGTGTACCTAATAATGATACTCCTGGTGGACCAGTGTACCTAATAATAATACTCCTGGTGGTCCAGTGTACCTAATAATAATACTCCTGGTGGTCCAGTGTACCTAATAATGATACTCCTGGTGGTGCAGTGTACCTAATAATGATACTCCTGTTGGTCCAGTGTACCTAATAATAATAATTCTTCTAGTGGTCCAGTGTACCTAATAATGATACTCCTGGTGGTCCAGTGTACCTAATAATGATACTCCTGGTGGTCCAGTGTACCTAATAATAATACTCCTGGTGGTCCAGTGTGTCTAATAATAATACTCCTGGTGTTCCAGTGGACCTAATAATAATACTCCTGGTGGTCCAGTGTACCTAATACTGATACTCCTGATGGTCCAGTGTACCTAATGATGATACTCCTGGTGGTCCAGTGTACCTAATAATAATACTACTGGTGGTCCAGTGTACCTAATAATAATACTCCTGGTGGTCCAGTGTGCCTAATATTAATACTCCTGGTATTCCAGTGTACCTAATAAGCATACTCCTGGTGATCCAGTGTACCTAATAATAATACTACTGGTGGTCCAGTGTACCTAATATTAATACTCCTCGTGGTCCAGTGTACCTAATAATAATACTCCTGGTGGTCCAGTGGACCTAATAATAATACTCCTGGTGGTCCAGTGTACCTAATATTAATACTCCTGGTATTCCAGTGTACCTAATAATCATACTCCTGGTGATCCAGTGTACCTAATAATAATAATACTGGTGGTCCAGTGTACCTAATATTAATACTCCTGGTGGTCCAGTGTACCTAATAATAATGCTCCTGGTGGTCCAGTGTACCTAATAATGATACTCCTGGTGGTCCAGTGTGCCTAATAATGATACTCCTGGTGGTCCAGTGTACCTAATAATAATACTCCTGGTGGTCCAGTGTACCTAATATGTATACTCCTGGTGGTCCAGTGTACCTAATAATGATACTCCTGGTAGTCCAGTGTACCTAATGATAATACTCCTGGTGGTCCAGTGTACCTAATATTAATACTCCTGGTGGTCCAGTGTGCCTAATAATAATACTCCTGGTGGTCCAGTGTGCATAATAATAATATTCCTGGTGGTCCAGTGTGCCTAATAATGATGCTCCTGGTGGTCCAGTGTACCTAATGATGACACTCCTGGTGGTCCAGTGTACCTAATGATGATACTCCTGGTGGTTCAGTGTACCTAATGATGATGCTCCTGGTGATCCAGTGTACCTAATAATGATACTCCTGGTGGTCCAGTGTACCTAATGATGATACTCCTGGTGGTCCAGTGTACCTAATGATGATGCTCCTGGTGGTCCAGTGTACCTAATAATAATACTCCTGGTGGTCCAGTGTACCTAATAATAATACTCCTGGTGGTCCAGTGTACCTAATAATAATACTCCTGGTGGTCCAGTGTACCTAATAATGATACTCCTGGTTGTCCATTGTGCCTAATAATGATACTCCTGGTGGTCCAGTGTACCTAATAATAATGCTCCTGGTGGTCCAGTTTACCTAATAATAATACTCCTGGTGGTCCAGTGTACCTAATAATGATACTCCTGATGGTCCAGTGTACCTAATAATGATACTCCTGGTGGTCCAGTGTACCTAATAATGATACTCCTGGGGGTCCAGTGTACCTAATAATGATGCTCCTGGTGGTCCAGTGTACCTAATAATAATACTCCTGGTGGTCCAGTGTACCTAATAATAATACTCCTGGTGGTCCAGTGTACCTAATAACAATACTCCTGGTGGTCCAGTGTGCCTAATAACGATACTCCTGGTGGTCCAGTGTACCTAATAACGATACTACTGGTGATCCAGTGTACCTAATAACGATACTACTGGTGGTCCAGTGTACCTAATAACGATACTCCTGGTGGTCCAGTGTGCCTAATAATGATACTCCAGGTGGTCCAGTGTACCTAATAATCATACTCCTGATGGTCCAGTGTACCTAATAATCATACTCCTGGTGGTCCAGTGTGCCTAATATTGATACTCCTGGTGGTTCAGTGTGCCTAATAATGATACTCCTGGTGGTCCAGTGTGCCTAATAATGATACTCCTGGTGGTCCAGTGTGCCTAATAATAATACTGCTGGTGGTCCATTGTACCTAATAATGATGCTCCTGGTGGTCCAGTGTACCTAATAATAATACTCCTGGTGGTCCAGTGTACCTAATAATGATACTCCTGGTGGTCCAGTGTACCTAATAATGATACTCCTGGTGGTTCAGTGTGCCTAATAATGATACTCCTGGTGGTCCAGTGTACCTAATATTGATGCTCCTGGTGGTCCAGTGTACCTAATAATTATAGTCCTGGTGGTCCAGTGTGCCTAATAATGATACTCCTGGTGGTCCAGTGTACCTAATAATAATGCTCCTGGTGGTCCAGTGTACCTAATAATAATACTCCTGGTGGTCCAGTGTACCTAATAATGATAATCCTGATGGTCCAGTGTTCCTAATAATGATACTCCTGGTGGTCCAGTGTACCTAATAATGATACTCCTGGGGGTCCAGTGTACCTAATAATGATGCTCCTGGTGGTCCAGTGTACCTAATAATAATACTCCTGGTGGTCCAGTGTACCTAATAATGATACTCCTGGTGGTCCAGTGTACCTAATAATGATACTCCTGGTGGTCCAGTGTACCTAATAATGATACTCCTGGTGGTCCAGTGTGCCTAATAATGATACTCCTGGTGGTCCAGTGTACCTAATAATGATACTCCTGGTGGTCCAGTGTACCTAATAATGATACTCCTGGTGGTCCAGTTTACCTAATAATGATACTCCTGGTGGTCCAGTGTACCTAATAATGATACTCCTGGTGGTCCAGTGTACCTAATAATAATACTCCTGGTGGTCCAGTGTACCTAATAGTAATACTCCTGGTGGTCCAGTGTACCTAATAACGATACTCCTGGTGGTCCAGTGTTCCTAATAACGATGCTCCTGGTGGCCCAGTGTACCTAATAATGATACTCCTGGTGGTCCAGTGTACCTAATAATGATACTCCTGGTAGTCCAGTGTACCTAATAATGATACTCCTGGTGGTCCAGTGTACCTAATAATAATAATACTTCTAGTGGTCCAGTGTACCTAATAATGATACTCCTGGTGGTCCAGTGTACCTATTAATAATACTCCTGGTGGTCCAGTGTACCTAATAATAATACTTCTAGTGGTCCAGTGTACCTAATAATGATACTCCTGGTGGACCAGTGTACCTAATAATAATACTCCTGGTGGTCCAGTGTACCTAATAATAATACTCCTGGTGGTCCAGTGTACCTAATAATGATACTCCTGGTGGTGCAGTGTACCTAATAATGATACTCCTGTTGGTCCAGTGTACCTAATAATAATAATTCTTCTAGTGGTCCAGTGTACCTAATAATGATACTCCTGGTGGTCCAGTGTACCTAATAATGATACTCCTGGTGGTCCAGTGTACCTAATAATAATACTCCTGGTGGTCCAGTGTGTCTAATAATAATACTCCTGGTGTTCCAGTGGACCTAATAATAATACTCCTGGTGGTCCAGTGTACCTAATACTGATACTCCTGATGGTCCAGTGTACCTAATGATGATACTCCTGGTGGTCCAGTGTACCTAATAATAATACTACTGGTGGTCCAGTGTACCTAATAATAATACTCCTGGTGGTCCAGTGTGCCTAATATTAATACTCCTGGTATTCCAGTGTACCTAATAAGCATACTCCTGGTGATCCAGTGTACCTAATAATAATACTACTGGTGGTCCAGTGTACCTAATATTAATACTCCTCGTGGTCCAGTGTACCTAATAATAATACTCCTGGTGGTCCAGTGGACCTAATAATAATACTCCTGGTGGTCCAGTGTACCTAATATTAATACTCCTGGTATTCCAGTGTACCTAATAATCATACTCCTGGTGATCCAGTGTACCTAATAATAATAATACTGGTGGTCCAGTGTACCTAATATTAATACTCCTGGTGGTCCAGTGTACCTAATAATAATGCTCCTGGTGGTCCAGTGTACCTAATAATGATACTCCTGGTGGTCCAGTGTGCCTAATAATGATACTCCTGGTGGTCCAGTGTACCTAATAATAATACTCCTGGTGGTCCAGTGTACCTAATATGTATACTCCTGGTGGTCCAGTGTACCTAATAATGATACTCCTGGTGGTCCAGTGTACCTAATAATGATACTCCTGCTGGTCCAGTGTGCCTAATAATAATACTCCTGGTGGTACTGTGTACCTAATGATGATACTCCTGGTGCTGCAGTGTACCTAATGATGATACTCCTGGTGGTCCAGTGTACCTAATGATGATACTCCTGGTGGTCCAGTGTACCTAATGATGATGCTCCTGATGGTCCAGTGTACCTAATGATGATGCTCCTGGTGGTCCAGTGTACCTAATAATGATACTCCTGGTGGTGCAGTGTGCCTAATAATAATACTCCTGGTGGTCCAGTGTACCTAATAATAATACTCCTGGTGGTCCAGTGTACCTAATAATAATAATCCTGGTGGTCCAGTGTACCTAATGATAATACTCCTGGTGGTCCAGTGTACCTAATATTAATACTCCTGGTGGTACAGTGTACCTAATAATAATACTCCTGGTGGTCCAGTGTACCTAATGATAATACTCCTGGTGGTCCAGTGTACCTAATATTAATACTCCTGGTGGTCCAGTGTGCCTAATAATAATACTCCTGGTGGTCCAGTGTGCATAATAATAATATTCCTGGTGGTCCAGTGTGCCTAATAATGATGCTCCTGGTGGTCCAGTGTACCTAATGATGACACTCCTGGTGGTCCAGTGTACCTAATGATGATACTCCTGGTGGTTCAGTGTACCTAATGATGATGCTCCTGGTGATCCAGTGTACCTAATAATGATACTCCTGGTGGTCCAGTGTACCTAATGATGATACTCCTGGTGGTCCAGTGTACCTAATGATGATGCTCCTGGTGGTCCAGTGTACCTAATAATAATACTCCTGGTGGTCCAGTGTACCTAATAATAATACTCCTGGTGGTCCAGTGTACCTAATAATAATACTCCTGGTGGTCCAGTGTACCTAATAATGATACTCCTGGTTGTCCATTGTGCCTAATAATGATACTCCTGGTGGTCCAGTGTACCTAATAATAATGCTCCTGGTGGTCCAGTTTACCTAATAATAATACTCCTGGTGGTCCAGTGTACCTAATAATGATACTCCTGATGGTCCAGTGTACCTAATAATGATACTCCTGGTGGTCCAGTGTACCTAATAATGATACTCCTGGGGGTCCAGTGTACCTAATAATGATGCTCCTGGTGGTCCAGTGTACCTAATAATAATACTCCTGGTGGTCCAGTGTACCTAATAATAATACTCCTGGTGGTCCAGTGTACCTAATAACAATACTCCTGGTGGTCCAGTGTGCCTAATAACGATACTCCTGGTGGTCCAGTGTACCTAATAACGATACTACTGGTGATCCAGTGTACCTAATAACGATACTACTGGTGGTCCAGTGTACCTAATAACGATACTCCTGGTGGTCCAGTGTGCCTAATAATGATACTCCAGGTGGTCCAGTGTACCTAATAATCATACTCCTGATGGTCCAGTGTACCTAATAATCATACTCCTGGTGGTCCAGTGTGCCTAATATTGATACTCCTGGTGGTCCAGTGTGCCTAATAATGATACTCCTGGTGGTCCAGTGTGCCTAATAATGATACTCCTGGTGGTCCAGTGTGCCTAATAATAATACTGCTGGTGGTCCATTGTACCTAATAATGATGCTCCTGGTGGTCCAGTGTACCTAATAATAATACTCCTGGTGGTCCAGTGTACCTAATAATGATACTCCTGGTGGTCCAGTGTACCTAATAATGATACTCCTGGTGGTTCAGTGTGCCTAATAATGATACTCCTGGTGGTCCAGTGTACCTAATATTGATGCTCCTGGTGGTCCAGTGTACCTAATAATTATAGTCCTGGTGGTCCAGTGTGCCTAATAATGATACTCCTGGTGGTCCAGTGTACCTAATAATAATGCTCCTGGTGGTCCAGTGTACCTAATAATAATACTCCTGGTGGTCCAGTGTACCTAATAATGATAATCCTGATGGTCCAGTGTTCCTAATAATGATACTCCTGGTGGTCCAGTGTACCTAATAATGATACTCCTGGGGGTCCAGTGTACCTAATAATGATGCTCCTGGTGGTCCAGTGTACCTAATAATAATACTCCTGGTGGTCCAGTGTACCTAATAATGATACTCCTGGTGGTCCAGTGTACCTAATAATGATACTCCTGGTGGTCCAGTGTACCTAATAATGATACTCCTGGTGGTCCAGTGTGCCTAATAATGATACTCCTGGTGGTCCAGTGTACCTAATAATGATACTCCTGGTGGTCCAGTGTACCTAATAATGATACTCCTGGTGGTCCAGTTTACCTAATAATGATACTCCTGGTGGTCCAGTGTACCTAATAATGATGCTCCTGGTGGTCCAGTGTACCTAATAATAATACTCCTGGTGGTCCAGTGTGCCTAATAATAATACTCCTGGTGGTCCAGTGTACCTAATAATAATACTCCTGGTGGTCCAGTGTACCTAATATTAATATTCCTGGTGCTCCAGTGTACCTAATAATAATACTCCTGGTGGTCCAGTGTACCTAATAATAATACTCCTGGTGGTCCAGTGTACCTAATAATGATACTACTGGTGGTCCAGTGTACCTAATAATGATACTCCTGGTGGTCCAGTGTGCCTAATAATAATACCCCTGGTGGTCCAGTGGACCTAATAATAATACTCCTGGTGGTCCAGTGGACCTAATAATGATACTCCTAATGGTCCAGTGTACCTAATAATAATAGTCCTGGTCGTCCAGTGTGTCTAATAATAATACTCCTGGTGTTCCAGTGGACCTAATAATAATACTCCTGGTGGTCCAGTGTACCTAATAATGATACTCCTGATTGTCCAGTGTACCTAATGATGATACTCCTGGTGGTCCAGTGTATCTAATAATAATACTACTGGTGGTCCAGTGTACCTAATAATAATACTCCTGGTGGTCCAGTGTACCTAATATTAATACTCCTGGTATTCCAGTGTACCTAATAATCATACTCCTGGTGATCCAGTGTACCTAATAATAATACTACTGGTGGTCCAGTGTACCTAATATTAATACTCCTGGTGGTCCAGTGTACCTAATAATAATACTCCTGGTGGTCCAGTGTACCTAATAATAATACTCCTGGTGGTCCAGTGTACCTAATATTAATACTCCTGGTATTTCAGTGTACCTAATAATCATACTCCTGGTGATCCAGTGTACCTAATAATAATACTCCTGGGGGTCCAGTGTACTTAATGCTAATACTCCTGGTGGTCCAGTGTACCTAATAATAATACTACTGGTGGTCCAGTGTACCTAATAATAATACTCCTGGTGGTCCAGTGTACCTAATATTAATACTCCTGGTATTCCAGTGTACCTAATAATCATACTCCTGGTGATCCAGTGTACCTAATATTAATACTCCTGGTATTCCAGTGTACCTAATAATCATACTCCTGGTGATCCAGTGTACCTAATAATAATACTACTGGTGGTCCAGTGTACCTAATATTAATACTCCTGGTGGTCCAGTGTACCTAATAATAATACTCCTGGTGGTCCAGTGTACCTAATAATAATACTCCTGGTGGTCCAGTGTACCTAATATTAATACTCCTGGTATTTCAGTGTACCTAATAATCATACTCCTGGTGGTCCAGTGTACCTAATATTAATACTCCTGGGGGTCCAGTGTACTTAATGCTAATACTCCTGGGGGTCCAGTGTACTTAATGATAATACTCCTGGGGGTCCAGTGTACCTAATATTGATACTCCTGGTGGTCCAGTGTACTTAATAATGATGCTCCTGGTGGTCCAGTGTACCTAATAATAATACTCCTGGTGGTCCAGTGTATCTAATAATGATACTCCTGGTGGTCCAGTGTTCCTAATAATGATACTCCTGGTGGTCCAGTGTACCTAATAATGATACTGCTGGTGGTCCAGTGTACCTAATAATGATGCTCCTGGTGGTCCAGTGTACCTAATAATAATGCTCCTGGTGGTCCAGTGTACCTAATAATGATACTCCTGGTGGTCCAGTGTGCCTAATAATGATACTCCTGGTGGTCCAGTGTACCTAATAATAATACTCCTGGTGGTCCAGTGTACCTAATATTAATACTCCTGGTGGTCCAGTGTACCTAATAATGATACTGCTGGTGGTCCAGTGTACCTAATAATGATACTCCTGGTGGTCCAGTGTGCCTAATAATGATACTCCTGGTGGTCCAGTGTACCTAATAATAATACTCCTGGTGGTCCAGTGTACCTAATATTTATACTCCTGGTGGTCCAGTGTACCTAATAATGATACTCCTGGTGGTCCAGTGTACCTAATAATGATACTCCTGGTGGTCCAGTGTGCCTAATAATAATACTCCTGGTGGTACTGTGTACCTAATGATGATACTCCTGGTGCTGCAGTGTACCTAATGATGATACTCCTGGTGGTCCAGTGTACCTAATGATGATACTCCTGGTGGTCCAGTGTACCTAATGATGATGCTCCTGATGGTCCAGTGTACCTAATGATGATGCTCCTGGTGGTCCAGTGTACCTAATAATGATACTCCTGGTGGTCCAGTGTGCCTAATAATGATACTCCTGGTGGTGCAGTGTGCCTAATAATAATACTCCTGGTGGTCCAGTGTACCTAATAATAATACTCCTGGTGGTCCAGTGTACCTAATAATAATACTCCTGGTGGTCCAGTGTACCTAATGATAATACTCCTGGTGGTCCAGTGTACCTAATATTAATACTCCTGGTGGTCCAGTGTACCTAATAATAATACTCCTGGTGGTCCAGTGTACCTAATGATAATACTCCTGGTGGTCCAGTGTACCTAATATTAATACTCCTGGTGGTCCAGTGTGCCTAATAATAATACTCCTGGTGGTCCAGTGTGCATAATAATAATATTCCTGGTGGTCCAGTGTACCTAATGATGATACTCCTGGTGGTCCAGTGTACCTAATGATGATACTCCTGGTGGTTCAGTGTACCTAATGATGATGCTCCTGGTGGTCCAGTGTACCTAATAATGATACTCCTGGTGGTTCAGTATACCTAATGATGATACTCCTGGTGGTCCAGTGTACCTAATGATGATGCTCCTGGTGGTCCAGTGTACCTAATAATAATACTCCTGGTGGTCCAGTGTACCTAATAATAATACTCCTGGTGGTCCAGTGTACCTAATAATAATACTCCTGGTTGTCCAGTGTGCCTAATAATGATACTCCTGGTGGTCCAGTGTACCTAATAATAATGCTCCTGGTGGTCCAGTGTACCTAATAATAATACTCCTGGTGGTCCAGTGTACCTAATAATAATACTCCTGGTGGTCCAGTGTACCTAATAATAATACTCCTGGTGGTCCAGTGTACCTAATAATAATACTCCTGGTTGTTCAGTGTGCCTAATAATGATACTCCTGGTGGTCCAGTGTACCTAATAATAATGCTCCTGGTGGTCCAGTGTAACTAATAATAATACTCCTGGTGGTCCAGTGTGCCTAATAATGATGCTCCTGGTGGTCCAGTGTACCTAATGATGATACTCCTGGTGGTCCAGTGTACCTAATGATGATGCTCCTGGTGGTTCAGTGTACCTAATGATGATGCTCCTGGTGGTCCAGTGTACCTAATAATGATACTCCTGGTGGTCCAGTATACCTAATGATGATGCTCCTGGTGGTCCAGTGTACCTAATGAAGATGCTCCTGGTGGTCCAGTGTACCTAATAATAATACTCCTGGTGGTCCAGTGTACCTAATAATAATACTCCTGGTGGTCCAGTGTACCTAATAATAATACTCCTGGTTGTCCAGTGTGCCTAATAATGATACTCCTGGTGGTCCAGTGTACCTAATAATAATGCTCCTGGTGGTCCAGTGTACCTAATAATAATACTCCTGGTGGTCCAGTGTACCTAATAATGATACTCCTGATGGTCCAGTGTACCTAATAATGATACTCCTGGTGGTCCAGTGTACCTAATAATGATACTCCTGGGGGTCCAGTGTACCTAATAATGATGCTCCTGGTGGTCCAGTGTACCTAATAATAATACTCCTGGTGGTCCAGTGTACCTAATAATAATACTCCTGGTGGTCCAGTGTACCTAATAACAATACTCCTGGTGGTCCAGTGTGCCTAATAACGATACTCCTGGTGGTCCAGTGTACCTAATAACGATACTACTGGTGGTCCAGTGTACCTAATAACGATACTACTGGTGGTCCAGTGTACCTAATAACGATACTCCTGGTGGTCCAGTGTGCCTAATAATGATACTCCAGGTGGTCCAGTGTACCTAATAATCATACTCCTGATGGTCCAGTGTACCTAATAATCATACTCCTGGTGGTCCAGTGTGCCTAATAATGATACTCCTGGTGGTCCAGTGTGCCTAATAATGATACTCCTGGTGGTCCAGTGTGCCTAATAATGATACTCCTGGTGGTCCAGTGTGCCTAATAATAATACTGCTGGTGGTCCATTGTACCTAATAATGATGCTCCTGGTGGTCCAGTGTACCTAATAATAATACTCCTGGTGGTCCAGTGTACCTAATAATGATACTCCTGGTGGTCCAGTGTACCTAATAATGATACTCCTGGTGGTCCAGTGTGCCTAATAATGATACTCCTGGTGGTCCAGTGTACCTAATATTGATGCTCCTGGTGGTCCAGTGTACCTAATAATTATAGTCCTGGTGGTCCAGTGTGCCTAATAATGATACTCCTGGTGGTCCAGTGTACCTAATAATAATGCTCCTGGTGGTCCAGTGTACCTAATAATAATACTCCTGGTGGTCCAGTGTACCTAATAATGATAATCCTTATGGTCCAGTGTACCTAATAATGATACTCCTGGTGGTCCAGTGTACCTAATAATGATACTCCTGGGGGTCCAGTGTACCTAATAATGATGCTCCTGGTGATCCAGTGTACCTAATAATAATACTCCTGGTGGTCCAGTGTACCTAATAATGATACTCCTGGTGGTCCAGTGTACCTAATAATGATACTCCTGGTGGTCCAGTTTACCTAATAATGATACTCCTGGTGGTCCAGTGTACCTAATAATGATACTCCTGGTGGTCCAGTTTACCTAATAATGATACTCCTGGTGGTCCAGTGTACCTAATAATGATGCTCCTGGTGGTCCAGTGTACCTAATAATAATACTCCTGGTGGTCCAGTGTGCCTAATAATAATACTCCTGGTGGTCCAGTGTACCTAATAATAATACTCCTGGTGGTCCAGTGTACCTAATATTAATATTCCTGGTGCTCCAGTGTACCTAATAATGATACTACTGGTGGTCCAGTGTACCTAATAATGATACTCCTGGTGGTCCAGTGTGCCTAATAATAATACCCCTGGTGGTCCAGTGGACCTAATAATAATACTCCTGGTGGTCCAGTGTACCTAATAATGATACTCCTAATGGTCCAGTGTACCTAATAATAATAGTCCTGGTGGTCCAGTGTGTCTAATAATAATACTCCTGGTGTTCCAGTGTACCTAATAATAATACTCCTGGTGGTCCAGTGTACCTAATAATAATACTCCTGGTGGTCCAGTGTACCTAATAATGATACTCCTGATGGTCCAGTGTACCTAATGATGATACTCCTGGTGGTCCAGTGTATCTAATAATAATACTACTGGTGGTCCAGTGTACCTAATAATAATACTCCTGGTGGTCCAGTGTACCTAATATTAATACTCCTGGTATTCCAGTGTACCTAATAATCATACTCCTGGTGATCCAGTGTACCTAATAATAATACTACTGGTGGTCCAGTGTACCTAATATTAATACTCCTGGTGGTCCAGTGTGCCTAATAATAATACTCCTGGTGGTCCAGTGTGCATAATAATAATATTCCTGGTGGTCCAGTGTACCTAATGATGATACTCCTGGTGGTCCAGTGTACCTAATGATGATACTCCTGGTGGTTCAGTGTACCTAATGATGATGCTCCTGGTGGTCCAGTGTACCTAATAATGATACTCCTGGTGGTTCAGTATACCTAATGATGATACTCCTGGTGGTCCAGTGTACCTAATGATGATGCTCCTGGTGGTCCAGTGTACCTAATAATAATACTCCTGGTGGTCCAGTGTACCTAATAATAATACTCCTGGTGGTCCAGTGTACCTAATAATAATACTCCTGGTTGTCCAGTGTGCCTAATAATGATACTCCTGGTGGTCCAGTGTACCTAATAATAATGCTCCTGGTGGTCCAGTGTACCTAATAATAATACTCCTGGTGGTCCAGTGTACCTAATAATAATACTCCTGGTGGTCCAGTGTACCTAATAATAATACTCCTGGTGGTCCAGTGTACCTAATAATAATACTCCTGGTTGTCCAGTGTGCCTAATAATGATACTCCTGGTGGTCCAGTGTACCTAATAATAATGCTCCTGGTGGTCCAGTGTACCTAATAATAATACTCCTGGTGGTCCAGTGTGCCTAATAATGATGCTCCTGGTGGTCCAGTGTACCTAATAATAATACTCCTGGTGGTCCAGTGTACCTAATAATAATACTCCTGGTTGTCCAGTGTGCCTAATAATGATACTCCTGGTGGTCCAGTGTACCTAATAATAATGCTCCTGGTGGTCCAGTGTGCCTAATAATAATACTCCTGGTGGTCCAGTGTACCTAATAATAATACTCCTGGTGGTCCAGTGTACCTAATAATAATACTCCTGGTGGTCCAGTGTACCTAATAATAATGCTCCTGGTGGTCCAGTGTACCTAATAATAATGCTCCTGGTGGTCCAGTGTACCTAATAATAATACTCCTGGTGGTCCAGTGTGCCTAATAATGATGCTCCTGGTGGTCCAGTGTACCTAATGATGATACTCCTGGTGGTCCAGTGTACCTAATGATGATGCTCCTGGTGGTTCAGTGTACCTAATGATGATGCTCCTGGTGGTCCAGTGTACCTAATAATGATACTCCTGGTGGTCCAGTATACCTAATGATGATGCTCCTGGTGGTCCAGTGTACCTAATGAAGATGCTCCTGGTGGTCCAGTGTACCTAATAATAATACTCCTGGTGGTCCAGTGTACCTAATAATAATACTCCTGGTGGTCCAGTGTACCTAATAATAATACTCCTGGTTGTCCAGTGTGCCTAATAATGATACTCCTGGTGGTCCAGTGTACCTAATAATAATGCTCCTGGTGGTCCAGTGTACCTAATAATAATACTCCTGGTGGTCCAGTGTACCTAATAATGATACTCCTGATGGTCCAGTGTACCTAATAATGATACTCCTGGTGGTCCAGTGTACCTAATAATGATACTCCTGGGGGTCCAGTGTACCTAATAATGATGCTCCTGGTGGTCCAGTGTACCTAATAATAATACTCCTGGTGGTCCAGTGTACCTAATAATAATACTCCTGGTGGTCCAGTGTACCTAATAATGATACTCCTGGGGGTCCAGTGTACCTAATAATGATGCTCCTGGTGGTCCAGTGTACCTAATAATAATGCTCCTGGTGGTCCAGTGTACCTAATAATAATACTCCTGGTGGTCCAGTGTACCTAATAACAATACTCCTGGTGGTCCAGTGTGCCTAATAACGATACTCCTGGTGGTCCAGTGTACCTAATAACGATACTCCTGGTGGTCCAGTGTACCTAATAACGATACTACTGGTGGTCCAGTGTACCTAATAACGATACTACTGGTGGTCCAGTATACCTAATAACGATACTGCTGGTGGTCCAGTGTGCCTAATAATGATACTCCAGGTGGTCCAGTGTACCTAATAATCATACTCCTGATGGTCCAGTGTACCTAATAATAATACTCCTGGTGGTCCAGTGTGCCTAATAATGATACTCCTGGTGGTCCAGTGTGCCTAATAATGATACTCCTGGTGGTCCAGTGTGCCTAATAATGATACTCCTGGTGGTCCAGTGTGCCTAATAATAATACTGCTGGTGGTCCATTGTACCTAATAATGATGCTCCTGGTGGTCCAGTGTACCTAATAATAATACTCCTGGTGGTCCAGTGTACCTAATAATGATACTCCTGGTGGTCCAGTGTACCTAATAATGATACTCCTGGTGGTCCAGTGTGCCTAATAATGATACTCCTGGTGGTCCAGTGTACCTAATATTGATGCTCCTGGTGGTCCAGTGTACCTAATAATTATAGTCCTGGTGGTCCAGTGTGCCTAATAATGATACTCCTGGTGGTCCAGTGTACCTAATAATAATGCTCCTGGTGGTCCAGTGTACCTAATAATAATACTCCTGGTGGTCCAGTGTACCTAATAATGATAATCCTGATGGTCCAGTGTACCTAATAATGATACTCCTGGTGGTCCAGTGTACCTAATAATGATACTCCTGGGGGTCCAGTGTACCTAATAATGATGCTCCTGGTGGTCCAGTGTACCTAATAATAATACTCCTGGTGGTCCAGTGTACCTAATAATGATACTCCTGGTGGTCCAGTGTACCTAATAATGATACTCCTGGTGGTCCAGTGTACCTAATAATGATACTCCTGGTAGTCCAGTGTGCCTAATAATGATACTCCTGGTGGTCCAGTGTACCTAATATTAATACTCCTGGTGGTCCAGTGTACCTAATAATGATACTACTGGTGGTCCAGTGTACCTAATAATGATACTACTGGTGGTCCAGTGTACCTAATAATGATACTCCTGGTGGTCCAGTGTACCTAATAATGATACTCCTGGTGGTCCAGTGTGCCTAATATTAATACTCCTGGTGGTCCAGTGTACCTAATAATGATACTCCTGGTGGTCCAGTGTACCTAATATTAATACTCCTGGTGGTCCAGTGTACCTAATAATGATACTCCTGGTGGTCCAGTGTACCTAATAATGATACTGCTGGTGGTCCAGTGTACCTAATAATGATACTCCTTGTGGTCCAGTGTACCTAATAATGATACTCCTGGTGGTCCAGTGTGCCTAATAATGATACTCTTGGTGGTCCAGTGTGCCTAATAATGATACTCCTGGTGGGCCAGTGTACCTAATAATGATGCTCCTGGTGGGCCAGTGTACCTAATAATAATAGTGCTGGTGGTCCAGTGTGCCTAATAATGATACTCCTGGTTGTCCAGTGTACCTAATAATAATGCTCCTGGTGGTCCAGTGTGCCTAATAATAATACTCCTGGTGGTCCAGTGTACCTAATGATGATGCTCCTGGTGGTCCAGTGTACCTAATAATTATAGTGCTGGTGGTCCAGTGTGCCTAATAATGATACTCCTGGTGGTCCAGTGTACCTAATAATAATGCTCCTGGTGGTCCAGTGTACCTAATAATAATACTCCTGGTGGTCCAGTGTACCTAATAATAATACTCCTGGTGGTCCAGTGTACCTAATAATAATACTCCTGGTGGTCCAGTGTACCTAATAATGATACTCCTGGTGGTCCAGTGTACCTAATAATGATACTCCTGGTGGTCCAGTGTGCCTAATAACGATACTCCTGGTGGTCCAGTGTACCTAATAACGATACTACTGGTGGTCCAGTGTACCTAATAACGATACTACTGGTGGTCCAGTGTACCTAATAACGATACTACTGGTGGTCCAGTGTACCTAATAACGATACTCCTGGTGGTCCAGTGTGCCTAATAATGATACTCCTGGTGGTCCAGTGTACCTAATAATCATACTCCTGATGGTCCAGTGTACCTAATAATAATACTCCTGGTGGTCCAGTGTGCCTAATAATAATACTCCTGGTGGTCCATTGTACCTAATAATGATGCTCCTGGTGGTCCAGTGTACCTAATAATAATGCTCCTGGTGGTCCAGTGTACCTAATAATGATACTGCTGGTGGTCCAGTGTACCTAATAATGATGCTCCTGGTGGTCCAGTGTACCTAATAATAATGCTCCTGGTGGTCCAGTGTACCTAATAATGATACTCCTGGTGGTCCAGTGTGCCTAATAATGATACTCCTGGTGGTCCAGTGTACCTAATAATAATACTCCTGGTGGTCCAGTGTACCTAATGATAATACTCCTGGTGGTCCAGTGTACCTAATATTAATACTCCTGGTGGTCCAGTGTACCTAATAATAATACTCCTGGTGGTCCAGTGTACCTAATGATAATACTCCTGGTGGTCCAGTGTACCTAATATTAATACTCCTGGTGGTCCAGTGTGCCTAATAATAATACTCCTGGTGGTCCAGTGTGCATAATAATAATATTCCTGGTGGTCCAGTGTGCCTAATAATGATGCTCCTGGTGGTCCAGTGTACCTAATGATGATACTCCTGGTGGTCCAGTGTACCTAATGATGATACTCCTGGTGGTTCAGTGTACCTAATGATGATACTCCTGGTGGTCCAGTGTACCTAATGATGATGCTCCTGGTGGTCCAGTGTACCTAATAATGATACTCCTGGTGGTCCAGTGTACCTAATGATGATGCTCCTGGTGGTCCAGTGTACCTAATAATAATACTCCTGGTGGTCCAGTGTACCTAATAATAATACTCCTGGTGGTCCAGTGTACCTAATAATGATACTCCTGGTGGTCCAGTGTACCTAATAATAATACTCCTGGTGGTCCAGTGTGCCTAATAATGATACTCCTGGTGGTCCAGTGTACCTAATAATAATGCTCCTGGTGGTCAAGTGTACCTAATAATAATACTCCTGGTGGTCCAGTGTACCTAATAATGATACTCCTGATGGTCCAGTGTACCTAATAATGATACTCCTGGTGGTCCAGTGTACCTAATAATGATACTCCTGGGGGTCCAGTGTACCTAATAATGATGCTCCTGGTGGTCCAGTGTACCTAATAATAATACTCCTGGTGGTCCAGTGTACCTAATAATAATACTCCTGGTGGTCCAGTGTACCTAATAACAATACTCCTGGTGGTCCAGTGTGCCTAATAACGATACTCCTGGTGGTCCAGTGTACCTAATAACGATACTCCTGGTGGTCCAGTGTACCTAATAACGATACTACTGGTGGTCCAGTGTACCTAATAACGATACTACTGGTGGTCCAGTGTACCTAATAACGATACTGCTGGTGGTCCAGTGTGCCTAATAACGATACTCCAGGTGGTCCAGTGTACCTAATAATCATACTCCTGATGGTCCAGTGTACCTAATAATAATACTCCTGGTGGTCCAGTGTGCCTAATAATGATACTCCTGGTGGTCCAGTGTGCCTAATAATGATACTCCTGGTGGTCCAGTGTGCCTAATAATGATACTCCTGGTGGTCCAGTGTGCCTTATAATAATACTGCTGGTGGTCCATTGTACCTAATAATGATGCTCCTGGTGGTCCAGTGTACCTAATAATAATACTCCTGGTGGTCCAGTGTACCTAATAATGATACTCCTGGTGGTCCAGTGTACCTAATAATGATACTCCTGGTGGTCCAGTGTGCCTAATAATGATATTCCTGGTGGTCAAGTGTACCTAATACTGATGCTCCTGGTGGTCCAGTGTACCTAATAATTATAGTCCTGGTGGTCCAGTGTGCCTAATAATGATACTCCTGGTGGTCCAGTGTACCTAATAATAATGCTCCTGGTGGGCCAGTGTACCTAATAATAATACTCCTGGTGGTCCAGTGTACCTAATAATAATACTCCTGGTGGTCCAGTGTACCTAATGATAATACTCCTGGTGGTCCAGTGTACCTAATAATAATACTCCTGGTTGTCCAGTGTACCTAATAATAATACTCCTGGTGGTCCAGTGTACCTAATGATAATACTCCTGGTGGTCCAGTGTACCTAATATTAATACTCCTGGTGGTCCAGTGTGCCTAATAATAATACTCCTGGTGGTCCAGTGTGCATAATAATAATATTCCTGGTGGTCCAGTGTGCCTAATAATGATGCTCCTGGTGGTCCAGTGTACCTAATGATGATACTCCTGGTGGTCCAGTGTACCTAATGATGATACTCCTGGTGGTTCAGTGTACCTAATGATGATGCTCCTGGTGGTCCAGTGTACCTAATAATGATACTCCTGGTGGTCCAGTGTACCTAATGATGATACTCCTGGTGGTCCAGTGTACCTAATGATGATGCTCCTGGTGGTCCAGTGTACCTAATAATAATACTCCTGGTGGTCCAGTGTACCTAATAATAATACTCCTGGTGGTCCAGTGTACCTAATAATAATACTCCTGGTGGTCCAGTGTACCTAATAATAATACTCCTGGTTGTCCAGTGTGCCTAATAATGATACTCCTGATGGTCCAGTGTACCTAATAATAATGCTCCTGGTGGTCCAGTGTACCTAATAATAATACTCCTGGTGGTCCAGTGTACCTAATAATGATACTCCTGATGGTCCAGTGTACCTAATAATGATACTCCTGGTGGTCCAGTGTACCTAATAATGATACTCCTGGGGGTCCAGTGTACCTAATAATGATGCTCCTTGTGGTCCAGTGTACCTAATAATAATGCTCCTTGTGGTCCAGTGTACCTAATAATAATACTCCTGGTAGTCCAGTGTACCTAATAACAATACTCCTGGTGGTCCAGTGTGCCTAATAACGATACTCCTGGTGGTCCAGTGTACCTAATAACGATACTCCTGGTGGTCCAGTGTACCTAATAACGATACTACTGGTGGTCCAGTGTACCTAACAACGATACTACTGGTGGTCCAGTGTACCTAATAACGATACTGCTGGTGGTCCAGTGTACCTAATAACGATACTCCTGGTGGTCCAGTGTACCTAATAACGATACTACTGGTGGTCCAGTGTACCTAATAACGATACTACTGGTGGTCCAGTGTGCCTAATAATGATACTCCAGGTGGTCCAGTGTACCTAATAATCATACTCCTGATGGTCCAGTGTACCTAATAATAATACTCCTGGTGGTCCAGTGTACCTAATAATGATACTGCTGGTGGTCCAGTGTGCCTAATAATGATACTCCTGATGGTCCAGTGTACCTAATAATGATACTCCTGGTGGTCCAGTGTACCTAATAATGATACTCCTGGGGGTCCAGTGTACCTAATAATGATGCTCCTGGTGGTCCAGTGTACCTAATAATAATACTCCTGGTGGTCCAGTGTACCTAATAATGATACTCCTGGTGGTCCAGTGTACCTAATAATGATACTCCTGGTGGTCCAGTGTACCTAATAATGATACTCCTGGTGGTCCAGTGTGCCTAATAATGATACTCCTGGTGGTCCAGTGTACCTAATATTAATACTCCTGGTGGTCCAGTGTACCTAATAATGATACTACTGGTGGTCCAGTGTACCTAATAATGATACTACTGGTGGTCCAGTGTACCTAATAATGATACTGCTGGTGGTCCAGTGTACCTAATAATGATACTCCTGGTGGTCCAGTGTACCTAATAATGATACTCCTGGTGGTCCAGTGTGCCTAATAATGATACTCTTGGTGGTCCAGTGTGCCTAATAATGATACTCCTGGTGGGCCAGTGTACCTAATAATGATGCTCCTGGTGGGCCAGTGTACCTAATAATAATAGTGCTGGTGGTCCAGTGTGCCTAATAATGATACTCCTGGTTGTCCAGTGTACCTAATAATAATGCTCCTGGTGGTCCAGTGTGCCTAATAATAATACTCCTGGTGGTCCAGTGTACCTAATGATGATGCTCCTGGTGGTCCAGTGTACCTAATAATTATAGTGCTGGTGGTCCAGTGTGCCTAATAATGATACTCCTGGTGGTCCAGTGTACCTAATAATAATGCTCCTGGTGGTCCAGTGTACCTAATAATAATACTCCTGGTGGTCCAGTGTACCTAATAATAATACTCCTGGTGGTCCAGTGTACCTAATAATAATACTCCTGGTGGTCCAGTGTACCTAATAATGATACTCCTGGTGGTCCAGTGTACCTAATAATGATACTCCTGGTGGTCCAGTGTGCCTAATAACGATACTCCTGGTGGTCCAGTGTACCTAATAACGATACTACTGGTGGTCCAGTGTACCTAATAACGATACTACTGGTGGTCCAGTGTACCTAATAACGATACTACTGGTGGTCCAGTGTACCTAATAACGATACTCCTGGTGGTCCAGTGTGCCTAATAATGATACTCCTGGTGGTCCAGTGTACCTAATAATCATACTCCTGATGGTCCAGTGTACCTAATAATAATACTCCTGGTGGTCCAGTGTGCCTAATAATAATACTCCTGGTGGTCCATTGTACCTAATAATGATGCTCCTGGTGGTCCAGTGTACCTAATAATAATACTCCTGGTGGTCCAGTGTGCCTAATAATGATACTCCTGGTGGTCCAGTGTACCTAATAATGATGCTCCTCGTGGTCCAGTGTACCTAATAATAATACTCCTGGTGGTCCAGTGTACCTAATAATAATTCTCCTGTTGGTCCAGTGTACCTAATAATAATACTCCTGGTGGTCCAGTCTACCTAATAATGATACTCCTGGTGGTCCAGTGTGCCTAATAATGATATTCCTGGTGGTTCAGTGTACCTAATAATAATACTCCTGGTGGTCCAGTGTACCTAATAATAATACTACTGGTGGTCCAGTGTACCTAATAATAATACTGCTGGTGGTTCAGTGTACCTAATAATGATACTCCTGGTGGTCCAGTGTACCTAATAATAATACTCCTGGTGGTCCAGTGTACCTAATAATAATACTGCTGGTGGTCCAGTGTACCTAATAATGATACTCCTGGTGGTCCAGTGTTCCTAATAATAATACTTCTGGTGGTCCAGTGTACCTAATAATAATACTGCTGGTGGTCCAGTGTACCTAATAATGATACTCCTGGTGGTCCAGTGTACCTAATAATAATACTCCTGGTGGTCCAGTGTACCTAATAATAATACTCCTGGTGGTCCAGTGTACCTAATAATGATACTCCTGGTGGTCCAGTGTACCTAATAACGATACTCCTGGTGGTCCAGTGTTCCTAATAACGATGCTCCTGGTGGCCCAGTGTACCTAATAATGATACTCCTGGTGGTCCAGTGTACCTAATAATGATACTCCTGGTGGTCCAGTGTGCCTAATAATGATACTCCTGGTGGTCCAGTGTACCTAATAATGATGCTCCTGGTGGTCCAGTGTACCTAATAATAATACTCCTGGTGGTCCAGTGTACCTAATAATAATTCTCCTGGTGGTCCAGTGTACCTAATAATAATACTCCTGGTGGTCCAGTCTACCTAATAATGATACTCCTGGTGGTCCAGTGTGCCTAATAATGATACTCCTGGTGGTTCAGTGTACCTAATAATAATAATACTTCTGGTGGTCCAGTGTACCTAATAATGATACTCCTGGTGGTCCAGTGTACCTAATAATAATACTCCTGGTGGTCCTGTGTACCTAATAATAATACTGCTGGTGGTCCAGTGTACCTAATAATGATACTCCTGGTGGTCCAGTGTACCTAATAATAATACTCCTGGTGGTCCAGTGTACCTAATAATAATACTCCTGGTGGTCCAGTGTACCTAATAACGATACTACTGGTGGTCCAGTGTACCTAATAATAATACTCCTGGTTGTCCAGTGTACCTAATAATAATACTCCTGGTGGTCCAGTCTACCTAATAATGATACTCCTGGTGGTCCAGTGTGCCTAATAATGATACTCCTGGTGTTTCAGTGTACCTAATAATAATAATACTTCTGGTGGTCCAGTGTACCTAATAATAATACTCCTGGTGGTCCAGTGTACCTAATAATAATACTGCTGGTGGTCCAGTGTACCTAATAATGATACTCCTGGTGGTCCAGTGTACCTAATAATAATACTCCTGGTGGTCCAGTGTACCTAATAATAATACTCCTGGTGGTCCAGTGTACCTAATAATGATACTCCTGGTGGTCCAGTGTACCTAATAATAATACTCCTGGTGGCCCAGTGTACCTAATAATGATACTCCTGGTGGTCCAGTGTACCTAATAATAATAATACTTCTAGTGGGCCAGTGTACCTAATAATGATACTCCTGGTGGTCCAGTGTACCTAATAATGATACTCCTGGTAGTCCAGTGTACCTAATAATTATACTCCTTGTGGTCCAGTGTACCTAATAATAATAATACTTCTAGTGGTCCAGTGTACCTAATAATGATAGTCCTGGTGGTCCAGTGTGCCTAATAATAATACTCCTGGTGTTCCAGTGGACCTAATAATAATACTCCTGGTGGTCCAGTGTACCTAATGATGATACTCCTGATGATCCAGTGTACCTATTAATGATACTCCTGTTGGTCCAGTGTACCTAATAATAATAATTCTTCTAGTGGTCCAGTGTACCTAATAGTGATACTCCTGGTGGTCCAGTGTACCTAATCATAATACTCCTGGTGGTCCAGTGTACCTAATAATGATACTCCTAGTGGTCCAGTGTACCTAATAATAATACTCCTGGTGGTCCAGTGTACCTAATAATAATACTCCTGGTGGTCCAGTGTACCTAATAATGATACTCCTGGTGGTCCAGTGTACCTAATAATGATACTCCTGGTGGTCCAGTGTAACTAATAATAATAATACTTCTAGTGGTCCAGTGTACCTAATAATGATACTCCTGGTGGTCCAGTGTACCTAATAATAATACTCCTGGTGGTCCAGTGTACCTAATAATAATACTCCTGGTGGTCCAGCGTACCTAATAATGATACTCCTGGTGGTCCAGTGTACCTAATAATGATACTCCTGGTGGTCCAGTGTACCTAATAATGATACTCCTGGTGGTCCAGTGTACCTAATAATGATACTCCTGGTGGTCCAGTGTACCTAATAATGATACTCCTGGTGGTCCAGTGTACCTAATAATAATACTCCTGGTGGTCCAGTGTACCTATTAATAATACTTCTGGTGGTCCAGTGTACCTAATAATGATACTCCTGGTGGTCCAGTGTACCTAATAATAATAATACTTCTAGTGGTCCAGTGTACCTAATAATGATACTCCTGGTGGTCCAGTGTACCTAATAATAATACTCCGGGTGGTCTAGTGTACCTAATAATGATACTCCTGGTGGTCCAGTGTACCTAATAATGATACTCCTGGTGGTCCAGTGTACCTAATAATGATACTCCTGGTGGTCCAGTGTACCTAATAATGATACTCCTGGTGGTCCAGTGTACCTAATAATAATGCTCCTGGTGGTCCAGTGTACCTAATATTAATACTCCTGGTGGTCCAGTGTACCTAATAATGATACTCCTGGTGGTCCAGTGTACCTAATATTGATACTCTTGGTGGTCCAGTATACCTAATATTGATACTCCTGGTGGTCCAGTGTAACTAATAATAATACTCCTGGTGGTCCAGTGTACCTAATGATAATACTCCTGGTGGTCCAGTGTACCTAATAATCATACTCCTGGTGGTCCAGTGTACCTAATAATCATACTCCTGGTGGTCCAGTATACCTAATAATCATACTCCTAGTGGTCCAGTGTACCTAATATTAATACTCCCGGTGGTCCAGTGTACCTAATGATCATACTCCTGGTGGTCCAGGGTACCTAATGATCATACTCCTGGTGGTCCAGGGTACCTAATGATCATACTCCTGGTGGTCCAGGATACCTAATAATGATACTCCTGGTGGTCCAGTGTATCTAATAATCATACTCCTGGTGGTCGAGTGTACCTAATAATAATACTCCTGGTGGTCTAGTGTACCTAATATTAATACTCCTGGTGGTCCAGTGTACCTAATAATGATACTCCTGGTGGTCCAGTGTACCTAATAATGATACTCCTGGTGGTCCAGTGTACCTAATAATGATACTACTGGTGGTCCAGTGTACCTAATAATAATACTCCTGGTGGTCCAGTGTACCTAATGATAATACTCCTGGTGGTCCAGTGTACCTAATATTGATACTCTTGGTGGTCCATTATACCTAATATTGACACTCCTGGTGGTCCAGTGTAGCTAATAATAATACTCCTGGTGGTCCAGTGTACCTAATGATAATACTCCTGGTGGTCCAGTGTACCTAATAATCATACTCCTGGTGGTCCACTGTACCTAATAATCATACTCCTGGTGGTCCAGTGTACCTAATAATCATACTCCTGGTGGTCCAGTGTACCTAATATTAATACTCCTGGTGGTCCAGTGTACCTAATAATAATACTCCTGGTGGTCCAGTGTACCTAATGATAATACTCCTGGTGGTCCAGTGTACCTAATATTGATACTCTTGGTGGTCCATTATACCTAATATTGACACTCCTGGTGGTCCAGTGTAACTAATAATAATACTCCTGGTGGTCCAGTGTACCTAATGATAATACTCCTGGTGGTCCAGTGTACCTAATAATCATACTCCTGGTGGTCCAGTGTACCTAATAATCATACTCCTGGTGGTCCAGTGTACCTAAAATTAATACTCCTGGTGGTCCAGTGTACCTAATGATAATACTCCTGGTGGTCCAGGGTACCTAATGATCATACTCCTGGTGGTCCAGGGTACCTAATAATGATGCTCCTGGTGGTCCAGTGTATCTAATAATCATACTCCTGGTGGTCCAGTGTACCTAATAATCATACTCCTGGTGGTCCACTGTACCTAATAATCATACTCCTGGTGGTCCAGTGTACCTAATAATCATACTCCTGGTGGTCCAGTGTACCTAATATTAATACTCCTGGTGGTCCAGGGTACCTAATAATCATACTCCTGGTGGTCCAGGGTACCTAATAATCATACTCCTGGTGGTCCAGTGTACCTAATAATCATACTCCTGGTGGTCCAGTGTACCTAATAATGATACTCCTGGTGGTCCAGTGTACCTAATAATGATACTCCTGGTGGTCCAGTGTACCTAATAATATTACTCCTGGTGGTCCAGTATACCTAATAATAATACTCCTGGTGGTCCAGTGTACCTAATGATAATACTCCTGGTGGTCCAGTGTACCTAATGATAATACTCCTGGTGGTCCAGTTTACCTAATGATAATACTCCTGGTGGTCCAGTGTACCTAATGGTAATACTCCTGGTGGTCCAGTGTACCTAATGATAATAATCCTGGTGGTCCAGTCTACCTAATGATAATACTCCTGGTGGTCCACTGTACCTAATGATAATGCTCCTGGTGGTCCAGTGTACCTAATGATAATGATGCTCCTGGTGGTCCAATGTACCTAATAATGATGCTCCTGGTGGTCCAGTGTACCTAATAATAATACTCCTGGTGGTCCAGTGTACCTAATAATAATACTCCTGGTGGTCCAGTGTACCTAATAATGATACTCCTGGTGGTCCAGTGTACCTAATAATGATACTCCTCGTGGTCCAGTGTACCTAATAATGATACTCCTGGTGGTCTAGTGTACCTAATAATGATACTCCTGGTGGTCCAGTGTACCTAATAATAATACTCCTGGTGGTCCAGTGTACCTAATAATAATACTTCTGGTGGTCCAGTGTACATAATAATGATACTCCTGGTGGTCCAATGTACCTAATAATGATACTCCTGGTGGTCCAGTGTACCTAATAATGATACTCCTGGTAGTCCAGTGTACCTAATAATGATACTCCTGGTGGTCCAGTGTACCTAATATTGATACTCCTGGTGGTCCAGTGTACCTAATAATGATACTCCTGGTGGTCCAGTGTACCTAATAATGATGCTCCTGGTGGTCCAGTATACCTAATAATAATACTCCTGGTGGTCCAGTGTGCCTAATAATAATACTCCTGGTGGTCCATTGTACCTAATAATAATACTCCTGGTGGTCCAGTGTACCTAATATTAATATTCCTGGTGCTCCAGTGTACCTAATAATGATACTCCTAGTGGTCCAGTGTGCCTAATAATAATACTCCTGGTGGTCCAGTGGACCTAATAATAATACTCCTGGTGGTCCAGTGTACCTAATAATGATACTCCTGATGGTCCAGTGTAACTAATAATGATACTCCTGTTGGTCCAGTGTACCTAATAATAATAATTCTTCTAGTGGTCCAGTGTACCTAATAATGATACTCCTGGTGGTCCAGTGTACCTAATAATAATACTCCTGGTGGTCCAGTGTACCTAATAATGATACTCCTGGTGGTCCAGTGTACCTAATAATGATACTCCTGGTGGTCCAGTGTACCTAATAATAATAATACTTCTAGTGGTCCAGTGTGCCTAATAATGATACTCCTGGTGGTCCAGTGTACCTAATAATAATACTTCTGGTGGTCCAGTGTACCTAATAATAATACTCCTGGTGGTCCAGTGTACCTAATAATGATACTCCTGGTGGTCCAGTGTACCTAATAATGATACTCCTGGTGGTCCAGGGTACCTAATAATGATACTCCTGGTGGTCCAGTGTACCTAATAATGATACTCCTGGTGGTCCAGTGTACCTAATAATGATACTCCTGGTGGTCCAGTGTACCTAATAATGATGCTCCTGGTGGTCCAGTGTACCTAATAATGATGCTCCTGGTGGTCCAGTGTACCTAATAATAATACTCCTGGTGGTCCAGTGTGCCTAATAATAATACTCCTGGTGGTCCAGTGTACCTAATAATAATACTCCTGGTGGTCCAGTGTACCTAATATTAATATTTCTGGTGCTACAGTGTACCTAATAATGATACTCCTGGTGGTCCAGTGTACCTAATAATAATACTCCTGGTGGTCCAGTGTACCTAATAATGATACTCCTGATGGTCCAGTGTGCCTAATAATAATAGTCCTGGTGGTCCAGTGTGCCTAATAATAATACTCCTGGTGGTCCAGTGTACCTAATAATAATACTCCTGGTGGTCCAGTGTACCTGATAATGATACTCCTGATGGTCCAGTGTGACTAATAATAATAGTCCTGGTGGTCCAGTGTGCCTAATAATAATACTCCTGGTGGTCCAGTGTACCTAATAATGATGCTTCTGGTGGTCCAGTGTACCTAATAATAATAGTCCTGGTATTCCAGTGTGCCTAATAATGATACTCCTGCTGGTCCAGTGTACCTAATAATGATGCTCCTGGTGGTCCAGTGTGCCTAATAATAATAGTCCTGGTGGTCCAGTGTACCTAATAATAATTCTCCTGGTGGTCCAGTCTACCTAATAATAATAATACTCCTGGTGGTTCAGTGTACCTAATAATAATAATACTTCTGGTGGTCCAGTGTACCTAATAATAATACTCCTGGTGATCCAGTGTACCTAATAATGATACTCCTGGTTGTCCAGTGTACCTAATAATAATACTCCTGGTGGTCCAGTGTACCTAATGATAATACTACTGGTGCTCCAGTGTACCTAATAATAATACTCCTGGTGGTCCAGTGTACCTAATAATAAAACTCCTGGTGGTCCAGTGTACCTAATAATAATATTCATGGTGGTCCAGTGTATCTATTAATAATACTCCTGGTGGTCCAGTGTACATAATAATAATCCTCCTGGTGGTCCATTGTACCTAATATTAATATTCCTGGTGGTCCATTGAATGTAATAATACTCCTGGTGGTCCAGTGTACCTAATGATAATACTCCTGGTGGTCCAGTGTACCTAATAATGATACTCCTGGTGGTCCAGTGTACCTAATAATGATGCTCCTGGTGGTCCAGTGTACCTAATAATAATACTCCTGGTGGTCCAGTGTACCTAATATTAATACTCCTGGTGGTCCAGTGTACCTAATAATGATACTCCTGGTGGTCCAGTGTACCTAATAATCATACTCCTGGTGGTCCAGTGTACCTAATAATAATACTCCTGGTGGTCCAGTGTACCTAATGATAATACTCCTGGTGGTCCAGTGTACCTAATATTGATACTCCTGGTGGTCCAGTGTACCTAATAATAATACTCCTGGTGGTCCAGTGTACCTAATGATAATACTCCTGGTGGTCCAGTGTACCTAATAATCATACTCCTGGTGGTCCAGTGTACCTAATAATCATACTCCTGGTGGTCCAGTGTACCTAATATTAATACTCCTGGTGGTCCAGTGTACCTAATGATCATACTCCTGGTGGTCCAGGGTACCTAATGATCATACTCCTGGTGGTCCAGGGTACCTAATAATGATACTCCTGGTGGTCCAGTGTATCTAATAATCATACTCCTGGTGGTCCAGTGTACCTAATAATCATACTCCTGGTGGTCCACTGTACCTAATAATCATACTCCTGGTGGTCCAGTGTACCTAATAATCATACTCCTGGTGGTCCAGTGTACCTAATGATAATACTCCTGGTGGTCCAGGGTACCTAATAATCATACTCCTGGTGGTCCAGGGTACCTAATAATGATACTCCTGGTGGTCCAGGGTACCTAATAATCATACTCGTGGTGGTCCAGTGTACCTAATAATCTTACTCCTGGTGGTCCAGTGTACCTAATAATCATACTCCTGGTGGTCCAGTGTACCTAATATTCATACTCCTGGTGGTCCAGTGTACCTAATAAAGATACTCCTGGTGGTCCAGTGTACCTAATAATAATACTCCTGGTGGTCCAGTGTACCTAATAATAATACTCCTGGTGGTCCAGTGTACCTAATGATAATACTCCTGGTGGTCCAGTGTACCTAATGATAATACTCCTGGTGGTCCAGTTTACCTAATGATAATACTCCTGGTGGTCCAGTGTACCTAATGGTAATACTCCTGGTGGTCCAGTGTACCTAATGATAATACTCCTGCTGGTCCAGTGTACCTAATAATGATGCTCCTGGTGGTCCAGTGTACCTAATAATAATACTCCTGGTGGTCCAGTGTACCTAATAATAATACTCCTGGTGGTCCAGTGTACCTAATAATAATACTCCTGGTGGTCCAGTGTACCTAATAATGATACTCCTGGTGGTCCAGTGTACCTAATAATGATACTTCTGGTGGTCCAGTGTACCTAATAATGATACTCCTGGTGGTCCAGTGTACCTAATAATGATACTCCTGATGGTCCAGTGTACCTAATAATAATACTCCTGATGGTCCAGTGTACCTAATAATGATACTCCTGGTGGTCCAGTGTACCTAATAATGATACTCCTGGTGGTCCAGTGTACCTAATAATGATGCTCCTGGTGGTCCAGTGTACCTAATAATGATACTCCTGGTGGTCCAGTGTACCTAATATTAATACTCCTGGTGGTCCAGTGTACCTAATAATGATACTACTGGTGTTCCAGTGTACCTAATAATGATACTCCTGGTGGTCCAGTGTACCTAATAATAATACTCCTGGTGGTCCAGTGTACCTAATATTAATACTCCTGGTGGTCCAGTGTACCTAATAATGATACTCCTGGTGGTCCAGTGTACCTAATAATGATACTCCTGGTGGTCCAGTGTGCCTAATAATAATACTCCTGGTGGTCCAGTGTGCCTAATAATGATACTCCTGGTGGTCCAGTGTACCTAATAATGATACTCCTGATGGTCCAGTGTACCTAATAATAATAGTCCTGGTGGTCCAGTGTGCCTAATAATAATACTCCTGGTGGTCCATTGTACCTAATAATGATGCTCCTGGTGGTCCAGTGTACCTAATAATAATAGTCCTGGTGGTCCAGTGTGCCTAATAATGATATTCCTGGTGGTCCAGTGTACCTAATAATGATGCTCCTGGTGGTCCAGTGTACCTAGTAATAATAGCCCTGGTGGTCCAGTGTACCTAATAATGATACTCCTGGTGGTCCAGTGTACCTAATAATGATGCTCCTTGTGGTCCAGTGTACCTAATAATGATACTCCTGGTGGTCCAGTGTACCTAATGATAATACTCCTGATGGTCCAGTGTACCTAATAATAATAGTCCTGGTGGTCCAGTGTGCCTAATAATAATACTCCTGGTGGTCCATTGTACCTAATAATGATGCTCCTGGTGGTCCAGTGTACCTAATAATAATAGTCCTGGTGGTCCAGTGTGCCTAATAATGATATTCCTGGTGGTCCAGTGTACCTAATAATGATGCTTCTGGTGGTCCAGTGTACCTAGTAATAATAGCCCTGGTGGTCCAGTGTACCTAATAATAATTCTCCTGGTGGTCCAGTGTACCTAATAATAATACTCCTGGTGGTTCAGTGTACCACCTAATAATAATAATACTTCTGGTGGTCCAGTGTACCTAATAATGATACTCCTGGTGGTCCAGTGTACCTAATAATAATACTCCTGGTGGTCCAGTGTACCTAATAATAATACTCCTGGTGGTCCAGTGTACCTAATAATGATACTCCTGGTGGTCCAGTGTACCTAATAATGATACTCCTGGTGGTCCAGTGTACCTAATAATGATACTCCTGATGGTCCAGTGTACCTAATATTAATACTCCTGGTGGTCCAGTGTACCTAATAATGATACTACTGGTGTTCCAGTGTACCTAATAATGATACTCCTGGTGGTCCAGTGTACCTAATAATCTTACTCCTGGTGGTCCAGTGTACCTAATAATCATACTCCTGGTGGTCCAGTGTACCTAATATTCATACTCCTGGTGGTCCAGTGTACCTAATAAAGATACTCCTGGTGGTCCAGTGTACCTAATAATAATACTCCTGGTGGTCCAGTGTACCTAATAATAATACTCCTGGTGGTCCAGTGTACCTAATGATAATACTCCTGGTGGTCCAGTGTACCTAATGATAATACTCCTGGTGGTCCAGTTTACCTAATGATAATACTCCTGGTGGTCCAGTGTACCTAATGGTAATACTCCTGGTGGTCCAGTGTACCTAATGATAATACTCCTGCTGGTCCAGTGTACCTAATAATGATGCTCCTGGTGGTCCAGTGTACCTAACAATAATACTCCTGGTGGTCCAGTGTACCTAATAATAATACTCCTGGTGGTCCAGTGTACCTAATAATAATACTCCTGGTGGTCCAGTGTACCTAATAATGATACTCCTGGTGGTCCAGTGTACCTAATAATGATACTTCTGGTGGTCCAGTGTACCTAATAATGATACTCCTGGTGGTCCAGTGTACCTAATAATGATACTCCTGATGGTCCAGTGTACCTAATAATAATACTCCTGATGGTCCAGTGTACCTAATAATGATACTCCTGGTGGTCCAGTGTACCTAATAATGATACTCCTGGTGGTCCAGTGTACCTAATAATGATGCTCCTGGTGGTCCAGTGTACCTAATAATGATACTCCTGGTGGTCCAGTGTACCTAATATTAATACTCCTGGTGGTCCAGTGTACCTAATAATGATACTACTGGTGTTCCAGTGTACCTAATAATGATACTCCTGGTGGTCCAGTGTACCTAATAATAATACTCCTGGTGGTCCAGTGTACCTAATATTAATACTCCTGGTGGTCCAGTGTACCTAATAATGATACTCCTGGTGGTCCAGTGTACCTAATAATGATACTCCTGGTGGTCCAGTGTGCCTAATAATAATACTCCTGGTGGTCCAGTGTGCCTAATAATGATACTCCTGGTGGTCCAGTGTACCTAATAATGATACTCCTGATGGTCCAGTGTACCTAATAATAATAGTCCTGGTGGTCCAGTGTGCCTAATAATAATACTCCTGGTGGTCCATTGTACCTAATAATGATGCTCCTGGTGGTCCAGTGTACCTAATAATAATAGTCCTGGTGGTCCAGTGTGCCTAATAATGATATTCCTGGTGGTCCAGTGTACCTAATAATGATGCTCCTGGTGGTCCAGTGTACCTAGTAATAATAGCCCTGGTGGTCCAGTGTACCTAATAATGATACTCCTGGTGGTCCAGTGTACCTAATAATGATGCTCCTTGTGGTCCAGTGTACCTAATAATGATACTCCTGGTGGTCCAGTGTACCTAATGATAATACTCCTGATGGTCCAGTGTACCTAATAATAATAGTCCTGGTGGTCCAGTGTGCCTAATAATAATACTCCTGGTGGTCCATTGTACCTAATAATGATGCTCCTGGTGGTCCAGTGTACCTAATAATAATAGTCCTGGTGGTCCAGTGTGCCTAATAATGATATTCCTGGTGGTCCAGTGTACCTAATAATGATGCTTCTGGTGGTCCAGTGTACCTAGTAATAATAGCCCTGGTGGTCCAGTGTACCTAATAATAATTCTCCTGGTGGTCCAGTGTACCTAATAATAATACTCCTGGTGGTTCAGTGTACCACCTAATAATAATAATACTTCTGGTGGTCCAGTGTACCTAATAATGATACTCCTGGTGGTCCAGTGTACCTAATAATAATACTCCTGGTGGTCCAGTGTACCTAATAATAATACTCCTGGTGGTCCAGTGTACCTAATAATGATACTCCTGGTGGTCCAGTGTACCTAATAATGATACTCCTGGTGGTCCAGTGTACCTAATAATGATACTCCTGATGGTCCAGTGTACCTAATAATAATACTCCTGATGGTCCAGTGTACCTAATAATGATACTCCTGGTGGTCCAGTGCACCTAATAATGATACTCCTGGTGGTCCAGTGTACCTAATAATGATGCTCCTAGTGGTCCAGTGTACCTAATAATGATACTCCTGGTGGTCCAGTGTACCTAATATTAATACTCCTGGTGGTCCAGTGTACCTAATAATGATACTACTGGTGTTCCAGTGTACCTAATAATGATACTCCTGGTGGTCCAGTGTACCTAATAATAATACTCCTGGTGGTCCAGTGTACCTAATATTAATACTCCTGGTGGTCCAGTGTACCTAATAATGATACTCCTGGTGGTCCAGTGTACCTAATAATGATACTCCTGGTGGTCCAGTGTACCTAATAATGATACTCCTGGTGGTCCAGTGTACCTAATAATGATACTCCTGGTGGTCCAGTGTACCTAATGATAATACTCCTGGTGGTTCAGTGTACATAATGATAATACTCCTGGTGGTCCAGTGTACCTAATGACAATACTCCTGGTGGTCCAGTGTACCTAATGATAATACTCCTGGTGGTCCAGTGTACCTAATGATAATACTCCTGGTGGTCCAGTGTACCTAATGATAATACTCCTGGTGGTCCAGTGTACCTAATGATAATACTCCTGGTGGTCCAGTGTACTTAATGATAATACTCCTGGGGGTCCAGTGTACTTAATGATAATACTCCTGGTGGTCCAGTGTACCTAATAATGATACTCCTGGTGGTCCAGTGTACTTAATAATGATACTCCTGGTAGTCCAGTGTACCTAATAATAATACTCCTGATGGTCCAGTGTACCTAATAATGATACTCCTGGTGGTCCAGTGTACCTAATAATGATACTCCTGGTGGTCCAGTGTACCTAATAATGATACTCCTGGTGGTCCAGTGTACCTAATAATGATACTCCTGGTGGTCCAGTGTGCCTAATAATAATACTCCTGGTGGTCCAGTGTACCTAATAATAATACTCCTGGTGGTCCAGTGTGCTTAATGATAATACTCCTGGGGGTCCAGTGTACTTATTGATAATACTCCTGGTGGTCCAGTGTACCTAATAATGATACTCCTGGTGGTCCAGTGTACTTAATAATGATACTCCTGGTGGTCCAGTGTACCTAATAATAATACGCCTGGTGGTCCAGTGTACCTAATAATGATACTCCTGGTGGTCCAGTGTACCTAATAATGATACTCCTGGTGGTCCAGTGTACCTAATAATGATACTCCTGGTGGTCCAGTGTACCTAATAATGATACTCCTGGTGGTCCAGTGTGCCTAATAATAATACTCCTGGTGGTCCAGTGTACCTAATAATAATACTCCTGGTGGTCCAGTGTACCTAATATTAATACTCCTGGTGGTCCAGTGTACTTAATGATAATACTCCTGGGGGTCCAGTGTACTTAATGATAATACTCCTGGTGGTCCAGTGTACCTAATAATGATACTCTTGGTGGTCCAGTGTACCTAATAATGATACTCCTGGTGGTCCAGTGTACTTAATAATAATACTCCTGGTGGTCCAGTGTACCTAATAATGATACTCCTGGTGGTCCAGTGTACCTAATAATGATGCTCCTGGTGGTCCAGTGTACCTAATAATTATACTCCTGGTGGTCCAGTGTGCCTAATAATAATACTCCTGGTGGTCCAGTGTACCTAATATTAATACTCCTGGTGGTCCAGTGTACCTAATAATGATACTCCTGGTGGTCCAGTGTACCTAATAATGATACTCCTGGTGGTCCAGTGTGCCTAATAATAATACTCCTGGTGGTCCAGTGTGCCTAATAATGATACTGCTGGTGGTCCAGTGTGCCTAATGATGATACTCCTGGTGGTCCAGCGTACCTAATGATGATACTCCTGGTGGTCCAGTGTACCTAATAATGATACTCCTGGTGGTCCAGTGTACCTAATGATGATACTCCTGGTGGTCCAGTGTACCTAATGATGATGCTCCTGGTGGTCCAGTGTACCTAATGATGATGCTCCTGGTGGTCCAGTGTACCTAATAATGATACTCCTGGTGGTCCAGTGTACCTAATGATGATGCTCCTGGTGGTCCAGTGTGCCTAATGATGATACTCCTGGTGGTCCAGCGTACCTAATGATGATGCTCCTGGTGGTCCAGTGTACCTAATAATGATACTCCTGGTGGTCCAGTGTACCTAATGATGATGCTCCTGGTGGTCCAGTGTACCTAATAATGATACTCCTGGTGGTCCAGTGTACCTAATAATGATACTCCTGGTGGTCCAGTGTACCTAATGATGATGCTCCTGGTGGTCCAGTGTACCTAATAATTATAGTCCTGGTGGTCCAGTGTGCCTAATAATGATACTCCTGGTGGTCCAGTGTGCCTAATAATAATGCTCCTGGTGGTCCAGTGTACCTAATAATAATACTCCTGGTGGTCCAGTGTGCCTAATAATAATGCTCCTGGTGGTCCAGGGTACCTAATAATAATACTCCTGGTGGTACAGGGTACCTAATGATAATACTCCTGGTGGTCCAGTGTACCTAATAATAATACTCCTGGTGGTCCAGTGTACCTAATAATGATGCTCCTGGTGGTCCAGTGTGCCTAATAATAATACTCCTGGTGGTCCAGTGTACCTAATGATGATGCTCCTGGTGGTCCAGTGTACCTAATGATGATGCTCCTGGTGGTCCAGTGTACCTAATAATAATACTCCTGGTGGTCCAGTGTACCTAATATTAATACTCCTGGTGGTCCAGTGTACCTAATGATAATACTCCTGGTGGTCCAGTGTACCTAATGATAATACTCCTGGTGGTCTAGTGTACCTAATAATGATGCTCCTTGTGGTCCAGTGTACCTAATAATGATACTCCTGGTGGTCCAGTGTACCTAATGATAATACTCCTGGTGGTCCAGTGTACCTAATGATGATACTCCTGGTGGTCCAGTGTACCTAATAATAATACTCCTGGTGGTCCAGTGTACCTAATAATGATACTCCTGGTGGTCCAGTGTACCTAATAATGATACTCCTGGTGCTCCAGTGTACCTAATAATAATACTCCTGGTGGTCCAGTGTACCTAATAATGATACTCCTGGTGGTCCAGTGTACCTAATAATGATGCTCCTGGTGGTCCAGTGTACCTAATAATGATGCTCCTGGTGGTTCAGTGTACCTAATAATAATACTCCTGGTTGTCCAGGGTACCTAATGATAATACTCCTGGTGGTCCAGTGTACCTAATAATAATACTCCTGGTGGTCCAGTGTACCTAATAATGATGCTCCTGGTGGTCCAGTGTGCCTAATAATAGTACTCTTGGTGGTCCAGTGTACCTAATAATGATACTCCTGGTGGTCCAGTGTACCTAATAATAATACTCCTGGTGGTCCAGTGTACCTAATAATGATACTCCTGGTGGTCCAGTGTACCTAATATTGATACTCCTGGTGGTCCAGTGTACCTAATATTAATACTCCTGGTGGTCCAGTGTACCTAATGATAATACTCCTGGTGGTCCAGTGTACCTAATGATAATACTCCTGGTGGTCCAGTGTACCTAAAAATGATGCTCCTGGTGGTCCAGTGTACCTAATAATGATACTTCTGGTGGTCCAGTGTACCTAATGATAATACTCCTGGTGGTCCAGTGTACCTAATGATGATACTCCTGGTGGTCCAGTGTACCTAATGATGATGATCCTGATGGTCCAGTGTACCTAATGATAATACTCCTGGTGGTCCAGTGTACCTAATAATGATACTCCTGGTGATCCAGTGTACCTTATAATGATGCTCCTGGTGGTCCAGTGTACCTAATAATGATACTCCTGGTGGTCCAATGTACCTAATAATGATACTCCTGATGGTCCAGTGTACCTAATAATGATACTCCTGGTGGTCCAGTATACCTAATAATGATACTCCTGGTGGTCCAGTGTACCTAATAATGATACTCCTGGTGGTCCAGTGTACCTAATAATGATGCTCCTGGTAGTCCAGTGTACCTAATAATAATACTCCTGGTGGTCCAGTGTACCTAATAATAATACTCCTGGTGGTCCAGTGTACCTAATATTAATACTCCTGGTGGTCCAGTGTACCTAATAATGATACACCTGGTGGTCCAGTGTACCTAATAATGATACTCCTGATGGTCCAGTGTACCTAATAATAATAGTACTGGTGGTCCAGTGTGCCTAATAATAATACTCCTGGTGGTCCATTCTACCTAATAATGATGCTCCTGGTGGTCCAGTGTACCTAATAATAATAGTCCTGGTGGTCCAGTGTGCCTAATAATGATACTCCTGGTGGTCCAGTGTACCTAATAATGATGCTCCTGGTGGTCCAGTGTACCTAATAATAATAGCCCTGGTGGTCCAGTCTACCTAATAATAATACTCCTGTTGGTTCAGTGTACCGAATAATAATGATACTTCTGGTGGTCCAGTGTACCTAATAATGATACTCCTGGTGGTCCAGTGTACCTAGTAATAATACTCCTGGTGGTCCAGTGTACCTAATAATGATACTCCTGGTGGTCCAGTGTACCTAATAATAATACTCCTGGTGGTCCAGTGTACCTAAAAATAATACTCATGTTGGTCCAGTGTACCTAATAATAATACTCCTGGTGGTCCAGTGTACCTAAAAATAATACTCATGTTGGTCCAGTGTACCTAATAATAATTCTCCTGGTGGTCCAGTGTACCTAACAATAATACTCCTTGTTGGTCCAGTGTACCTAATAATGATACTCCTGGTGGTCCAGTGTACCTAATAATAATACTCCTGGTGGTCCAGTGTACCTAAAAATAATACTCATGTTGGTCCAGTGTACCTAATAATGATACTCCTGGTGGTCCAGTGTACCTAATATTAATACTCCTGGTGGTCCAGTGTACCTAATGATAATACTCCTGGTGGTCCAGTGTACCTAATGATAATACTCCTGGTGGTCTAGTGTACCTAATAATGATGCTCCTTGTGGTCCAGTGTACCTAATAATGATACTCCTGGTGGTCCAGTGTACCTAATGATAATACTCCTGGTGGTCCAGTGTACCTAATGATGATACTCCTGGTGGTCCAGTGTACCTAATAATAATACTCCTGGTGGTCCAGTGTACCTAATAATGATACTCCTGGTGGTCCAGTGTACCTAATAATGATACTCCTGGTGCTCCAATGTACCTAATAATAATACTCCTGGTGGTCCAGTGTACCTAATAATGATACTCCTGGTGGTCCAGTGTACCTAATAATGATGCTCCTGGTGGTCCAGTGTACCTAATAATGATGCTCCTGGTGGTCCAGTGTACCTAATAATAATACTCCTGGTTGTCCAGGGTACCTAATGATAATACTCCTGGTGGTCCAGTGTACCTAATAATAATACTCCTGGTGGTCCAGTGTACCTAATAATGATGCTCCTGGTGGTCCAGTGTGCCTAATAATAGTACTCTTGGTGGTCCAGTGTACCTAATAATGATACTCCTGGTGGTCCAGTGTACCTAATAATAATACTCCTGGTGGTCCAGTGTACCTAATAATGATACTCCTGGTGGTCCAGTGTACCTAATATTGATACTCCTGGTGGTCCAGTGTACGTAATATTAATACTCCTGGTGGTCCAGTGTACCTAATGATAATACTCCTGGTGGTCCAGTGTACCTAATGATAATACTCCTGGTGGTCCAGTGTACCTAAAAATGATGCTCCTGGTGGTCCAGTGTACCTAATAATGATACTTCTGGTGGTCCAGTGTACCTAATGATAATACTCCTGGTGGTCCAGTGTACCTAATGATGATACTCCTGGTGGTCCAGTGTACCTAATGATGATGATCCTGATGGTCCAGTGTACCTAATAATGATACTCCTGGTGGTCCAGTGTACCTAATAATCATACTCCTGGTGGTCCAGTGTACCTAATAATGATACTCCTGGTGGTCCAGTGTACCTAATAATCATACTCCTGGTGGTCCAGTGTACCTAATAATGATACTCCTGGTGGTCCAGTGTACCTAATAATGATACTCCTGGTGGTCCAGTGTACCTAATAATGATACTCCTGGTGGTCCAGTGTACCTAATATTAATACTCCTGGTGGTCCAGGGAACCTAATAATCATACTCCTGGTGGTCCAGGTTACCTAATAATGATACTCCTGGTAGTCCAGGGTACCTAATAATGATACTCCTGGTGGTCCAGTGTACCTAATAATCATACTCCTGGTGGTCCAGTGTACCTAATAATGATACTCCTGGTGGTCCAGTGTACCTAATAATGATACTCCTGGTGGTCCAGTGTACCTAATAATGATACTACTGGTGGTCCAGTGTACCTAATAATAATACTCCTGGTGGTCCAGTGTGCCTAATGATAATACTCCTGGTGGTCCAGTGTACCTAATGATAATACTCCTGGTGGTCCAGTGTACCTAATGATAATACTCCTGGTGGTCCAGTGTACCTAATGATAATACTCCTGGTGGTCCAGTGTACCTAATGATAATACTCCTGGTGGTCCAGTGTACCTAATGATAATGATGCTCCTGGTGGTCCAGTGTACCTAATAATGATGCTCCTGGTGGTCCAGTGTATCTAATAATAATACTCCTGGTGGTCCAGTGTACCTAATAATGATACTCCTGGTGGTCCAGTGTACCTAATAATAATACTCCTGGTGGTCCAGTGTACCTAATATTGATACTCCTGGTGGTCCAGTGTACCTAATGATAATACTCCTGGTGGTCCAGTGTACCTAATGATAATACTCCTGGTGGTCCAGTGCACCTAATGATAATACTCCTGGTGGTCCACTGTACCTAATAATGATGCTCCTGGTGGTCCAGTGTACCTAATAATGATGCTCCTGGTGTTCCAGTGTACCTAATAATGATACTCCTGGTGGTCCAGTGTACCTAATAATGATACTCCTGGTGGTCCAGTGTGCCTAATAATAATACTCCTGGTGGTCCAGTGTACCTAATAATAATACTCCTGGTGGTCCAGTGTACCTAATAATGATACTCCTGGTGGTCCAGTGTACCTAATAATAATACTCCTGGTATTCCAGTGTACCTAATATTGATACTCCTGGTGGTCCAGTGTACCTAATATTGATACTCCTGGTGGTCCAGTGTACCTAATGATAATACTCCTGGTGGTCCAGTGTACCTAATAATAATACTCCTGGTGGTCCAGTGTACCTAATAATGATGCTCCTGGTGGTCCAGTGTGCCTAATAATAATACTCCTGGTGGTCCAGTGTGCCTAATAATAATACTCCTGGTGGTCCAGTGTACCTTATAATGATACTCCTGGTGGTCCAGTGTACCTAATATTGATACTCCTGGTGGTCCAGTGTACCTAATATTAATACTCCTGGTGGTCCAGTTTACCTAATGATAATACTCCTGGTGGTCCAGTGTACCTAATGATGATGATCCTGATGGTCCAGTGTACCTAATAATAATACTCCTGGTGGTCCAGTGTACCTAATAATGATACTCCTGGTGGTCCAGTGTACCTAATAATGATGCTCCTGGTGGTCCAGTGTACCTAATAATAATACTCCTGGTGGTCCAGTGTACCTAATAATGATACTCCTGGTGGTCCAGTGTAAATAATAATGATACTCCTGGTGGTCCAGTGTACCTAATAATGATACTCCTGGTGGTCCAGTGTACCTAATATTGATACTCCTGGTGGTCCAGTGTACCTAATAATGATACTCCTGGTGGTCCAGTGTACCTAATAATGATACTCCTGATGTTCCAGTGTACCTAATAATAATAGTCCTGGTGGACCAGTGTGCCTAATAATAATACTCCTGGTGGTCCATTGTACCTAATAATGATGCTTCTGGTGGTCCAGTGTACCTAATAATAATAGTACTGGTGGTCCAGTGTGCCTAATAATGATACTCCTGGTGGTCCAGTGTACCTAATAATAATTCTCCTGGTGGTCCAGTCTACCTAATAATAATACTCCTGGTGGTTCAGTGTACCTAATAATGATACTCCTGGTGGTCCAGTGTACCTAATAATGATACTCCTGATGGTCCAGTGTAAATAATAATAATAGTCCTGGTGGTCCAGTGTGCCTAATAATAATACTCCTGGTGGTCTAGTGTACCTAATAATAATACTCCTGGTGGTTCAGTGCACCTAATAATGATACTCCTGGTGGTCCAGTGTACCTAATAATGATACTCCTGGTCGTCCAGTGTACCTAATAATAATACTCCTGGTGGTCCAGTGTACCTAATAATGATACTCCTGGTGGTCCAGTGTACCTAATAATGATACTCCTGGTGGTCCAATGTACCTAATAATGATACTCCTGGTGGTCCAATGTACCTAATATTAATACTCCTGGTGGTCCAGTGTACCTAATAATCATACTCCTGGTGGTCCAGTGTACCTAATAATAATACTCCTGGTGGTCCAGTGTACCTAATATTAATACTCCTGGTGGTCTAGGGTATCTAATAATCATACTCCTGGTGGTCCAGTGTACCTAATATTAATACTCCTGGTGATCCAGTGTACCTAATAATCATACTCCTGGTGGTCCACTGTACCTAATAATCATACTCCTGGTGGTCCAGGGTACCAAATGATCATACTCCTGGTGGTCCAGTGTACCTAATAATGATACTCCTGGTGGTCCAGTGTACCTAATAATCATAATCCTGGTGGTCCAGTGTACCTAATAATCATACTCCTGGTGGTCCAGTGTACCTAATAATCATACTCCTGGTGGTCCACTGTACCTAGTAATCATACTCCTGGTGGTCCAGTGTACCTAATATTAATACTCCTGGTGGTCCACTGTATCTAATGATAATACTCCTGGTGGTCCAGGGTACCTAATAATCATACTCCTGGTGGTCCAGGTTACCTAATAATGATACTCCTGGTGGTCCAGGGTACCTAATAATGATACTCCTGGTGGTCCAGTGTACCTAATAATCATACTCCTGGTGGTCCAGTGTACCTAATAATGATACTCCTGGTGGTCCAGTGTACCTAATAATCATACTCCTGGTGGTCCAGTGTACCTAATAATGATACTCCTGGTGGTCCAGTGTACCTAATAATGATACTCCTGGTGGTCCAGTGTACCTAATAATGATACTCCTGGTGGTCCAGTGTACCTAATAATAATACTCCTGGTGGTCCAGTGTACCTAATAATAATACTCCTGGTGGTCCAGTGTACCTAATGATAATACTCCTGGTGGTCCAGTGTACCTAATGATAATACTCCTGGTGGTCCAGTGTACCTAATGATAATACTCCTGGTGGTCCAGTGTACCTAATGATAATACTCCTGGTGGTCCAGTGTACCTAATGATAATACTCCTGGTGGTCCAGTGTACCTAATGATAATACTCCTGGTGGTCCAGTGTACCTAATGATAATGATGCTCCTGGTGGTCCAGTGTACCTAATAATGATGCTCCTGGTGGTCCAGTGTACCTAATAATAATACTCCTGGTGGTCCAGTGTACCTAATAATGATACTCCTGGTGGTCCAGTGTACCTAATAATAATACTCCTGGTGGTCCAGTGTACCTAATATTGATACTCCTGGTGGTCCAGTGTACCTAATGATAATACTCCTGGTGGTCCAGTGTACCTAATGATAATACTCCTGGTGGTCCAGTGCACCTAATGATAATACTCCTGGTGGTCCAGTGTACCTAATAATGATGCTCCTGGTGGTCCAGTGTACCTAATAATGATGCTCCTGGTGTTCCAGTGTACCTAATAATGATACTCCTGGTGGTCCAGTGTACCTAATAATGATGCTCCTGGTGTTCCAGTGTACCTAATAATGATGCTCCTGGTGTTCCAGTGTACCTAATAATAATACTCCTGGTGGTCCAGTGTGCCTAATAATAATACTCCTGGTGGTCCAGTGTACCTAATAATAATACTCCTGGTGGTCCAGTGTACCTAATAATGATACTCCTGGTGGTCCAGTGTACCTAATATTGATACTCCTGGTGGTCCAGTGTACCTAATATTAATACTCCTGGTGGTCCAGTGTACCTAATAATGATGCTCCTGGTGGTCCAGTGTACCTAATAATAATACTCCTGGTGGTCCATTGTGCCTAATAATGATACTCCTGGTGGTCCAGTGTACCTAATATTGATACTCCTGGTGGTCCAGTGTACCTAATGATGATACTCCTGGTGGTCCAGTGTACCTAATGATGATGATCCTGATGGTACAGTGTACCTAATAATAATACTCCTGGTGGTCCAGTGTACCTAATAATGATACTCCTGGTGGTCCAGTGTACCTAATAATGATGCTCCTGGTGGTCCAGTGTACCTAATAATAATACTCCTGGTGGTCCAGTGTACCTAATAATAATACTCCTGGTGGTCCAGTGTACCTAATAATGATACTCCTGGTGGTCCAGTGTACCTAATAATGATACTCCTGGTGGTCCAGTGTACCTAATAATGATACTCCTGGTGGTCCAGTGTACCTAATATTGATACTCCTGGTGGTCCAGTGTACCTAATAATGATACTCCTGGTGGTCCAGTGTACCTAATAATGATACTCCTGATGTTCCAGTGTACCTAATAATAATAGTCCTGGTGGTCCAGTGTGCCTAATAATAATACTCCTGGTGGTCCAGTGTACCTAATAATAATACTCCTGGTGGTTCAGTGCACCTAATAATGATACTCCTGGTGGTCCAGTGTACCTAATAATGATACTCCTGGTCGTCCAGTGTACCTAATAATAATACTCCTGGTGGTCCAGTGTACCTAATAATGATACTCCTGATGGTCCAGTGTACCTAATAATGATACTCCTGGTGGTCCAATGTACCTAATAATGATACTCCTGGTGGTCCAATGTACCTAATATTAATACTCCTGGTGGTCCAGTGTACCTAATAATCATACTCCTGGTGGTCCAGTGTACCTAATAATAATACTCCTGGTGGTCCAGTGTACCTAATATTAATACTCCTGGTGGTCTAGGGTATCTAATAATCATACTCCTGGTGGTCCAGTGTACCTAATATTAATACTCCTGGTGATCCAGTGTACCTAATAATCATACTCCTGGTGGTCCACTGTACCTAATAATCATACTCCTGGTGGTCCAGGGTACCAAATGATCATACTCCTGGTGGTCCAGTGTACCTAATAATGATACTCCTGGTGGTCCAGTGTACCTAATAATCATAATCCTGGTGGTCCAGTGTACCTAATAATCATACTCCTGGTGGTCCAGTGTACCTAATAATCATACTCCTGGTGGTCCACTGTACCTAATAATCATACTCCTGGTGGTCCAGTGTACCTAATATTAATACTCCTGGTGGTCCACTGTATCTAATGATAATACTCCTGTTGGTCCAGGGTACCTAATAATCATACTCCTGGTGGTCCAGGTTACCTAATAATGATACTCCTGGTGGTCCAGGGTACCTAATAATGATACCCCTGGTGGTCCAGTGTACCTAATAATCATACTCCTGGTGGTCCAGTGTACCTAATAATGATACTCCTGGTGGTCCAGTGTACCTAATAATCATACTCCTGGTGGTCCAGTGTACCTAATAATGATACTCCTGGTGGTCCAGTGTACCTAATAATGATACTCCTGGTGGTCCAGTGTACCTAATAATGATACTCCTGGTGGTCCAGTGTACCTAATAATAATACTCCTGGTGGTCCAGTGTACCTAATAATAATACTCCTGGTGGTCCAGTGTACCTAATGATAATACTCCTGGTGGTCCAGTGTACCTAATGATAATACTCCTGGTGGTCCAGTGTACCTAATGATAATACTCCTGGTGGTCCAGTGTACCTAATGATAATACTCCTGGTGGTCCAGTGTACCTAATGATAATACTCCTGGTGGTCCAGTGTACCTAATGATAATACTCCTGGTGGTCCAGTGTACCTAATGATAATGATGCTCCTGGTGGTCCAGTGTACCTAATAATGATGCTCCTGGTGGTCCAGTGTACCTAATAATAATACTCCTGGTGGTCCAGTGTACCTAATAATGATACTCCTGGTGGTCCAGTGTACCTAATAATAATACTCCTGGTGGTCCAGTGTACCTAATATTGATACTCCTGGTGGTCCAGTGTACCTAATGATAATACTCCTGGTGGTCCAGTGTACCTAATGATAATACTCCTGGTGGTCCAGTGCACCTAATGATAATACTCCTGGTGGTCCAGTGTACCTAATAATGATGCTCCTGGTGGTCCAGTGTACCTAATAATGATGCTCCTGGTGTTCCAGTGTACCTAATAATGATACTCCTGGTGGTCCAGTGTACCTAATAATGATACTCCTGGTGGTCCAGTGTGCATAATAATAATACTCCTGGTGGTCCAGTGTACCTAATAATAATACTCCTGGTGGTCCAGTGTACCTAATAATGATACTCCTGGTGGTCCAGTGTACCTAATATTGATACTCCTGGTGGTCCAGTGTACCTAATATTAATACTCCTGGTGGTCCAGTGTACCTAATAATGATGCTCCTGGTGGTCCAGTGTACCTAATAATAATACTCCTGGTGGTCCATTGTGCCTAATAATGATACTCCTGGTGGTCCAGTGTACCTAATATTGATACTCCTGGTGGTCCAGTGTACCTAATATTGATACTCCTGGTGGTCCAGTGTACCTAATGATAATACTCCTGGTGGTCCAGTGTACCTAATGATAATACTTCTGGTGGTCCAGTGTACCTAATAATGATGCTCCTTGTGGTCCAGTGTACCTAATAATGATACTCCTGGTGGTCCAGTGTACCTAATGATAATACTCCTGGTGGTCCAGTGTACCTAATAATAATACTCCTGGTGGTCCAGTGTACCTAATAATGATGCTCCTGGTGGTCCTGTGTACCTAATAATGATACTCCTGGTGGTCCAGTGTACCTAATGATGATACTCCTGGTGGTCCAGTGTACCTAATGATGATGATCCTGATGGTACAGTGTACCTAATAATAATACTCCTGGTGGTCCAGTGTACCTAATAATGATACTCCTGGTGGTCCAGTGTACCTAATAATGATGCTCCTGGTGGTCCAGTGTACCTAATAATAATACTCCTGGTGGTCCAGTGTACCTAATAATAATACTCCTGGTGGTCCAGTGTACCTAATAATGATACTCCTGGTGGTCCAGTGTACCTAATAATGATACTCCTGGTGGTCCAGTGTACCTAATAATGATACTCCTGGTGGTCCAGTGTACCTAATATTGATACTCCTGGTGGTCCAGTGTACCTAATAATGATACTCCTGGTGGTCCAGTGTACCTAATAATGATACTCCTGATGTTCCAGTGTACCTAATAATAATAGTCCTGGTGGTCCAGTGTGCCTAATAATAATACTCCTGGTGGTCCATTGTACCTAAGAATGATGCTCCTGGTGGTCCAGTGTACCTAATAATAATAGTACTGGTGGTCCAGTGTGCCTAATAATGATACTCCTGGTGGTCCAGTGTACCTAATAATAATTCTCCTGGTGGTCCAGTCTACCTAATAATAATACTCCTGGTGGTTCAGTGTACCTAATAATGATACTCCTGGTGGTCCAGTGTACCTAATAATGATACTCCTGATGGTCCAGTGTACCTAATAATAATAGTCCTGGTGGTCCAGTGTGCCTAATAATAATACTCCTGGTGGTCCAGTGTACCTAATAATAATACTCCTGGTGGTTCAGTGTACCTAATAATGATACTCCTGGTGGTCCAGTGTACCTAATAATGATACTCCTGATGGTCCAGTGTACCTAATAATGATACTCCTGGTGGTCCAGTGTGCCTAATAATAATACTCCTGGTGGTCCAGTGTACCTAATAATGATACTCCTGGTGGTCCAGTGTACCTAATAATGATACTCCTGATGGTCCAGTGTACCTAATAATAATAGTCCTGGTGGTCCAGTGTACCTAATAATAATACTACTGGTGGTCCATTGTACCTAATAATGATGCTCCTGGTGGTCCAGTGTACCTAATAATAATAGTCCTGGTGGTCCAGTGTGCCTAATAATGATACTCCTGGTGGTCCAGTGTACCTAATAATAATTCTCCTGGTGGTCCAGTCTACCTAATAATAATACTCCTGGTGGTCCAGTGTACCTAATAATGATACTCCTGGTGGTCCAGTGTACCTAATAATGATACTCCTGATGGTCCAGTGTACCTAATAATAATAGTCCTGGTGGTCCAGTGTGCCTAATAATAATACTCCTGGTGGTCCATTGTACCTAATAATAATTCTCCTGGTGGTCCAGTCTACCTAATAATAATACTCCTGGTGGTCCAGTGTACCTAATAATGATACTCCTGATGGTCCAGTGTACCTAATAATGATACTCCTGATGGTCCAGTGTACCTAATAATAATGCTCCTGGTGGTCCAGTGTACCTAATAATAATAGTCCTGTTGGTTCAGTGTACCTAATAATGATACTCCTGGTGGTCCAGTGTACCTAATAATAATACTCCTGGTGGTTCAGTGTACCTAATATTGATACTCCTGGTGGTCCAGTGTACCTAATAATGATACTCCTGATGGTCCAGTGTACCTAATAATGATACTCCTGGTGGTCCAGTGTGCCTAATAATAATACTCCTGGTGGTCCAGTGTACCTAATAATGATACTCCTGGTGGTCCAGTGTACCTAATAATGATACTCCTGATGGTCCAGTGTACCTTATAATAATAGTCCTGGTGGTCCAGTGTGCCTAATAATAATACTCCTGATGGTCCATTGTACCTAATAATGATGCTCCTGGTGGTCCAGTGTACCTAATAATAATAGTCCTGGTGGTCCAGTGTGCCTAATAAAGATACTCCTGGTGGTCCAGTGTACCTAATAATAATTCTCCTGGTGGTCCAGTCTACCTAATAATAATACTCCTGGTGGTCCAGTGTACCTAATAATGATACTCCTGGTGGTCCAGTGTACCTAATAATGATACTCCTGATGGTCCAGTGTACCTAATAATAATAGTCCTGGTGGTCCAGTGTGCCTAATAATAATACACCTGGTGGTCCATTGTACCTAATAATGATGCTCCTGGTGGTCCAGTGTACCTAATAATAATAGTCCTGGTGGTCCAGTGTGCCTAATAATGATACTCCTGGTGGTCCAGTGTACCTAATAATAATAATACTTCTGGTGCTCCAGTGTACCTAATAATGATACTCCTGGTGGTCCAGTGTACCTAATAATAATACTCCTGGTGGTCCAGTGTACCTAATAATAATACTCCTGGTGGTCCAGTGTACCTAATAATGATACTCCTGGTGGTCCAGTGTACCTAATAATAATACTCCTGGTGGTCCAGTGTACCTAACAATAATACTCCTGGTGGTCCAGTGTACCTAATAATGATACTCCTGGTGGTCCAGTGTACCTAATAATAATACTCCTGGTGGTCCAGTGTACCTAACAATAATACTCCTGGTGGTCCAGTGTACCTAATAATGATACTCCTGGTGGTCCAATGTACCTAATAATTATACTCCTGGTGGTCCAGTGTACCTAATAATGATGCTCCTGGTGGTCCAGTGTACCTAATAATAATACTCCTGGTGGTCCAGTGTACCTAATAATAATACTCCTGGTGGTCCAGTGTACCTAATAATGATACTCCTGCTGGTCCAGTGTACCTAATAATGATACTCCTGGTGGTCCAGTGTACCTAATAATAATACTCCTGGTGGTCCAGTGTACCTAATAATAATACTCCTGGTGGTCCAGTGTACCTAATATTAATACTCCTGGTGGTCCAGTGTACCTAATGATGATAGTCCTGGTGGTCCAGTGTACCTAATGATGATACTCCTGGTGGTCCAGTGTACCTAATAATGATGCTCCTGATGGTCCAGTGTACCTAATAATAATACTCCTGGTGGTCCAGTGTACCTAATAATGATACTCCTGGTGGTCCAGTGTACCTAATAATGATACTCCTGGTGGTCCGATGTACCTAATATTGATGCTCCTGGTGGTCCGGTGTACCTAATAATAATACTCCTGGTGGTCCGGTGTACCTAATAATAATACTCCTGGTGGTCCGGTGTACCTAATAATGATACTCCTGATGGTCCGGTGTACCTAATAATAATACTCCTGGTGGTCCGGTGTTCCTAATAATGATACTCCTGGGGGTCCAGTGTACCTAATAATGATGCTCATGGTGGTCCAGTGTACCTAATAATAATACTCCTGGTGGTCCAGTGTACCTAATAATAATACTCCTGGTGGTCCAGTGTACCTAATAATAATACTCCTGGTGGTCCAGTGTACCTAATAATGATACTCCTGGTGGTCCAGTGTACCTAACATTGATACCCCTGGTGGTCCAGTGTACCTAATAATGATACTAGTGGTGGTCCAGTGTAACTAATAATGATACTCCTGGTGGTCCAGTGTACCTAATATTAATACTCCTGGTGGTCCAGTGTACCTAATAATGATACTACTGGTGGTCCAGTGTACCTAATAATGATACTACTGGTGGTCCAGTGTACCTAATAATGATACTCCTGGTGGTTCAGTGTACCTAATATTGATACTCCTGGTGGTCCAGTGTACCTGATAATGATACTCCTGGTGGTCCAGTGTACCTAATAATGATACTCCTGGTGGTCCAGTGTACCTAATATTAATTCTCCTGGTGGTCCAGTGTACCTAATAATAATAGTCCTGGTGGTCCAGTGTGCCTAATAATAATAATGCTCCTGGTGGTCCATTGTACCTAATAATGATGCTCCTGTTGGTCCAGTGTACCTAATAATAATACTACTGGTGGTCCAGTGTACCTAATAATAATAGTCCTGGTGGTCCAGTGTGCCTAATAATGATACTCCTGGTGGTCCAGTGTACCTAATATTAATACTCCTGGTGGTCCAGTGTACCTATTAATGATACTACTGGTGGTCCAGTGTACCTAATAATGATACTACTGGTGGTCCAGTGTACCTAATAATGATACTCCTGGTGGTTCAGTGTACCTAATATTGATACTCCTGGTGGTCCAGTGTACCTGATAATGATACTCCTGGTGGTCCAGTGTACCTAATAATGATACTCCTGGTGGTCCAGTGTACCTAATATTAATACTCCTGGTGGTCCAGTGTACCTAATAATAATAGTCCTGGTGGTCCAGTGTGCCTAATAATAATAATGCTCCTGGTGGTCCATTGTACCTAATAATGATGCTCCTGTTGGTCCAGTGTACCTAATAATAATACTACTGGTGGTCCAGTGTACCTAATAATAATAGTCCTGGTGGTCCAGTGTGCCTAATAATGATACTCCTGGTGGTCCAGTGTACCTAATAATGATGCTCCTGGTGGTCAAGTGTACCTAATAATAATAGTCCTGGTGGTCCAGTGTACCTAATAATAATTCTCCTGGTGGTCCAGTCTACCTAATAATTATACTCCTGGTGGTCCAGTGTACCTAATAATAATAATACTCCTGGTGGTCCAGTGTACCTAATAATGATACTCCTGGTGGTCCAGTGTACCTAATAATAATAGTCCTGGTGGTCCAGTGTACCTAATAATAATACTCCTGGTGGTCCGGTGTACCTAATAATGATACTCCTGGTGGTCCAGTGTACCTAATAATAATACTCCTGGTGGTACAGTGTACCTAATAATAATACTCCTGGTGGTCCAGTGTACCTAATAATGATACTCCTGGTGGTCCAGTGTACCTAATAATAATACTCCTGGTGGTCCAGTGTACCTAATAATGATACTAGTGGTGGTCCAGTGTACCTAATAATGATACCCCTGGTGGTCCAGTGAACCTAATATTAATACTCCTGGTGGTCCAGTATACCTAATAATGATACTAGTGGTGGTCCAGTGTACCTAATAATGATACTAGTGTTGGTCCAGTGTGCCTAATAATGATACTCCTGGTGGTCCAGTGTACCTAATAATGATACTCCTGATGGTCCAGTGTACCTAATAATAATGCTCCTGGTGGTCCAGTGTGCCTAATAATAATACTCCTGATGGTCCAGTGTGCCTAATAATGATACTCCTGGTGGTCCAGTGTGCCTAATAATGATACTCCTGGTGGTCCAGTGTGCCTAATAATGATACTCCTGGTGGTCCAGTGTACCTAATATTGATACTCCTGGTGGTCCAGTGTACCTAATGATGATACTCCTGGTGGTCCAGTGTACCTAATGATGATACTCCTGCTGGTCCAGTGTACCTAATGATGATACTCCTGGCGGTCCAGTGTACCTAATAATGATAGTCCTGGTGGTCCAGTGTACCTATTATTGATACTCCTGGTGGTCCAGTGTACCTAATACTCATGCTCCTGGTGGTCCAGTGTACCTAATAATGATACTCCTGGTGGTCCAGTGTACCTAATATTGATACTCCTGGTGGTCCAGTGTACCTAATAATAATAGTCCTGGTGGTCCAGTGTGCCTAATAATAATACTCCTGGTGGTCCATTGTACCTAATAATGATGCTCCTGGTGGTCCAGTGTACCTAATAATAATAGTCCTGGTGGTCCAGTGTGCCTAATAATGATACTCCTGGTGGTCCAGTGTACCTAATAATAATACTCCTGGTGGTCCATTGTACCTAATAATGATGCTTCTGGTGGTCCAGTGTACCTAATAATAATAGTCCTGGTGGTCCAGTGTGCCTAATAATCATACTCCTGGTTGTCCAGTGTACCTAATAATGATGCTCCTGGTGGTCCAGTGTACCTAATAATAGTAGTCCTGGTGGTCCAGTGTACCTAATAATAATTCTCCTGGTGGTCCAGTCTACCTAATAATTATACTCCTGGTGGTCCAGTGTACCTAATAATAATAATACTTCTGGTGGTCCAGTGTACCTAATAATGATACTCCTGGTGGTCCAGTGTACCTAATAATGATACTCCTGGTGGTCCAGTGTGCCTAATAATAATACTCCTGGTGGTCCAGTGTACCTAATAATAATACTCCTGGTGGTCCAGTGTACCTAATAATAATAATACTCCTGGTGGTCCATTGTACCTAATAATGATACTCCTCGTGGTCCAGTGTACCTAATAATAATACTCCTGGTGGTCCGGTGTACCTAATAATAATACTCCTGGTGGTCCAGTGTACCTAATAATAATACTCCTGGTGGTCCAGTGTACCTAATAATGATACTCCTGGTGGTCCAGTGTTCCTAATAATAATACTCCTGGTGGTCCAGTGTACCTAATAATAATACTCCTGGTGGTCCAGTGTACCTAATAGTGATACTCCTGGTGGTCCAGTGTGCCTAATAATGATACTCCTGGTGGTCCAGTGTACCTAATAATGATACTCCTGATGGTCCAGTGTACCTAATAATAATGCTCCTGGTGGTCCAGTGTGCCTAATAATAATACTCCTGATGGTCCAGTGTGCCTAATAATGATACTCCTGGTGGTCCAGTGTGCCTAATAATGATACTCCTGGTGGTCCAGTGTGCCTAATAATGATACTCCTGGTGGTCCAGTGTACCTAATATTGATACTCCTGGTGGTCCAGTGTACCTAATGATGATACTCCTGGTTTTCCAGTGTACCTAATGATGATACTCCTGCTGGTCCAGTGTACCTAATGATGATACTCCTGGCGGTCCAGTGTACCTAATAATAATACTCCTGGTGGTCCAGTGCACCTAATAATAATACTCCTGGTGGTCCAGTGTACCTAATAATGATACTCCTGGTGGTCCAGTGTACCTAATAATGATACTCCTGGTGGTCCAGTGTACCTAATAATAATACTCCTGGTGGTCCAGTGTACCTAATAATAATACTCCTGGTGGTCCAGTGTACCTAATAACAATACTCCTGGTGGTCCAGTGTACCTAATAATAATACTCCTGGTGGTCCATTGTACCTAATAATGATACTCCTGGTGGTCCAGTGTACCTAATAATGATACTCCTGGTGCTCCAGTGTACCTAATAATAATACTCCTGGTGGTCCATTGTACCTAATAATGATACTCCTGGTGGTCCAGTGTACCTAATAATAATACTCCTGGTGGTCCAGTGTACCTAATAATGATACTCCTAGTGGTCCAGTGTACCAAATAATGATGCTCCTGGTGGTCCAGTGTACCTAATAATAATACTGCTGGTGGTCCAGTGTACCTAATAATAATACTACTGGTGGTCCAGTGTTCCTAATAATAATACTCCTGGTGGTCCAGTGTACCTAATATTAATACTCCTGGTGGTCCAGTGTACCTAATAATGATACTACTGGTGGTCCAGTGTACCTAATAATGATACTCCTGGTGGTCCAGTGTGCCTAATAATAATACTCCTGGTGGTCCAATGTACCTAATAATAATACTCCTGGTGGTTCAGTGTACCTAATAATAATAATACTTCTAGTGGTCCAGTGTACCTAATAATGATACTCCTGGTGGTCCAGTGTACCTAATAATGATACTCCTGGTGGTCCAGTGTGCCTAATAATGATACTCCTGGTGGGCCAGTGTGCCTAATAATGATACTCCTGGTGGTCCAGTGTGCCTAATAATGATACTCCTGGTGGTCCAGTGTACCTAATATTGATACTCCTGGTGGTCCAGTGTACCTAATGATGATACTCCTGGTGGTCCAGTGTACCTAATGATGATACTCCTGGTGGTCCAGTGTACCTAATAGTAATTCTCCTGGTGGTCCAGTGCACCTAATAATAATACTCCTGGTGGTCCAGTGTACCTAATTATGATACTCCTGGTGGTCCAGTGTTCCTAATAATAATACTCCTGGTGGTCCAGTGTACCTAATAATAATACTCCTGGTGGTCCAGTGTACCTAATAGTGATACTCCTGGTGGTCCAGTGTGCCTAATAATGATACTCCTGGTGGTCCAGTGTACCTAATAATGATACTCCTGATGGTCCAGTGTACCTAATAATAATGCTCCTGGTGGTCCAGTGTGCCTAATAATAATACTCCTGATGGTCCAGTGTGCCTAATAATGATACTCCTGGTGGTCCAGTGTGCCTATTAATGATACTCCTGGTGGTCCAGTGTGCCTAATAATGATACTCCTGGTGGTCCAGTGTACCTAATATTGATACTCCTGGTGGTCCAGTGTACCTAATGATGATACTCCTGGTTTTCCAGTGTACCTAATGATGATACTCCTGCTGGTCCAGTGTACCTAATGATGATACTCCTGGCGGTCCAGTGTACCTAATAATAATACTCCTGGTGGTCCAGTGCACCTAATAATAATACTCCTGGTGGTCCAGTGTACCTAATAATGATACTCCTGGTGGTCCAGTGTACCTAATAATGATACTCCTGTTGGTCCAGTGTACCTAATAATAATACTCCTGGTGGTCCAGTGTACCTAATAATAATACTCCTGGTGGTCCAGTGTACCTAATAACAATACTCCTGGTGGTCCAGTGTACCTAATAATAATACTCCTGGTGGTCCATTGTACCTAATAATGATACTCCTGGTGGTCCAGTGTACCTAATAATGATACTCCTGGTGCTCCAGTGTACCTAATAATAATACTCCTGGTGGTCCATTGTACCTAATAATGATACTCCTGGTGGTCCAGTGTACCTAATAATAATACTCCTGGTGGTCCAGTGTACCTAATAATGATACTCCTAGTGGTCCAGTGTACCAAATAATGATGCTCCTGGTGGTCCAGTGTACCTAATAATAATACTGCTGGTGGTCCAGTGTACCTAATAATAATACTACTGGTGGTCCAGTGTTCCTAATAATAATACTCCTGGTGGTCCAGTGTACCTAATATTAATACTCCTGGTGGTCCAGTGTACCTAATAATGATACTACTGGTGGTCCAGTGTACCTAATAATGATACTCCTGGTGGTCCAGTGTGCCTAATAATAATACTCCTGGTGGTCCAATGTACCTAATAATAATACTCCTGGTGGTTCAGTGTACCTAATAATAATAATACTTCTAGTGGTCCAGTGTACCTAATAATGATACTCCTGGTGGTCCAGTGTACCTAATAATGATACTCCTGGTGGTCCAGTGTGCCTAATAATGATACTCCTGGTGGGCCAGTGTGCCTAATAATGATACTCCTGGTGGTCCAGTGTGCCTAATAATGATACTCCTGGTGGTCCAGTGTACCTAATATTGATACTCCTGGTGGTCCAGTGTACCTAATGATGATACTCCTGGTGGTCCAGTGTACCTAATGATGATACTCCTGGTGGTCCAGTGTACCTAATAATAATACTCCTGGTGGTCCAGTGCACCTAATAATAATACTCCTGGTGGTCCAGTGCACCTAATAATGATACTCCTGGTGGTCCAGTGTACCTAATAATGATACTCCTGGTGGTCCAGTGTACCTAATAATGATACTCCTGGTGGTCCAGTGTACCTAATAATGATACTCCTGGTGGTCCAGTGTACCTAATAATAATACTCCTGGTGGTCCAGTGCACCTAATAATGATACTCCTGGTGGTCCAGTGCACCTAATAATAATACGCCTGGTGGTCCAGTGTACCTAATAATGATACTCCTGGTGGTCCAGTGTACCTAATAATGATACTCCTGGTGGTCCAGTGTACCTAATAATGATACTCCTGGTGGTACAGTGTACCTAATAATGATACTCCTGGTGGTCCAGTGTACCTAATAATGATACTCCTGGTGGTCCAGTGTACCTAATATTGATACTCCTGGTGGTCCAGTGTACCTAATAATGATACTACTGGTGGTCCAGTGTACCTAATAATGATACTCCTGGTGGTCCAGTGTGCCTAATAATAATACTCCTGGTGGTCCAGTGTACCTAATAATGATACTCCTGGTGGTCCAGTGTACCTAATAATCATACTCCTGATGGTCCAGTGTACCTAATAATCATAGTCCTGGTGGTCCAGTGTGCCTAATAATAATATTCCTGGTGGTCCATTGTACCTAATAATGATGCTCCTGGTGGTCCAGTGTACCTAATAATAATAGTACTAGTGGTCCAGTGTGCCTAATAATGATACTCCTGGTGGTCCAGTGTACCTAATAATGATGCTCCTGGTGGTCCAGTGTACCTAATAATAATAGTCCTGGTGGTCCAGTGTACCTAATAATAATACTCCTGGTGGTCCAGTGTACCTAATAATGATGCTCCTGGTGGTCCAGTGTACCTAATAATAATATTCCTGGTGGTCCAGTCTACCTAATAATTATACTAATGGTGGTTCAGTGTACCTAATAATAATAATACTTCTGGTTGTCCAGTGTACCTAATAATGATGCTGCTGCTGGTCCAGTGTACCTAATAATAATAGTCCTGGTGGTCCAGTGTACCTAATAATAATTCTCCTGGTGGTCCAGTCTACCTAATAATTATTCTCCTGGTGGTTCAGTGTACCTAATAATAATACTCCTGGTGGTCCAGTGTACCTAATAATGATACTCCTGGTGGTCCAGTGTACCTAATAATGATACTCCTGGAGGTCCAGTGTACCTAATAATAATACTCCTGGTGGTCCATTGTACCTAATAATGATACTCCTGGTGGTCCAGTGTACCTAATAATGATACTCCTAGTGGTCCAGTGTACCTAATAATGATGCTCCTGGTGGTCCAGTGTAACTAATAATAATACTCCTGGTGGTCCAGTGTACCTAATAATGATACTACTGGTGGTCCAGTGTACCTAATATTGATAATCCTGGTGGTCCAGTGTACCTAATAATGATACTCCTGGTGGTCCAGTGTGCCTAATAATGATACTCCTGGTGGTCCAGTGTACCTAATAATGATACCCCTGGTGGTCCAGTGTGCCTAATAATGATACTCCTGATGGTCCAGTGTACCTAATAATAATACTCCTGGCGGTCCATTGTACCTAATAATGATACTCCTGGTGGTCCAGTGTACCTAATAATGATACTCCTAGTGGTCCAGTGTACCTAATAATGATGCTCCTGGTGGTCCAGTGTACCTAATAATAATAGTCCTGGTGGTCCAGTGTGCCTAATAATCATACTCCTGGTGGTCCAGTGTACCTAATAATGATGCTCCTGGTGGTCCAGTGTACCTAATAATAGTAGTCCTGGTGGTACAGTGTACCTAATAATAATTCTCCTGGTGGTCCAGTCTACCTAATAATTATACTCCTGGTGGTCCAGTGTACCTAATAATAATAATACTTCTGGTGGTCCAGTGTATCTAATAATGATACTTCTGGTGGTCCAGCGTACCTAATAATGATACTCCTGGTGGTCCAGTGTGCCTAATAATAATACTCCTGGTGGTCCAGTGTATCTAATAATAATACTCCTGGTGGTCCAGTGTACCTAATAATAATAATACTCCTGGTGGTCCAGTGTACCTAATAATGATACTCCTCGTGGTCCAGTGTACCTAATAATAATACTCCTGGTGGTCCAGTGTACCTAATAATAATACTCCTGGTGGTCCAGTGTACCTAATAATAATACTCCTGGTGGTCCAGTGTACCTAATAATGATACTCCTGGTGGTCCAGTGTTCCTAATAATAATACTCCTGGTGGTCCAGTGTACCTAATAATAATACTCCTGGTGGTCCAGTGTACCTAATAGTGATACTCCTGGTGGTCCAGTGTACCAAATAATGATACTTCTGGTGGTCCAGTGTACCTAATAATGATACTCCTGGTGGTCCAGTGTACCTAATAATGATGCTCCTGGTGGTCCAGTGTACCTAATAATAATACTCCTGGTGGTCCAGTGTACCTAATAATAATACTCCTGGTGGTCCAGTGTACCTAATAATAATACTCCTGGTGGTCCAGTGTACCTAATATTAATACTCCTGGTGGTCCAGTGTACCTAATAATGATACTCCTGGTGGTCCAGTGTGCCTAATAATGATACTCCTGGTGGGCCAGTGTGCCTAATAATGATACTCCTGTTGGTCCAGTGTGCCTAATAATGATACTCCTGGTGGTCCAGTGTACCTAATAATGATACTCCTGATGGTCCAGTGTACCTAATAATAATACTCCTGGTGGTCCAGTGTGCATAATAATAATACTCCTGATGGTCCAGTGTACCTAATAATGATACTCCTGGTGGTCCAGTGTGCCTAATAATGATACTCCTGGTGGTCCAGTGTGCCTAATAATGATACTCCTGGTGGTCCAGTGTACCTAATATTGATACTCCTGGTGGTCCAGTGTACCTAATGATGATACTCCTGGTGGTCCAGTGTACCTAATGATGATACTTCTGCTGGTCCAGTGTACCTAATGATGATACTCCTGGCGGTCCAGTGTACCTAATAATAATACTCCTGGTGGTCCAGTGCACCTAATAATAATACTCCTGGTGGTCCAGTGTACCTAATAATGATACTCCTGGTGGTCCAGTGTACCTAATAATAATACTCCTGGTGGTCCAGTGTACCTAATAATAATACTCCTGGTGGTCCAGTGTACCTAATAATAATACTCCTGGTGGTCCAGTGTACCTAATAATAATACTCCTGGTGGTCTAGTGTACCTAATAATAATACTCCTGGTGGTCCATTGTACCTAATAATGATACTCCTGGTGGTCCAGTGTACCTAATAATGATACTCCTGGTGCTCCAGTGTACCTAATAATAATACTCCTGGTGGTCCATTGTACCTAATAATGATACTCCTGGTGGTCCAGTGTACATAATAATGATACTCCTGGTGCTCCAGTGTACCTAATAATAATACTCCTGGTGGTCCAGTGTACCTAATAATGATACTCCTAGTGGTCCAGAGTACCAAATAATGATGCTCCTGGTGGTCCAGTGTACCTAATAATAATACTGCTGGTGGTCCAGTGTACCTAATAATAATACTACTGGTGGTCCAGTGTTCCTAATAATAATACTCCTGGTGGTCCAGTGTACCTAATATTAATACTCCTGGTGGTCCAGTGTACCTAATAATGATACTACTGGTGGTCAAGTGTACCTAATAATGATACTCCTGGTGGTCCAGTGTGCCTAATAATAATACTCCTGGTGGTCCAATGTACCTAATAATAATACTCCTGGTGGTTCAGTGTACCTAATAATAATAATACTTCTAGTGGTCCAGTGTACCTTATAATGATACTCCTGGTGGTCCAGTGTACCTAATAATGATACTCCTGGTGGTCCAGTGTGCCTAATAATGATACTCTTGGTGGGCCAGTGTGCCTAATAATGATACTCCTGGTGGTCCAGTGTGCCTAATAATGATACTCCTGGTGGTCCAGTGTACCTAATAATGATACTCCTGATGGTCCAGTGTACCTAATAATAATACTCCTGGTGGTCCAGTGTGCCTAATAATAATACTCCTGATGGTCCAGTGTGCCTAATAATGATACTCCTGGTGGTCCAGTGTGCCTAATAATGATACTCCTGGTGGTCCAGTGTGCCTAATAATGATACTCCTGGTGGTCCAGTGTACCTAATATTGATACTCCTGGTGTTCCAGTGTACCTAATGATGATACTCCTGGTGGTCCAGTGTACCTAATGATGATACTCCTGGTGGTCCAGTGTACCTAATGATGATACTCCTGGTGGTCCAGTGTACCTAATAATAATACTCCTGGTGGTCCAGTGCACCTAATAATAATACTCCTGGTGGTCCAGTGCACCTAATAATAATACTCCTGGTGGTCCAGTGTACCTAATAATGATACTCCTGGTGGTCCAGTGTACCTAATAATGATACTCCTGGTGGTCCAGTGTACCTAATAATGATACTCCTGGTGGTCCAGTGTACCTAATATTGATACTCCTGGTGGTCCAGTGTACCTAATAATGATACTACTGGTCGTCCAGTGTACCTAATAATGATACTCCTGGTGGTCCAGTGTGCCTAATAATAATACTCCTGGTGGTCCAGTGTACCTAATAATGATACTCCTGGTGGTCCAGTGTACCTAATAATCATACTCCTGATGGTCCAATGTACCTAATAATCATAGTCCTGGTGGTCCAATGTGCCTAATAATAATACTCCTGGTGGTCCATTGTACCTAATAATGATGCTCCTGGTGGTCCAGTGTACCTAATAATAATAGTACTAGTGGTCCAGTGTGCCTAATAATGATACTCCTGGTGGTCCAGTGTACCTAATAATGATGCTCCTGGTGGTCCAGTGTACCTAATAATAATAGTCCTGGTGGTCCAGTGTACCTAATAATAATACTCCTGGTGGTCCAGTGTACCTAATAATGATGCTCCTGGTGGCCAGTGTACCTAATAATAATATTCCTGGTGGTCCAGTCTACCTAATAATTATACTAATGGTGGTTCAGTGTACCTAATAATAATAATACTTCTGGTTGTCCAGTGTACCTAATAATGATGCTCCTGGTGGTCCAGTGTACCTAATAATAATACTCCTGGTGGTCCAGTGTACCTAATAATGATACTCCTGGTGGTCCAGTGTACCTAATAATGATACTCCTAGTGGTCCAGTGTACCTAATAATGATACTCCTGGTGGTCCAGTGTACCTAATAATGATACTCCTGGTGGTCCAGTGTACCTAATAATGATACTCCTGGTGGTCCAGTGTACCTAATATTGATACTCCTGGTGGTCCAGTGTACCTAATAATGATACTACTGGTGGTCCAGTGTACCTAATAATGATACTCCTGGTGGTCCAGTGTGCCTAATAATAATACTCCTGGTGGTCCAGTGTACCTAATAATGATACTCCTGGTGGTCCAGTGTACCTAATAATCATACTCCTGATGGTCCAGTGTACCTAATAATCATAGTCCTGGTGGTCCAGTGTGCCTAATAATAATACTCCTGGTGGTCCATTGTACCTAATAATGATGCTCCTGGTGGTCCAGTGTACCTAATAATGATACTCCTGGTGGTCCAGTGTACCTAATAATGATGCTCCTGGTGGTCCAGTGTACCTAATAATAATAGTCCTGATGGTCCAGTGTACCTAATAATAATACTCCTGGTGGTCCAGTGTACCTAATAATGATGCTCCTGGTGGTCCAGTGTACCTAATAATAATATTCCTGGTGGTCCAGTCTACCTAATAATTATACTAATGGTGGTTCAGTGTACCTAATAATAATAATACTTCTGGTTGTCCAGTGTACCTAATAATGATGCTCCTGGTGGTCCAGTGTACCTAATAATAATAGTCCTGGTGGTCCAGTGTACCTAATAATAATTCTCCTGGTGGTCCAGTCTACCTAATAATTATTCTCCTGGTGGTTCAGTGTACCTAATAATAATAATACTCCTGGTGGTCCAGTGTACCTAATAATGATACTCCTGGTGGTCCAGTGTACCTAATAATGATACTCCTGGTGGTCCAGTGTACCTAATAATAATACTCCTGGTGGTCCATTGTACCTAATAATGATACTCCTGGTGGTCCAGTGTAGCTAATAATGATACTCCTAGTGGTCCAGTGTACCTAATAATGATGCTCCTGGTGGTCCAGTGTAACTAATAATAATACTCCTGGTGGTCCAGTGTACCTAATAATGATACTACTGGAGGTCCAGTGTACCTAATATTGATACTCCTGGTGGTCCAGTGTACCTAATAATGATACTCCTGGTGGTCCAGTGTGCCTAATAATGATACTCCTGGTGGTCCAGTGTGCCTAATAATGATACTCCTGGTGGTCCAGTGTAGCTAATAATGATACTCCTAGTGGTCCAGTGTACCTAATAATAATACTCCTGGTGGTCCAGTGTACCTAATAATGATACTACTGGTGGTCCAGTGTACCTAATATTGATACTCCTGGTGGTCCAGTGTACCTAATAATGATACTCCTGGTGGTCCAGTGTACCTAATAATGATACTCCTGGTGGTCCAGTGTAGCTAATAATGATACTCCTAGTGGTCCAGTGTACCTAATAATAATACTCCTGGTGGTCCAGTGTACCTAATAGTGATACTCCTGGTGGTCCAGTGTTCCTAATAATAATACTCCTGGTGGTCCAGTGTACCTAATAATAATACTCCTGGTGGTCCAGTGTACCTAATAGTGATACTCCTGGTGGTCCAGTGTGCCTAATAATGATACTCCTGGTTGTCCAGTGTACCTAATAATGATACTCCTGATGGTCCAGTGTACCTAATAATAATGCTCCTGGTGGTCCAGTGTGCCTAATAATAATACTCCTGATGGTCCAGTGTGCCTAATAATGATACTCCTGGTGGTCCAGTGTGCCTAATAATGATACTCCTGGTGGTCCAGTGTGCCTAATAATGATACTCCTGGTGGTCCAGTGTACCTAATATTGATACTCCTGGTGGTCCAGTGTACCTAATGATGATACTCCTGGTGGTCCAGTGTACCTAATGATGATACTCCTGCTGGTCCAGTGTACCTAATGATGATACTCCTGGCGGTCCAGTGTACCTAATAATAATACTCCTGGTGGTCCAGTGCACCTAATAATAATACTCCTGGTGGTCCAGTGTACCTAATAATGATACTCCTGGTGGTCCAGTGTACCTAATAATGATACTCCTGGTGGTCCAGTGTACCTAATAATAATACTCCTGGTGGTCCAGTGTACCTAATAATAATACTCCTGGTGGTCCAGTGTACCTAATAACAATACTCCTGGTGGTCCAGTGTACCTAATAATAATACTCCTGGTGGTCCATTGTACCTAATAATGATACTCCTGGTGGTCCAGTGTACCTAATAATGATACTCCTGGTGCTCCAGTGTACCTAATAATAATACTCCTGGTGGTCCATTGTACCTAATAATGATACTCCTGGTGGTCCAGTGTACCTAATAATAATACTCCTGGTGGTCCAGTGTACCTAATAATGATACTCCTAGTGGTCCAGTGTACCAAATAATGATGCTCCTGGTGGTCCAGTGTACCTAATAATAATACTGCTGGTGGTCCAGTGTACCTAATAATAATACTACTGGTGGTCCAGTGTTCCTAATAATAATACTCCTGGTGGTCCAGTGTACCTAATATTAATACTCCTGGTGGTCCAGTGTACCTAATAATGATACTACTGGTGGTCCAGTGTACCTAATAATGATACTCCTGGTGGTCCAGTGTGCCTAATAATAATACTCCTGGTGGTCCAATGTACCTAATAATAATACTCCTGGTGGTTCAGTGTACCTAATAATAATAATACTTCTAGTGGTCCAGTGTACCTAATAATGATACTCCTGGTGGTCCAGTGTACCTAATAATGATACTCCTGGTGGTCCAGTGTGCCTAATAATGATACTCCTGGTGGGCCAGTGTGCCTAATAATGATACTCCTGGTGGTCCAGTGTGCCTAATAATGATACTCCTGGTGGTCCAGTGTGCCTAATAATGGTTCTCCTGGTGGTCCAGTGTGCCTAATAATGATACTCCTGATGGTCCAGTGTACCTAATAATAATACTCCTGGTGGTCCAGTGTACCTAATAATGATACTCCTGGTGGTCCAGTGTGCCTAATAATGATACTCCTGGTGGTCCAGTGTGCCTAATAATGGTTCTCCTGGTGGTCCAGTGTGCCTAATAATGATACTCCTGATGGTCCAGTGTACCTAATAATAATACTCCTGATGGTCCAGTGTGCCTAATAATGATACTCCTGGTGGTCCAGTGTGCCTAATAATGGTTCTCCTGGTGGTCCAGTGTGCCTAATAATGATACTCCTGATGGTCCAGTGTACCTAATAATAATACTCCTGGTGGTCCATTGTACCTAATAATGATACTCCTGGTGGTCCAGTGTGCCTAATAATGATACTCCTGGTGGTCCAGTGTGCCTAATAATGGTTCTCCTGGTGGTCCAGTGTGCCTAATAATGATACTCCTGATGGTCCAGTGTACCTAATAATAATACTCCTGATGGTCCAGTGTGCCTAATAATGATACTCCTGGTGGTCCAGTGTGCCTAATAATGATACTCCTGGTGGTCCAGTGTACCTAATATTGATACTCCTGGTGGTCCAGTGTACCTAATGATGATACTCCTGGTGGTCCAGTGTACCTAATAATAATACTCCTGGTGGTCCAGTGCACCTAATAATAATACTCCTGGTGGTCCAGTGCACCTAATAATGATACTCCTGGTGGTCCAGTGTACCTAATAATGATACTCCTGGTGGTCCAGTGTACCTAATAATGATACTCCTGGTGGTCCAGTGTACCTAATAATGATACTCCTGGTGGTCCAGTGTACCTAATAATAATACTCCTGGTGGTCCAGTGTACCTAATAATAATACTCCTGGTGGTCCAGTGTACCTAATAACAATACTCCTGGTGGTCCAGTGTACCTAATAATAATACTCCTGGTGGTCCATTGTACCTAATAATGATACTCCTGGTGGTCCAGTGTACCTAATAATGATACTCCTGGTGCTCCAGTGTACCTAATAATAATACTCCTGGTGGTCCATTGTACCTAATAATGATACTCCTGGTGGTCCAGTGTACCTAATAATAATACTCCTGGTGGTCCAGTGTACCTAATAATGATACTCCTAGTGGTCCAGTGTACCAAATAATGATGCTCCTGGTGGTCCAGTGTACCTAATAATAATACTGCTGGTGGTCCAGTGTACCTAATAATAATACTACTGGTGGTCCAGTGTTCCTAATAATAATACTCCTGGTGGTCCAGTGTACCTAATATTAATACTCCTGGTGGTCCAGTGTACCTAATAATGATACTACTGGTGGTCCAGTGTACCTAATAATGATACTCCTGGTGGTCCAGTGTGCCTAATAATAATACTCCTGGTGGTCCAATGTACCTAATAATAATACTCCTGGTGGTTCAGTGTACCTAATAATAATAATACTTCTAGTGGTCCAGTGTACCTAATAATGATACTCCTGGTGGTCCAGTGTACCTAATAATGATACTCCTGGTGGTCCAGTGTGCCTAATAATGATACTCCTGGTGGGCCAGTGTGCCTAATAATGATACTCCTGGTGGTCCAGTGTGCCTAATAATGATACTCCTGGTGGTCCAGTGTACCTAATAATGATACTCCTGATGGTCCAGTGTACCTAATAATAATACTCCTGGTGGTCCAGTGTGCCTAATAATAATACTCCTGATGGTCCAGTGTGCCTAATAATGATACTCCTGGTGGTCCAGTGTGTATAATAATGATACTCCTGGTGGTCCAGTGTGCCTAATAATGATACTCCTGGTGGTCCAGTGTACCTAATATTGATACTCCTGGTGGTCCAGTGTACCTAATGATGATACTCCTGGTGGTCCAGTGTACCTAATGATGATACTCCTGGTGGTCCAGTGTACCTAATAATAATACTCCTGGTGGTCCAGTGCACCTAATAATAATACTCCTGGTGGTCCAGTGCACCTAATAATGATACTCCTGGTGGTCCAGTGTACCTAATAATGATACTCCTGGTGGTCCAGTGTACCTAATAATGATACTCCTGGTGGTCCAGTGTACCTAATAATGATACTCCTGGTGGTCCAGTGTACCTAATAATAATACTCCTGGTGGTCCAGTGCACCTAATAATGATACTCCTGGTGGTCCAGTGCACCTAATAATAATACGCCTGGTGGTCCAGTGTACCTAATAATGATACTCCTGGTGGTCCAGTGTACCTAATAATGATACTCCTGGTGGTCCAGTGTACCTAATAATGATACTCCTGGTGGTACAGTGTACCTAATAATGATACTCCTGGTGGTCCAGTGTACCTAATAATGATACTCCTGGTGGTCCAGTGTACCTAATATTGATACTCCTGGTGGTCCAGTGTACCTAATAATGATACTACTGGTGGTCCAGTGTACCTAATAATGATACTCCTGGTGGTCCAGTGTGCCTAATAATAATACTCCTGGTGGTCCAGTGTACCTAATAATGATACTCCTGGTGGTCCAGTGTACCTAATAATCATACTCCTGATGGTCCAGTGTACCTAATAATCATAGTCCTGGTGGTCCAGTGTGCCTAATAATAATATTCCTGGTGGTCCATTGTACCTAATAATGATGCTTCTGGTGGTCCAGTGTACCTAATAATAATAGTACTAGTGGTCCAGTGTGCCTAATAATGATACTCCTGGTGGTCCAGTGTACCTAATAATGATGCTCCTGGTGGTCCAGTGTACCTAATAATAATAGTCCTGGTGGTCCAGTGTACCTAATAATAATACTCCTGGTGGTCCAGTGTACCTAATAATGATGCTCCTGGTGGTCCAGTGTACCTAATAATAATATTCCTGGTGGTCCAGTCTACCTAATAATTATACTAATGGTGGTTCAGTGTGCCTAATAATAATAATACTTCTGGTTGTCCAGTGTACCTAATAATGATGCTGCTGCTGGTCCAGTGTACCTAATAATAATAGTCCTGGTGGTCCAGTGTACCTAATAATAATTCTCCTGGTGGTCCAGTCTACCTAATAATTATTCTCCTGGTGGTTCAGTGTACCTAATAATAATACTCCTGGTGGTCCAGTGTACCTAATAATGATACTCCTGGTGGTCCAGTGTACCTAATAATGATACTCCTGGTGGTCCAGTGTACCTAATAATAATACTCCTGGTGGTCCATTGTACCTAATAATGATACTCCAGGTGGTCCAGTGTACCTAATAATGATACTCCTAGTGGTCCAGTGTACCTAATAATGATGCTCCTGGTGGTCCAGTGTAACTAATAATAATACTCCTGGTGGTCCAGTGTACCTAATAATGATACTACTGGTGGTCCAGTGTACCTAATATTGATAATCCTGGTGGTCCAGTGTACCTAATAATGATACTCCTGGTGGTCCAGTGTGCCTAATAATGATACTCCTGGTGGTCCAGTGTACCTAATAATGATACCCCTGGTGGTCCAGTGTGCCTAATAATGATACTCCTGATGGTCCAGTGTACCTAATAATAATACTCCTGGCGGTCCATTGTACCTAATAATGATACTCCTGGTGGTCCAGTGTACCTAATAATGATACTCCTAGTGGTCCAGTGTACCTAATAATGATGCTCCTGGTGGTCCAGTGTACCTAATAATAATAGTCCTGGTGGTCCAGTGTGCCTAATAATCATACTCCTGGTGGTCCAGTGTACCTAATAATGATGCTCCTGGTGGTCCAGTGTACCTAATAATAGTAGTCCTGGTGGTACAGTGTACCTAATAATAATTCTCCTGGTGGTCCAGTCTACCTAATAATTATACTCCTGGTGGTCCAGTGTACCTAATAATAATAATACTTCTGGTGGTCCAGTGTACCTAACAATGATACTTCTGGTGGTCCAGTGTACCTAATAATGATACTCCTGGTGGTCCAGTGTGCCTAATAATAATACTCCTGGTGGTCCAGTGTATCTAATAATAATACTCCTGGTGGTCCAGTGTACCTAATAATAATAATACTCCTGGTGGTCCAGTGTACCTAATAATGATACTCCTCGTGGTCCAGTGTACCTAATAATAATACTCCTGGTGGTCCAGTGTACCTAATAATAATACTCCTGGTGGTCCAGTGTACCTAATAATAATACTCCTGGTGGTCCAGTGTACCTAATAATGATACTCCTGGTGGTCCAGTGTTCCTAATAATAATACTCCTGGTGGTCCAGTGTACCTAATAATAATACTCCTGGTGGTCCAGTGTACCTAATAGTGATACTCCTGGTGGTCCAGTGTACCAAATAATGATACTTCTGGTGGTCCAGTGTACCTAATAATGATACTCCTGGTGGTCCAGTGTACCTAATAATGATGCTCCTGGTGGTCCAGTGTACCTAATAATAATACTCCTGGTGGTCCAGTGTACCTAATAATAATACTCCTGGTGGTCCAGTGTACCTAATAATAATACTCCTGGTGGTCCAGTGTACCTAATAATAATAATACTCCTGGTGGTCCAGTGTACCTAATAATGATACTCCTGGTGGTCCAGTGTACCTAATAATGATACTCCTGGTGGTCCAGTGTACCTAATAATAATACTCCTGGTGGTCCATTGTACCTAATAATGATACTCCTGGTGGTCCAGTGTAGCTAATAATGATACTCCTAGTGGTCCAGTGTACCTAATAATGATGCTCCTGGTGGTCCAGTGTAACTAATAATAATACTCCTGGTGGTCCAGTGTACCTAATAATGATACTACTGGTGGTCCAGTGTACCTAATATTGATACTCCTGGTGGTCCAGTGTACCTAATAATGATACTCCTGGTGGTCCAGTGTGCCTAATAATGATACTCCTGGTGGTCCAGTGTGCCTAATAATGATACTCCTGGTGGTCCAGTGTAGCTAATAATGATACTCCTAGTGGTCCAGTGTACCTAATAATAATACTCCTGGTGGTCCAGTGTACCTAATAATGATACTACTGGTGGTCCAGTGTACCTAATATTGATACTCCTGGTGGTCCAGTGTACCTAATAATGATACTCCTGGTGGTCCAGTGTACCTAATAATGATACTCCTGGTGGTCCAGTGTAGCTAATAATGATACTCCTAGTGGTCCAGTGTACCTAATAATAATACTCCTGGTGGTCCAGTGTACCTAATAGTGATACTCCTGGTGGTCCAGTGTTCCTAATAATAATACTCCTGGTGGTCCAGTGTACCTAATAATAATACTCCTGGTGGTCCAGTGTACCTAATAGTGATACTCCTGGTGGTCCAGTGTGCCTAATAATGATACTCCTGGTTGTCCAGTGTACCTAATAATGATACTCCTGATGGTCCAGTGTACCTAATAATAATGCTCCTGATGGTCCAGTGTGCCTAATAATAATACTCCTGATGGTCCAGTGTGCCTAATAATGATACTCCTGGTGGTCCAGTGTGCCTAATAATGATACTCCTGGTGGTCCAGTGTGCCTAATAATGATACTCCTGGTGGTCCAGTGTACCTAATATTGATACTCCTGGTGGTCCAGTGTACCTAATGATGATACTCCTGGTGGTCCAGTGTACCTAATGATGATACTCCTGCTGGTCCAGTGTACCTAATGATGATACTCCTGGCGGTCCAGTGTACCTAATAATAATACTCCTGGTGGTCCAGTGCACCTAATAATAATACTCCTGGTGGTCCAGTGTACCTAATAATGATACTCCTGGTGGTCCAGTGTACCTAATAATGATACTCCTGGTGGTCCAGTGTACCTAATAATAATACTCCTGGTGGTCCAGTGTACCTAATAATAATACTCCTGGTGGTCCAGTGTACCTAATAACAATACTCCTGGTGGTCCAGTGTACCTAATAATAATACTCCTGGTGGTCCATTGTACCTAATAATGATACTCCTGGTGGTCCAGTGTACCTAATAATGATACTCCTGGTGCTCCAGTGTACCTAATAATAATACTCCTGGTGGTCCATTGTACCTAATAATGATACTCCTGGTGGTCCAGTGTACCTAATAATAATACTCCTGGTGGTCCAGTGTACCTAATAATGATACTCCTAGTGGTCCAGTGTACCAAATAATGATGCTCCTGGTGGTCCAGTGTACCTAATAATAATACTGCTGGTGGTCCAGTGTACCTAATAATAATACTACTGGTGGTCCAGTGTTCCTAATAATAATACTCCTGGTGGTCCAGTGTACCTAATATTAATACTCCTGGTGGTCCAGTGTACCTAATAATGATACTACTGGTGGTCCAGTGTACCTAATAATGATACTCCTGGTGGTCCAGTGTGCCTAATAATAATACTCCTGGTGGTCCAATGTACCTAATAATAATACTCCTGGTGGTTCAGTGTACCTAATAATAATAATACTTCTAGTGGTCCAGTGTACCTAATAATGATACTCCTGGTGGACCAGTGTACCTAATAATGATACTCCTGGTGGTCCAGTGTGCCTAATAATGATACTCCTGGTGGGCCAGTGTGCCTAATAATGATACTCCTGGTGGTCCAGTGTGCCTAATAATGGTTCTCCTGGTGGTCCAGTGTGCCTAATAATGATAATCCTGATGGTCCAGTGTACCTAATAATAATACTCCTGGTGGTCCAGTGTACCTAATAATGATACTCCTGGTGGTCCAGTGTGCCTAATAATGATACTCCTGGTGGTCCAGTGTGCCTAATAATGGTTCTCCTGGTGGTCCAGTGTGCCTAATAATGATACTCCTGATGGTCCAGTGTACCTAATAATAATACTCCTGATGGTCCAGTGTGCCTAATAATGATACTCCTGGTGGTCCAGTGTGCCTAATAATGGTTCTCCTGGTGGTCCAGTGTGCCTAATAATGATACTCCTGATGGTCCAGTGTACCTAATAATAATACTCCTGGTGGTCCATTGTACCTAATAATGATACTCCTGGTGGTCCAGTGTGCCTAATAATGATACTCCTGGTGGTCCAGTGTGCCTAATAATGGTTCTCCTGGTGGTCCAGTGTGCCTAATAATGATACTCCTGATGGTCCAGTGTACCTAATAATAATACTCCTGATGGTCCAGTGTGCCTAATAATGATACTCCTGGTGGTCCAGTGTGCCTAATAATGATACTCCTGGTGGTCCAGTGTACCTAATATTGATACTCCTGGTGGTCCAGTGTACCTAATGATGATACTCCTGGTGGTCCAGTGTACCTAATAATAATACTCCTGGTGGTCCAGTGCACCTAATAATAATACTCCTGGTGGTCCAGTGCACCTAATAATGATACTCCTGGTGGTCCAGTGTACCTAATAATGATACTCCTGGTGGTCCAGTGTACCTAATAATGATACTCCTGGTGGTCCAGTGTACCTAATAATGATACTCCTGGTGGTCCAGTGTACCTAATAATAATACTCCTGGTGGTCCAGTGTACCTAATAATAATACTCCTGGTGGTCCAGTGTACCTAATAACAATACTCCTGGTGGTCCAGTGTACCTAATAATAATACTCCTGGTGGTCCATTGTACCTAATAATGATACTCCTGGTGGTCCAGTGTACCTAATAATGATACTCCTGGTGCTCCAGTGTACCTAATAATAATACTCCTGGTGGTCCATTGTACCTAATAATGATACTCCTGGTGGTCCAGTGTACCTAATAATAATACTCCTGGTGGTCCAGTGTACCTAATAATGATACTCCTAGTGGTCCAGTGTACCAAATAATGATGCTCCTGGTGGTCCAGTGTACCTAATAATAATACTGCTGGTGGTCCAGTGTACCTAATAATAATACTACTGGTGGTCCAGTGTTCCTAATAATAATACTCCTGGTGGTCCAGTGTACCTAATATTAATACTCCTGGTGGTCCAGTGTACCTAATAATGATACTACTGGTGGTCCAGTGTACCTAATAATGATACTCCTGGTGGTCCAGTGTGCCTAATAATAATACTCCTGGTGGTCCAATGTACCTAATAATAATACTCCTGGTGGTTCAGTGTACCTAATAATAATAATACTTCTAGTGGTCCAGTGTACCTAATAATGATACTCCTGGTGGTCCAGTGTACCTAATAATGATACTACTGGTGGTCCAGTGTACCTAATAATGATACTCCTGGTGGTCCAGTGTGCCTAATAATAATACTCCTGGTGGTCCAATGTACCTAATAATAATACTCCTGGTGGTTCAGTGTACCTAATAATAATAATACTTCTAGTGGTCCAGTGTACCTAATAATGATACTCCTGGTGGTCCAGTGTACCTAATAATGATACTCCTGGTGGTCCAGTGTGCCTAATAATGATACTCCTGGTGGGCCAGTGTGCCTAATAATGATACTCCTGGTGGTCCAGTGTGCCTAATAATGATACTCCTGGTGGTCCAGTGTGCCTAATAATGGTTCTCCTGGTGGTCCAGTGTGCCTAATAATGATACTCCTGATGGTCCAGTGTACCTAATAATAATACTCCTGGTGGTCCAGTGTACCTAATAATGATACTCCTGGTGGTCCAGTGTGCCTAATAATGATACTCCTGGTGGTCCAGTGTGCCTAATAATGGTTCTCCTGGTGGTCCAGTGTGCCTAATAATGATACTCCTGATGGTCCAGTGTACCTAATAATAATACTCCTGATGGTCCAGTGTGCCTAATAATGATACTCCTGGTGGTCCAGTGTGCCTAATAATGGTTCTCCTGGTGGTCCAGTGTGCCTAATAATGATACTCCTGATGGTCCAGTGTACCTAATAATAATACTCCTGGTGGTCCATTGTACCTAATAATGATACTCCTGGTGGTCCAGTGTGCCTAATAATGATACTCCTGGTGGTCCAGTGTGCCTAATAATGGTTCTCCTGGTGGTCCAGTGTGCCTAATAATGATACTCCTGATGGTCCAGTGTACCTAATAATAATACTCCTGATGGTCCAGTGTGCCTAATAATGATACTCCTGGTGGTCCAGTGTGCCTAATAATGATACTCCTGGTGGTCCAGTGTACCTAATATTGATACTCCTGGTGGTCCAGTGTACCTAATGATGATACTCCTGGTGGTCCAGTGTACCTAATAATAATACTCCTGGTGGTCCAGTGCACCTAATAATAATACTCCTGGTGGTCCAGTGCACCTAATAATGATACTCCTGGTGGTCCAGTGTACCTAATAATGATACTCCTGGTGGTCCAGTGTACCTAATAATGATACTCCTGGTGGTCCAGTGTACCTAATAATGATACTCCTGGTGGTCCAGTGTACCTAATAATAATACTCCTGGTGGTCCAGTGTACCTAATAATAATACTCCTGGTGGTCCAGTGTACCTAATAACAATACTCCTGGTGGTCCAGTGTACCTAATAATAATACTCCTGGTGGTCCATTGTACCTAATAATGATACTCCTGGTGGTCCAGTGTACCTAATAATGATACTCCTGGTGCTCCAGTGTACCTAATAATAATACTCCTGGTGGTCCATTGTACCTAATAATGATACTCCTGGTGGTCCAGTGTACCTAATAATAATACTCCTGGTGGTCCAGTGTACCTAATAATGATACTCCTAGTGGTCCAGTGTACCAAATAATAATACTGCTGGTGGTCCAGTGTACCTAATAATAATACTACTGGTGGTCCAGTGTTCCTAATAATAATACTCCTGGTGGTCCAGTGTACCTAATATTAATACTCCTGGTGGTCCAGTGTACCTAATAATGATACTACTGGTGGTCCAGTGTACCTAATAATGATACTCCTGGTGCTCCAGTGTACCTAATAATAATACTCCTGGTGGTCCATTGTACCTAATAATGATACTCCTGGTGGTCCAGTGTACCTAATAATGATACTCCTGGTGCTCCAGTGTACCTAATAATAATACTCCTGGTGGTCCATTGTACCTAATAATGATACTCCTGGTGGTCCAGTGTACCTAATAATAATACTCCTGGTGGTCCAGTGTACCTAATAATGATACTCCTAGTGGTCCAGTGTACCAAATAATAATACTCCTGGTGGTCCAGTGTACCTAATAATAATACTCCTGGTGGTCCAGTGTACCTAATAATGATGCTCCTGGTGGTCCAGTGTACCTAATAATAATACTGCTGGTGGTCCAGTGTACCTAATAATAATACTACTGGTGGTCCAGTGTTCCTAATAATAATACTCCTGGTGGTCCAGTGTACCTAATATTAATACTCCTGGTGGTCCAGTGTACCTAATAATGATACTACTGGTGGTCCAGTGTACCTAATAATGATACTCCTGGTGGTCCAGTGTGCCTAATAATAATACTCCTGGTGGTCCAATGTACCTAATAATAATACTCCTGGTGGTTCAGTGTACCTAATAATAATAATACTTCTAGTGGTCCAGTGTACCTAATAATGATACTCCTGGTGGTCCAGTGTACCTAATAATGATACTCCTGGTGGTCCAGTGTGCCTAATAATGATACTCCTGGTGGGCCAGTGTGCCTAATAATGATACTCCTGGTGGTCCAGTGTGCCTAATAATGATACTCCTGGTGGTCCAGTGTACCTAATAATGATACTCCTGATGGTCCAGTGTACCTAATAATAATACTCCTGGTGGTCCAGTGTGCCTAATAATAATACTCCTGATGGTCCAGTGTGCCTAATAATGATACTCCTGGTGGTCCAGTGTGTATAATAATGATACTCCTGGTGGTCCAGTGTGCCTAATAATGATACTCCTGGTGGTCCAGTGTACCTAATATTGATACTCCTGGTGGTCCAGTGTACCTAATGATGATACTCCTGGTGGTCCAGTGTACCTAATGATGATACTCCTGGTGGTCCAGTGTACCTAATAATAATACTCCTGGTGGTCCAGTGCACCTAATAATAATACTCCTGGTGGTCCAGTGCACCTAATAATGATACTCCTGGTGGTCCAGTGTACCTAATAATGATACTCCTGGTGGTCCAGTGTACCTAATAATGATACTCCTGGTGGTCCAGTGTACCTAATAATGATACTCCTGGTGGTCCAGTGTACCTAATAATAATACTCCTGGTGGTCCAGTGCACCTAATAATGATACTCCTGGTGGTCCAGTGCACCTAATAATAATACGCCTGGTGGTCCAGTGTACCTAATAATGATACTCCTGGTGGTCCAGTGTACCTAATAATGATACTCCTGGTGGTCCAGTGTACCTAATAATGATACTCCTGGTGGTACAGTGTACCTAATAATGATACTCCTGGTGGTCCAGTGTACCTAATAATGATACTCCTGGTGGTCCAGTGTACCTAATATTGATACTCCTGGTGGTCCAGTGTACCTAATAATGATACTACTGGTGGTCCAGTGTACCTAATAATGATACTCCTGGTGGTCCAGTGTGCCTAATAATAATACTCCTGGTGGTCCAGTGTACCTAATAATGATACTCCTGGTGGTCCAGTGTACCTAATAATCATACTCCTGATGGTCCAGTGTACCTAATAATCATAGTCCTGGTGGTCCAGTGTGCCTAATAATAATATTCCTGGTGGTCCATTGTACCTAATAATGATGCTTCTGGTGGTCCAGTGTACCTAATAATAATAGTACTAGTGGTCCAGTGTACCTAATAATGATACTCCTGGTGGTCCAGTGTACCTAATAATGATACTCCTGGTGGTCCAGTGTACCTAATAATAATAGTACTAGTGGTCCAGTGTACCTAATAATGATACTCCTGGTGGTCCAGTGTGCCTAATAATGATACTCCTGGTGGTCCAGTGTACCTAATAATGATGCTCCTGGTGGTCCAGTGTACCTAATAATAATAGTCCTGGTGGTCCAGTGTACCTAATAATAATACTCCTGGTGGTCCAGTGTACCTAATAATGATGCTCCTGGTGGTCCAGTGTACCTAATAATAATATTCCTGGTGGTCCAGTCTACCTAATAATTATACTAATGGTGGTTCAGTGTGCCTAATAATAATAATACTTCTGGTTGTCCAGTGTACCTAATAATGATGCTGCTGCTGGTCCAGTGTACCTAATAATAATAGTCCTGGTGGTCCAGTGTACCTAATAATAATTCTCCTGGTGGTCCAGTCTACCTAATAATTATTCTCCTGGTGGTTCAGTGTACCTAATAATAATACTCCTGGTGGTCCAGTGTACCTAATAATGATACTCCTGGTGGTCCAGTGTACCTAATAATGATACTCCTGGTGGTCCAGTGTACCTAATAATAATACTCCTGGTGGTCCATTGTACCTAATAATGATACTCCTGGTGGTCCAGTGTACCTAATAATGATACTCCTAGTGGTCCAGTGTACCTAATAATGATGCTCCTGGTGGTCCAGTGTAACTAATAATAATACTCCTGGTGGTCCAGTGTACCTAATAATGATACTACTGGTGGTCCAGTGTACCTAATATTGATAATCCTGGTGGTCCAGTGTACCTAATAATGATACTCCTGGTGGTCCAGTGTGCCTAATAATGATACTCCTGGTGGTCCAGTGTACCTAATAATGATACCCCTGGTGGTCCAGTGTGCCTAATAATGATACTCCTGATGGTCCAGTGTACCTAATAATAATACTCCTGGCGGTCCATTGTACCTAATAATGATACTCCTGGTGGTCCAGTGTACCTAATAATGATACTCCTAGTGGTCCAGTGTACCTAATAATGATGCTCCTGGTGGTCCAGTGTACCTAATAATAATAGTCCTGGTGGTCCAGTGTGCCTAATAATCATACTCCTGGTGGTCCAGTGTACCTAATAATGATGCTCCTGGTGGTCCAGTGTACCTAATAATAGTAGTCCTGGTGGTACAGTGTACCTAATAATAATTCTCCTGGTGGTCCAGTCTACCTAATAATTATACTCCTGGTGGTCCAGTGTACCTAATAATAATAATACTTCTGGTGGTCCAGTGTACCTAACAATGATACTTCTGGTGGTCCAGTGTACCTAATAATGATACTCCTGGTGGTCCAGTGTGCCTAATAATAATACTCCTGGTGGTCCAGTGTATCTAATAATAATACTCCTGGTGGTCCAGTGTACCTAATAATAATAATACTCCTGGTGGTCCAGTGTACCTAATAATGATACTCCTCGTGGTCCAGTGTACCTAATAATAATACTCCTGGTGGTCCAGTGTACCTAATAATAATACTCCTGGTGGTCCAGTGTACCTAATAATAATACTCCTGGTGGTCCAGTGTACCTAATAATGATACTCCTGGTGGTCCAGTGTTCCTAATAATAATACTCCTGGTGGTCCAGTGTACCTAATAATAATACTCCTGGTGGTCCAGTGTACCTAATAGTGATACTCCTGGTGGTCCAGTGTACCAAATAATGATACTTCTGGTGGTCCAGTGTACCTAATAATGATACTCCTGGTGGTCCAGTGTACCTAATAATGATGCTCCTGGTGGTCCAGTGTACCTAATAATAATACTCCTGGTGGTCCAGTGTACCTAATAATAATACTCCTGGTGGTCCAGTGTACCTAATAATAATACTCCTGGTGGTCCAGTGTACCTAATAATAATAATACTCCTGGTGGTCCAGTGTACCTAATAATGATACTCCTGGTGGTCCAGTGTACCTAATAATGATACTCCTGGTGGTCCAGTGTACCTAATAATAATACTCCTGGTGGTCCATTGTACCTAATAATGATACTCCTGGTGGTCCAGTGTAGCTAATAATGATACTCCTAGTGGTCCAGTGTACCTAATAATGATGCTCCTGGTGGTCCAGTGTAACTAATAATAATACTCCTGGTGGTCCAGTGTACCTAATAATGATACTACTGGTGGTCCAGTGTACCTAATATTGATACTCCTGGTGGTCCAGTGTACCTAATAATGATACTCCTGGTGGTCCAGTGTGCCTAATAATGATACTCCTGGTGGTCCAGTGTGCCTAATAATGATACTCCTGGTGGTCCAGTGTAGCTAATAATGATACTCCTAGTGGTCCAGTGTACCTAATAATAATACTCCTGGTGGTCCAGTGTACCTAATAATGATACTACTGTTGGTCCAGTGTACCTAATATTGATACTCCTGGTGGTCCAGTGTACCTAATAATGATACTCCTGGTGGTCCAGTGTACCTAATAATGATACTCCTGGTGGTCCAGTGTAGCTAATAATGATACTCCTAGTGGTCCAGTGTACCTAATAATAATACTCCTGGTGGTCCAGTGTACCTAATAGTGATACTCCTGGTGGTCCAGTGTTCCTAATAATAATACTCCTGGTGGTCCAGTGTACCTAATAATAATACTCCTGGTGGTCCAGTGTACCTAATAGTGATACTCCTGGTGGTCCAGTGTGCCTAATAATGATACTCCTGGTGGTCCAGTGTGCCTAATAATGATACTCCTGGTGGTCCAGTGTACCTAATATTGATACTCCTGGTGGTCCAGTGTACCTAATGATGATACTCCTGGTGGTCCAGTGTACCTAATGATGATACTCCTGCTGGTCCAGTGTACCTAATGATGATACTCCTGGCGGTCCAGTGTACCTAATAATAATACTCCTGGTGGTCCAGTGCACCTAATAATAATACTCCTGGTGGTCCAGTGTACCTAATAATGATACTCCTGGTGGTCCAGTGTACCTAATAATGATACTCCTGGTGGTCCAGTGTACCTAATAATAATACTCCTGGTGGTCCAGTGTACCTAATAATAATACTCCTGGTGGTCCAGTGTACCTAATAACAATACTCCTGGTGGTCCAGTGTACCTAATAATAATACTCCTGGTGGTCCATTGTACCTAATAATGATACTCCTGGTGGTCCAGTGTACCTAATAATGATACTCCTGGTGCTCCAGTGTACCTAATAATAATACTCCTGGTGGTCCATTGTACCTAATAATGATACTCCTGGTGGTCCAGTGTACCTAATAATAATACTCCTGGTGGTCCAGTGTACCTAATAATGATACTCCTAGTGGTCCAGTGTACCAAATAATGATGCTCCTGGTGGTCCAGTGTACCTAATAATAATACTGCTGGTGGTCCAGTGTACCTAATAATAATACTACTGGTGGTCCAGTGTTCCTAATAATAATACTCCTGGTGGTCCAGTGTACCTAATATTAATACTCCTGGTGGTCCAGTGTACCTAATAATGATACTACTGGTGGTCCAGTGTACCTAATAATGATACTCCTGGTGGTCCAGTGTGCCTAATAATAATACTCCTGGTGGTCCAATGTACCTAATAATAATACTCCTGGTGGTTCAGTGTACCTAATAATAATAATACTTCTAGTGGTCCAGTGTACCTAATAATGATACTCCTGGTGGTCCAGTGTACCTAATAATGATACTCCTGGTGGTCCAGTGTGCCTAATAATGATACTCCTGGTGGGCCAGTGTGCCTAATAATGATACTCCTGGTGGTCCAGTGTGCCTAATAATGGTTCTCCTGGTGGTCCAGTGTGCCTAATAATGATACTCCTGATGGTCCAGTGTACCTAATAATAATACTCCTGGTGGTCCAGTGTACCTAATAATGATACTCCTGGTGGTCCAGTGTGCCTAATAATGATACTCCTGGTGGTCCAGTGTGCCTAATAATGGTTCTCCTGGTGGTCCAGTGTGCCTAATAATGATACTCCTGATGGTCCAGTGTACCTAATAATAATACTCCTGATGGTCCAGTGTGCCTAATAATGATACTCCTGGTGGTCCAGTGTGCCTAATAATGGTTCTCCTGGTGGTCCAGTGTGCCTAATAATGATACTCCTGATGGTCCAGTGTACCTAATAATAATACTCCTGGTGGTCCATTGTACCTAATAATGATACTCCTGGTGGTCCAGTGTGCCTAATAATGATACTCCTGGTGGTCCAGTGTGCCTAATAATGGTTCTCCTGGTGGTCCAGTGTGCCTAATAATGATACTCCTGATGGTCCAGTGTACCTAATAATAATACTCCTGATGGTCCAGTGTGCCTAATAATGATACTCCTGGTGGTCCAGTGTGCCTAATAATGATACTCCTGGTGGTCCAGTGTACCTAATATTGATACTCCTGGTGGTCCAGTGTACCTAATGATGATACTCCTGGTGGTCCAGTGTACCTAATAATAATACTCCTGGTGGTCCAGTGCACCTAATAATAATACTCCTGGTGGTCCAGTGCACCTAATAATGATACTCCTGGTGGTCCAGTGTACCTAATAATGATACTCCTGGTGGTCCAGTGTACCTAATAATGATACTCCTGGTGGTCCAGTGTACCTAATAATGATACTCCTGGTGGTCCAGTGTACCTAATAATAATACTCCTGGTGGTCCAGTGTACCTAATAATAATACTCCTGGTGGTCCAGTGTACCTAATAACAATACTCCTGGTGGTCCAGTGTACCTAATAATAATACTCCTGGTGGTCCATTGTACCTAATAATGATACTCCTGGTGGTCCAGTGTACCTAATAATGATACTCCTGGTGCTCCAGTGTACCTAATAATAATACTCCTGGTGGTCCATTGTACCTAATAATGATACTCCTGGTGGTCCAGTGTACCTAATAATAATACTCCTGGTGGTCCAGTGTACCTAATAATGATACTCCTAGTGGTCCAGTGTACCAAATAATGATGCTCCTGGTGGTCCAGTGTACCTAATAATAATACTGCTGGTGGTCCAGTGTACCTAATAATAATACTACTGGTGGTCCAGTGTTCCTAATAATAATACTCCTGGTGGTCCAGTGTACCTAATATTAATACTCCTGGTGGTCCAGTGTACCTAATAATGATACTACTGGTGGTCCAGTGTACCTAATAATGATACTCCTGGTGGTCCAGTGTGCCTAATAATAATACTCCTGGTGGTCCAATGTACCTAATAATAATACTCCTGGTGGTTCAGTGTACCTAATAATAATAATACTTCTAGTGGTCCAGTGTACCTAATAATGATACTCCTGGTGGTCCAGTGTACCTAATAATGATACTCCTGGTGGTCCAGTGTGCCTAATAATGATACTCCTGGTGGGCCAGTGTGCCTAATAATGATACTCCTGGTGGTCCAGTGTGCCTAATAATGATACTCCTGGTGGTCCAGTGTACCTAATAATGATACTCCTGATGGTCCAGTGTACCTAATAATAATACTCCTGGTGGTCCAGTGTGCCTAATAATAATACTCCTGATGGTCCAGTGTGCCTAATAATGATACTCCTGGTGGTCCAGTGTGTATAATAATGATACTCCTGGTGGTCCAGTGTGCCTAATAATGATACTCCTGGTGGTCCAGTGTACCTAATATTGATACTCCTGGTGGTCCAGTGTACCTAATGATGATACTCCTGGTGGTCCAGTGTACCTAATGATGATACTCCTGGTGGTCCAGTGTACCTAATAATAATACTCCTGGTGGTCCAGTGCACCTAATAATAATACTCCTGGTGGTCCAGTGCACCTAATAATGATACTCCTGGTGGTCCAGTGTACCTAATAATGATACTCCTGGTGGTCCAGTGTACCTAATAATGATACTCCTGGTGGTCCAGTGTACCTAATAATGATACTCCTGGTGGTCCAGTGTACCTAATAATAATACTCCTGGTGGTCCAGTGCACCTAATAATGATACTCCTGGTGGTCCAGTGCACCTAATAATAATACGCCTGGTGGTCCAGTGTACCTAATAATGATACTCCTGGTGGTCCAGTGTACCTAATAATGATACTCCTGGTGGTCCAGTGTACCTAATAATGATACTCCTGGTGGTACAGTGTACCTAATAATGATACTCCTGGTGGTCCAGTGTACCTAACAATGATACTCCTGGTGGTCCAGTGTACCTAATATTGATACTCCTGGTGGTCCAGTGTACCTAATAATGATACTACTGGTGGTCCAGTGTACCTAATAATGATACTCCTGGTGGTCCAGTGTGCCTAATAATAATACTCCTGGTGGTCCAGTGTACCTAATAATGATACTCCTGGTGGTCCAGTGTACCTAATAATCATACTCCTGATGGTCCAGTGTACCTAATAATCATAGTCCTGGTGGTCCAGTGTGCCTAATAATAATATTCCTGGTGGTCCATTGTACCTAATAATGATGCTTCTGGTGGTCCAGTGTACCTAATAATAATAGTACTAGTGGTCCAGTGTGCCTAATAATGATACTCCTGGTGGTCCAGTGTACCTAATAATGATGCTCCTGGTGGTCCAGTGTACCTAATAATAATAGTCCTGGTGGTCCAGTGTACCTAATAATAATACTCCTGGTGGTCCAGTGTACCTAATAATGATGCTCCTGGTGGTCCAGTGTACCTAATAATAATATTCCTGGTGGTCCAGTCTACCTAATAATTATACTAATGGTGGTTCAGTGTGCCTAATAATAATAATACTTCTGGTTGTCCAGTGTACCTAATAATGATGCTGCTGCTGGTCCAGTGTACCTAATAATAATAGTCCTGGTGGTCCAGTGTACCTAATAATTATTCTCCTGGTGGTTCAGTGTACCTAATAATAATACTCCTGGTGGTCCAGTGTACCTAATAATGATACTCCTGGTGGTCCAGTGTACCTAATAATGATACTCCTGGTGGTCCAGTGTACCTAATAATAATACTCCTGGTGGTCCATTGTACCTAATAATGATACTCCTGGTGGTCCAGTGTACCTAATAATGATACTCCTAGTGGTCCAGTGTACCTAATAATGATGCTCCTGGTGGTCCAGTGTAACTAATAATAATACTCCTGGTGGTCCAGTGTACCTAATAATGATACTACTGGTGGTCCAGTGTACCTAATATTGATAATCCTGGTGGTCCAGTGTACCTAATAATGATACTCCTGGTGGTCCAGTGTGCCTAATAATGATACTCCTGGTGGTCCAGTGTACCTAATAATGATACCCCTGGTGGTCCAGTGTGCCTAATAATGATACTCCTGATGGTCCAGTGTACCTAATAATAATACTCCTGGCGGTCCATTGTACCTAATAATGATACTCCTGGTGGTCCAGTGTACCTAATAATGATACTCCTAGTGGTCCAGTGTACCTAATAATGATGCTCCTGGTGGTCCAGTGTACCTAATAATAATAGTCCTGGTGGTCCAGTGTACCTAATAATGATGCTCCTGGTGGTCCAGTGTACCTAATAATAGTAGTCCTGGTGGTACAGTGTACCTAATAATAATTCTCCTGGTGGTCCAGTCTACCTAATAATTATACTCCTGGTGGTCCAGTGTACCTAATAATGATGCTCCTGGTGGTCCAGTGTACCTAATAATAGTAGTCCTGGTGGTACAGTGTACCTAATAATAATTCTCCTGGTGGTCCAGTCTACCTAATAATTATACTCCTGGTGGTCCAGTGTACCTAATAATAATAATACTTCTGGTGGTCCAGTGTACCTAACAATGATACTTCTGGTGGTCCAGTGTACCTAATAATGATACTCCTGGTGGTCCAGTGTGCCTAATAATAATACTCCTGGTGGTCCAGTGTATCTAATAATAATACTCCTGGTGGTCCAGTGTACCTAATAATAATAATACTCCTGGTGGTCCAGTGTACCTAATAATGATACTCCTCGTGGTCCAGTGTACCTAATAATAATACTCCTGGTGGTCCAGTGTACCTAATAATAATACTCCTGGTGGTCCAGTGTACCTAATAATAATACTCCTGGTGGTCCAGTGTACCTAATAATGATACTCCTGGTGGTCCAGTGTTCCTAATAATAATACTCCTGGTGGTCCAGTGTACCTAATAATAATACTCCTGGTGGTCCAGTGTACCTAATAATGATACTCCTGGTGGTCCAGTGTTCCTAATAATAATACTCCTGGTGGTCCAGTGTACCTAATAATAATACTCCTGGTGGTCCAGTGTACCTAATAATGATACTCCTGGTGGTCCAGTGTTCCTAATAATAATACTCCTGGTGGTCCAGTGTACCTAATAATCATACTCCTGGTGGTCCAGTGTACCTAATAATGATGCTCCTGGTGGTCCAGTGTACCTAATAATAGTAGTCCTGGTGGTACAGTGTACCTAATAATAATTCTCCTGGTGGTCCAGTCTACCTAATAATTATACTCCTGGTGGTCCAGTGTACCTAATAATAATAATACTTCTGGTGGTCCAGTGTACCTAACAATGATACTTCTGGTGGTCCAGTGTACCTAATAATGATACTCCTGGTGGTCCAGTGTGCCTAATAATAATACTCCTGGTGGTCCAGTGTATCTAATAATTATACTCCTGGTGGTCCAGTGTACCTAATAATAATAATACTCCTGGTGGTCCAGTGTACCTAATAATGATACTCCTCGTGGTCCAGTGTACCTAATAATAATACTCCTGGTGGTCCAGTGTACCTAATAATAATACTCCTGGTGGTCCAGTGTACCTAATAATAATACTCCTGGTGGTCCAGTGTACCTAATAATGATACTCCTGGTGGTCCAGTGTTCCTAATAATAATACTCCTGGTGGTCCAGTGTACCTAATAATAATACTCCTGGTGGTCCAGTGTACCTAATAGTGATACTCCTGGTGGTCCAGTGCACCAAATAATGATACTTCTGGTGGTCCAGTGTACCTAATAATGATACTCCTGGTGGTCCAGTGTACCTAATAATGATGCTCCTGGTGGTCCAGTGTACCTAATAATAATACTCCTGGTGGTCCAGTGTACCTAATAATAATACTCCTGGTGGTCCAGTGTACCTAATAATAATACTCCTGGTGGTCCAGTGTACCTAATATTAATACTCCTGGTGGTCCAGTGTACCTAATAATGATACTCCTGGTGGTTCAGTGTGCCTAATAATGATACTCCTGGTGGGCCAGTGTGCCTAATAATGATACTCCTGTTGGTCCAGATGCCTAATAATGATACTCCTGGTGGTCCAGTGTACCTAATAATGATACTCCTGATGGTCCAGTGTACCTAATAATAATACTCCTGGTGGTCCAGTGTGCATAATAATAATACTCCTGATGGTCCAGTGTACCTAATAATGATACTCCTGGTGGTCCAGTGTGCCTAATAATGATACTCCTGGTGGTCCAGTGTGCCTAATAATGATACTCCTGGTGGTCCAGTGTACCTAATATTGATACTCCTGGTGGTCCAGTGTACCTAATGATGATACTCCTGGTGGTCCAGTGTACCTAATGATGATACTTCTGCTGGTCCAGTGTACCTAATGATGATACTCCTGGCGGTCCAGTGTACCTAATAATAATACTCCTGGTGGTCCAGTGCACCTAATAATAATACTCCTGGTGGTCCAGTGTACCTAATAATGATACTCCTGGTGGTCCAGTGTACCTAATAATAATACTCCTGGTGGTCCAGTGTACCTAATAATAATACTCCTGGTGGTCCAGTGTACCTAATAATAATACTCCTGGTGGTCCAGTGTACCTAATAATAATACTCCTGGTGGTCTAGTGTACCTAATAATAATACTCCTGGTGGTACATTGTACCTAATAATGATACTCCTGGTGGTCCAGTGTACCTAATAATGATACTCCTGGTGCTCCAGTGTACCTAATAATAATACTCCTGGTGGTCCATTGTACCTAATAATGATACTCCTGGTGGTCCAGTGTACCTAATAATGATACTCCTGGTGCTCCAGTGTACCTAATAATAATACTCCTGGTGGTCCAGTGTACCTAATAATGATACTCCTAGTGGTCCAGTGTACCAAATAATGATGCTCCTGGTGGTCCAGTGTACCTAATAATAATACTGCTGGTGGTCCAGTGTACCTAATAATAATACTACTGGTGGTCCAGTGTTCCTAATAATAATACTCCTGGTGGTCCAGTGTACCTAATATTAATACTCCTGGTGGTCCAGTGTACCTAATAATGATACTACTGGTGGTCAAGTGTACCTAATAAAGATACTCCTGGTGGTCCAGTGTGCCTAATAATAATACTCCTGGTGGTCCAATGTACCTAATAATAATAATCCTGGTGGTTCAGTGTACCTAATAATAATAATACTTCTAGTGGTCCAGTGTACCTTATAATGATACTCCTGGTGGTCCAGTGTACCTAATAATGATACTCCTGGTGGTCCAGTGTGCCTAATAATGATACTCTTGGTGGGCCAGTGTGCCTAATAATGATACTCCTGGTGGTCCAGTGTGCCTAATAATGATACTCCTGGTGGTCCAGTGTACCTAATAATGATACTCCTGATGGTCCAGTGTACCTAATAATAATACTCCTGGTGGTCCAGTGTGCCTAATAATAATACTCCTGATGGTCCAGTGTGCCTAATAATGATACTCCTGGTGGTCCAGTGTGCCTAATAATGATACTCCTGGTGGTCCAGTGTGCCTAATAATGATACTCCTGGTGGTCCAGTGTACCTAATATTGATACTCCTGGTGTTCCAGTGTACCTAATGATGATACTCCTGGTGGTCCAGTGTACCTAATGATGATACTCCTGGTGGTCCAGTGTACCTAATGATGATACTCCTGGTGGTCCAGTGTACCTAATAATAATACTCCTGGTGGTCCAGTGCACCTAATAATAATACTCCTGGTGGTCCAGTGCACCTAATAATAATACTCCTGGTGGTCCAGTGTACCTAATAATGATACTCCTGGTGGTCCAGTGTACCTAATAATGATACTCCTGGTGGTCCAGTGTACCTAATAATGATACTCCTGGTGGTCCAGTGTACCTAATATTGATACTCCTGGTGGTCCAGTGTACCTAATAATGATACTACTGGTCGTCCAGTGTACCTAATAATGATACTCCTGGTGGTCCAGTGTGCCTAATAATAATACTCCTGGTGGTCCAGTGTACCTAATAATGATACTCCTGGTGGTCCAGTGTACCTAATAATCATACTCCTGATGGTCCAATGTACCTAATAATCATAGTCCTGGTGGTCCAGTGTGCCTAATAATAATACTCCTGGTGGTCCATTGTACCTAATAATGATGCTCCTGGTGGTCCAGTGTACCTAATAATAATAGTACTAGTGGTCCAGTGTGCCTAATAATGATACTCCTGGTGGTCCAGTGTACCTAATAATGATGCTCCTGGTGGTCCAGTGTACCTAATAATAATAGTCCTGGTGGTCCAGTGTACCTAATAATAATACTCCTGGTGGTCCAGTGTACCTAATAATGATGCTCCTGGTGGTCCAGTGTACCTAATAATAATATTCCTGGTGGTCCAGTCTACCTAATAATTATACTAATGGTGGTTCAGTGTACCTAATAATAATAATACTTCTGGTTGTCCAGTGTACCTAATAATGATGCTCCTGGTGGTCCAGTGTACCTAATAATAATACTCCTGGTGGTCCAGTGTACCTAATAATGATACTCCTGGTGGTCCAGTGTACCTAATAATGATACTCCTGGTGGTCCAGTGTACCTAATAATGATACTCCTGGTGGTCCAGTGTACCTAATAATGATACTCCTGGTGGTCCAGTGTACCTAATAATGATACTCCTGGTGGTCCAGTGTACCTAATATTGATACTCCTGGTGGTCCAGTGTACCTAATAATGATACTACTGGTGGTCCAGTGTACCTAATAATGATACTCCTGGTGGTCCAGTGTGCCTAATAATAATACTCCTGGTGGTCCAGTGTACCTAATAATGATACTCCTGGTGGTCCAGTGTACCTAATAATCATACTCCTGATGGTCCAGTGTACCTAATAATCATAGTCCTGGTGGTCCAGTGTGCCTAATAATAATACTCCTGGTGGTCCATTGTACCTAATAATGATGCTCCTGGTGGTCCAGTGTACCTAATAATAATAGTACTAGTGGTCCAGTGTGCCTAATAATGATACTCCTGGTGGTCCAGTGTACCTAATAATGATGCTCCTGGTGGTCCAGTGTACCTAATAATAATAGTCCTGATGGTCCAGTGTACCTAATAATAATACTCCTGGTGGTCCAGTGTACCTAATAATGATGCTCCTGGTGGTCCAGTGTACCTAATAATAATATTCCTGGTGGTCCAGTCTACCTAATAATTATACTAATGGTGGTTCAGTCTACCTAATAATAATAATACTTCTGGTTGTCCAGTGTACCTAATAATGATGCTCCTGGTGGTCCAGTGTACCTAATAATAATAGTCCTGGTGGTCCAGTGTACCTAATAATAATTCTCCTGGTGGTCCAGTCTACCTAATAATTATTCTCCTGGTGGTTCAGTGTACCTAATAATAATAATACTCCTGGTGGTCCAGTGTACCTAATAATGATACTCCTGGTGGTCCAGTGTACCTAATAATGATACTCCTGGTGGTCCAGTGTACCTAATAATAATACTCCTGGTGGTCCATTGTACCTAATAATGATACTCCTGGTGGTCCAGTGTAGCTAATAATGATACTCCTAGTGGTCCAGTGTACCTAATAATGATGCTCCTGGTGGTCCAGTGTAACTAATAATAATACTCCTGGTGGTCCAGTGTACCTAATAATGATACTACTGGTGGTCCAGTGTACCTAATATTGATACTCCTGGTGGTCCAGTGTACCTAATAATGATACTCCTGGTGGTCCAGTGTGCCTAATAATGATACTCCTGGTGGTCCAGTGTGCCTAATAATGATACTCCTGGTGGTCCAGTGTAGCTAATAATGATACTCCTAGTGGTCCAGTGTACCTAATAATAATACTCCTGGTGGTCCAGTGTACCTAATAATGATACTACTGGTGGTCCAGTGTACCTAATATTGATACTCCTGGTGGTCCAGTGTACCTAATAATGATACTCCTGGTGGTCCAGTGTACCTAATAATGATACTCCTGGTGGTCCAGTGTAGCTAATAATGATACTCCTAGTGGTCCAGTGTACCAAATAATGATGCTCCTGGTGGTCCAGTGTAACTAATAATAATACTCCTGGTGGTCCAGTGTACCTAATAATGATACTACTGGTGGTCCAGTGTACCTAATATTGATACTCCTGGTGGTCCAGTGTACCTAATAATGATACTCCTGGTGGTCCAGTGTAGCTAATAATGATACTCCTAGTGGTCCAGTGTACCTAATAATGATGCTCCTGGTGGTCCAGTGTAACTAATAATAATACTCCTGGTGGTCCAGTGTACCTAATAATGATACTCCTGGTGGTCCAGTGTACCTAATAATAATACTCCTGGTGGTCCAGTGTAGCTAATAATGATACTCCTAGTGGTCCAGTGTACCTAATAATGATGCTCCTGGTGGTCCAGTGTAACTAATAATAATACTCCTGGTGGTCCAGTGTACCTAATAATGATACTACTGGTGGTCCAGTGTACCTAATATTGATACTCCTGGTGGTCCAGTGTACCTAATAATGATACTCCTGGTGGTCCAGTGTACCTAATAATGATACCCCTGGTGGTCCAGTGTGCCTAATAATGATACTCCTGGTGGTCCAGTGTACCTAATAATAATACTCCTGGCGGTCCATTGTACCTAATAATGATACTCCTGGTGGTCCAGTGTACCTAATAATGATACTCCTAGTGGTCCAGTGTACCTAATAATGATGCTCCTGGTGGTCCAGTGTACCTAATAATAATACTCCTGGTGGTCCAGTGTACCTAATAATAATACTCCTGGTGGTCCAGTGTACCTAATAATGATACTACTGGTGGTCCAGTGTACCTAATAATGATACTCCTGGTGGTCCAGTGTAACTAATATTAATACTCCTGGTGGTCCAGGGTACCTAATAATGATACTACTGGTGGTCCAGTGTACCTAATAATGATACTCCTGGTGGTCCAGTGTACCTAATAATGATACTCCTGGTGGTCCAGTTTACCTAATAATGATACTCCTGGTGGTCCAGTGTGCCTAATAATAATACTCCTGGTGGTTCAGTGTACCTAATAATAATAATACTTCTAGTGGTCCAGTGTACCTAATAATGATACTCCTGGTGGTCCAGTGTACCTAATAATGATGTTCCTGGTGGTCCAGTGTACCTAATAATGATACTCCTGGTGGTCCAGTGTACCTAATAATGATACTCCTGGTGGTCCAGTGTACCTAATAATGATACTCCTGGTGGTCCAGTGTACCTAATAATAATACTCCTGGTGATCCATTGTACCTAATAATGATACTCCTGGTGGTCCAGTGTACCTAATAATAATACTCCTGGTGGTCCAGTGTACCTAATAATAATACTCCTGGTGGTCCAGTGTACCTAATAATGATACTCCTAGTGGTCCAGTGTACCAAATAATGATGCTCCTGGTGGTCCAGTGTACCTAATAATAATACTGCTGGTGGTCCAGTGTACCTAATAATAATACTCCTGGTGGTCCAGTGTACCTAATAATAATACTCCTGGTGGTCCAGTGTACCTAATAATGAAACTACTGGTGGTCCAGTGTACCTAATAATAATACTCCTGGTGGTCCAGTGTACCTAATAATAATACTCCTGGTGGTCCAGTGTACCTAATAATGATACTACTGGTGGTCCAGTGTACCTAATAATGATACTCCTGGTGGTCCAGTGTGCCTAATAATAATACTCCTGGTGGTCCAATGTACCTAATAATAATACTCCTGCTGGTTCAGTGTACCTAATAATAATAATACTTCTAGTGGTCTAGTGTACCTAATAATGATGCTCCTGGTGGTCCAGTGTACCTAATAATGATACTCCTGGTGGTCCAGTGTACCTAATAATGATACTCCTGGTGGTCTAGTGTACCTAATAATGATACTCCTGGTGGTCCAGTGTACCTAATAATGATACTCCTGGTGGTCCAGTGTACCTAATATTGATACTCCTGGTGGTCCAGTGTACCTAATAATGATACTCCTGGTGGTCCAGTGTGCCTAATAATAATACTCCTGGTGGTCCAGTGTACCTAATAATCATACTCCTGATGGTCCAGTGTACCTAATAATCATAGTCCTGGTTGTCCAGTGTGCCTAATAATAATACTCCTGGTGGTCCATTGTACCTAATAATGATGCTCCTGGTGGTCCAGTGTACCTAATAATAATAGTACTAGTGGTCCAGTGTGCCTAATAATGATACTCCTGGTGGTCCAGTGTACCTAATAATGATACTCCTGGTGGTCCAGTGTACCTAATAATGATACTCCTGGTGGTCCAGTGTACCTAATAATGATACTCCTGGTGGTCCAGTGTACCTAATAATGATACTCCTGGTGATCCAGTGTACCTAATAATGATACTCCTGGTGGTCCAGTGTACCTATTATTGATACTCCTGGTGGTCCAGTGTACCTAATAATGATACTCCTGGTGGTCCAGTGTGCCTAATAATAATACTCCTGGTGGTCCAGTGTGCCTAATAATAATACTCCTGGTGGTCCAGTGTACCTAATAATCATACTCCTGATGGTCCAGTGTACCTAATAATAATAGTACTAGTGGTCCAGTGTGCCTAATAATGATACTCCTGGTGGTCCAGTGTACCTAATAATGATGCTCCTGGTGGTCCAGTGTACCTAATAATAATAGTCCTGGTGGTCCAGTGTACCTAATAATAATACTCCTGGTGGTCCAGTGTACCTAATAATGATGCTCTTGGTGGTCCAGTGTACCTAATAATAATATTCCTGGTGGTCCAGTCTACCTAATAATTATACTCCTGGTGGTTCAGTGTACCTAATAATAATAATACTTCTGGTGGTCCAGTGTACCTAATAATGATGCTCCTGGTGGTCCAGTGTACCTAATAATAATACTGCTGGTGGTCCAGTGTACCTAATAATAATACTCCTGGTGGTCCAGTGTACCTAATAATAATACTCCTGGTGGTCCAGTGTACCTAATAATGAAACTACTGGTGGTCCAGTGTACCTAATAATAATACTCCTGGTGGTCCAGTGTACCTAATAATAATACTCCTGGTGGTCCAGTGTACCTAATAATGATACTACTGGTGGTCCAGTGTACCTAATAATGATACTCCTGGTGGTCCAGTGTGCCTAATAATAATACTCCTGGTGGTCCAATGTACCTAATAATAATACTCCTGCTGGTTCAGTGTACCTAATAATAATAATACTTCTAGTGGTCTAGTGTACCTAATAATGATGCTCCTGGTGGTCCAGTGTACCTAATAATGATACTCCTGGTGGTCCAGTGTACCTAATAATGATACTCCTGGTGGTCCAGTGTACCTAATAATGATACTCCTGGTGGTCCAGTGTACCTAATAATGATACTCCTGGTGGTCCAGTGTACCTAATATTGATACTCCTGGTGGTCCAGTGTACCTAATAATGATACTACTGGTGGTCCAGTGTACCTAATATTGATACTCCTGGTGGTCCAGTGTACCTAATAATGATACTCCTGGTGGTCCAGTGTGCCTAATAATGATACTCCTGGTGGTCCAGTGTGCCTAATAATGATACTCCTGGTGGTCCAGTGTAGCTAATAATGATACTCCTAGTGGTCCAGTGTACCTAATAATAATACTCCTGGTGGTCCAGTGTACCTAATAATGATACTACTGGTGGTCCAGTGTACCTAATATTGATACTCCTGGTGGTCCAGTGTACCTAATAATGATACTCCTGGTGGTCCAGTGTACCTAATAATGATACTCCTGGTGGTCCAGTGTAGCTAATAATGATACTCCTAGTGGTCCAGTGTACCAAATAATGATGCTCCTGGTGGTCCAGTGTAACTAATAATAATACTCCTGGTGGTCCAGTGTACCTAATAATGATACTACTGGTGGTCCAGTGTACCTAATATTGATACTCCTGGTGGTCCAGTGTACCTAATAATGATACTCCTGGTGGTCCAGTGTAGCTAATAATGATACTCCTAGTGGTCCAGTGTACCTAATAATGATGCTCCTGGTGGTCCAGTGTAACTAATAATAATACTCCTGGTGGTCCAGTGTACCTAATAATGATACTCCTGGTGGTCCAGTGTACCTAATAATAATACTCCTGGTGGTCCAGTGTAGCTAATAATGATACTCCTAGTGGTCCAGTGTACCTAATAATGATGCTCCTGGTGGTCCAGTGTAACTAATAATAATACTCCTGGTGGTCCAGTGTACCTAATAATGATACTACTGGTGGTCCAGTGTACCTAATATTGATACTCCTGGTGGTCCAGTGTACCTAATAATGATACTCCTGGTGGTCCAGTGTACCTAATAATGATACCCCTGGTGGTCCAGTGTGCCTAATAATGATACTCCTGGTGGTCCAGTGTACCTAATAATAATACTCCTGGCGGTCCATTGTACCTAATAATGATACTCCTGGTGGTCCAGTGTACCTAATAATGATACTCCTAGTGGTCCAGTGTACCTAATAATGATGCTCCTGGTGGTCCAGTGTACCTAATAATAATACTCCTGGTGGTCCAGTGTACCTAATAATAATACTCCTGGTGGTCCAGTGTACCTAATAATGATACTACTGGTGGTCCAGTGTACCTAATAATGATACTCCTGGTGGTCCAGTGTAACTAATATTAATACTCCTGGTGGTCCAGGGTACCTAATAATGATACTACTGGTGGTCCAGTGTACCTAATAATGATACTCCTGGTGGTCCAGTGTACCTAATAATGATACTCCTGGTGGTCCAGTTTACCTAATAATGATACTCCTGGTGGTCCAGTGTGCCTAATAATAATACTCCTGGTGGTTCAGTGTACCTAATAATAATAATACTTCTAGTGGTCCAGTGTACCTAATAATGATACTCCTGGTGGTCCAGTGTACCTAATAATGATGTTCCTGGTGGTCCAGTGTACCTAATAATGATACTCCTGGTGGTCCAGTGTACCTAATAATGATACTCCTGGTGGTCCAGTGTACCTAATAATGATACTCCTGGTGGTCCAGTGTACCTAATAATAATACTCCTGGTGATCCATTGTACCTAATAATGATACTCCTGGTGGTCCAGTGTACCTAATAATAATACTCCTGGTGGTCCAGTGTACCTAATAATAATACTCCTGGTGGTCCAGTGTACCTAATAATGATACTCCTAGTGGTCCAGTGTACCAAATAATGATGCTCCTGGTGGTCCAGTGTACCTAATAATAATACTGCTGGTGGTCCAGTGTACCTAATAATAATACTCCTGGTGGTCCAGTGTACCTAATAATAATACTCCTGGTGGTCCAGTGTACCTAATAATGAAACTACTGGTGGTCCAGTGTACCTAATAATAATACTCCTGGTGGTCCAGTGTACCTAATAATAATACTCCTGGTGGTCCAGTGTACCTAATAATGATACTACTGGTGGTCCAGTGTACCTAATAATGATACTCCTGGTGGTCCAGTGTGCCTAATAATAATACTCCTGGTGGTCCAATGTACCTAATAATAATACTCCTGCTGGTTCAGTGTACCTAATAATAATAATACTTCTAGTGGTCTAGTGTACCTAATAATGATGCTCCTGGTGGTCCAGTGTACCTAATAATGATACTCCTGGTGGTCCAGTGTACCTAATAATGATACTCCTGGTGGTCTAGTGTACCTAATAATGATACTCCTGGTGGTCCAGTGTACCTAATAATGATACTCCTGGTGGTCCAGTGTACCTAATATTGATACTCCTGGTGGTCCAGTGTACCTAATAATGATACTCCTGGTGGTCCAGTGTGCCTAATAATAATACTCCTGGTGGTCCAGTGTACCTAATAATCATACTCCTGATGGTCCAGTGTACCTAATAATCATAGTCCTGGTTGTCCAGTGTGCCTAATAATAATACTCCTGGTGGTCCATTGTACCTAATAATGATGCTCCTGGTGGTCCAGTGTACCTAATAATAATAGTACTAGTGGTCCAGTGTGCCTAATAATGATACTCCTGGTGGTCCAGTGTACCTAATAATGATACTCCTGGTGGTCCAGTGTACCTAATAATGATACTCCTGGTGGTCCAGTGTACCTAATAATGATACTCCTGGTGGTCCAGTGTACCTAATAATGATACTCCTGGTGATCCAGTGTACCTAATAATGATACTCCTGGTGGTCCAGTGTACCTATTATTGATACTCCTGGTGGTCCAGTGTACCTAATAATGATACTCCTGGTGGTCCAGTGTGCCTAATAATAATACTCCTGGTGGTCCAGTGTGCCTAATAATAATACTCCTGGTGGTCCAGTGTACCTAATAATCATACTCCTGATGGTCCAGTGTACCTAATAATAATAGTACTAGTGGTCCAGTGTGCCTAATAATGATACTCCTGGTGGTCCAGTGTACCTAATAATGATGCTCCTGGTGGTCCAGTGTACCTAATAATATTAGTCCTGGTGGTCCAGTGTACCTAATAATAATACTCCTGGTGGTCCAGTGTACCTAATAATGATGCTCTTGGTGGTCCAGTGTACCTAATAATAATATTCCTGGTGGTCCAGTCTACCTAATAATTATACTCCTGGTGGTTCAGTGTACCTAATAATAATAATACTTCTGGTGGTCCAGTGTACCTAATAATGATGCTCCTGGTGGTCCAGTGTACCTAATAATAATACTGCTGGTGGTCCAGTGTACCTAATAATAATACTCCTGGTGGTCCAGTGTACCTAATAATAATACTCCTGGTGGTCCAGTGTACCTAATAATGAAACTACTGGTGGTCCAGTGTACCTAATAATAATACTCCTGGTGGTCCAGTGTACCTAATAATAATACTCCTGGTGGTCCAGTGTACCTAATAATGATACTACTGGTGGTCCAGTGTACCTAATAATGATACTCCTGGTGGTCCAGTGTGCCTAATAATAATACTCCTGGTGGTCCAATGTACCTAATAATAATACTCCTGCTGGTTCAGTGTACCTAATAATAATAATACTTCTAGTGGTCTAGTGTACCTAATAATGATGCTCCTGGTGGTCCAGTGTACCTAATAATGATACTCCTGGTGGTCCAGTGTACCTAATAATGATACTCCTGGTGGTCCAGTGTACCTAATAATGATACTCCTGGTGGTCCAGTGTACCTAATAATGATACTCCTGGTGGTCCAGTGTACCTAATATTGATACTCCTGGTGGTCCAGTGTACCTAATAATGATACTCCTGGTGGTCCAGTGTGCCTAATAATAATACTCCTGGTGGTCCAGTGTACCTAATAATCATACTCCTGATGGTCCAGTGTACCTAATAATCATAGTCCTGGTGGTCCAGTGTGCCTAATAATAATACTCCTGGTGGTCCATTGTACCTAATAATGATGCTCCTGGTGGTCCAGTGTACCTAATAATAATAGTACTAGTGGTCCAGTGTGCCTAATAATGATACTCCTGGTGGTCCAGTGTACCTAATAATGATACTCCTGGTGGTCCAGTGTACCTAATAATGATACTCCTGGTGGTCCAGTGTACCTAATAATGATACTCCTGGTGGTCCAGTGTACCTAATAATGATACTCCTGGTGATCCAGTGTACCTAATAATGATACTCCTGGTGGTCCAGTGTACCTATTATTGATACTCCTGGTGGTCCAGTGTACCTAATAATGATACTCCTGGTGGTCCAGTGTGCCTAATAATAATACTCCTGGTGGTCCAGTGTGCCTAATAATAATACTCCTGGTGGTCCAGTGTACCTAATAATCATACTCCTGATGGTCCAGTGTACCTAATAATAATAGTACTAGTGGTCCAGTGTGCCTAATAATGATACTCCTGGTGGTCCAGTGTACCTAATAATGATGCTCCTGGTGGTCCAGTGTACCTAATAATAATAGTCCTGGTGGTCCAGTGTACCTAATAATAATACTCCTGGTGGTCCAGTGTACCTAATAATGATGCTCTTGGTGGTCCAGTGTACCTAATAATAATATTCCTGGTGGTCCAGTCTACCTAATAATTATACTCCTGGTGGTTCAGTGTACCTAATAATAATAATACTTCTGGTGGTCCAGTGTACCTAATAATGATGCTCCTGGTGGTCCAGTGTACCTAATAATAATAGTCCTGGTGGTCCAGTGTACCTAATAATAATTCTCCTGGTGGTCCAGTCTAAATAATACTTATTCTCCTGGTGGTTCAGTGTACCTAATAATAATAATACTCCTGGTGCTCCAGTGTACCTAATAATGATACTACTGGTGGTCCAGTGTACCTAATAATGATACTCCTGGTGGTCCAGTGTACCTAATAATAATACTCCTGGTGGTCCATTGTACCTAATAATGATACTCCTGGTGGTACAGTGTACCTAATAATGATACTCCTAGTGGTCCAGTGTACCTAATAATGATGCTCCTGGTGGTCCAGTGTACCTAATAATAATACTCCTGGTGGTCCAGTGTACCTAATAATAATACTACTGGTGGTCCAGTGTACCTAATAATGATACTACTGGTGGTCCAGTGTACCTAATATTGATACTCCTGGTGGTCCAGTGTACCTAATAATGATACTCCTGGTGGTCCAGTGTGCCTAATAATGATACTCCTGGTGGTCCAGTGTACCTAATAATGATACCCCTGGTGGTCCAGTGTGCCTAATAATGATACTCCTGGTGGTCCAGTGTACCTAATAATAATACTCCTGGCGGTCCATTGTACCTAATAATGATACTCCTGGTAGTCCAGTGTACCTAATAATGATACTCCTAGTGGTCCAGTGTACCTAATAATCATGCTCCTGGTGGTCCAGTGTACCTAATAATAATACTCCTGGTGGTCCAGTGTACCTAATAATAATACTCCTGGTGGTCCAGTGTACCTAATAATGATACTCCTGGTGGTCCACTGTACCTAATAATGATACTCCTGGTGGTCCAGTGTAACTAATATTAATACTCCTGGTGGTCCAGTGTACCTAATAATGATACTATTGGTGGTCCAGTGTACCTAATAATGATACTCCTGGTGGTCCAGTGTACCTAATAATGATACTCCTGGTGGTCCAGTGTACCTAATAATGATACTCCTGGTGGTCCAGTGTGCCTAATAATAATACTCCTGGTGGTTCAGTGTACCTAATAATAATAATACTTCTAGTGGTCCAGTGTACCTAATAATGATACTCCTGGTGGTCCAGTGTACCTAATAATAATACTCCTGGTGGTCCAGTGTACCTAATAATAATACTCCTGGTGGTCCAGTGTACCTAATAATGATGCTCCTGGTGGTCCAGTGTACCTAATAATAATATTCCTGGTGGTCCAGTCTACCTAATAATTATACTCCTGGTGGTTCAGTGTACCTAATAATAATAATACTTCTGGTGGTCCAGTGTACCTAATAATGATGCTCCTGGTGGTCCAGTGTACCTAATAATAATAGTCCTGGTGGTCCAGTGTACCTAAAAATAATTCTCCTGGTGGTCCAGTCTAAATAATACTTATTCTCCTGGTGGTTCAGTGTACCTAATAATAATAATACTCCTGGTGGTCCAGTGTACCTAATAATGATACTACTGGTGGTCCAGTGTACCTAATAATGATACTCCTGGTGGTCCAGTGTACCTAATAATGATACTCCTGGTGGTCCAATGTACCTAATATTAATACTCCTGGTGGTCCAGTGTACCTAATAATAATACTCCTGGTGGTCCAGTGTACCTAATAATAATACTCCTGGTGGTCCAGTGTACCTAATAATAATACTCCTGGTGGTCCAGTGTACCTAATAATGATACTCCTGGTGGTCCAGTGTACCTAATAATGATACTCCTGGTGGTCCAATGTACCTAATATTAATACTCCTGGTGGTCCAGTGTACCTAATAATAATACTCCTGGTGGTCCAGTGTACCTAATAATAATACTCCTGGTGGTCCAGTGTACCTAATAATGATACTCCTGGTTGTCCAGTGTACCTAATAATAATACTCCTGGTGGTCCAGTGTACTTAATAATGATACTAGTGGAGGTCCAGTGTACCTAATAATGATACTCCTGGTGGTCCAGTGTACCTAATATTAATACTCCTGGTGGTCCAGTGTACCTAATAATGATAGTCCTGGTGGTCCAGTGTACCTATTATTGATACTCCTGGTGGTCCAGTGTACCTAATACTGATGCTCCTGGTGGTCCAGTGTACCTAATAATGATACTCCTGGTGGTCCAGTGTACCTAATATTGATACTCCTGGTGGTCCAGTGTACCTAATAATAATAGTCCTGGTGGTCCAGTGTGCCTAATAATAATACTCCTGGTGGTCCATTGTACCTAATAATGATGCTCCTGGTGGTCCAGTGTACCTAATAATAATAGTCCTGGTGGTCCAGTGTGCCTAATAATGATACTCCTAGTGGTCCAGTGTACCTAATAATAATACTCCTGGTGGTCCATTGTACCTAATAATGCTGCTTCTGGTGGTCCAGTGTACCTAATAATAATAGTCCTGGTGGTCCAGTGTGCCTAATAATCATACTCCTGGTGGTCCAGTGTACCTAATAATGATGCTCCTGGTGGTCCAGTGTACCTAATAATAATTCTCCTGGTGGTCCAGTCTACCTAATAATTATACTCCTGGTGGTCCAGTGTACCTAATAATAATAATACTTCTGGTGGTCCAGTGTACCTAATAATGATACTCCTGGTGGTCCAGTGTACCTAATAATGATACTCCTGGTGGTCCAGTGTGCCTAATAATAATACTCCTGGTGGTCCAGTGTACCTAATAATAATACTCCTGGTGGTCCAGTGTACCTAATAATAATAATACTCCTGGTGGTCCAGTGTACCTAATAATGATACTCCTCGTGGTCCAGTGTACCTAATAATAATACTCCTGGTGGTCCAGTGTACCTAATAATAATACTCCTGGTGGTCCAGTGTACCTAATAATGATACTCCTGGTGGTCCAGTGTTCCTAATAATAATACTCCTGGTGGTCCAGTGTACCTAATAATAATACTCCTGGTGGTCCAGTGTACCTAATAGTGATACTCCTGGTGGTCCAGTGTACCAAATAATGATACTCCTGGTGGTCCAGTGTACCTAATAATGATACTCCTGGTGGTCCAGTGTACCTAATAATGATGCTCCTGGTGGTCCAGTGTACCTAATAATAATACTCCTGGTGGTCCAGTGTACCTAATAATAATACTCCTGGTGGTCCAGTGTACCTAATAATAATACTCCTGGTGGTCCAGTGTACCTAATAATAATACTCCTGGTGGTCCAGTGTACCTAATAATGAAACTACTGGTGGTCCAGTGTACCTAATAATAATACTCCTGGTGGTCCAGTGTACCTAATAATAATACTCCTGGTTTTCCAGTGTACCTAATAATGATACTACTGGTGGTCCAGTGTACCTAATAATGATACTCCTGGTGGTCCAGTGTGCCTAATAATAATACTCCTGGTGGTCCAATGTACCTAATAATAATACTCCTGCTGGTTCAGTGTACCTAATAATAATAATACTTCTAGTGGTCCAGTGTACCTAATAATGATACTCCTGGTGGTCCAGTGTACCTAATAATGATACTCCTGGTTGTCCAGTGTACCTAATAATGATACTCCTGGTGGTCCAGTGTACCTAATAATGATACTCCTGGTGGTCCAGTGTACCTAATAATGATACTCCTGGTGGTCCAGTGTACCTAATATTGATACTCCTGGTGGTCCAGTGTACCTAATAATGATACTCCTGGTGGTCCAGTGTGCCTAATAATAATACTCCTGGTGGTCCAGTGTACCTAATAATCATACTCCTGATGGTCCAGTGTACCTAATAATCATAGTCCTGGTGGTCCAGTGTGCCTAATAATAATACTCCTGGTGGTCCATTGTACCTAATAATGATGCTCCTGGTGGTCCAGTGTACCTAATAATAATAGTACTAGTGGTCCAGTGTGCCTAATAATGATACTCCTGGTGGTCCAGTGTACCTAATAATGATACTCCTGGTGGTCCAGTGTACCTAATAATGATACTCCTGGTGGTCCATTGTACCTAATAATGATACTCCTGGTGGTCCAGTGTACCTAATAATGATACTCCTGGTGGTCCAGTGTACCTAATAATGATACACCTGGTGGTCCAGTGTACCTAATAATGATACTCCTGGTGGTCCAGTGTACCTATTATTGATACTCCTGGTTTTCCAGTGTACCTAATAATGATACTCCTGGTGGTCCAGTGTGCCTAATAATAATACTCCTGGTGGTCCAGTGTGCCTAATAATAATACTCCTGGTGGTCCAGTGTACCTAATAATCATACTCGTGATGGTCCAGTGTACCTAATAATAATAGTACTAGTGGTCCAGTGTGCCTAATAATGATACTCCTGGTGGTCCAGTGTACCTAATAATGATACTTCTGGTGGTCCAGTGTACCTAATAATGATGCTCCTGGTGGTCCAGTGTACCTAATAATAATAGTCCTGGTGGTCCAGTGTACCTAATAATGATGCTTCTGGTGGTCCAGTGTACCTAATAATAATAGTACTAGTGGTCCAGTGTGCCTAATAATGATACTCCTGGTGGTCCAGTGTACCTAATAATAATGCTCCTGGTGGTCCAGTGTGCCTAATAATAATACTCCTGGTGGTCCAGTGTACCTAATAATGATGCTCCTGGTGGTCCAGTGTACCTAATAATAATAGTACTAGTGGTCCAGTGTGCCTAATAATGATACTCCTGGTGGTCCAGTGTACCTAATAATGATACTCCTGGTGGTCCAGTGTACCTAATAATGATGCTCCTGGTGGTCCAGTGTACCTAATAATAATAGTCCTCTTGGTCCAGTGTACCTAATAATAATACTCCTGGTGGTCCAGTGTACCTAATAATGATGCTCCTGGTGGTCCAGTGTACCTAATAATAATAGTCCTGGTGGTCCAGTCTACCTAATAATTATACTCCTGGTGGTTCAGTGTACCTAATAATAATAATACTTCTGGTGGTCCAGTGTACCTAATAATGATGCTCCTGGTGGTCCAGTGTACCTAATAATAATAGTCCTGGTGGTCCAGTGTACCTAATAATAATTCTCCTGGTGGTCCAGTCTAAATAATACTTATTCTCCTGGTGGTTCAGTGTACCTAATAATAATAATACTCCTGGTGGTCCAGTGTACCTAATAATGATACTACTGGTGGTCCAGTGTACCTAATAATGATACTCCTGGTGGTCCAGTGTACCTAATAATAATACTCCTGGTGGTCCATTGTACCTAATAATGATACTCCTGGTGGTACAGTGTACCTAATAATGATACTCCTAGTGGTCCAGTGTACCTAATAATGATGCTCCTGGTGGTCCAGTGTACCTAATAATAATACTCCTGGTGGTCCAGTGTACCTAATAATAATACTACTGGTGGTCCAGTGTACCTAATAATGATACTACTGGTGGTCCAGTGTACCTAATATTGATACTCCTGGTGGTCCAGTGTACCTAATAATGATACTCCTGGTGGTCCAGTGTGCCTAATAATGATACTCCTGGTGGTCCAGTGTACCTAATAATGATACCCCTGGTGGTCCAGTGTGCCTAATAATGATACTCCTGGTGGTCCAGTGTACCTAATAATAATACTCCTGGCGGTCCATTGTACCTAATAATGATACTCCTGGTAGTCCAGTGTACCTAATAATGATACTCCTAGTGGTCCAGTGTACCTAATAATCATGCTCCTGGTGGTCCAGTGTACCTAATAATAATACTCCTGGTGGTCCAGTGTACCTAATAATAATACTACTGGTGGTCCAGTGTACCTAATAATGATACTCCTGGTGGTCCAGTGTACCTAATAATGATACTCCTGGTGGTCCAGTGTAACTAATATTAATACTCCTGGTGGTCCAGTGTACCTAATAATGATACTATTGGTGGTCCAGTGTACCTAATAATGATACTCCTGGTGGTCCAGTGTACCTAATAATGATACTCCTGGTGGTCCAGTGTACCTAATAATGATACTCCTGGTGGTCCAGTGTGCCTAATAATAATACTCCTGGTGGTTCAGTGTACCTAATAATAATAATACTTCTAGTGGTCCAGTGTACCTAATAATGATACTCCTGGTGGTCCAGTGTACCTAATAATAATACTCCTGGTGGTCCAGTGTACCTAATAATAATACTCCTGGTGGTCCAGTGTACCTAATAATGATGCTCCTGGTGGTCCAGTGTACCTAATAATAATATTCCTGGTGGTCCAGTCTACCTAATAATTATACTCCTGGTGGTTCAGTGTACCTAATAATAATAATACTTCTGGTGGTCCAGTGTACCTAATAATGATGCTCCTGGTGGTCCAGTGTACCTAATAATAATAGTCCTGGTGGTCCAGTGTACCTAAAAATAATTCTCCTGGTGGTCCAGTCTAAATAATACTTATTCTCCTGGTGGTTCAGTGTACCTAATAATAATAATACTCCTGGTGGTCCAGTGTACCTAATAATGATACTACTGGTGGTCCAGTGTACCTAATAATGATACTCCTGGTGGTCCAGTGTACCTAATAATGATACTCCTGGTGGTCCAATGTACCTAATATTAATACTCCTGGTGGTCCAGTGTACCTAATAATAATACTCCTGGTGGTCCAGTGTACCTAATAATAATACTCCTGGTGGTCCAGTGTACCTAATAATAATACTCCTGGTGGTCCAGTGTACCTAATAATGATACTCCTGGTGGTCCAGTGTACCTAATAATGATACTCCTGGTGGTCCAATGTACCTAATATTAATACTCCTGGTGGTCCAGTGTACCTAATAATAATACTCCTGGTGGTCCAGTGTACCTAATAATAATACTCCTGGTGGTCCAGTGTACCTAATAATGATACTCCTGGTTGTCCAGTGTACCTAATAATAATACTCCTGGTGGTCCAGTGTACTTAATAATGATACTAGTGGAGGTCCAGTGTACCTAATAATGATACTCCTGGTGGTCCAGTGTACCTAATATTAATACTCCTGGTGGTCCAGTGTACCTAATAATGATAGTCCTGGTGGTCCAGTGTACCTATTATTGATACTCCTGGTGGTCCAGTGTACCTAATACTGATGCTCCTGGTGGTCCAGTGTACCTAATAATGATACTCCTGGTGGTCCAGTGTACCTAATATTGATACTCCTGGTGGTCCAGTGTACCTAATAATAATAGTCCTGGTGGTCCAGTGTGCCTAATAATAATACTCCTGGTGGTCCATTGTACCTAATAATGATGCTCCTGGTGGTCCAGTGTACCTAATAATAATAGTCCTGGTGGTCCAGTGTGCCTAATAATGATACTCCTAGTGGTCCAGTGTACCTAATAATAATACTCCTGGTGGTCCATTGTACCTAATAATGCTGCTTCTGGTGGTCCAGTGTACCTAATAATAATAGTCCTGGTGGTCCAGTGTGCCTAATAATCATACTCCTGGTGGTCCAGTGTACCTAATAATGATGCTCCTGGTGGTCCAGTGTACCTAATAATAATTCTCCTGGTGGTCCAGTCTACCTAATAATTATACTCCTGGTGGTCCAGTGTACCTAATAATAATAATACTTCTGGTGGTCCAGTGTAACTAATAATGATACTCCTGGTGGTCCAGTGTACCTAATAATGATACTCCTGGTGGTCCAGTGTGCCTAATAATAATACTCCTGGTGGTCCAGTGTACCTAATAATAATACTCCTGGTGGTCCAGTGTACCTAATAATAATAATACTCCTGGTGGTCCAGTGTACCTAATAATGATACTCCTCGTGGTCCAGTGTACCTAATAATAATACTCCTGGTGGTCCAGTGTACCTAATAATAATACTCCTGGTGGTCCAGTGTACCTAATAATGATACTCCTGGTGGTCCAGTGTTCCTAATAATAATACTCCTGGTGGTCCAGTGTACCTAATAATAATACTCCTGGTGGTCCAGTGTACCTAATAGTGATACTCCTGGTGGTCCAGTGTACCAAATAATGATACTCCTGGTGGTCCAGTGTACCTAATAATGATACTCCTGGTGGTCCAGTGTACCTAATAATGATGCTCCTGGTGGTCCAGTGTACCTAATAATAATACTCCTGGTGGTCCAGTGTACCTAATAATAATACTCCTGGTGGTCCAGTGTACCTAATAATAATACTCCTGGTGGTCCAGTGTACCTAATAATAATACTCCTGGTGGTCCAGTGTACCTAATAATGAAACTACTGGTGGTCCAGTGTACCTAATAATAATACTCCTGGTGGTCCAGTGTACCTAATAATAATACTCCTGGTTTTCCAGTGTACCTAATAATGATACTACTGGTGGTCCAGTGTACCTAATAATGATACTCCTGGTGGTCCAGTGTGCCTAATAATAATACTCCTGGTGGTCCAATGTACCTAATAATAATACTCCTGCTGGTTCAGTGTACCTAATAATAATAATACTTCTAGTGGTCCAGTGTACCTAATAATGATACTCCTGGTGGTCCAGTGTACCTAATAATGATACTCCTGGTTGTCCAGTGTACCTAATAATGATACTCCTGGTGGTCCAGTGTACCTAATAATGATACTCCTGGTGGTCCAGTGTACCTAATAATGATACTCCTGGTGGTCCAGTGTACCTAATATTGATACTCCTGGTGGTCCAGTGTACCTAATAATGATACTCCTGGTGGTCCAGTGTGCCTAATAATAATACTCCTGGTGGTCCAGTGTACCTAATAATCATACTCCTGATGGTCCAGTGTACCTAATAATCATAGTCCTGGTGGTCCAGTGTGCCTAATAATAATACTCCTGGTGGTCCATTGTACCTAATAATGATGCTCCTGGTGGTCCAGTGTACCTAATAATAATAGTACTAGTGGTCCAGTGTGCCTAATAATGATACTCCTGGTGGTCCAGTGTACCTAATAATGATACTCCTGGTGGTCCATTGTACCTAATAATGATACTCCTGGTGGTCCAGTGTACCTAATAATGATACTCCTGGTGGTCCAGTGTACCTAATAATGATACTCCTGGTGGTCCAGTGTACCTAATAATGATACTCCTGGTGGTCCAATGTACCTAATATTAATACTCCTGGTGGTCCAGTGTACCTAATAATAATACTCCTGGTGGTCCAGTGTACCTAATAATAATACTCCTGGTGGTCCAGTGTACCTAATAATGATACTCCTGGTGGTCCAATGTACTTAATAATGATACTAGTGGAGGTCCAGTGTACCTAATAATGATACTCCTGGTGGTCCAGTGTACCTAATATTAATACTCCTGGTGGTCCAGTGTACCTAATAATGATAGTCCTGGTGGTCCAGTGTACCTATTATTGATACTCCTGGTGGTCCAGTGTACCTAATACTGATGCTCCTGGTGGTCCAGTGTACCTAATAATGATACTCCTGGTGGTCCAGTGTACCTAATATTGATACTCCTGGTGGTCCAGTGTACCTAATAATAATAGTCCTGGTGGTCCAGTGTGCCTAATAATAATACTCCTGGTGGTCCATTGTACCTAATAATGATGCTCCTGGTGGTCCAGTGTACCTAATAATAATAGTCCTGGTGGTCCAGTGTGCCTAATAATGATACTCCTAGTGGTCCAGTGTACCTAATAATAATACTCCTGGTGGTCCATTGTACCTAATAATGCTGCTTCTGGTGGTCCAGTGTACCTAATAATAATAGTCCTGGTGGTCCAGTGTGCCTAATAATCATACTCCTGGTGGTCCAGTGTACCTAATAATGATGCTCCTGGTGGTCCAGTGTACCTAATAATAATTCTCCTGGTGGTCCAGTCTACCTAATAATTATACTCCTGGTGGTCCAGTGTACCTAATAATAATAATACTTCTGGTGGTCCAGTGTAACTAATAATGATACTCCTGGTGGTCCAGTGTACCTAATAATGATACTCCTGGTGGTCCAGTGTGCCTAATAATAATACTCCTGGTGGTCCAGTGTACCTAATAATAATACTCCTGGTGGTCCAGTGTACCTAATAATAATAATACTCCTGGTGGTCCAGTGTACCTAATAATGATACTCCTCGTGGTCCAGTGTACCTAATAATAATACTCCTGGTGGTCCAGTGTACCTAATAATAATACTCCTGGTGGTCCAGTGTACCTAATAATGATACTCCTGGTGGTCCAGTGTTCCTAATAATAATACTCCTGGTGGTCCAGTGTACCTAATAATAATACTCCTGGTGGTCCAGTGTACCTAATAGTGATACTCCTGGTGGTCCAGTGTACCAAATAATGATACTCCTGGTGGTCCAGTGTACCTAATAATGATACTCCTGGTGGTCCAGTGTACCTAATAATGATGCTCCTGGTGGTCCAGTGTACCTAATAATAATACTCCTGGTGGTCCAGTGTACCTAATAATAATACTCCTGGTGGTCCAGTGTACCTAATAATAATACTCCTGGTGGTCCAGTGTACCTAATAATAATACTCCTGGTGGTCCAGTGTACCTAATAATGAAACTACTGGTGGTCCAGTGTACCTAATAATAATACTCCTGGTGGTCCAGTGTACCTAATAATAATACTCCTGGTTTTCCAGTGTACCTAATAATGATACTACTGGTGGTCCAGTGTACCTAATAATGATACTCCTGGTGGTCCAGTGTGCCTAATAATAATACTCCTGGTGGTCCAATGTACCTAATAATAATACTCCTGCTGGTTCAGTGTACCTAATAATAATAATACTTCTAGTGGTCCAGTGTACCTAATAATGATACTCCTGGTGGTCCAGTGTACCTAATAATGATACTCCTGGTTGTCCAGTGTACCTAATAATGATACTCCTGGTGGTCCAGTGTACCTAATAATGATACTCCTGGTGGTCCAGTGTACCTAATAATGATACTCCTGGTGGTCCAGTGTACCTAATATTGATACTCCTGGTGGTCCAGTGTACCTAATAATGATACTCCTGGTGGTCCAGTGTGCCTAATAATAATACTCCTGGTGGTCCAGTGTACCTAATAATCATACTCCTGATGGTCCAGTGTACCTAATAATCATAGTCCTGGTGGTCCAGTGTGCCTAATAATAATACTCCTGGTGGTCCATTGTACCTAATAATGATGCTCCTGGTGGTCCAGTGTACCTAATAATAATAGTACTAGTGGTCCAGTGTGCCTAATAATGATACTCCTGGTGGTCCAGTGTACCTAATAATGATACTCCTGGTGGTCCAGTGTACCTAATAATGATACTCCTGGTGGTCCATTGTACCTAATAATGATACTCCTGGTGGTCCAGTGTACCTAATAATGATACTCCTGGTGGTCCAGTGTACCTAATAATGATACTCCTGGTGGTCCAGTGTACCTAATAATGATACTCCTGGTGGTCCAGTGTACCTATTATTGATACTCCTGGTTTTCCAGTGTACCTAATAATGATACTCCTGGTGGTCCAGTGTGCCTAATAATAATACTCCTGGTGGTCCAGTGTGCCTAATAATAATACTCCTGGTGGTCCAGTGTACCTAATAATCATACTCGTGATGGTCCAGTGTACCTAATAAAAATAGTACTAGTGGTCCAGTGTGCCTAATAATGATACTCCTGGTGGTCCAGTGTACCTAATAATGATACTTCTGGTGGTCCAGTGTACCTAATAATGATGCTCCTGGTGGTCCAGTGTACCTAATAATAATAGTCCTGGTGGTCCAGTGTACCTAATAATGATGCTCCTGGTGGTCCAGTGTACCTAATAATAATAGTACTAGTGGTCCAGTGTGCCTAATAATGATACTCCTGGTGGTCCAGTGTACCTAATAATAATGCTCCTGGTGGTCCAGTGTGCCTAATAATAATACTCCTGGTGGTCCAGTGTACCTAATAATGATGCTCCTGGTGGTCCAGTGTACCTAATAATAATAGTACTAGTGGTCCAGTGTGCCTAATAATGATACTCCTGGTGGTCCAGTGTACCTAATAATGATACTCCTGGTGGTCCAGTGTACCTAATAATGATGCTCCTGGTGGTCCAGTGTACCTAATAATAATAGTCCTCTTGGTCCAGTGTACCTAATAATAATACTCCTGGTGGTCCAGTGTACCTAATAATGATGCTCCTGGTGGTCCAGTGTACCTAATAATAATAGTCCTGGTGGTCCAGTCTACCTAATAATTATACTCCTGGTGGTTCAGTGTACCTAATAATAATAATACTTCTGGTGGTCCAGTGTACCTAATAATGATGCTCCTGGTGGTCCAGTGTACCTAATAATAATAGTCCTGGTGGTCCAGTGTACCTAATAATAATTCTCCTGGTGGTCCAGTCTAAATAATACTTATTCTCCTGGTGGTTCAGTGTACCTAATAATAATAATACTCCTGGTGGTCCAGTGTACCTAATAATGATACTACTGGTGGTCCAGTGTACCTAATAATGATACTCCTGGTGGTCCAGTGTACCTAATAATAATACTCCTGGTGGTCCATTGTACCTAATAATGATACTCCTGGTGGTACAGTGTACCTAATAATGATACTCCTAGTGGTCCAGTGTACCTAATAATGATGCTCCTGGTGGTCCAGTGTACCTAATAATAATACTCCTGGTGGTCCAGTGTACCTAATAATAATACTACTGGTGGTCCAGTGTACCTAATAATGATACTACTGGTGGTCCAGTGTACCTAATATTGATACTCCTGGTGGTCCAGTGTACCTAATATTGATACTCCTGGTGGTCCAGTGTGCCTAATAATGATACTCCTGGTGGTCCAGTGTACCTAATAATGATACCCCTGGTGGTCCAGTGTGCCTAATAATGATACTCCTGGTGGTCCAGTGTACCTAATAATAATACTCCTGGCGGTCCATTGTACCTAATAATGATACTCCTGGTAGTCCAGTGTATCTAATAATGATACTCCTAGTGGTCCAGTGTACCTAATAATCATGCTCCTGGTGGTCCAGTGTACCTAATAATAATACTCCTGGTGGTCCAGTGTACCTAATAATAATACTCCTGGTGGTCCAGTGTACCTAATAATGATACTCCTGGTGGTCCAGTGTACCTAATAATGATACTCCTGGTGGTCCAGTGTAACTAATATTAATACTCCTGGTGGTCCAGTGTACCTAATAATGATACTATTGGTGGTCCAGTGTACCTAATAATGATACTCCTGGTGGTCCAGTGTACCTAATAATGATACTCCTGGTGGTCCAGTGTACCTAATAATGATACTCCTGGTGGTCCAGTGTGCCTAATAATAATACTCCTGGTGGTTCAGTGTACCTAATAATAATAATACTTCTAGTGGTCCAGTGTACCTAATAATGATACTTCTGGTGGTCCAGTGTACCTAATAATAATACTCCTGGTGGTCCAGTGTACCTAATAATAATACTCCTGGTGGTCCAGTGTACCTAATAATGATGCTCCTGGTGGTCCAGTGTACCTAATAATAATATTCCTGGTGGTCCAGTCTACCTAATAATTATACTCCTGGTGGTTCAGTGTATATAATAATAATAATACTTCTGGTGGTCCAGTGTACCTAATAATGATGCTCCTGGTGGTCCAGTGTACCTAATAATAATAGTCCTGGTGGTCCAGTGTACCTAATAATAATTCTCCTGGTGGTCCAGTCTAAATAATACTTATTCTCCTGGTGGTTCAGTGTACCTAATAATAATAATACTCCTGGTGGTCCAGTGTACCTAATAATGATACTACTGGTGGTCCAGTGTACCTAATAATGATACTCCTGGTGGTCCAGTGTACATAATAATGATACTCCTGGTGGTCCAATGTACCTAATATTAATACTCCTGGTGGTCCAGTGTACCTAATAATAATACTCCTGGTGGTCCAGTGTACCTAATAATAATACTCCTGGTGGTCCAGTGTACCTAATAATAATACTCCTGGTGGTCCAGTGTACCTAATAATGATACTCCTGGTGGTCCAGTGTACCTAATAATGATACTCCTGGTGGTCCAATGTACCTAATATTAATACTCCTGGTGGTCCAGTGTACCTAATAATAATACTCCTGGTGGTCCAGTGTACCTAATAATAATACTCCTGGTGGTCCAGTGTACCTAATAATGATACTCCTGGTTGTCCAGTGTACCTAATAATAATACTCCTGGTGGTCCAGTGTGCCTAATAATGATACTAGTGGAGGTCCAGTGTACCTAATAATGATACTCCTGGTGGTGCAGTGTACCTAATATTAATACTCCTGGTGGTCCAGTGTACCTAATAATGATAGTCCTGGTGGTCCAGTGTACCTATTATTGATACTCCTGGTGGTCCAGTGTACCTAATACTGATGCTCCTGGTGGTCCAGTGTACCTAATAATGATACTCCTGGTGGTCCAGTGTACCTAATATTGATACTCCTGGTGGTCCAGTGTACCTAATAATAATAGTCCTGGTGGTCCAGTGTGCCTAATAATAATACTCCTGGTGGTCCATTGTACCTAATAATGATGCTCCTGGTGGTCCAGTGTACCTAATAATAATAGTCCTGGTGGTCCAGTGTGCCTAATAATGATACTCCTAGTGGTCCAGTGTACCTAATAATAATACTCCTGGTGGTCCATTGTACCTAATAATGATGCTTCTGGTGGTCCAGTGTACCTAATAATAATAGTCCTGGTGGTCCAGTGTGCCTAATAATCATACTCCTGGTGGTCCAGTGTACCTAATAATGATGCTCCTGGTGGTCCAGTGTACCTAATAATAATTCTCCTGGTGGTCCAGTGTACCTAATAATTATACTCCTGGTGGTCCAGTGTACCTAATAATAATAATACTTCTGGTGGTCCAGTGTACCTAATAATGATACTCCTGGTGGTCCAGTGTACCTAATAATGATACTCCTGGTGGTCCAGTGTGCCTAATAATAATACTCCTGGTGGTCCAGTGTACCTAATAATAATACTCCTGGTGGTCCAGTGTACCTAATAATTATACTCCTGGTGGTCCAGTGTACCTAATAATAATAATACTTCTGGTGGTCCAGTGTACCTAATAATGATACTCCTGGTGGTCCAGTGTACCTAATAATGATACTCCTGGTGGTCCAGTGTGCCTAATAATAATACTCCTGGTGGTCCAGTGTACCTAATAATAATACTCCTGGTGGTCCAGTGTACCTAATAATAATAATACTCCTGGTGGTCCAGTGTACCTAATAATGATACTCCTCGTGGTCCAGTGTACCTAATAATAATACTCCTGGTGGTCCAGTGTACCTAATAATAATACTCCTGGTGGTCCAGTGTACCTAATAATAATACTCCTGGTGGTCCAGTGTACCTAATAATAATACTCCTGGTGGTCCAGTGTACCTAATAATGATACTCCTGGTGGTCCAGTGTTCCTAATAATAATACTCCTGGTGGTCCAGTGTACCTAATAATAATACTCCTGGTGGTCCAGTGTACCTAATAGTGATACTCCTGGTGGTCCAGTGTACCAAATAATGATACTCCTGGTGGTCCAGTGTACCTAATAATGATACTCCTGGTGGTCCAGTGTACCTAATAATGATGCTCCTGGTGGTCCAGTGTACCTAATAATAATACTCCTGGTGGTCCAGTGTACCTAATAATAATACTCCTGGTGGTCCAGTGTACCTAATAATAATACTCCTGGTGGTCCAGTGTACCTAATATTAATACTCCTGGTGGTCCAGTGTACCTAATAATGATACTCCTGGTGGTCCAGTGTGCCTAATAATGATACTCCTGGTGGGCCAGTGTGCCTAATAATGATACTCCTGGTGGTCCAGTGTGCCTAATAATGATACTCCTGGTGGTCCAGTGTACCTAATAATGATACTCCTGATGGTCCAGTGTACCTAATAATAATACTCCTGGTGGTCCAGTGTGCCTAATAATAATACTCCTGATGGTCCAGTGTGCCTAATAATGATACTCCTGGTGGTCCAGTGTGCCTAATAATGATACTCCTGGTGGTCCAGTGTGCCTAATAATGATACTCCTGGTGGTCCAGTGTACCTAATAGTGATACTCCTGGTGGTCCAGTGTACCTAATGATGATACTCCTGGTGGTCCAGTGTACCTAATGATGATACTCCTGCTGGTCCAGTGTACCTAATGATGATACTCCTGGCGGTCCAGTGTACCTAATAATAATACTCCTGGTGGTCCAGTGCACCTAATAATAATACTCCTGGTGGTCCAGTGTACCTAATAATGATACTCCTGGTGGTCCAGTGTACCTAATAATGATACTCCTGGTGGTCCAGTGTGCCTAATAATAATACTCCTGATGGTCCAGTGTGCCTAATAATAATACTCCTGGTGGTCCAGTGTACCTAATAACAATACTCCTGGTGGTCCAGTGTACCTAATAATAATACTCCTGGTGGTCCAGTGTACCTAATAATAATACTCCTGGTGGTCCAGTGTACCTAATAATAATACTCCTGGTGGTCCATTGTACCTAATAATGATACTCCTGGTGGTCCAGTGTACCTAATAATAATACTCCTGGTGGTCCAGTGTACCTAATAATAATACTCCTGGTGGTCCAGTGTACCTAACAACAATACTCCTGGTGGTCCAGTGTACCTAATAATAATACTCCTGGTGGTCCATTGTACCTAATAATGATACTCCTGGTGGTCCAGTGTACCTAATAATGATAGTCCTGGTGCTCCAGTGTACCTAATAATAATACTCCTGGTGGTCCTGTGTACCTAATAATGATACTCCTAGTGGTCCAGTGTACCAAATAATGATGCTCCTGGTGGTCCAGTGTACCTAATAATAATACTGCTGGTGGTCCAGTGTACGTAATAATAATACTACTGGTGGTCCAGTGTTCCTAATAATAATACTCCTGGTGGTCCAGTGTACCTAATATTAATACTCCTGGTGGTCCAGTGTACCTTATAATGATACTACTGGTGGTCCAGTGTACCTAATAATAATACTCCTGGTGGTCCAATGTACCTAATAATAATACTCCTGGTGGTTCAGTGTACCTAATAATAATAATACTTCTAGTGGTCCAGTGTACCTAATAATGATACTCCTGGTGGTCCAGTGTACCTAATAATGATACTCCTGGTGGTCCAGTGTGCCTAATAATGATACTCCTGGTGGGCCAGTGTGCCTAATAATGATACTCCTGGTGGTCCAGTGTGCCTAATAATGATACTCCTGGTGGTCCAGTGTACCTAATAATGATACTCCTGATGGTCCAGTGTACCTAATAATAATACTCCTGGTGGTCCAGTGTGCCTAATAATAATACTCCTGATTGTCCAGTGTGCCTAATAATGATACTCCTGGTGGTCCAGTGTGCCTAATAATGATACTCCTGGTGGTCCAGTGTGCCTAATAATGATACTCCTGGTGGTCCAGTGTACCTAATATTGATACTCCTGGTGGTCCAGTGTACCTAATGATGATACTCCTGGTGGTCCAGTGTACCTAATGATGATACTCCTGGTGGTCCAGTGTACCTAATAATAATACTCCTGGTGGTCCAGTGCACCTAATAATAATACTCCTGGTGGTCCAGTGCACCTAATAATAATACTCCTGGTGGTCCAGTGTACCTAATAATGATACTCCTGGTGGTCCAGTGTACCTAATAATGATACTCCTGGTGGTCCAGTGTACCTAATAATGATACTCCTGGTGGTCCAGAGTACCTAATAATAATAGTCCTGGTGGTCCAGTGCACCTAATAATGATACTCCTGGTGGTCCAGTGCACCTAATAATAATACTCCTGGTGGTCAAGTGTACCTAATAATGATACTCCTGGTGGTCCAGTGTACCTAATAATGATACTCCTGGTGGTCCAGTGTACCTAATAATGATACTCCTGGTGGTACAGTGTACCTAATAATGATACTCCTGGTGGTCCAGTGTACCTAATAATGATACTCCTGGTGGTCCAGTGTACCTAATATTGATACTCCTGGTGGTCCAGTGTACCTAATAATGATACTACTGGTGGTCCAGTGTACCTAATAATGATACTCCTGGTGGTCCAGTGTGCCTAATAATAATACTCCTGGTGGTCCAGTGTACCTAATAATGATACTCCTGGTGGTCCAGTGTACCTAATAATCATACTCCTGATGGTCCAGTGTACCTAATAATCATAGTCCTGGTGGTCCAGTGTGCCTAATAATAATACTCCCGGTGGTCCATTGTACCTAATAATGATGCTCCTGGTGGTCCAGTGTACCTAATAATCATAGTCCTGGTGGTCCAGTGTGCCTAATAATAATACTCCTGGTGGTCCAGTGTACCTAATAATAATAGTACTAGTGGTCCAGTGTGCCTAATAATGATACTCCTGGTGGTCCAGTGTACCTAATAATGATGCTCCTGGTGGTCCAGTGTACCTAATAATAATAGTCCTGGTGGTCCAGTGTACCTAATAATAATACTCCTGGTGGTCCAGTGTACCTAATAATGATGCTCCTGGTGGTCCAGTGTACCTAATAATAATATTCCTGGTGGTCCAGTCTACCTAATAATTATACTAATGGTGGTTCAGTGTACCTAATAATAATAATACTTCTGGTTGTCCAGTGTACCTAATAATGATGCTCCTGGTGGTCCAGTGTACCTAATAATAATAGTCCTGGTGGTCCAGTGTACCTAATAATAATTCTCCTGGTGGTCCAGTCTACCTAATAATTATTCTCCTGGTGGTTCAGTGTACCTAATAATAATACTCCTGGTGGTCCAGTGTACCTAATAATGATACTCCTGGTGGTCCAGTGTACCTAATAATGATACTCCTGGTGGTCCAGTGTACCTAATAATAATACTCCTGGTGGTCCATTGTACCTAATAATGATACTCTTGGTGGTCCAGTGTACCTAATAATGATACTCCTAGTGGTCCAGTGTACCTAAAAATGATGCTCCTGGTGGTCCAGTGTAACTAATAATAATACTCCTGGTGGTCCAGTGTACCTAATAATGATACTACTGGTGGTCCAGTGTACCTAATATTGATAATCCTGGTGGTCCAGTGTACCTAATAATGATACTCCTGGTGGTCCAGTGTGCCTAATAATGATACTCCTGGTGGTCCAGTGTACCTAATAATGATACCCCTGGTGGTCCAGTGTGCCTAATAATGATACTCCTGATGGTCCAGTGTACCTAATAATAATACTCCTGGCGGTCCATTGTACCTAATAATGATACTCCTGGTGGTCCAGTGTACCTAATAATAATACTCCTAGTGGTCCAGTGTACCTAATAATGATGCTCCTGGTGGTCCAGTGTACCTAATAATAATAGTCCTGGTGGTCCAGTGTGCCTAATAATCATACTCCTGGTGGTCCAGTGTACCTAATAATGATGCTCCTGGTGGTCCAGTGTACCTAATAATAGTAGTCCTGGTGGTTCAGTGTACCTAATAATAATTCTCCTGGTGGTCCAGTCTACCTAATAATTATACTCCTGGTGGTCCAGTGTACCTAATAATAATAATACTTCTGGTGGTCCAGTGTACCTAATAATGATACTTCTGGTGGTCCGGTGTACCTAATAATGATACTCCTGGTGGTCCAGTGTGCCTAATAATAATACTCCTGGTGGTCCAGTGTACCTAATAATAATACTCCTGGTGGTCCAGTGTACCTAATAATAATAATACTCCTGGTGGTCCAGTGTACCTAATAATGATACTCCTCGTGGTCCAGTGTACCTAATAATAATACTCCTGGTGGTCCAGTGTACCTAATAATAATACTCCTGGTGGTCCAGTGTACCTAATAATAATACTCCTGGTGGTCCAGTGTACCTAATAATGATACTCCTGGTGGTCCAGTGTTCCTAATAATAATACTCCTGGTGGTCCAGTGTACCTAATAATAATACTCCTGGTGGTCCAGTGTACCTAATAGTGATACTCCTGGTGGTCCAGTGTACCAAATAATGATACTCCTGGTGGTCCAGTGTACCTAATAATGATACTCCTGGTGGTCCAGTCTACCTAATAATTATTCTCCTGGTGGTTCAGTGTACCTAATAATGATACTCCTGGTGGTCCAGTCTACCTAATAATGATACTCCTGGTGGTCCAGTGTACCTAATAATGATACTCCTGGTGGTCCAGTGTACCTAATAATAATACTCTTGGTGGTCCATTGTACCTAATAATGATACTCCTGGTGGTCCAGTGTACCTAATAATGATACTCCTAGTGGTCCAGTGTACCTAATAATGATGCTCCTGGTGGTCCAGTGTAACTAATAATAATACTCCTGGTGGTCCAGTGTACCTAATAATGATACTACTGGTGGTCCAGTGTACCTAATATTGATAATCCTGGTGGTCCAGTGTACCTAATAATGATACTCCTGGTGGTCCAGTGTGCCTAATAATGATACTCCTGGTGGTCCAGTGTACCTAATAATGATACCCCTGGTGGTCCAGTGTGCCTAATAATGATACTCCTGATGGTCCAGTGTACCTAATAATAATACTCCTGGCGGTCCATTGTACCTAATAATGATACTCCTAGTGGTCCAGTGTACCTAATAATGATGCTCCTGGTGGTCCATTGTACCTAATAATAATAGTCCTGGTGGTCCAGTGTGCCTAATAATCATACTCCTGGTGGTCCAGTGTACCTAATAATGATGCTCCTGGTGGTCCAGTGTACCTAATAATAGTAGTCCTGGTGGTCCAGTGTACCTAATAATAATTCTCCTGGTGGTCCAGTCTACCTAATAATTATACTCCTGGTGGTCCAGTGTACCTAATAATAATAATACTTCTGGTGGTCCAGTGTACCTAATAATGATACTCCTGGTGGTCCAGTGTGCCTAATAATAATACTCCTGGTGGTCCAGTGTACCTAATAATAATAATACTCCTGGTGGTCCAGTGTACCTAATAATGATACTCCTCGTGGTCCAGTGTACCTAATAATAATACTCCTGGTGGTCCAGTGTACCTAATAATAATACTCCTGGTGGTCCAGTGTACCTAATAATAATACTCCTGGTGGTCCAGTGTACCTAATAGTGATACTCCTGGTGGTCCAGTGTACCTAATAATGATACTCCTCGTGGTCCAGTGTACCTAATAATAATACTCCTGGTGGTCCAGTGTACCTAATAATAATACTCCTGGTGGTCCAGTGTACCTAATAATAATACTCCTGGTGGTCCAGTGTACCTAATAGTGATACTCCTGGTGGTCCAGTGTACCAAATAATGATGCTCCTGGTGGTCCAGTGTACCTAATAATGATACTCCTAGTGGTCCAGTGTACCTAATAATGATGCTCCTGGTGGTCCAGTGTAACTAATAATAATACTCCTGGTGGTCCAGTGTACCTAATAATGATACTACTGGTGGTCCAGTGTACCTAATATTGATAATCCTGGTGGTCCAGTGTACCTAATAATGATACTCCTGGTGGTCCAGTGTGCCTAATAATGATACTCCTGGTGGTCCAGTGTACCTAATAATGATACCCCTGGTGGTCCAGTGTGCCTAATAATGATACTCCTGATGGTCCAGTGTACCTAATAATAATACTCCTGGCGGTCCATTGTACCTAATAATGATACTCCTAGTGGTCCAGTGTACCTAATAATGATGCTCCTGGTGGTCCATTGTACCTAATAATAATAGTCCTGGTGGTCCAGTGTGCCTAATAATCATACTCCTGGTGGTCCAGTGTACCTAATAATGATGCTCCTGGTGGTCCAGTGTACCTAATAATAGTAGTCCTGGTGGTCCAGTGTACCTAATAATAATTCTCCTGGTGGTCCAGTCTACCTAATAATTATACTCCTGGTGGTCCAGTGTACCTAATAATAATAATACTTCTGGTGGTCCAGTGTACCTAATAATGATACTCCTGGTGGTCCAGTGTGCCTAATAATAATACTCCTGGTGGTCCAGTGTACCTAATAATAATACTCCTGGTGGTCCAGTGTACCTAATAATAATAATACTCCTGGTGGTCCAGTGTACCTAATAATGATACTCCTCGTGGTCCAGTGTACCTAATAATAATACTCCTGGTGGTCCAGTGTACCTAATAATAATACTCCTGGTGGTCCAGTGTACCTAATAATAATACTCCTGGTGGTCCAGTGTACCTAATAGTGATACTCCTGGTGGTCCAGTGTACCAAATAATGATACTCCTGGTGGTCCAGTGTACCTAATAATGATACTCCTGGTGGTCCAGTGTACCTAATAATAATACTCCTGGTGGTCCAGTGTACCTAATAATGATACTCCTGGTGGTCCAGTCTACCTAATAATTATACTCCTGGTGGTCCAGTGTACCTAATAATAATAATACTTCTGGTGGTCCAGTGTACCTAATAATGATACTCCTGGTGGTCCAGTGTGCCTAATAATAATACTCCTGGTGGTCCAGTGTACCTAATAATAATACTCCTGGTGGTCCAGTGTACCTAATAATAATAATACTCCTGGTGGTCCAGTGTACCTAATAATGATACTCCTCGTGGTCCAGTGTACCTAATAATAATACTCCTGGTGGTCCAGTGTACCTAATAATAATACTCCTGGTGGTCCAGTGTACCTAATAATAATACTCCTGGTGGTCCAGTGTACCTAATAGTGATACTCCTGGTGGTCCAGTGTACCAAATAATGATACTCCTGGTGGTCCAGTGTACCTAATAATGATACTCCTGGTGGTCCAGTGTACCTAATAATGATGCTCCTGGTGGTCCAGTGTACCTAATAATGATACTCCTGGTGGTCCAGTGTTCCTAATAATAATACTCCTGGTGGTCCAGTGTACCTAATAATAATACTCCTGGTGGTCCAGTGTACCTAATAGTGATACTCCTGGTGGTCCAGTGTAACAAATAATGATACTCCTGGTGGTCCAGTGTACCTAATAATGATACTCCTGGTGGTCCAGTGTACCTAATAATGATGCTCCTGGTGTTCCAGTGTACCTAATAATAATACTCCTGGTGGTCCAGTGTACCTAATAATAATACTCCTGGTGGTCCAGTGTACCTAATAATAATACTCCTGGTGGTCCAGTGTACCTAATATTAATACTCCTGGTGGTCCAGTGTACCTAATAATGATACTCCTGGTGGTCCAGTGTGCCTAATAATGATACTCCTGGTGGGCCAGTGGGCCTAATAATGATACTCCTGTTGGTCCAGTGTGCCTAATAATGATACTCCTGGTGGTCCAGTGTACCTAATAATGATACTCCTGATGGTCCAGTGTACCTAATAATAATACTCCTGGTGGTCCAGTGTGCATAATAATAATACTCCTGATGGTCCAGTGTGCCTAATAATGATACTCCTGGTGGTCCAGTGTGCCTAATAATGATACTCCTGGTGGTCCAGTGTGCCTAATAATGATACTCCTGGTGGTCCAGTGTACCTAATATTGATACTCCTGGTGGTCCAGTGTACCTAATGATGATACTCCTGGTGGTCCAGTGTACCTAATGATGATACTCCTGCTGGTCCAGTGTACCTAATGATGATACTCCTGGCGGTCCAGTGTACCTAATAATAATACTCCTGGTGGTCCAGTGCACCTAATAATAATACTCCTGGTGGTCCAGTGTACCTAATAATGATACTCCTGGTGGTCCAGTGTACCTAATAATGATACTCCTGGTGGTCCAGTGTACCTAATAATAATACTCCTGGTGGTCCAGTGTACCTAATAATAATACTCCTGGTGGTCCAGTGTACCTAATAATAATACTCCTGGTGGTCCAGTGTACCTAATAATAATACTCCTGGTGGTCCAGTGTACCTAATAATAATACTCCTGGTGGTCCATTGTACCTAATAATGATACTCCTGGTGGTCCAGTGTACCTAATAATGATACTCCTGGTGCTCCAGTGTACCTAATAATAATACTCCTGGTGGTCCATTGTACCTAATAATGATACTCCTGGTGGTCCAGTGTACCTAATAATAATACTCCTGGTGGTCCAGTGTACCTAATAATGATACTCCTAGTGGTCCAGTGTACCAAATAATGATGCTCCTGGTGGTCCAGTGTACCTAATAATAATACTGCTGTTGGTCCAGTGTACCTAATAATAATACTACTGGTGGTCCAGTGTTCCTAATAATAATACTCCTGGTGGTCCAGTGTACCTAATATTAATACTCCTGGTGGTCCAGTGTACCTAATAATGATACTACTGGTGGTCCAGTGTACCTAATAATGATACTCCTGGTGGTCCAGTGTGCCTAATAATAATACTCCTGGTGGTCCAATGTACCTAATAATAATACTCCTGGTGGTTCAGTGTACCTAATAATAATAATACTTCTAGTGGTCCAGTGTACCTTATAATGATACTCCTGGTGGTCCAGTGTACCTAATATTGATACTCCTGGTGGTCCAGTGTACCTAATGATGATACTCCTGGTGGTCCAGTGTACCTAATGATGATACTCCTGGTGGTCCAGTGTACCTAATGATGATACTCCTGGTGGTCCAGTGTACCTAATAATAATGCTCCTGGTGGTCCAGTGCACCTAATAATAATACTCCTGGTGGTCCAGTGCACCTAATAATAATACTCCTGGTGGTCCAGTGTACCTAATAATAATACTCCTGGTGGTCCAGTGTACCTAATAATAATACTCCTGGTGGTCCAGTGTACCTAATAATGATACTCCTGGTGGTCCAGTGTACCTAATAATGATACTCCTGGTGGTCCAGTGTACCTAATAATGATACTCCTGGTGGTCCAGTGTACCTAATAATGATACTCCTGGTGGTCCAGTGTACCTAATAATGATACTCCTGGTGGTCCAGTGTACCTAATAATGATACTCCTGGTGGTCCAGTGTACCTAATATTGATACTCCTGGTGGTCCAGTGTACCTAATAATGATACTACTGGTGGTCCAGTGTACCTAATAATGATACTCCTGGTGGTCCAGTGTGCCTAATAATAATACTCCTGGTGGTCCAGTGTACCTAATAATGATACTCCTGGTGGTCCAGTGTACCTAATAATCATACTCCTGATGGTCCAATGTACCTAATAATCATAGTCCTGGTGGTCCAGTGTGCCTAATAATAATACTCCTGGTGGTCCATTGTACCTAATAATGATGCTCCTGGTGGTCCAGTGTACCTAATAATAATAGTACTAGTGGTCCAGTGTGCCTAATAATGATACTCCTGGTGGTCCAGTGTACCTAATAATGATGCTCCTGGTGGTCCAGTGTACCTAATAATAATAGTCCTGGTGGTCCAGTGTACCTAATAATAATACTCCTGGCGGTCCAGTGTACCTAATAATGATGCTCCTGGTGGTCCAGTGTACCTAATAATAATATTCCTGGTGGTCCAGTCTACCTAATAATTATACTAATGGTGGTTCAGTGTACCTAATAATAATAATACTTCTGGTTGTCCAGTGTACCTAATAATGATGCTCCTGGTGGTCCAGTGTACCTAATAATGATACTCCTGGTGGTCCAGTGTACCTAATAATGATACTCCTGGTGGTCCAGTGTACCTAATAATGATACTCCTGGTGGTCCAGTGTACCTAATAATGATACTCCTGGTGGTCCAGTGTACCTAATAATGATACTCCTGGTGGTCCAGTGTACTTAATAATGATACTCCTGGTGGTCCAGTGTACCTAATATTGATACTCCAGGTGGTCCAGTGTACCTAATAATGATACTACTGGTGGTCCAGTGTACCTAATAATGATACTCCTGGTGGTCCAGTGTGCCCAATAATAATACTCCTGGTGGTCCAGTGTACCTAATAATGATACTCCTGGTGGTCCAGTGTACCTAATAATCATACTCCTGATGGTCCAGTGTACCTAATAATCATAGTCCTGGTGGTCCAGTGTGCCTAATAATAATACTCCTGGTGGTCCATTGTACCTAATAATGATGCTCCTGGTGGTCCAGTGTACCTAATAATAATAGTACTAGTGGTCCAGTGTGCCTAATAATGATACTCCTGGTGGTCCAGTGTACCTAATAATGATGCTCCTGGTGGTCCAGTGTACCTAATAATAATAGTCCTGATGGTCCAGTGTACCTAATAATAATACTCCTGGTGGTCCAGTGTACCTAATAATGATGCTCCTGGTGGTCCAGTGTACCTAATAATAATATTCCTGGTGGTCCAGTCTACCTAATAATTATACTAATGGTGGTTCAGTGTACCTAATAATAATAATACTTCTGGTTGTCCAGTGTACCTAATAATGATGCTCCTGGTGGTCCAGTGTACCTAATAATAATAGTCCTGGTGGTCCAGTGTACCTAATAATATTTCTCCTGGTGGTGCAGTCTACCTAATAATTATTCTCCTGGTGGTTCAGTGTACCTAATAATAATAATACTCCTGGTGGTCCAGTGTACCTAATAATGATACTCCTGGTGGTCCAGTGTACCTAATAATGATACTCCTGGTGGTCCAGTGTACCTAATAATAATACTCCTGGTGGTCCATTGTACCTAATAATGATACTCCTGGTGGTCCAGTGTACCTAATAATGATACTCCTAGTGGTCCATTGTACCTAATATTGATGCTCCTGGTGGTCCAGTGTAACTAATAATAATACTCCTGGTGGTCCAGTGTACCTAATAATGATACTACTGGTGGTCCAGTGTACCTAATATTGATACTCCTGGTGGTCCAGTGTACCTAATAATGATACTCCTGGTGGTCCAGTGTGCCTAATAATGATACTCCTGGTGGTCCAGTGTACCTAATAATGATACCCCTGGTGGTCCAGTGTGCCTAATAATGATACTCCTGGTGGTCCAGTGTACCTAATAATAATACTCCTGGCGGTCCATTGTACCTAATAATGATACTCCTGGTGGTCCAGTGTACCTAATAATGATACTCCTAGTGGTCCAGTGTACCTAATAATGGTGCTCCTGGTGGTCCAGTGTACCTAATAATAATACTCCTGGTGGTCCAGTGTACCTAATAATAATACTCCTGGTGGTCCAGTGTACCTAATAATGATACTACTGGTGGTCCAGTGTACCTAATAATGATACTCCTGGTGGTCCAGTGTAACTAATATTAATACTCCTGGTGGTCCAGGGTACCTAATAATGATACTAATGGTGGTCCAGTGTACCTAATAATGATACTCCTGGTGGTCCAGTGTACCTAATAATGATACTCCTGGTGGTCCAGTTTGCCTAATAATGATACTCCTGGTGGTCCAGTGTGCCTAATAATAATACTCCTGGTGGTTCAGTGTACCTAATAATAATACTCCTGGTGGTCCAGTGTACCTAATAATGATACTCCTGGTGGTCCAGTGTACCTAATAATAATACTCCTGGTGGTCCAGTGTACCTAATAATAATACTCCTGGTGGTCCAGTGTACCTAATAATGATACTACTGGTGGTCCAGTGTCCCTAATAATAATACTCCTGGTGGTCCAGTGTACCTAATAATGATACTACTGGTGGTCCAGTGTACCTAATAATGATACTCCTGGTGGTCCAGTGTGCCTAATAATAATACTACTGGTGGTCCAATGTACCTAATAATAATACTCCTGCTGGTTCAGTGTACCTAATAATAATAATACTTCTAGTGGTCCAGTGTACCTAATAATGATACTCCTGGTGGTCCAGTGTACCTAATAATAATACTCCTGGTGGTCCAGTGTACCTAATAATAATACTCCTGGTCGTCCAGTGTACCTAATAATGATACTACTGGTGGTCCAGTGTACCTAATAATGATACTCCTGGTGGTACAGTGTGCCTAATAATAATACTACTGGTGGTCCAATGTACCTAATAATAATACTCCTGCTGGTTCAGTGTACCTAATAATAATAATACTTCTAGTGGTCCAGTGTACCTAACAATGATACTCCTGGTGGTCCAGTGTACCTAATAATGATACTCCTGGTGGTCCAGTGTACCTAATAATGATACTCCTGGTGGTCCAGTGTACCTAATAATGATACTCCTGGTGGTCCAGTGTACCTAATAATGATACTCCTGGTGGTCCAGTGTACCTAATAATAATACTCCTGGTGGTCCAGTGTACCTAATAATCATACTCCTGATGGTCCAGTGTACCTAATAATAATAGTACTAGTGGTCCAGTGTGCCTAATAATGATACTCCTGGTGGTCCAGTGTACCTAATAATGATGCTCCTGGTGGTCCAGTGTACCTAAGAATAATAGTCCTGGTGGTCCAGTGTACCTAATAATGATGCTCCTGGTGGTCCAGTGTACCTAATAATAATAGTCCTGGTGGTCCAGTGTACCTAATAATAATACTCCTGGTGGTCCAGTGTACCTAATAATGATGCTCCTGGTGGTCCAGTGTACCTAATAATAATATTCCTGGTGGTCCAGTCTACCTAATAATTATACTCCTGGTGGTTCAGTGTACCTAATAATAATAATACTTCTGGTGGTCCAGTGTACATAATAATGATGCTCCTGGTGGTCCAGTGTACCTAATAATAATAGTCCTGGTGGTCCAGTGTACCTAATAATAATTCTCCTGGTGGTCCAGTGTACCTAATAATAATACTCCTGGTGGTTCAGTGTACCTAATAATAATAATACTCCTGGTGGTCCAGTGTACCTAATAATGATACTACTGGTGGTCCAGTGTACCTAATAATGATACTCCTGGTGGTCCAGTGTACCTAATAATAATACTCCTGGTGGTCCATTGTACCTAATAATGATACTCCTGGTGGTCCAGTGTGCCTAATAATGATACTCCTGGTGGTCCAGTGTACCTAATAATGATACTACTGGTGGTCCAGTGTACCTAATATTGATACGCCTGGTGGTCCAGTGTACCTAATAATGATACTCCTGGTGGTCCAGTGTGCCTAATAATGATACTCCTGGTGGTCCAGTGTACCTAATAATGATACCCCTGGTGGTCCAGTGTGCCTAATAATGATACTCCTGGTGGTCCAGTGTACCTAATAATAATACTCCTGGCGGTCCATTGTACCTAATAATGATACTCCTGGTAGTCCAGTGTACCTAATAATGATACTCCTAGTGGTCCAGTGTACCTAATATTCATGCTCCTGGTGGTCCAGTGTACCTAATAATAATACTCCTGGTGGTCCAGTGTACCTAATAATAATACTCCTGGTGGTCCAGTGTACCTAATAATGATACTCCTGGTGGTCCAGTGTACCTAATAATGATACTCCTGGTGGTCCAGTGTAACTAATATTAATACTCCTGGTGGTCCAGTGTACCTAATAATGATACTATTGGTGGTCCAGTGTACCTAATAATGATACTCCTGGTGGTCCAATGTACCTAATAATGATACTCCTGGTGGTCCAGTGTACCTAATAATGATACTCCTGGTGGTCCAGTGTGCCTAATAATAATACTCCTGGTGGTTCAGTGTACCTAATAATAATAATACTTCTAGTGGTCCAGTGTACCTAATAATGATACTCCTGGTGGTCCAGTGTACCTAATAATAATACTCCTGGTGGTCCAGTGTACCTAATAATAATACTCCTGGTGGTCCAGTGTACCTAATAATGATGCTCCTGGTGGTCCAGTGTACCTAATAATAATATTCCTGGTGGTCCAGTCTACCTAATAATTATACTCCTGGTGGTTCAGTGTACCTAATAATAATAATACTTCTGGTGGTCCAGTGTACCTAATAATGATGCTCCTGGTGGTCCAGTGTAAATAATAATAATAGTCCTGGTGGTCCAGTGTACCTAATAATAATTCTCCTGGTGGTCCAGTCTAAATAATACTTATTCTCCTGGTGGTTCAGTGTACCTAATAATAATAATACTTCTAGTGGTCCAGTGTACCTAATAATGATACTCCTGGTGGTCCAGTGAACCTAATAATGATACTCCTGGTGGTCCAGTGTACCTAATAATAATACTCCTGGTGGTCCATTGTACCTAATAATGATACTCCTGGTGGTCCAGTGTACCTAATAATGATACTCCTAGTGGTCCAGTGTACCTAATAATGATGCTCCTGGTGGTCCAGTGTAACTAATAATAATACTCCTGGTGGTCCAGTGTACCTAATAATGATACTACTGGTGGTCCAGTGTACCTAATATTGATACTCCTGGTGGTCCAGTGTACCTAATAATGATACTCCTGGTGGTACAGTGTGCCTAATAATGATACTCCTGGTGGTCCAGTGTACCTAATAATGATAAGCCTGGTGGTCCAGTGTGCCTAATAATGATACTCCTGGTGGTCCAGTGTACCTAATAATAATACTCCTGGCGGTCCATTGTACCTAATAATGATACTCCTGGTGGTCCAGTGTACCTAATAATGATACTCCTAGTGGTCCAGTGTATCTAATAATGATGCTCCTGGTGGTCCAGTGTACCTAATAATAATACTCCTGGTGGTCCAGTGTACCTAATAATAATACTCCTGGTGGTCCAGTGTACCTAATAATGATACTACTGGTGGTCCAGTGTACCTAATAATGATACTCCTGGTGGTCCAGTGTAACTAATATTAATACTCCTGGTGGTCCAGGGTACCTAATAATGATACTACTGGTGGTCCAGTGTACCTAATAATGATACTCCTGGTGGTCCAGTGTACCTAATAATGATACTCCTGGTGGTCCAGTTTACCTAATAATGATACTCCTGGTGGTCCAGTGTGCCTAATAATAATACTCCTGGTGGTTCAGTGTACCTAATAATAATAATACTTCTAGTGGTCCAGTGTACCTAATAATGATACTCCTGGTGGTCCAGTGTACCTAATAATGATGTTCCTGGTGGTCCAGTGTACCTAATAATGATATTCCTGGTGGTCCAGTGTACCTAATAATGATACTCCTGGTGGTCCAGTGTACCTAATAATGATACTCCTGGTGGTCCAGTGTACCTAATAATAATACTCCTGGTGGTCCAGTGTACCTAATAATGATACTCCTGGTGGTCCAGTGTACCTAATAATAATACTCCTGGTGGTCCAGTGTACCTAATAATGATACTCCTAGTGGTCCAGTGTACCAAATAATGATGCTCCTGGTGGTCCAGTGTACCTAATAATGATACTCCTGGTGGTCCAGTGTACCTAATAATAATACTCCTGGTGGTCCAGTGTACCTAATAATGATACTCCTGGTGGTCCAGTGTACCTAATATTGATACTCCTGGTGGTCCAGTGTACCTAATAATGATACTCCTGGTGGTCCAGTGTACCTAATATTGATACTCCTGGTGGTCCAGTGAGCCTAATAATAATACTCCTGGTGGTCCAGTGTACCTAATAATCATACTCCTGATGGTCCAGTGTACCTAATAATCATAGTCCTGGTGGTCCAGTGTGCCTAATAATAATACTCCTGGTGGTCCATTGTACCTAATAATGATGCTCCTGGTGGTCCAGTGTACCTAATAATAATAGTACTAGTGGTCCAGTGTGCCTAATAATGATACTCCTGGTGGTCCAGTGTACCTAATAATGATACTCCTGGTGGTCCAGTGTACCTAATAATGATACTCCTGGTGGTCCAGTGTACCTAATAATGATACTCCTGGTGGTCCAGTGTACCTAATAATGATACTCCTGGTGGTCCAGTGTACCTAATAATGATACTCCTGGTGGTCCAGTGTACCTAATATTGATACTCCTGGTGGTCCAGTGTACCTAATAATGATACTCCTGGTGGTCCAGTGTGCCTAATAATAATACTCCTGGTGGTCCAGTGTGCCTAATAATAATACTCCTGGTGGTCCAGTGTACCTAATAATCATACTCCTGGTGGTCCAGTGTACCTAATAATAATAGTACTAGTGGTCCAGTGTGCCTAATAATGATACTCCTGGTGGTCCAGTGTACCTAATAATGATGCTCCTGGTGGTCCAGTGTACCTAATAATAATAGTCCTGGTGGTCCAGTGTACCTACTAATAATACTCCTGGTGGTCCAGTGTACCTAATAATGATGCTCCTGGTGGTCCAGTGTACCTAATAATAATATTCCTGGTGGTCCAGTCTACCTAATAATTATACTCCTGGTGGTTCAGTGTACCTAATAATAATAATACTTCTGGTGGTCCAGTGTACCTAATAATGATGCTCCTGGTGGTCCAGTGTACCTAATAATAATAGTCCTGGTGGTCCAGTGTACCTAATAATAATTCTCCTGGTGGTCCAGTCTAAATAATACTTATTCTCCTGGTGGTTCAGTGTACCTAATAATAATAATACTCCTGGTGGTCCAGTGTACCTAATAATGATACTACTGGTGGTCCAGTGCACCTAATAATGATACTCCTGGTGGTCCAGTGTACCTAATAATAATACTCCTGGTGGTCCATTGTACCTAATAATGATACTCCTGGTGGTCCAGTGTGGCTAATAATGATACTCCTGGTGGTCCAGTGTACGTAATAATGATACTACTGGTGGTCCAGTGTACCTAATATTGATACTCCTGGTGGTCCAGTGTACCTAATAATGATACTCCTGGTGGTCCAGTGTGCCTAATAATGATACTCCTGGTGGTCCAGTGTACCTAATAATGATACCCCTGGTGGTCCAGTGTGCCTAATAATGATACTCCTGGTGGTCCAGTGTACCTAATAATAATACTCCTGGCGGTCCATTGTACCTAATAATGATACTCCTGGTAGTCCAGTGTACCTAATAATGATACTCCTAGTGGTCCAGTGTACCTAATAATCATGCTCCTGGTGGTCCAGTGTACCTAATAATAATACTCCTGGTGGTCCAGTGTACTTAATAATAATACTCCTGGTGGTCCAGTGTACCTAATAATGATACTCCTGGTGGTCCAGTGTACCTAATAATGATACTCCTGGTGGTCCAGTGTAACTAATATTAATACTCCTGGTGGTCCAGTGTACCTAATAATGATACTATTGGTGGTCCAGTGTACCTAATAATGATACTCCTGGTGGTCCAGTGTACCTAATAATGATACTCCTGGTGGTCCAGTGTACCTAATAATGATACTCCTGGTGGTCCAGTGTATCTAATAATAATACTCCTGGTGGTTCAGTGTACCTAATAATAATAATACTTCTAGTGGTCCAGTGTACCTAATAATGATACTCCTGGTGGTCCAGTGTACCTAATAATGATACTCCTGGTGGTCCAGTGTAACTAATATTAATACTCCTGGTGGTCCAGTGTACCTAATAATGATACTATTGGTGGTCCAGTGTACCTAATAATGATACTCCTGGTGGTCCAGTGTACCTAATAATGATACTCCTGGTGGTCCAGTGTACCTAATAATGATACTCCTGGTGGTCCAGTGTACCTAATAATGATACTCCTGGTGGTCCAGTGTGCCTAATAATAATACTCCTGGTGGTTCAGTGTACCTAATAATAATAATACTTCTAGTGGTCCAGTGTACCTAATAATGATACTCCCGGTGGTCCAGTGTACCTAATAATAATACTCCTGGTGGTCCAGTGTACCTAATAATAATACTCCTGGTGGTCCAGTGTACCTAATAATGATGCTCCTGGTGGTCCAGTGTACCTAATAATAATATTCCTGGTGGTCCAGTCTACCTAATAATTATACTCCTGGTGGTTCAGTGTACCTAATAATAATAATACTTCTGGTGGTCCAGTGTACCTAATAATGATGCTCCTGGTGGTCCAGTGTACCTAATAATAATAGTCCTGGTGGTCCAGTGTACCTAATAATAATTCTCCTGGTGGTCCAGTCTAAATAATACTTATTCTCCTGGTGGTTCAGTGTACCTAATAATAATAATACTCCTGGTGGTCCAGTGTACCTAATAATGATACTACTGGTGGTCCAGTGTACCTAATAATGATACTCCTGGTGGTCCAGTGTACCTAATAATAATACTCCTGGTGGTCCATTGTACCTAATAATGATACTCCTGGTGGTACAGTGTACCTAATAATGATACTCCTAGTGGTCCAGTGTACCTAATAATGATGCTCCTGGTGGTCCAGTGTACCTAATAATAATACTCCTGGTGGTCCAGTGTACCTAATAATAATACTCCTGGTGGTCCAGTGTACCTAATAATGATACTACTGGTGGTCCAGTGTACCTAATATTGATACTCCTGGTGGTCCAGTGTACCTAATAATGATACTCCTGGTGGTCCAGTGTGCCTAATAATGATACTCCTGGTGGTCCAGTGTACCTAATAATGATACCCCTGGTGGTCCAGTGTGCCTAATAATGATACTCCTGGTGGTCCAGTGTACCTAATAATGATACTCCTGGTGGTCCAGTGTGCCTAATAATAATACTCCTGGTGGTCCAGTGTGCCTAATAATAATACTCCTGGTGGTCCAGTGTACCTAATAATCATACTCCTGGTGGTCCAGTGTACCTAATAATAATAGTACTAGTGGTCCAGTGTGCCTAATAATGATACTCCTGGTGGTCCAGTGTACCTCATAATGATGCTCCTGGTGGTCCAGTGTACCTAATAATAATAGTCCTGGTGGTCCAGTGTACCTAATAATAATACTCCTGGTGGTCCAGTGTACCTAATAATGATGCTCCTGGTGGTCCAGTGTACCTAATAATAATATTCCTGGTGGTCCAGTCTACCTATTAATTATACTCCTGGTGGTTCAGTGTACCTAATAATAATAATACTTCTGGTGGTCCAGTGTACCTAATAATGATGCTCCTGGTGGTCCAGTGTACCTAATAATAATAGTCCTGGTGGTCCAGTGTACCTAATAATAATTCTCCTGGTGGTCCAGTCTAAATAATACTTATTCTCCTGGTGGTTCAGTGTACCTAATAATAATAATACTCCTGGTGGTCCAGTGTACCTAATAATGATACTACTGGTGGTCCAGTGCACCTAATAATGATACTCCTGGTGGTCCAGTGTACCTAATAATAATACTCCTGGTGGTCCATTGTACCTAATAATGATACTCCTGGTGGTCCAGTGTGGCTAATAATGATACTCCTGGTGGTCCAGTGTACGTAATAATGATACTACTGGTGGTCCAGTGTACCTAATATTGATACTCCTGGTGGTCCAGTGTACCTAATAATGATACTCCTGGTGGTCCAGTGTGCCTAATAATGATACTCCTGGTGGTCCAGTGTACCTAATAATGATACCCCTGGTGGTCCAGTGTGCCTAATAATGATACTCCTGGTGGTCTAGTGTACCTAATAATAATACTCCTGGCGGTCCATTGTACCTAATAATGATACTCCTGGTAGTCCAGTGTACCTAATAATGATACTCCTAGTGGTCCAGTGTACCTAATAATCATGCTCCTGGTGGTCCAGTGTACCTAATAATAATACTCCTGGTGGTCCAGTGTACCTAATAATAATACTCCTGGTGGTCCAGTGTACCTAATAATGATACTCCTGGTGGTCCAGTGTACCTAATAATGATACTCCTGGTGGTCCAGTGTAACTAATATTAATACTCCTGGTGGTCCAGTGTACCTAATAATGATACTATTGGTGGTCCAGTGTACCTAATAATGATACTCCTGGTGGTCCAGTGTACCTAATAATGATACTCCTGGTGGTCCAGTGTACCTAATAATGATACTCCTGGTGGTCCAGTGTATCTAATAATAATACTCCTGGTGGTTCAGTGTACCTAATAATAATAATACTTCTAGTGGTCCAGTGTACCTAATAATGATACTCCTGGTGGTCCAGTGTACCTAATAATGATACTCCTGGTGGTCCAGTGTAACTAATATTAATACTCCTGGTGGTCCAGTGTACCTAATAATGATACTATTGGTGGTCCAGTGTACCTAATAATGATACTCCTGGTGGTCCAGTGTACCTAATAATGATACTCCTGGTGGTCCAGTGTACCTAATAATGATACTCCTGGTGGTCCAGTGTACCTAATAATGATACTCCTGGTGGTCCAGTGTGCCTAATAATAATACTCCTGGTGGTTCAGTGTACCTAATAATAATAATACTTCTAGTGGTCCAGTGTACCTAATAATGATACTCCCGGTGGTCCAGTGTACCTAATAATGATACTCCTGGTGGTCCAGTGTACCTAATAATGATACTCCTGGTGGTCCAGTGTAACTAATATTAATACTCTTGGTGGTCCAGTGTGCCTAATAATAATACTCCTGGTGGTCCAGTGTACCTAATAATAATACTCCTGGTGGTCCAGTGTACCTAATAATAATACTCCTGGTGGTCCAGTGTACCTAATAATGATGCTCCTGGTGGTCCAGTGTACCTAATAATAATATTCCTGGTGGTCCAGTCTACCTAATAATTATACTCCTGGTGGTTCAGTGTACCTAATAATAATAATACTTCTGGTGGTCCAGTGTACCTAATAATGATGCTCCTGGTGGTCCAGTGTACCTAATAATAATAGTCCTGGTGGTCCAGTGTACCTAATAATAATTCTCCTGGTGGTCCAGTCTAAATAATACTTATTCTCCTGGTGGTTCAGTGTACCTAATAATAATAATACTCCTGGTGGTCCAGTGTACCTAATAATGATACTACTGGTGGTCCAGTGTACCTAATAATGATACTCCTGGTGGTCCAGTGTACCTAATAATAATACTCCTGGTGGTCCATTGTACCTAATAATGATACTCCTGGTGGTACAGTGTACCTAATAATGATACTCCTAGTGGTCCAGTGTACCTAATAATGATGCTCCTGGTGGTCCAGTGTACCTAATAATAATACTCCTGGTGGTCCAGTGTACCTAATAATAATACTCCTGGTGGTCCAGTGTACCTAATAATGATACTACTGGTGGTCCAGTGTACCTAATATTGATACTCCTGGTGGTCCAGTGTACCTAATAATGATACTCCTGGTGGTCCAGTGTGCCTAATAATGATACTCCTGGTGGTCCAGTGTACCTAATAATGATACCCCTGGTGGTCCAGTGTGCCTAATAATGATACTCCTGGTGGTCCAGTGTACCTAATAATAATACTCCTGGCGGTCCATTGTACCTAATAATGATACTCCTGGTAGTCCAGTGTACCTAATAATGATACTCCTAGTGGTCCAGTGTACCTAATAATCATGCTCCTGGTGGTCCAGTGTACCTAATAATAATACTACTGGTGGTCCAGTGTACCTAATAATAATACTCCTGGTGGTCCAGTGTACCTAATAATGATACTCCTGGTGGTCCAGTGTACCTAATAATGATACTCCTGGTGGTCCAGTGTAACTAATATTAATACTCCTGGTGGTCCAGTGTACCTAATAATGATACTATTGGTGGTCCAGTGTACCTAATAATGATACTCCTGGTGGTCCAGTGTACCTAATAATGATACTCCTGGTGGTCCAGTGTACCTAATAATGATACTCCTGGTGGTCCAGTGTAACTAATATTAATACTCTTGGTGGTCCAGTGTGCCTAATAATAATACTCCTGGTGGTTCAGTGTACCTAATAATAATAATACTTCTAGTGGTCCAGTGTACCTAATAATGATACTCCTGGTGGTCCAGTGTACCTAATAATGATACTCCTGGTGGTCCAGTGTACCTAATAATGATACTCCTGGTGGTCCAGTGTGCCTAATAATAATACTCCTGGTGGTTCAGTGTACCTAATAATAATAATACTTCTAGTGGTCCAGTGTACCTAATAATGATACTCCTGGTGGTCCAGTGTACCTAATAATGATACTCCTGGTGGTCCAGTGTACCTAATAATGATACTCCTGGTGGTCCAGTGTGCCTAATAATAATACTCCTGGTGGTTCAGTGTACCTAATAATAATACTCCTGGTGGTCCAGTGTACCTAATAATGATGCTCCTGGTGGTCCAGTGTACCTAATAATAATACTCCCGGTGGTCCAGTGTGCCTAATAATAATACTCCTGGTGGTCCAGTGTACCTAATAATAATACTCCTGGTGGTCCAGTGTACCTAATAATGATGCTCCTGGTGGTCCAGTGTACCTAATAATAATATTCCTGGTGGTCCAGTCTACCTAATAATTATACTCCTGGTGGTTCAGTGTACCTAATAATAATAATACTTCTGGTGGTCCAGTGTACCTAATAATGATGCTCCTGGTGGTCCAGTGTACCTAATAATAATAGTCCTGGTGGTCCAGTGTACCTAATAATAATTCTCCTGGTGGTCCAGTCTAAATAATACTTATTCTCCTGGTGGTTCAGTGTACCTAATAATAATAATACTCCTGGTGGTCCAGTGTACCTAATAATGATACTACTGGTGGTCCAGTGTACCTAATAATGATACTCCTGGTGGTCCAGTGTACCTAATAATAATACTCCTGGTGGTCCATTGTACCTAATAATGATACTCCTGGTGGTACAGTGTATCTAATAATGATACTCCTAGTGGTCCAGTGTACCTAATAATGATGCTCCTGGTGGTCCAGTGTACCTAATAATCATACTCCTGGTGGTCCAGTGTACCTAATAATAATACTCCTGGTGGTCCAGTGAACCTAATAATAATACTCCTGGTGGTCCAGTGTACCTAATAATGATACTCCTGGTGGTCCAGTGTACCTAATAATAATACTCCTGGCGGTCCATTGTACCTAATAATGATACTCCTGGTAGTCCAGTGTACCTAATAATGATACTCCTAGTGGTCCAGTGTACCTAATAATCATGCTCCTGGTGGTCCAGTGTACCTAATAATAATACTCCTGGTGGTCCAGTGTACCTAATAATAATACTCCTGGTGGTCCAGTGTACCTAATAATGATACTCCTGGTGGTCCAGTGTACCTAATAATGATACTCCTGGTGGTCCAGTGTAACTAATATTAATACTCCTGGTGGTCCAGTGTACCTAATAATGATACTATTGGTGGTCCAGTGTACCTAATAATGATACTCCTGGTGGTCCAGTGTACCTAATAATGATACTCCTGGTGGTCCAGTGTACCTAATAATGATACTCCTGGTGGTCCAGTGTATCTAATAATAATACTCCTGGTGGTTCAGTGTACCTAATAATAATAATACTTCTAGTGGTCCAGTGTACCTAATAATGATACTCCTGGTGGTCCAGTGTACCTAATAATGATACTCCTGGTGGTCCAGTGTAACTAATATTAATACTCCTGGTGGTCCAGTGTACCTAATAATGATACTATTGGTGGTCCAGTGTACCTAATAATGATACTCCTGGTGGTCCAGTGTACCTAATAATGATACTCCTGGTGGTCCAGTGTACCTAATAATGATACTCCTGGTGGTCCAGTGTACCTAATAATGATACTCCTGGTGGTCCAGTGTGCCTAATAATAATACTCCTGGTGGTTCAGTGTACCTAATAATAATAATACTTCTAGTGGTCCAGTGTACCTAATAATGATACTCCCGGTGGTCCAGTGTACCTAATAATGATACTCCTGGTGGTCCAGTGTACCTAATAATGATACTCCTGGTGGTCCAGTGTAACTAATATTAATACTCTTGGTGGTCCAGTGTGCCTAATAATAATACTCCTGGTGGTCCAGTGTACCTAATAATAATACTCCTGGTGGTCCAGTGTACCTAATAATAATACTCCTGGTGGTCCAGTGTACCTAATAATGATGCTCCTGGTGGTCCAGTGTACCTAATAATAATATTCCTGGTGGTCCAGTCTACCTAATAATTATACTCCTGGTGGTTCAGTGTACCTAATAATAATAATACTTCTGGTGGTCCAGTGTACCTAATAATGATGCTCCTGGTGGTCCAGTGTACCTAATAATAATAGTCCTGGTGGTCCAGTGTACCTAATAATAATTCTCCTGGTGGTCCAGTCTAAATAATACTTATTCTCCTGGTGGTTCAGTGTACCTAATAATAATAATACTCCTGGTGGTCCAGTGTACCTAATAATGATACTACTGGTGGTCCAGTGTACCTAATAATGATACTCCTGGTGGTCCAGTGTACCTAATAATAATACTCCTGGTGGTCCATTGTACCTAATAATGATACTCCTGGTGGTACAGTGTACCTAATAATGATACTCCTAGTGGTCCAGTGTACCTAATAATGATGCTCCTGGTGGTCCAGTGTACCTAATAATAATACTCCTGGTGGTCCAGTGTACCTAATAATAATACTCCTGGTGGTCCAGTGTACCTAATAATGATACTACTGGTGGTCCAGTGTACCTAATATTGATACTCCTGGTGGTCCAGTGTACCTAATAATGATACTCCTGGTGGTCCAGTGTGCCTAATAATGATACTCCTGGTGGTCCAGTGTACCTAATAATGATACCCCTGGTGGTCCAGTGTGCCTAATAATGATACTCCTGGTGGTCCAGTGTACCTAATAATAATACTCCTGGCGGTCCATTGTACCTAATAATGATACTCCTGGTAGTCCAGTGTACCTAATAATGATACTCCTAGTGGTCCAGTGTACCTAATAATCATGCTCCTGGTGGTCCAGTGTACCTAATAATAATACTACTGGTGGTCCAGTGTACCTAATAATAATACTCCTGGTGGTCCAGTGTACCTAATAATGATACTCCTGGTGGTCCAGTGTACCTAATAATGATACTCCTGGTGGTCCAGTGTAACTAATATTAATACTCCTGGTGGTCCAGTGTACCTAATAATGATACTATTGGTGGTCCAGTGTACCTAATAATGATACTCCTGGTGGTCCAGTGTACCTAATAATGATACTCCTGGTGGTCCAGTGTACCTAATAATGATACTCCTGGTGGTCCAGTGTAACTAATATTAATACTCTTGGTGGTCCAGTGTGCCTAATAATAATACTCCTGGTGGTTCAGTGTACCTAATAATAATAATACTTCTAGTGGTCCAGTGTACCTAATAATGATACTCCTGGTGGTCCAGTGTACCTAATAATGATACTCCTGGTGGTCCAGTGTACCTAATAATGATACTCCTGGTGGTCCAGTGTGCCTAATAATAATACTCCTGGTGGTTCAGTGTACCTAATAATAATAATACTTCTAGTGGTCCAGTGTACCTAATAATGATACTCCTGGTGGTCCAGTGTACCTAATAATGATACTCCTGGTGGTCCAGTGTACCTAATAATGATACTCCTGGTGGTCCAGTGTGCCTAATAATAATACTCCTGGTGGTTCAGTGTACCTAATAATAATACTCCTGGTGGTCCAGTGTACCTAATAATGATGCTCCTGGTGGTCCAGTGTACCTAATAATAATACTCCCGGTGGTCCAGTGTGCCTAATAATAATACTCCTGGTGGTCCAGTGTACCTAATAATAATACTCCTGGTGGTCCAGTGTACCTAATAATGATGCTCCTGGTGGTCCAGTGTACCTAATAATAATATTCCTGGTGGTCCAGTCTACCTAATAATTATACTCCTGGTGGTTCAGTGTACCTAATAATAATAATACTTCTGGTGGTCCAGTGTACCTAATAATGATGCTCCTGGTGGTCCAGTGTACCTAATAATAATAGTCCTGGTGGTCCAGTGTACCTAATAATAATTCTCCTGGTGGTCCAGTCTAAATAATACTTATTCTCCTGGTGGTTCAGTGTACCTAATAATAATAATACTCCTGGTGGTCCAGTGTACCTAATAATGATACTACTGGTGGTCCAGTGTACCTAATAATGATACTCCTGGTGGTCCAGTGTACCTAATAATAATACTCCTGGTGGTCCATTGTACCTAATAATGATACTCCTGGTGGTACAGTGTATCTAATAATGATACTCCTAGTGGTCCAGTGTACCTAATAATGATGCTCCTGGTGGTCCAGTGTACCTAATAATAATACTCCTGGTGGTCCAGTGTACCTAATAATAATACTCCTGGTGGTCCAGTGTACCTAATAATGATACTACTGGTGGTCCAGTGTACCTAATATTGATACTCCTGGTGGTCCAGTGTACCTAATAATGATACTCCTGGTGGTCCAGTGTGCCTAATAATGATACTCCTGGTGGTCCAGTGTACCTAATAATGATACCCCTGGTGGTCCAGTGTGTCTAATAATGATACTCCTGGTGGTCCAGTGTACCTAATAATAATACTCCTGGCGGTCCATTGTACCTAATAATGATACTCCTGGTAGTCCAGTGTACCTAATAATGATACTCCTAGTGGTCCAGTGTACCTAATAATCATGCTCCTGGTGGTCCAGTGTACCTAATAATAATACTACTGGTGGTCCAGTGTACCTAATAATAATACTCCTGGTGGTCCAGTGTACCTAATAATGATACTCCTGGTGGTCCAGTGTACCTAATAATGATACTCCTGGTGGTCCAGTGTAACTAATATTAATAATCCTGGTGGTCCAGTGTACCTAATAATGATACTATTGGTGGTCCAGTGTACCTAATAATGATACTCCTGGTGGTCCAGTGTACCTAATAATGATACTCCTGGTGGTCCAGTGTACCTAATAATGATACTCCTGGTGGTCCAGTGTACCTAATAATGATACTCCTGGTGGTCCAGTGTACCTAATAATGATACTCCTGGTGGTCCAGTGTGCCTAATAATGATACTCCTGGTGGTCCAGTGTGCCTAATAATAATACTCCTGGTGGTTCAGTGTACCTAATAATAATAATACTTCTAGTGGTCCAGTGTACCTAATAATGATACTCCTGGTGGTCCAGTGTACCTAATAATAATACTCCTGGTGGTCCAGTGTACCTAATAATAATACTCCTGGTGGTCCAGTGTACCTAATAATGATGCTCCTGGTGGTCCAGTGTACCTAATAATAATATTCCTGGTGGTCCAGTCTACCTAATAATTATACTCCTGGTGGTTCAGTGTACCTAATAATAATAATACTTCTGGTGGTCCAGTGTACCTAATAATGATGCTCCTGGTGGTCCAGTGTACCTAATAATAATAGTCCTGGTGGTCCAGTGTACCTAATAATAATTCTCCTGGTGGTCCAGTCTAAATAATACTTATTCTCCTGGTGGTTCAGTGTACCTAATAATAATAATACTCCTGGTGGTCCAGTGTACCTAATAATGATACTACTGGTGGTCCAGTGTACCTAATAATGATACTCCTGGTGGTCCAGTGTACCTAATAATAATACTCCTGGTGGTCCATTGTACCTAATAATGATACTCCTGGTGGTACAGTGTACCTAATAATGATACTCCTAGTGGTCCAGTGTACCTAATAATGATGCTCCTGGTGGTCCAGTGTACCTAATAATGATACTCCTGGTGGTCCAGTGTGCCTAATAATGATACTCCTGGTGGTCCAGTGTGCCTAATAATGATACTCCTGGTGGTCCAGTGTACCTAATAATAATACTCCTGGTGGTCCAGTGTACCTAATAATAATACTCCTGGTGGTCCAGTGTACCTAATAATGATACTACTGGTGGTCCAGTGTACCTAATAATGATACTACTGGTGGTCCAGTGTACCTAATAATGATACTACTGGTGGTCCAGTGTACCTAATAATGATACTACTGGTGGTCCAGTGTACCTAATAATAATACTCCTGGTGGTCCAGTGTACCTAATAATAATACTCCTGGTGGTCCAGTGTACCTAATAATAATACTCCTGGTGGTCCAGTGTACCTAATAATGATACTACTGGTGGTCCAGTGTACCTAATATTGATACTCCTGGTGGTCCAGTGTACCTAATAATGATACTCCTGGTGGTCCAGTGTGCCTAATAATGATACTCCTGGTGGTCCAGTGTGCCTAATAATGATACCCCTGGTGGTCCAGTGTGCCTAATAATGATACTCCTGGTGGTCCAGTGTACCTAATAATAATACTCCTGGCGGTCCATTGTATCTAATAATGATACTCCTGGTAGTCCAGTGTACCTAATAATGATACTCCTGGTGGTCCAGTGTACCTAATAATCATGCTCCTGGTGGTCCAGTGTACCTAATAATAATACTACTGGTGGTCCAGTGTACCTAATAATAATACTCCTGGTGGTCCAGTGTACCTAATAATAATACTACTGGTGGTCCATTGTACCTAATAATGATACTCCTGGTGGTCCAGTGTACCTAATAATGATACTCCTGGTGGTCCAGTGTAACTAATATTAATACTCCTGGTGGTCCAGTGTACCTAATAATGATACTATTGGTGGTCCAGTGTACCTAATAATGATACTCCTGGTGGTCCAGTGTACCTAATAATGATACTCCTGGTGGTCCAGTGTACCTAATAATGATACTCCTGGTGGTCCAGTGTAACTAATATTAATACTCCTGGTGGTCCAGTGTGCCTAATAATAATACTCCTGGTGGTTCAGTGTACCTAATAATAATAATACTTCTAGTGGTCCAGTGTACCTAATAATGATACTCCTGGTGGTCCAGTGTACCTAATAATAATACTCCTGGTGGTCCAGTGTACCTAATAATAATACTCCTGGTGGTCCAGTGTACCTAATAATGATACTCCTCGTGGTCCAGTGTACCTAATAATAATACTCCTGGTGGTCCAGTGTACCTAATAATAATACTCCAGGTGGTCCAGTGTACCTAATATTAATACTCCTGGTGGTCCATTGTACCTAATAATGATACTCCTGGTGGTCCAGTGTACCTAATATTGATACTCCTGGTGGTCCAGTGTACCTAATAATGATACTCCTGGTGGTCCAGTGTACCTAATATTGATACTCCTGGTGGTCCAGTGTACCTAATATTGATACTCCTGGTGGTCCAGTGTACCTAATAATGATACTACTGGTGGTCAGTGTACCTAATAATGATACTCCTGGTGGTCCAGTGTACCTAATAATGATACTCCTGGTGGTCCAGTGTACCTAATAATCATACTACTGATGGTCCAGTGTACCTAATAATCATAGTCCTGGTGGTCCAGTGTGCCTAATAATAATATTCCTGGTGGTCCATTGTACCTAATAATGATGCTCCTGGTGGTCCAGTGTACCTAATAATAATAGTACTAGTGGTCCAGTGTGCCTAATAATGATACTCCTGGTGGTCCAGTGTACCTAATAATGATGCTCCTGGTAGTCCAGTGTACCTAATAATAATAGTCCTGGTGGTCCAGTGTACCTAATAATAATACTCCTGGTGGTCCAGTGTACCTAATAATGATGCTCCTGGTGGTCCAGTGTACCTAATAATAATATTCCTGGTGGTCCAGTCTACCTAATAATTATACTCCTGGTGGTTCAGTGTACCTAATAATAATAATACTTCTGGTGGTCCAGTGTACCTAATAATGATGCTCCTGGTGGTCCAGTGTACCTAATAATAATAGTCCTGGTGGTCCAGTCTACCTAATAATTATTCTCCTGGTGGTTCAGTGTACCTAATAATAAAAATACTCCTGGTGGTCCAGTGTACCTAATAATGATACTACTGGTGGTCCAGTGTACCTAATAATGATACTCCTGGTGGTCCAGTGTACCTAATAATAATACTCCTGGTGGTCCATTGTACCTAATAATGATACTCCTGGTGGTCCAGTGTACCTAATAATGATACTCCTGGTGGTCCAGTGCACCTAATAATGATGCTCCTGGTGGTCCAGTGTACCTAATAATAATATTCCTGGTGGTCCAGTCTACCTAATAATTATACTCCTGGTGGTTCAGTGTACCTAATAATAATAATACTTCTGGTGGTCCAGTGTACCTAATAATGATGCTCCTGGTGGTCCAGTGTACCTAATAATAATAGTCCTGGTGGTCCAGTCTACCTAATAATTATTCTCCTGGTGGTTCAGTGTACCTAATAATAATAATACTCCTGGTGGTCCAGTGTACCTAATAATGATACTACTGGTGGTCCAGTGTACCTAATAATGATACTCCTGGTGGTCCAGTGTACCTAATAATAATACTCCTGGTGGTCCATTGTACCTAATAATGATACTGCTGGTGGTCCAGTGTACCTAATAATAATACTCCTGGTGGTCCAGTGTACCTAATATTGATACTCCTGGTGGTCCAGTGTACCTAATAATGATACTACTGGTGGTCCAGTGTACCTAATATTGATACTCCTGGTGGTCCAGTGTACCTAATAATGATACTCCTGGTGGTCCAGTGTGCCTAATAATGATACTCCTGGTGGTCCAGTGTACCTAATAATGATACCCCTGGTGGTCCAGTGTGCCTAATAATGATACTCCTGGTGGTCCAGTGTACCTAATAATAATACTCCTGGCGGTCCATTGTACCTAATA